>NC_086449.1:69589025-70189025 GCF_028390025.1 Pseudophryne corroboree | reverse complement strand
GGGTCCATTAAAGTTCAAATTTCGGCCTTATCAATTTTCTTCCAGAAGGAATTGGCGTCAGTGCCTGAAGTACAAACTTTTGTCAAAGGTGTACTACATATACAACCCCCAATAGTGCCTCCAGTGGCACCGTGGGATTTGAACGTGGTTCTAAATTTTCTCAAATCTCATTGGTTTGAGCCTTTAAAATCGGTAGATTTAAAATACCTTACATGGAAGGTAACCATGCTGTTGGCCCTGGCTTCAGCCAGGAGAGTTTCAGAGTTGGCAGCTTTGTCATACAAGAGCCCATATCTGATATTCCATTCGGACAGGGCAGAATTGAGGACACGTCCTCAATTTCTCCCTAAGGTGGTTTCGGCATTTCACTTGAACCAGCCTATTGTGGTGCCTGCGGCTACTAGCGACTTGGAGGACTCCAAGTTACTGGACGTTGTCAGAGCATTAAAAATATATATTTCGGGGGGGTGTGGCCTGCTGCCTGACTGACTGGTTGAGTCCCAGGGGAGCTCCTGCGGATACCTTACAATAAAACACCTATTGACAGCCCACCCGGGGGATTTACTCACCCAGAGGCTCTGTAGTATTACCCTGAGCCTTTCTGCATACAGAGGGACAGCTGCGGAGCCGAGGAGCAGGTATATCCTGCTCTTGCAGGTTGTGGCCTACCTCTCGAGTGGAAGCCGGGGCCTAGATTTGGTTTCCTCCTCCCGGCCGGACATCCGAAGCCGTCGAGAGCCGGGCAGCCGTGATCGGCCCCCGCCACCACCGCTCCCACCCTCTACCCACCTAAGCCGAGAACCGAGCAGCGCCTGTGGCCGGGCGCCGGGAGCTGTGAGAGGCCGCGGAGGCGCCCGCGAACATCCTGTGCCGGCGGCCATCTTGGTCGAGGCACGAACGGGCGCGCGGACACAGCGCTCCCACGGTCGGCCCCTCCGCCTGCACGCCTCGAGGGGGTGACTGAGATCTGGCTGGGGAGTTCAGTAGTGGCTCCCAGAGGTGGGGACCCCGGTGCTAACAGCAAACTGCACGGATCAACAGCGGCGGCCATATTGGAGGTGGCAGAGGGGAGCTGGCTGCTGCTAATGCTGCTGATTACACCCCCTGTGCAGCAAATATAATTCAGCTGATTCACCCCACGGTGCCCCCCTAGTAAACTGCACGCCCATACACTACCGTATAGACCCGAGCTAGCCCAAACTGGGAGCTTTGTGGTACAGTCCTGGAGAGAGAGCATATGACCGGTACCCCCGCTTTGCCCTCAAGTACATGTAATTTGAGCTCCCTGGATCCCGCAACCTTACTCCTATTGCCAACAACTACAATATCGTTGGTACGTCTCCGCTGGGAGGACATGTCTTTCTAACACCATGTCTACCACACCGTCGCTTCCTGCCTGAATAACCATCCGCTACGGTCATCCTCTCTTTATCTCTATGATCTACTAATCCCCCTTGGGACATCCCGACATGCCTCCAAAGAAGTCGAAGGGATCTAAATCTGCTCCGCAAGTGAATTTCTTTGGATCCTCCTCCTCCGGTAACAAGGCCCGCACATCCCTTCCCTCACCAACTCTGGCTCAACCGTCTCAAACAACTTCATCAAAGTTAAGCAACCCGGATAACGCTGCACAAGCTGATATGGATTCCTTAGATGGTCCGGTCACGCTACGCTCTATTCATTCCTTGCTAGCCTCTTTCAAGTCTGACATTTCGGCCGAGCTTAGATCTAACATTCAGGCTCTCCGTTCTGATATATCTGAAATTGGCGACAGGACGGACCACATTGAGCATAAGATGGAGGAACTGGTCGCATCACACAATGATTTGATCAACGCACACGACTCTCTCCTGGAGGAAGTCTCTCACATTCGTGACAAAACTACGGATTTGGAGGACCGCTCGCGTAGGAATAACATCAAAATAAGAGGCATCCCTGAGGATGTTTCTAATGCTGATCTATATGACTACGCCACCGCTCTTTTCCATAAATTGCTACCTGATGCTTTACTACCTGATCTCCTGATCGACAGGATCCATAGACTCCCAAAGTCTAGGCAGGCTCCTGCCCAGGCCTCTCGAGACACACTTCTCAGGGTCCACTTTTTCCACATTAAGGAAAAGATCTTGCGTGCAGCAATGCCCTCTTCACCTACGGCGACCTGTCTGGACTCTTTACAACTTTTTCAGGATCTGTCCCCAGCGACTATGGCTAAAAGGAGATCATTCTACGCGATCACGTCAGCCTTACGGAAAGCTACAGTCCAATATAAGTGGGGATTCCCCACTAAGTTAATAGTGCTACGTAATGGTACTACCACTGTTATCAACAACCCTGAGGATGGGCCTAAAATTCTGAAAAATTGGGACATCCTACTCGATATACAACCTGCCCCCTCCGCTATATCACCGAAACGAATTGCCCAAGAATGGACATTGGCTCCGGGCTGAAGCTTGTATTGGACTGATAATAAGATAAACATTATTTAATCTTTTTTTACAGGTTTATCTGTGTTTATGTGTTTGTTACACCATAGGTTATGCTTTTTGCCTGATGTTCCAATACTTCCATTACTCTTAGGTTGGGGTAGAACTGTTCTTGATTTAATTATATAGCAAATATCCGTTTCTTCTTATTTTAGGATGACCTTGCTTACCTTACTTTATTTTGCGAATGATAATTACTTGCTAAATATACTCTGGTTTGGAAGCGACGGTGGGTATGTTTGGCTGACACGCCACCCACCCGTCTTTGCCCGTCACGATACCCATGTGACGGGACCTCTGGCTCCTTTATGGATGCTATTTCTGTTTTCCTCCCCTGTTTTATTTTTTGTTTTATTTTCTCATTCCATGTTTTTTTCTTTACTGATGCTGAATTTGCTTCTTTTCTCTTAGAGAGCTATGCCGCTGTGTATTGCATTTTGACACGATTGTTACTGATGCTTTTCGCTGTTTTATGTATCACTCTGTCGTATCCCCCCACATGGCCACCTTTTTAAGCCTTAATGTGAAAGGGCTCAATTCACCCCATAAGAGGCGTTTGGCTCTGAAATATTTTGCTGATAACAGAGCTGATGTAGTGGCTATACAGGAATCCCACTTCCCACTCCACTCTCCCCCACAGTTTTCCAATACCAATTACCCAGTCCATTATGTCTCTTGTGGGCCGTTTAAAAGAAATGGTGTCGCCATTCTATTTCATAAATCGTGCTCTTTCCAATTGGAGGGTAAGTGGGTAGACGGCAATGGCAGATATCTGATCCTAGTGGGGAAATTGCGGAATAGATATGTTACTCTGGTTTCCCTCTATGCCCCTAATTCCAATCAACCCCGGTTTCTGAAATCCTTTCTTCAAAAGTTGTATAGTGTTAGGAAAGGTGCGACTTTTCTTATGGGTGACTTTAATTTGGCTCCGGACCCTAATTTAGACAAATCCTCGAAACTTGATAAACAATCTGCCAACGCGGCTAAATCCCTAGCCTCCTCCTTCTCACACCTTCTAACTGAATTCGATCTATATGACGCTTGGAGGGTCAGGAATATTGGCGTCAGAGACTACACATTTTATTCGGCAGTGCACAGATCCTATTCTAGGATCGATTTGCTCCTGACGGATAAATGGACATTACAATCGATCCCTACCGTGAAAATTTTACCGATTTCATGGTCTGATCATGCACCTCTAATTTGGTCTTGGTCATGCAACCCGCCTACCCCCCCTCCACGCTCTTGGAGGTTGCGGGATTACATTTTGAAAGATGAGGACGGAGTCTCTATATTACGAGAGGCCTTGTCTTCCTATCTGGCTACTAATAACCCAGCTGATACCTCTATTTCTAATCACTGGTGTGCCCTCAAGGCAGTCCTGAGAGGTGCAGCTATCCATGCTTCAGCTCATATAGCGCGCCGTGACCGGGAAGTCAAGTTGGCCTACGAGTTAGAGGTGACGACGTTAGAAAATAAACATAAACAGTCCCCTGCCGACGATCTCACTCTCGCGTCTTTGACTGAAGCGAAGAGGAAATTGAACAATCTGTACCATCTACACGTACAAAGAGCAGTCTCCAACCTAAACCAAAAATATTATACATTAGGCAATAGGGCTGGTAAACTATTGGCGCGGAAACTTAGAGGGAAAAATCTCATCAACAGAATTAAATATTTGACTAACCCAGATGGCTCGCAGTCCCTGAACCCTAAAGATATTGCAAACCAGTTTGCTTCTTACTATAGGAAACTGTACAACCTTAAACATGACTCCCGCACCCCACAACCTTCCTTACAGCTTATACGGTCCTTCCTAGATTCTATTAATCTGCCTTCCATTTCCCCCGATGATGCTTCCACACTCTGCACACCCTGGACTGAGAGAGAAATCCAGACCGCTCTGAAAGCCCTCAAAAAAGACAAAGCACCCGGCCCAGATGGGTTTATTAATCTCTTTTACATTACCTTTCAAGATACACTCTCCCCACTTCTTCTTAATTTGTACAATGACGCCTCCTCTAACCCTTTCCCTGGAGAAATGTTGGAGGCGCAGGTGATAACGATTCTCAAACCTGGCAAGAACCCATCTCTCTGCGCAAACTATAGACCCATAGCACTTTTGAATACAGATATTAAGTTGTACGCCAAACTACTTGCAAATAGATTGAATCCATTGATCCCCACTTTGATACATCAAGATCAAGTGGGTTTCACTATCGGTCGCCAAGCTCCTGACAATACCAGGAGAGTCTTCTCCCTTCTAGAAGCACACGCCACACTTCGGGAGCCTCTATTACTGCTCTCTCTTGACGCGGAGAAAGCTTTCGATAGGATTCATTGGTTATACATGTCCGAAGTTCTTGCCAGGTTTGGGTTTGGGGGACAATTTTTGCAAAATATCCTACGCCTATACACACATCCCTCAGCGCGCGTTTTTAGTAACGGGTTTTTATCCGATACTTTCCCCATCACCAACGGCACTCGCCAGGGATGCCCACTGTCACCATTAATTTTCATTTTAGCAATAGAACCTCTGGCAGAGAAAATTAGGTCGTCTACCCTGGTTAGAGGAGTTTATATAGGCCCCACACAACACAAGATCTGCCTGTTTGCAGATGACGTCCTGTTATTTGTAACTAAACCTGAATCCTCTCTCCCAGCTATCCAAGATATACTTCAAGCTTACTCCAACGTCTCCTACTATAAAATGAATAAGGCTAAAACAGAGGCACTAGCTTTTGACACCGAACCGATCCCACTCCAATCCCTACAATCTACATATCCCTTTGCCTGGCAAAACTCCTCCCTTCAATACCTTGGGATCAGGATCCCCTCCAGATCCCATTCCGCGGTGGACTGTAACTACCTTCCTCTCCTAGACCATTTCAAAGCCCTCACTAAACAGTGGACAAATTACGAAATTTCTTGGTTGGGACGACTCTCATCAATTAAAATGATGCTCCTCCCTAAAATTCTTTACCTGTTTAGAGCCATACCTTATTTAGTCTCGCTTGCTCTCCTTAATAAATTCTATTCTGTCATGTCTACCTTTATTTGGAAGGGTAAAAAACCTAGGATAGCTAGAACCCGCTTGTTTAGATCCAAAAGTAGCGGAGGTCTTGCTTTCCCTAACCTTGAACTTTACCAGCATGCGTGTCTCCTTGATCAGTTGAGGGACTGGCTCCAGACAGGGTCCGTAAAACCCTGGGTAGATATTGAAAGACATATGTGCTCTGATTTCCCTCTTTCAGATTTAATCTGGGTCAAACCTTCACATAGACCATCTTCTACTAAACTCATGAGAAGTGTAGCTAGTTCTCTTAAAGTTTGGGACAGACTAGTTACTAATCTAGGTGACTGCCCCTTGCCCTCCTCACGCCTATCCATTATAGCGATTGCTAAACTGCTCCCAGACCTCTCTTTGCGGAACTGGCAGGAGCTTGGCGTTCGACTGGTCAGGGATTTATACGATAATACAGGGCTTAAAACTTTCCAGCAGTTACAATCCCAACATTTGATACCGTCAAAGGACTTCTATAAGTATCTACGTATCCGACATTGGATAATGGCGAATATACCTGATCCACTCTCCCCCCCTACTCCCCCTCCACATATCTTGAGTAACCTCTCCTCCACTAACCACAAAGGCGGTATATCTCAGTGGTATGTTACTCTCCTCTCTCCGTACAACGAGAAGAAATTGCATATTCAAGAGCGATGGGAGACAGAATTTAATATCACTCTGACAGATCAGGAATGGGAAAATATTTTCAGGAATATTTTTAAAATGTCTCGATGCATCAACCACACTGAAATGATGTTCAAACTAATTCATGGTCTTTATCACACACCAGATAAACTTCATAGGATTTGGCCTGATTCTTCTAAATTCTGTTGGAGAAATTGCGGGATAGAGGGTACTCTAATACATGTATTCTGGTCATGTCCGGCTATTAAGCCGCTTTGGACGGAGGTTTTTGGACTAATTGAAAAGGTCACAAAGGTAATCCTCCCTCATCGTCCTGAGATTGTGCTTCTGCATTATTTCCCTCCCTATGTACCCTCTGAACACTTATGTCATAGGCCATATTCTCATAGCTACTAGAGCCGCCATTGCACAATATTGGAAAAGAACAGATCCACCGCGCTTGCCAAAAATTATAGCGTCAATACAGCGCAATTTTGAAATGGAAACTATGAACGTTAAATACTCCCTAGCTCCTCAATCCCCCTTACTAAAATGGTTGCCGTGGTTTAATTATTATTCCTCCTATGTTGCCCCACGAACTGCCTTGTCTCGTAATGTGTGACTGTTTAACTTCTCTGTCGTTGGGAACGGGTGAAATACTGAGATCGAGCCCTCCTGGCATAGCCCGAGTAGGGCTAACGGTCGAAAAGTGGATCATGCACATGAGCCTTTAATGTTTTCCCTAAGTATCTGCCTACAACTTAGTTTAGAATGTACATATTTATGCGCAGGTTCTCTACATTTTTCCTGAAACACTGACGGTCAGCATCTCCCCTATTTTGTGTTCATCTCTTTCTCTATGTCCTTTTTTTCTCCTTCCCTCTATTCTCTTTTTGTTTCTGATTTTCACGTCTTTTAGTATTATTACTTTACTACCATGTATTATGGTTTGCAGACGGGCTACCACTGTATCATTGGCTTTATTTGTATTCAAAGCGCTGTGTATGCCCTGTATTGAAAAATCTTCTTTAATAAAATTTCTTCAGATAAAAAAAAAAATATATATTTCAAGGACAGCTGGAGTCAGAAAATCTGACTCGTTGTTTACATTGTATGCACCCAACAAGATGGGTGCTCCTGCGTCTAAACAGACGATTGCACGTTGGATCTGTAGCACAATCCAACTTGCACATTCTGTGGCAGGCGTGCCACAGCCTAAATCTGTAAAGGCCCACTCCACAAGGAAGGTGGGCTCATCTTGGGCGGCTGCCCGAGGGGTCTCGGCATTACAACTCTGCCGAGCAGCTACGTGGTCAGGGGAGAACACGTTTGTAAAATTTTACAAATTTGATACTCTGGCTAAGGAGGACCTGGAGTTCTCTCATACGGTGCTGCAGAGTCATCCGCACTCTCCCGCCCGTTTGGGAGCTTTGGTATAATCCCCATGGTCCTGACGGAGTCCCCAGCATCCACTAGGACGTTAGAGAAAATAAGAATTTACTTACCGATAATTCTATTTCTCATAGTCCGTAGTGGATGCTGGGCGCCCATCCCAAGTGCGGATTGTCTGCAATGCTTGTACATAGTTATTGTTACAAAAATCGGGTTATTACTATTGTTGTGAGCCATCTTTTCAGAGGCTACTTCGTTTTGTTATCATACTGTTAACTGGGTTCAAATCACAAGTTGTACGGTGTGATTGGTGTGGCTGGTATGAGTCTTACCCGGGATTCAAGATCCTTCCTTATTGTGTACGCTCGTCCGGGCACAGTACCTAACTGAGGCTTGGAGGAGGGTCATAGGGGGAGGAGCCAGTACGCACCATGTGACCTAAAAGCTTTTTTAGATGTGCCCTGTCTCCTGCGGAGCCCGCTATTCCCCATGGTCCTGACGGAGTCCCCAGCATCCACTACGGACTATGAGAAATAGAATTATCGGTAAGTAAATTCTTATTTTATCATCAGTGTAATAGGCAAAACCAGTGCTTTTGGCTGCCAATCATAAAATATGTGGACAAACAGAAGTGAATCCTGCCCCTCACCACACAACTGAACCTAACCATGATATATAAACACAATTGAATTCATTTAATATTTGTTTTTTTCTGGCTGGGTCCACAGGATTATCCACAGGATAACATTGGGATATTGTCGAGCGACAGCGAAAATGGCACCAACACGGTCACAAGCTTTCTGGCCTTCCAGGATGCATTGGGGCCTCCACTATATAGTCCCGCCCACTGACTCAGTCAGATCAGTTTTTTGCTTGGTGCGGCAGGAAGCCGCATGGTCACAGGGCTGCTGTGAAAGCAGCCTTAAGTTTTCATTAATAGACTTAATGTTTTGTTTTTGAGCGACTTCTCTTAACAGCGTCTTAAAAGCATATTAGAAAGAGTCGCTCCAACAACTCCCCACCGGGTCACAACAACGCTTACCTTCGCGGTACAGTGCTGTCTCGACGGGCGTCTGTGTCGGATGTTCTAGCAGACGTTACCAGGCTGTGGCCGTAGCATGGGGAGACAGTGAGTATATGGACTTCCTCTTACTAGAGGGGTCAGGACACAGCTACGCTGATTTGGAGACTACAAACAGCGTGTTGATGCGCCGAACATCTCAAGTGTGACAGCGCTATGCTCCGGGGATCATAGGCGCCAGGACTAGGTAGAGGCCGCAATCCTGGGAGTTTAAGTCAACAGGGGGATCCAGACGCTCTCCTGGCCGTCCCTCCTCAGAGTTCATGGCCAGTTCCCGCGGGTCTCTTGTTTCATGAACTAAATGACCTCACTTCCGGCTCAGACGCTACACGAGGGTACTCGGTCGCAGCTTAGATGCTGCGGTTGTGTACACTGGATATAAACCCGCCCAGACTGAGTCGCAGGCTTTAGCGTCTGCATGCACGTGGAGTCGCTCAGCGTCCGTGTCGTTGGTGAGCGTCCGTGTCCGTTATCAGTTACCAAGAGCGGCAGTGTACACCAGTAGCATCTGAATCCACTCAGTGTCTTACGAGCGTCTTTGCTTGGATATGGAAGTGTGGTGAGTCTCCCTGTATCCCGCTACTAAAAATTCCTTCTACTTCTTAGTGTGCACTGTTAATTTTTAGTACCTATTGCATATGAGACCTGTATATTACTGTGTTTTCTGCATGTTATGTTGAAAAAGAACCAGTTAAACAGAAGTACAATTTTCCTACTTACCGGTATGTATAAGTTATTATGGAGGTTGTATTCTCATATGACAATGTCTAATGCTTTAACATGTGACTGACTGCTTGTATGTGTGCTGACTTTTCTGTGTAATGTCAGTCCTGTTCTGACACTCAAATCAGGTGCACTGTGGTCAGATTGATTTCACCTCTATATACTTATTATAGGGTGTTTTTCAGTCACAAAATCGTGTAGTCGATAATAGGTTAATACCATGTCTATGAGTGGCAAAAGTGATGAGGAGAATTTACCAAGCACTCCTATAACCCTAACATGCTTATCTTGTAAGTCAGGGGTAATTGATATGAATCAATTGGTCACTTATGAGGGTTTGTGTGCAAACTGTTTAGCTTTTCAGCGAAGTAAAAAACAGGAGTTAGTTCAACCTCCAGTAGAGCCACCATGGAATATGTTCGCAAAGACTCTGTCTTCAATGGCGTACAGGTTAGCTCCAGTAGCACCACCTCAAAGGTTAGGTTACACTATGAACCCATACATGCAGCTCCCTTCCTATGGTTTGGTTCCATTAGCCTCTACAAGTAACCAAGGGGTAGGTAAGACTAAGACAGACACGTCTGTGTGGCAGACTACACAAGAGGATACATCGGATGATGATGCAGAAACAATAGATTCAACTCTGTATGATGATCAGTCGCAGAGCTTTAGTTCAGATGATGTAGCTGAACTCATTAATGCAGTAAAGGCTGTGCATTCTCTGGAAGAACTAGCCAAGACAGCGTTAAAAGCAAAGGCACCTGTATTCAAACGAAAAAAGTCAGTGAAGACTGAATTTCCAGCGTCAGAGGAGTTGACGGAAATGATGGATGAGTCTTGGGCAGTGCCCGGTAAAAAGTATAAGATTCCTAGGAGATGGGATTCTTATTATCCATTTCCTGCTGGAGATTATTCGAAGAGAGAAGTTCCTCCAAAAGTAGATGCACATGTTCTGCGACTCTTCACAAATCTGCTTTGCCACTGTCATCTACCTCTTTGAGTGATGTCACAGACAGGAGGGTAGAGAGCCTATTGAAAAATATTTTTTCTCTTGTGGGTGCAGTGGTAAGACCTGCTATGGCTTCGGCCTGGGTAGCAAAGGCAATGGGCGAATGGATAGAGGAACTAGAGAATGACATCCCCTCTCCTACTAGGGAGCAAGAGGATCGTCTTTGCCGTTTAAGACAATCTGCCCAGTATTAAGAAGAAGCAGCCATTGATGTAGGCACTGTTGCTTCTAAAGCTTCAGCCCTGGCAGTAGTTGCTCGCAGAGCAGTCTGGCTACGGACCTGGAAGGCAGATGCGGAGTCCAAGAAGGAATTGGAAGCATTGCCTTTCGTGGGTAATATATTATTTGGAAAACCTTTATCGGATATCCTAGAGTCAGAGGCTGAATCGAAGAAGGTCAGATTTCCGGCTACCTACAACCCTAAGTCCAAGGGTTTAAAATTTCGCTCATTTCGCTGGCAAAGCGAAAGGTAAAGAGGAGCCTAAACAACCCCAGTTTAAATCCAGGGGTAGGAAGCAGTGGGCTAGCAAAAAGCCAGCTTCCAAACCTGAACAGAAGCCCTCAGCCTGAAAAGACGGGCCTCCGCCTGGAGGATTCCAGGGTTGGGGGCCGACTCCTGCAATGTGCACGCACATGGCAACAGTCAACGACAGATGCCTGGGTGCAGAAGGTAGTATCTCAGGGGTATGGGTTCCCATTCAGGAGGCAGCCTCCTCAAAGATTTTTTTGCACCAGCCCGTCGCGTATAGAGTCGAAGGCCAATGCCCTGCAAGAAGCAGTCCAAAAATTACTGCAGTCAGGTGTGATTGTCCCAGTACCTCCATCACAAAAGGGACAGGGGTATTACTCCAATCTGTTTCTATTTCAGAAACCAAATGGGTCATATCGACCAATTCTAAATCTGAAGATGTTGAACAATTACATATGGATCCCGAAGTTCCACATGGAGACGTTACGCTCCATAATGTTGGCTATGGAACCGGGAGACTATATGGTATCTCTGGATGTACGGGATGCTTACCTACATGTGCCTATAGCACTATCACATCAGTGTTACCTCAGGTTTGCCATCCTCAAGGAACACTTCCAGTTCCAAGCTCTGCCCTTCGGGCTAGCTACAGCACCCAGGGTGTTTACCAAGATCATGGTGGTTATGGCAGCTTGTCTGCGCAAACAAGGTATAAGGATATTCCCATACCTAGATGACCTATTAATCTTAGCTGAGTCGCAAGATTTACTGTTGGTCCATCTCCAACAGACGATAGTTTGTTTACAGAGACACGGGTGGCTCATAAATTGGGAGAAGTCGTCCCTGAATCCGTCACAGCGGATGGTTCATTTGGGAGCCATATTGGATTCAGACCTACAGAGAGTTCTCTTACCAGAGAAGAAAATAGTTAAGGTGCAGGTCATGGCTCAGGAAGCGTTGCAAGCCCAGACAATGTCAGTGCATGCAGCAATGCGACTGTTGGGTCTGATGGTATCAACGTTCGACATGGTGGAATATGCGCAATTCCACTCCAGACCATTGCAGCATCTCATTTTGACAAAATGGAACGGAAATCATCAAACAATAAAGAAGCAGATGATAAAGATTCCAGTAAATGTAAAAAGGTCTCTAGCATGATGGCTACAGACAGACCATTTAAACAAGGGGAGACCCTTTTGGATAAAAGAGTGGTAAGTCCTGACGACAGATGCCAGCCTGCAAGGCTGGGGGGCGGTACTCGGAAGCCTATGGTTCCAGGGAAAATGGACCGCAAGGGAAAGTCGCCTGCCGATAAATCTGTTAAAAATAAGAGCCATTTACTTGGCCCTAGTTCAGGCAAAGGACAATCTAGAAGGAAGACCAGTCCAGATCCGCTCAGACAATGCGACGGCAGTAGCATACCTAAATCATCAAGGAGGGACTCACAGCAAGAGTCTGATGGAGGAAGTAACTCCCATTCTAAAATGGGCGGAACTCCATCTCCCAGCATTATCAGCAGTATTTGTCCCGGGTGTACTAAATTGGGAAGCAGATTTTCTCAGTCGCACACCATTCAGGAAACTGAATGGGCACTACACCCAGAAGTGTTTCAGACACTGGTGAACAGATGGGGTCTACCGGAGATAGACCTTATGGCGTCTCGTCTAAACAACAAAGTTCCGAGGTACGGATCAAGAACAAGGGACCCAGGAGCAGTCCTGGTAGACGCACTGTCGGTGGAATGGAGGTTTCAGCTGGCATATCTGTTCCCTCCAATATCTCTGTTACCCAGAGTAGTGAGAAAGATAAAACAGGCAAAAGGAACAATCATTCTAATAGCTCCAGCTTGACCAAGAAGGCATTGGTACACAGATCTGTTGAGAATGTCCGTGGAAGCACCGATACTGCTCCCTCAACGTCCATATCTGTTAATGCAGGGCCCTTGTTGTCACAGTCATCTGGATCGCCTGTCTTTGACGGCGTGGCTGTTGAAACCTCGATCTTAGAGGCTAAAGGATTTTCAAAGCAAGTAATCCAAACCATGCTTAGAGCAAGAAAGCTTTCTTCGGCCCGTGTATATCATAGAATATGGCAAGCCTATATTCATTGGTGTTCTGGAAAAAATTACAATCCAAGAGCCTTTAAAGTAGCTAGAATTTTGGATTTCCTGCAGGCAGGATTGGATAAAGGGTTTAAGGTTGCTTCCTTGAGGGTGCAAGTCTCAGTGTTGACTGTATGGTTTCAGCAGAAAATTGCTGACCTACAGGATGTACGTACGTTTTTCCAAGGAGTAGTACATATTCAACCTCCATTTGTTCCTCCTGCAGCTCCCTGGGATTTGAATTTAGTTCTTAAATTTCTCCAGGGTTCTTTGTTTGAACCACTTGAGAGAGCAGATCTTAAGTGGTTAACTGGTAAAGTTCTTTTTTTACTGGCAATGGCGTCAGCCTGAAGAGTGTCAGATTTAGGAGCATTATCATGTAAGTCTCCTTTCCTAGGTTTTTTCCAGACAGAGCAGTTCTCAGAACGAGATCTAGTTATCTTCCAAAGGTGGTGTCAAAGTTTCATCTGAATGAAGAGATTGTAGTCCCAGCTTTTCAGGTATTGGGACTATCTGCGGGAGAAGCATCGCTGGACGTGGTCCGGGCTTTAAAAATCTACATAGATCGTACTAGTGCCATCAGGAAAACAGATTCCCTCTTCATCCTCTACGGATTCCATAGGAGAGGTTGGCCTGCTAGTAAACAAACGCTGGCGAGATGGCTCCGAATGGTAATATCTGAAGCTTATTCTCATGCAGATCTCCCTATTCCGGCTAATGTCTCTGCACACTCTACACGTAAGGTAGGTCCTTCTTGGGCAGCACAACAGGGTGCATCAGCAGAACAGATATGTAAGGCAGCCACATGGTCTTCCATAAACACATTCATCAGACATTATGCCTTGGATACTTTTGCCTCTCATGACGCAGACTTCGGACGAAAGGTCCTCCTGTGCAATCAGAAGCGTCCCCACCACTAAAATGGCTTTGGGAATCCCAATGTTATCCTGTGGATAATCCTGTGGACCCAGCCAGAAAAATGAACGTTATGGTAAGAACTTACCGTTGATAACATGATTTCTCTTATATCCACAGGGATCCCACCCAGACGCATCTGATTTGAGGATCTAGATAAACACTAAAAACCTCTTCCTTCTTGTATGGAAGGGTGTGCATGTGTGTTCTTATCGCCTGTACAGGTCTCTACCTAATGTTCCTGCCTATAATCATTGTGGAAAGAACTGATCTGACTGAGTCAGTGGGCGGGACTATATAGTGGAGGCCCCAATGCATCCTGGGAGGCCAGAAAGCTCGTGACCGTGTTGGTGCCATTTTCGCTGTCGCTCGACAATATCCCAATGTTATCCTGTGGATACCTGTGGACATAAGAGAAATCACGTTATCAACGGTAAGGTCTTACCATAACGTTCATTTCTGAATAAGAAATGTTTGGCCTCGAGGTCCATGAAAAAAAAATTCTGATAATCTAGGGCACCGTGATTCAAAAAAAGTTTGGGAACCGCTGGGTTATTGTAATAACTTGATCTCTAATTGGAGATGAAAATGTACCAATATTCAAGTTCCTCCAGGTTTTTGTTGAGAACTGCAAGAGATGTGTAAAGATCAGATAAATTCACGGGCATCAGAATGGGGGAACGGGGGGGTGGGGCAAGGGGGCAGCTCGCTCCCCCCTCAAAAAATATGAGAGGTGCCATCCGCATCCACCCGGACCCGCAGCCGCCGCAAGGCAACTTCAGCACTGCCCGCGCTGTATTAGCACTGTCGCACACTATGATAGCGGATTCTGAGTAAGGTGCCGCATATAGAGGGCGCTCTAGACGCGCTAGAGGCTGTGTCCCTACTGTGGTATCTGTTCACATGGTTGACCATGTTATGGTCGACCACTATTGGGCAACATTGACATGGTCGATATGGACACATGGTCGACACATGAAAAGGTCGACATGAGTTTTTTTACTTTATTTTCTTTTGGGGAACTTTTCCATACTTTACTATCCACGTGGACTACGATTGGAACGGTAATCTTTGCCGAGCGAAGCGGTAGCGGAGCGAAGGCACCATGCCCGAAGCATGGCGAGGGAAGCAAGCCATGCGAGGGGACGCAGTGCACTAATTGGGGTTCCCAGTCACTTTCCGCAAAAAACGACGCAAAAAACCCCACACAAAAAACCATGTCGACCTTTTCATGTGTCGACCATGTCAGTGTCGACCAATAGTGGTCGACCTAATGACTGTCGACCATAACCTGGTCGACCATTTATACCGGAACCCCCTACTGTATAACTAACTACAGCACTCAGTGATCACAGTGATCTGTGCTGCTGCAGACGCGGCTCTTCCTTTGGTTAGCCTTCAGTGCATGGGTAATGAGGGTCGGGGCGTCATGACGTCACGCCGCTCATTACAATATGTGGAAATTGTGCTGGGGCAGGACGCCACATTCGAGTGGAGAAAGTGCATTTAACAGTTTGAATGCACTGTCCGCCAGCGCCATCATATCCCAGGGGCATCTTATTTAGGTATGCTGCATGTTGTATTTAATTTTGTCCAGCCAGGCTGCTGCAGCATGAGTTCGATTCCCCTAGTTTCCAACGCGCCCAGTGTGCCTCTCACCTGCTCTCTCCCTCTGTCGCCCTTGTGTGCCTCTCACCTGCTCTCTCCTCCCAGTGTGCCTCTCACCTGTCTCTCCCTCTGTCGCCCTTGTGTGCCTCTCACCTACTCTCTCCTCCCAGTGTGCCTCTCACCTGCTCTCTCCTCCCAGTGTGCCTCTCACCTGCTCTCTCCCTGTCCCCACCCCCCCGTGTGCCTCTCACCTGCTCTCTCCCCCCTGTGTGCCTCTTACCTGCTCTCTCCTCCCAGTGTGCTTCTCACCTGCTCTCTCCCTGTCTCGCCTCTGTGTGCCTCTCACCTGCTCTCCCCCCCCGTGTGCCTCTCACCTGCTCTCCCCCCCCGTGTGCCTCTCAGGTGCTCGCCCCCCGTGTGCCTCTCAGGTGCTCGCCCCCCGTGTGCCTCTCAGGTGCTCGCCCCCCGTGTGCCTCTCACGTGCTCGCCCCCCGTGTGCCTCTCACGTGCTCCCCCCCCCCCCCGTGTGCCTCTCACGTGCTCTCTCCCCCCCGTTTGCCTCTCACGTGCTCTCTCCCCCCCGTGTGCCTCTCACGTGCTCTCTCCCCCCCCCGTGTGCCTCTCACGTGCTCTCTCCCCCCCCGTGTGCCTCTCACGTGCTCTCTCCCCCCCCGTGTGCCTCTCACGTGCTCTCTCCCCCCCCGTGTGCCTCTCACGTGCTCTCTCCCCCCGTGTGCCTCTCACGTGCTCTCTCCCCCCGTGTGCCTCTCACGTGCTCTCTCCCCCCCGTGTGCCTCTCACGTGCTCTCTCCCCCCCGTGTGCCTCTCACGTGCTCTCTCCCCCCCATGTGCCTCTCACGTGCTCTCTCCCCCCGTGTGCCTCTCACGTGCTCTCTCCCCCCGTGTGCCTCTCACGTGCTCTCTCCCCCCCGTGTGCCTCTCACGTGCTCTCTCCCCCCCGTGTGCCTCTCACGTGCTCTCTCCCCCCCGTGTGCCTCTCACGTGCTCTCCCCCCCCCCCCCCGTGTGCCTCTCACATGCTCTCCCCCCCCCCGTGTGCCTCTCACGTGCTCTCCCCCCCGTGTGCCTCTCACGTGCTCTCCCACCCCCGTGTGCCTCTCACGTGCTCCCCCCCCCCCCCCCCGTGTGCCTCTCACGTGCTCTCCCCCCCCCCCCGTGTGCCTCTCACGTGCTCTGTCCCCCCGTGTGCCTCTCACCTGCTCTCTTCCCCCTCCCGTGTGCCTCTCACGTGCTCTCTTCCCCCTCCCGTGTGCCTCTCACCTGCTCTCTTCCCCCTCCCGTGTGCCTCTCACCTGCTCTCTTCCCCCTCCCGTGTGCCTCTCACCTGCTCTCTTCCCCCTCCCGTGTGCCTCTCACCTGCTCTCTTCCCCCTCCCGTGTGCCTCTCACCTGCTCTCTTCCCCCTCCCGTGTGCCTCTCACCTGCTCTCTTCCCCCTCCCGTGTGCCTCTCACCTGCTCTCTTGCCCCTCCCGTGTGCCTCTCACCTGCTCTCTTGCCCCTCCCGTGTGCCTCTCACCTGCTCTCTTGCCCCTCCCGTGTGCCTCTCACCTGCTCTCTTGCCCCTCCCGTGTGCCTCTCACCTGCTCTCTTGCCCCCCCCCCCCGTGTGCCTCTCACCAGCTCTCTTGCCCCCCCCGTGTGCCTTTCACCTGCCTCCCCCCCCCCGTGTGCCTTTCACCTGCCCCCCCCCCGTGCCTCTCCCCTGCCTCTCCTCCCCCCGTGCCTCTCCTCCCCCGTGCCTCTCGCCTGCCCTCTCCCTCCGCGTGCCTCTCGCCTGCCCTCTCCCTCCGCGTGCCTCTCGCCTGCCCTCTCCCTCCGCGTGCCTCTCGCCTGCCCTCTCCCTCCGCGTGCCTTTCGCCTGCCCTCTCCCTCCGTGTGCCTTTCGCCTGCCCTCTCCCTCCGTGTGCCTTTCGCCTGCTCTCTCCCTCCGTGTGCCTTTCGCCTGCTCTCTCCCTCCGTGTGCCTTTCGCCTGCTCTCTCCCTCCGTGTGCCTTTCGCCTGCTCTCTCCCTCCGTGTGCCTTTCGCCTGCTCTCTCCCTCCGTGTGCCTTTCGCCTGCTCTCTCCCTCCGTGTGCCTTTCGCCTGCTCTCTCCCTCCGTGTGCCTTTTGCCTGCTCTCTCCCTCCGTGTGCCTTTCCCCTGCCTCTCTCCCTCCGTGTGCCTTTCCCCTGCTCTCTCCCTCTGTGTGCCTTTCACCTGCTCTCTCCCTCTGTGTGCCTTTCGCCTGCTCTCTCCCTCTGTGTGCCTTTCGCCTGCTCTCTCCCTCTGTGTGCCTTTTACCTGCCTCTCTCCCTCTGTGTGCCTTTCCCCTGCCTCTCTCCCTCTGTGTGCCTTTCCGCTGCTCTCTCCCTCTGTGTGCCTTTCCCCTGCTCTCTCCCTCTGTGTGCCTTTCACCTGCTCTCTCCCTCTGTGTGCCTTTCACCTGCTCTCTCCTTGCCTCTCCCCCGTGTGCCTGTCACCTGCTCTCTCTGTGTGCCTTTAACTTGCCTCTCCCTCTGTGTGCCTTTAACTTGCCTCTCCCTCTGTGTGCCTTTAACTTGCCTCTCCCTCTGTGTGTCTCTCACCTGCCTTTCCCTCTGTGTGCCTCTCACCTGCCTTTCCCTCTGTGTGCCTCTCACCTGCCTTTCCCTCTGTGTGCCTCTCACCTGCCTTTCCCTCTGTGTGCCTCTCACCTGCCTTTCCCTGAGTTACTCCACAAATACAAAAGCATCGCCGCTGTGCGATGCTTGTCTATTCGTGCAGGGAGGGGGTCGGACTGACATACGGGGCAGGTTAACCCTGTGCAGGGCGTCGCCCGCATGTCAGGGAAGATGATCAATTTAGCACAACTACGATCAACTCGGAATGACCCCCATTATCTCCCGCATTGATTATTGCAATGGTCTTACTGGTCGTACCAAAAAGACTCACCACTACAATCCATTCTGAGCGTAGCTGCGGTGCTAACCTTCCTCGCTAGACATTTGTCTGTGGATACACTCTGTCAATCCCTCCATTAGTTACCTGTATTCTACCCTATTGAATATAACATACTTTTACTTGTACACAAGGCCATTAACCGAACTACACCAACCTACATCTCTTCGCAAAATATCTCCCAAAGAGCTACATCTCTCATCCACACTCATTATTCGCTCCAATTAATGATTGCAGGACTTTCTTTGGGCTGCACCCACTCTGTGGAACATATCCTTCCACACATAACTCTCCTTGTCTTCAAACCTAGCGTTCCCTGAAAACTCACCTCTTTAAGGCAAGTTTATCAAATTCCAGATCCGCCCACATAACCTTCATAAATTTTCCTATCCAGATACATCCCCACTGTACAGTCTACACATATGCTCCCATATTTTCTCTCTTCACTTTCACATTCTCCTGACCCCTGGCTAACATTGCTGTGTGATTATATTTCTCTGACGTCCTAGTGGATGCTGGGACTCCGTCAGGACCATGGGGAATAGCGGCTCCGCAGGAGACAGGGCACAAAAGTAAAAGCTTTAGGATCAGGTGGTGTGCACTGGCTCCTCCCCCTATGACCCTCCTCCAAGCCTCAGTTAGATTTTTGTGCCCGGCCGAGAAGGGTGCAATCTAGGTGGCTCTCCTAAAGAGCTGCTTAGAGTAAAAGTTTGTTAGGTTTTTTATTTTCAGTGAGTCCTGCTGGCAACAGGCTCACTGCAACGAGGGACTTAGGGGAGAAGAAGTGAACTCGCCTGCGTGCAGGATGGATTGGCTTCTTAGGCTACTGGACACTAGCTCCAGAGGGATCGAACACAGGCCCAGCCATGGAGTCCGGTCCCGGAGCCGCGCCGCCGGCCCCCTTATAGATGCTGAAGAGAGAAGAGGTCCAGAAATCGGCGGCTGAAGACTTCCCAGTCTTCTTAAGGTAGCGCACAGCACTGCAGCTGTGCGCCATTGCTCTCAGCACACTTCACACCAGCGGTCACTGAGGGTGCAGGGCGCTAGGGGGGGGGCGCCCTGGGCAGCAATGAATTTACCTTATACTGGCTAAAATACATCACATATAGCCCCTGGGGCTATATGGATGTATTTAACCCCTGCCAGGATGTCAGAAAAACGGGAGAAGAAGCCAGCCGAAAAGGGGGCGGGGCCTATTCTCCTCAGCACACAGCGCCATTTTCCCTCACAGAAATGCTGGTGGGAAGTCTCCCAGGCTCTCCCCTGCACTGCACTACAGAAACAGGGTTAAAACAGAGAGGGGGGGCACTTATTTGGCGATATGTATATATATTAAGATGCTATAAGGGAAAACACTTATATAAGGTTGTCCCTGTATAATTATAGCGTTTTGGTGTGTGCTGGCAAACTCTCCCTCTGTCTCCCCAAAGGGCTAGTGGGGTCCTGTCCTCTATCAGAGCATTCCCGGTGTGTGTGCTGTGTGTCGGTACGTGTGTGTCGACATGTATGAGGACGATGTTGGTGAGGAGGCGGAGCAATTGCCTGTAATGGTGATGTCACTCTCTAGGGAGTCGACACCGGAATAGATGGCTTATTTAGGGAATTACGTGATAATGTCAACACGCTGCAAAGTCGGTTGACGACATGAGACGGCCGGCAAACCAATTAGTACCTGTCCAGGCGTCTCAAACACCGTCAGGGGCTTTAAAACGCCCATTTACCTCAGTCGGTCGACACAGACACGGACACTGAATCCAGTGTCGACGGTGAAGAAACAAACGTATTCTCCATTAGGGCCACACGTTACATGTTAAGGGCAATGAAGGAGGTGTTACATATTTCTGATACTACAGGTACCACAAAAAAGGGTATTATGTGGGAGTGAAAAAACTACCGGTAGTTTTTCCTGAATCAGATAAATTAAATGAAGTGTGTGATGATGCGTGGGTTTACCCCGATAGCAAATATTGGCGTTATACCCTTTCCCGACAGAAGTTAGGGCGCGCTGGGAAACACCCCTTAGGGTGGATAAGGCGCTCACACGCTTATCAAAACAAGTGGTGTTACCGTCTCCAGATACGGTCGCCCTCAAGGAGCCAGCTGATAGGAGGCTGGAAAATATCCTAAAAAGTATATACACACATACTGGTGTTATACTGCGACCAGCGATCGCCTCAGCCTGGATGTGCAGTGCTGGGGTGGCTTGGTCGGATTCCCTGACTGAAAATATTGATACCCTTGACAGGGACATTATTTTATTGATATAGAGCATTTAATAGGATGCATTTCTATATATGCGAGATGCACAGAGGGATATTTGCACTCTGGCATCAAGATAAGTGCGATGTCCATATCTGCCAGAAGATGTTTATGGACACGACAGTGGTCAGGTGATGCAGATTCCAAACGGCACATGGAAGTATTGCCGTATAAAGGGGAGGAGTTATTTGGGGTCGGTCCATCGGACCTGGTGGCCACGGCAACAGCTGGGAAATCCAACCTTTTTACCCCAAGTCACATCTCAGCAGAAAAAGACACTGTCTTTTCAGCTTCAATCCTTTCGTTCCCATAAGGGCAAGCGGGCAAAAGGCCAGTCATATCTGCCCAGGGATAGAGGAAAGGGAAGAAGACTGCAGCAGGCAGCCCCTTCCCAGGAACAGAAGCCCTCCACCGCTTCTGCCAAGTCCTCAGCATGACGCTGGGGCCGTACAAGCTGACTCAGGCACGGTGGGGGGTCGTCTCAAGAGTCTCAGCGCGCAGTGGGCTCACTCGCAAGTGGACCCCTAGATCGTACAAGTATTATCCCAGGGGTACAGATTGGAGATTCGAGACGTCTTCTCCTCGCAGGTTCCTGAAGTCTGCTTTACCAACGTCTCCCTCCGACAGGGAGGCAGTATTGGAAACAATTCACAAGCTGTATTCCCAGCAGGTGATAATCAAAGTACCCCTCCTACAACAAGGAAAAGGGTATTATTATTCCACACTATATTGTGGTACTGAAGCCAGACGGCTCGGTGAGACCTATTCTAAATCTGAAATCTTTGAACACTTACATACAAAGGTTCAAATCAAGATGGAGTCACTCAGAGCAGTGATAGCGAACCAGGAAGAAGGGGACTATATGGTGTCCCTGGACATCAAGGATTACCTCCATGTCCAAATTTGCCCTTCTCACCAAGGGTACCTCAGGTTCGTGGTACAGAACTGTCACTATCAGTTTCAGACGCTGCCGTTTGGATTGTCCACGGCACCCCGGGTCTTTACCAGGGTAATGGCCGAAATGATGATTCTTCTTCAAAGAAAAAGGCGTCTTAATTATCCCTTACTTGGACGATCTCCTGATAAGGGCAAGGTCCAGAGAACAGTTGGAGGTTGGAATAGCACTATCTAAAGTAGTTCTACGACAGCACGGGTGGATTCTAAATATTCCAAAATCGCAGCTGTTTCCGACGATACGTTTGCTGTTCCTATGGATGATTCTGGGCACAGTCCAGAAAACTGTCGGTCGATTCCTGCATTTCCTTCAAACAGGAGTGTCTATGGGCCTCAAATTGGGGTCCATTAAGGTTCAAATTTCGGCCTGTCGATTTTCTTCCAGAAAAAATTGGCTTCAGTTCCTGAAGTCCAGAAGTTTGTCAAGGGAGTACTGCATATACAACCCCCTTTGGTGCCTCCAGTGGCACTGTGGGATCTCAACGTAGTTTTGGGAGTCCTCAAATCACATTGGTTTAAACCACTCAAATCTGTGGATTTGATATATCTCACATGGAAAGTGACCATGCTGTTGGTCCTGGCCTCGGCCAGGCGAGTGTCAGAATTGGCGGTTTTGTCTCACAAAGCCCATATCTGATTCTCCATTCGGACAGGGCAGAGCTGCGGACTCGTCCCCAGTTTCTCCCTAAGGTGGTGTCAGCGTTTCACCTGAACCAGCTTATTGTGGTACCTGCGGCTACTAGGGACTTGGAGGACTCCAAGTTGCTGGATGTTGTCAGGGCCCTGAAAATATAGGGTTCCAGGACGGCTGGAGTCAGGAAAACTGACTTGCTGTTATCCTGTATGCACCCAACAAACTGGGTGCTCTTGCTTCTAAGCAGACGATTGCTAGTTGGATGTGTAGTACAATTCAGCTTGCACATTCTGTGGCAGACCTGCCACAGCCAAAATATGTAAATGCCCATTCCACAAGGAAGGTGGGCTCATCTTGGGCGGCTGCCCGAGGGGTCTCGGCTTTACAACTTTGCCGAGCTGCTACTTGGTCAGGGGCAAACACGTTTGAAAAATTCTACAAATTTGATACCCTGGCTGAGGAGGACCTGGAGTTCTCTCATTCGGTGCTGCAAAGTCATCCGCACTCTCCCGCCCGTTTGGGAGCTTTGGTATAATCCCCATGGTCCTGACGGAGTCCCAGCATCCACTAGGACGTCAGAGAAAATAAGAATTTACTTACCGATAATTCTATTTCTCGTAGTCCGTAGTGGATGCTGGGCGCCCATCCCAAGTGCGGGTTGTCTGCAATACTTGTACATAGTTATTGTTACAAATATCGGGTTATTATTGTTGTGAGCCATCTATTCAGAGGCTCCTTCGTTGTTATCATGCTGTTAACTGGGTTCAGATCACAGGTTGTACAGTGTGATTGGTGTGGCTGGTATGAGTCTTACCCGGGATTCAAAATCCTTCCTTATTGTGTACGCTCGTCCGGGCACAGTATCCTAACTGAGGCTTGGAGGAGGGTCATAGGGGGAGGAGCCAGTGCACACCACCTGATCCTAAAGCTTTTACTTTTGTGCCCTGTCTCCTGCGGAGCCGCTATTCCCCATGGTCCTGACGGAGTCCCAGCATCCACTACGGACTATGAGAAATAGAATTATCGGTAAGTAAATTCTTATTTGTACAGCCCACCAAGAACCTTTGCAATCTGTTGGACCATTATGCAATAGATAACTCATCCTTGCGTATCAAGAACTATTTTAGTATAGATTGTAAGCTTGTCAGCAGGGCCTTCCTCCCTCTGTCTGGCTGATATTATGCAGTTTTGTTTTATCACTGTTTGCAAAGTTGTAAAGCGCAATGGAATTTTCTGCGCTATATAAGAATATGTTACTAAATAAATATCTAGGTGTCAGCCCCTTCATAGTATCTTGCATATTACTCTTTGCATCAGGTTAGTATAGTATAAAGTGATCTCTAGGTGTCAGATCCATAATAGTATCTTACATATTACTCTGTGCATCAGGTTAGTACACAGGTTCTCAAACTCTGTCCTTAGGACCCCGCACGGTGCATGTTTTACAGGTCTTCTCAACGAATCACTAGTGAAATAATTAGCTTTTAAAATGGGTCAGTGAGTAATGAATACATCTGCTAGGTCAGGGGTGGCCAACCAGTCAGAGGCAAAGAGACAGAAAATATCTGTAGTCAAGGGTAAGAGACACTATCGTGCGCAAAAATGGGGATGTGGCCTAGTTGTCATAAAGCCACACCCAGTGTCAGATAGACCAGTCCGTCCCCCCCCCAGTGCCAGATACGCGTGTCCCCCCCCCAGTGCCAGATACGCGTGTCCCCCCCCCAGTGCCAGATACGCGTGTCCCCCCCCCCAGTGCCAGATACGCGTGTCCCCCCCCCAGTGCCAGATACGCATGTCCCCCCCAGTGCCAGATACGCATGCGTGTCCCCCCCCCCAGTGCCAGATACGCATGCGTGTCCCCCCCCCAGTGCCAGATACGCATGTGTGTCCCGTCCCCCAGTGCCAGATACGCATGCCCCCCCCCCCCAGTGCCAGATACGCATGTCCCCGTCCCAGTGCCAGATACGCATGCCCCCCAGTGCCAGGTACGCATGTCCCCCCACCCAGTGCCAGATATGCATGTGTCGTCCCCCCCCCCCCCCCAGTGCCAGATATGCCCCCAGTGCCAGATACATATATGCCCCCCCCAGTGCCAGATACATATATGCCCCCCCCAGTGCCAGATACATATACGCCCCCAGTGCCAGATACGCATGTCCCCCCAGTGCCAGATACGCATGTGTCCCCCCCCAGTGCCAGATACGCATGTGTCCCCCCCCAGTGCCAGATACGCATGTGTCCCGCCCCCCCCCCCCCAGTGCCAGATACGCATGTCCCCCATCCCCCAGTGCCAGATACGCATGTCCCCCATCCCGCAGTGCCAGATACGCATGTCCCCCATCCCCCAGTGCCAGATACGCATGTCCCCCATCCCCCAGTGCCAGATACGCATGTCCCCCATCCCCCAGTGCCAGATACGCATGTCCCCATCCCCCAGTGCCAGATACGCATGTCCCCATCCCCCAGTGCCAGATACGCATGTCCCCATCCCCCTGTGCCAGATACGCATGTCCCCATCCCCCAGTGCCAGATACGCATGTCCCCATCCCCCAGTGCCAGATACGCATGTCCCCATCCCCCAGTGCCAGATACGCATGTCTCCCCCCCCCCCCCCCCCAGTGCCAGATACGCATGTCCCCCCTCCCCCAGTGCCAGATACGTGTGTTGCCCCCCCCCCCCAGTGCCAGATACGCATGTCGTGGCCCCCCCCCTCCCCCCCAGTGCCAGATATGCTCCCAGTGCCAGATATGCGTGTCCCCCTAGTGCAAGATATGCCTCCAGTGGCAGATATGCATGTCAGCTAAGTGCGAGATATGCCCCCCATTGCCAGATATGCGTGTCCCCCCAGTGCCAGATATGCGTGTCCCCACGGTGTTTGTGAAGGGAGGAGCACAGCGTGTGCCACTCCTGCCCCGCAGTCTCCAACGGTGATGTCTCCAATTAGGCACCGGTCCGTGAGCCAGTCAGCTCGCGAACCAGCAGCTAAGACTCCTGATTTGCTGCTGGTCCACGAGCTCTGATTGGCTCATGGGCCGGCACCGGGAACTGCTGAAGTCGGGCAGCGGGAGGCAGGACTCAAGCTCACGAGCCGCATGCGGAGGAAGAAAGAGCCGCAGGTTGGCCACCGCTGTGCTAGGTGACCTGGAAAATGTGAACTGTGTCTGTTCCAGAGGACCGAGTTTGAGAATCACCGGGTTAGTATACAGGTTGAGTATCCCTTATCCAGAATTCAAAATCCCACATTTTTGGGTCCCATACTGAGATAATGACATATATATAGACAGATAGATATTTATCTTATGTCCTAGAGGATGCTGGGGACTCCGTAAGGATCATGGGGATAGACGGGCTCCGCAGGAGACATGGGCTCTAAGAAAGAACTTTAGGTATGGGTGTGCACTGGCTCCTCTCTCTATGCCCCTCCTCCAGAACTCAATTTATTACTGTGCCCAGAGGAGACTGGGTGCATTACAGGGGAGCTCTCCTGAGTTTCCTGAAAAAGAAAGTATTTGTTAAGTTTTTTTATTTTCAGGGAGCACTGCTGGCAACAGACTCCCTGCAGCGAGGGACTGAGGGGTGAGAAACAGACCTACTTTAATGTTAGGCTCTGCTTCTTAGGCTACTGGACACCATTAGCTCCAGAGGGAACGGAACGCAGGTCTCACCCCGCAGTTCGTCCCATAGCCGCGCCGCCGTCCTCCTTGCAGAGCCGGAAGATAGAAGTCGGGTGAGTATGTGAAGAAAGAAGACTTCAAAGGCGGCAGAAGACTTCAGATCTTCACTGAGGTAACGCACAGCGGTAGCGCTGTGCGCCATTGCTCCCACACAGCACACACAAACGGCAGTCACTGTAAGGGTGCAGGGCGCAGGGGGGGCGCCCTGGGCAGCAGTATGGACCTCATAAGGTGGCAATAGCCTTACATACAGGCTGGGCACTGTATATAAGAGAGATCCCCCGCCATGTTTTGAAATTTTATGCGAGACCGAAGCCCACTAATGAGGGGGCGGAGCTTGTTCCTCAGCACTCGCCAGCGCCATTTTCTCCACAGCACACTGCTGAGAGGAATCTCCCCGGACCCTCCCCTTCTTATCCACGGTGAAAGAGGGTTTTAAAGAAGGGGGGGGCACATAAACAGATATTACAGCGCTATCTGGGTAAAACATATAGTGTGTTTTTTTCCTGGGTCATCAGCGCTGGGTGTGTGCTGGCATACTCTCTCTCTGTCTCTCCAAAGGGCCTTTGTGGGGGAACTGTCTTCAGATAAGATGTTTCCCTGAGTGTGTGGTGTGTCTGTACGCGTGTGTCGACATGTCTGAGGTAGAACGCTTTCCTAGTGAGGAGGTGGAGCAAATGAATGTGGTGTCTCCGTCGGCAACACCGACACCTGACTGGGTGGATATGTGGAATGTTTTAAGTGCTAGTGTGAATTTATTGCACAAAAGGTTGGACAAAGCTGAAGCCAGGGAACAGGCAGGGAGTCAACCCCTGCCTGCCCCTATGTCGCAGGGACCTTCGGGGTCTCAAAAGCGCCCATTATACAAAATAGTAGACACTGATACTGACACGGATTCTGACTCCAGTGTCGACTACGATGATGCAAAGTTACAGCCAAGATTGGCTAAAAATATTCAATATATGATTATTGCAATAAAGGATGTACTGCATATCACTGATGAGCCATCTGCCCCTGACACGAGGGTACACATGTTTAAGGTAAAGAAAGCTGAGGTAACCTTTCCCCCCTCTCATGAGCTTAACGAGTTGTGTAAAAGCTTGGGAATCTCCAGACAAGAAACTGCATATTCCCAAAAGGGTTATTATGGGGTATCCTTTCCCGGCTAAGGACAGGATACAGTGGGAATCCTCCCCTAGGGTGGACAAAGCGTTGACACGCCTATCCAAAAAGGTAGCGATGCCATCCCGAGATACGGCTACCCTCAGGGATCCTGCTGATCTCATGCAGGCAACGACTTTAAAGTCCATCTACATACATTCTGGTACTTTACTCAGACCGGCGATAGCGTCGGCATGGGTTTGTAGTGCTGTAGCAGCGTGGACAGATACCTTATCGGCGGAATTGGATACCCTGGATAAGGATACCATTTTATTAACCCTGGGTCATATTAAAGATGCTGTCTATATATGAGAGATGCTCAAAGAGACATTGTCCTGCTGGGTTCTAGAGTCTATGTCGATTTCTGCTAGACGAGTCCTATGGACCCGACAATGGACAGGTGATTCCGACTCAAAGAGGTTTTACCTTACAGGGGTGAGGCATTGTTTGGGGAAGGTCTATCGGACCTGGTCTCCACTGCTACAGCAGGTAAATCCAATTTTCTCTAACGTCCTAGTGGATGCTGGGGACTCCGTCAGGACCATGGGGAATAGCGGGCTCCGCAGGAGACAGGGCACATCTAAAAAGCCTTTTAGGTCACATGGTGCGTACTGGCTCCTCCCCCTATGACCCTCCTCCAAGCCTCAGTTAGGTTTTTGTGCCCGTCCGAGAAGGGTGCAATCTGGATGGCTCTCTTAAAGAGCTGTTTAGAAAAGTTTTTTTTAGGTTTTCACTCAGTGATTCCTGCTGGCAACAGGATCACTGCAACGAGGGACTTAGGGGAGAGATCTCCAACTCACCTGCGTGCAGGATGGATTGGGATCTTAGGCTACTGGACACTGAGCTCCAGAGGGAGTCGGAACACAGGTCAGCCTGGGGTTCGTCCCGGAGCCGCGCCGCCGATCCCCCTTACAGACACTGAAGAAAGACGGCAGAACGGAGGTCCGGAAACAGGCGGCAGAAGACTTCACTGTCTTCATAAAGGTAGCGCACAGCACTGCAGCTGTGCGCCATTGTTGTCACACGGCTCACTGACATGGTCACGGAGGGTGCAGGGCGCTGCTGGGGGCGCCCTGGGCAGCAATATAAATACCTATTTGGCAAAATAAATACATCACATATAGCCATTAAGGCTATATGTATGTATTTTAACCCAAGCCAGTTATTAAAAAAACGGGAGGAAAAGCCCGCCGAAAAAGGGGCGGAGCTTATTCTCCTCAGCACACGGCGCCATTTTCCTGCACAGCTCCGCTGGTGAGGAAGGCTCCCAGGACTCTCCCCTGCACTGCACTACAGAAACAGGGTAAAACAGAGAGAAGGGGGGCATAAATTGGCTATATATATTATATAAGAGCGCATATATAATAAACAACACCTTCTAGGGTTGTTTATATACATTTGTAGCGCTGTTTGGTGTGTGCTGGCAAACTCTCCCTCTGTCTCCCCAAAGGGCTAGGGGGTCCTGTCTTCAATAGAGCATTCCCTGTGTGGCTGCTGTGTGTCGGTACGTGTGTGTCGACATGTTTGAGGACGATGTTGGTGTGGAGGCAGAGCAATTGCCGATGATGGTAATGTCACCCCCTAGGGAGTCGACACCTGAATGGATGGCGTTAATTATGGAATTACGTGATAATGTCAGCACATTACAAAAGTCAGTTGACGAAATAAGACGGCCGGCAAACCAGTTAGTACCGGTCCAGGCGTCTCAGACACCGTCAGGGGCTGTAAAACGCCCTTTACCTCAGTCTGTTGACACGGGTACCGACACAGATGATTCTAGTGTCGACGGTGAAGAAACAAACGTATTTTCCAGTAGGGCCACACGTTATATGATCACGGCAATGAAGGAGGCTTTGCAGATCTCTGATGCTGCTGGTACCTCAAAAAGGGGTATTATGTGGGGGGTGAAAAAACTGCCTGTATTTTTCCCAGAATCAGAGGAATTGAATGATGTGTGTGATGAAGCGTGGGTTACGCCCGATAGAAAACTGGCAATTTCAAAGAAGTTATTGGCATTATACCCTTTCCCGCCAGAGGTTAGGGCGCGCTGGGAAACACCCCCTAGGGTGGATAAGGCGCTCACACGTTTATCAAAGCAGGTGGCGTTGCCGTCTCCTGATACGGCCGCCCTCAAGGATCCAGCAGATAGGAGGCTGGAAACTACACTGAAAAGTATATACACACATACTGGTGTTATACTGCGACCGGCAATAGCCTCAGCCTGGATGTGCAGTGCTGGGGTAGTGTGGTTGGATTCTCTGACTGAAAATATTGATACCCTGGATAGGGACAGTATTTTATTGACTCTAGAGCAATTAAAGGATGCTTTTCTTTATATGCGAGATGCTCAGAGGGATGTTTGTACTCTAGCATCAAGAGTAAGCACGATGTCCATATCTGCCAGAAGAAGTTTATGGACGCGACAGTGGTCAGGTGATGCGGATTCCAAGAGGCATATGGAAGTATTGCCATACAAAGGAGAGGAATTGTTTGGGGTCGGTCTTTCGGACTTGGTGGCCACGGCAACTGCCGGCAAATCCACTTTTTTACCTCAGACTCCTTCCCAACAGAAAAAGACACCGTCTTTTCAGCCGCAGTCCTTTCGCTCCTATAAAAAGCGACCAAAAGGACAGTCTTATCTGCCGCGAGGCAGAGGAAAGGGTAAGAAAGGGCAGCAAGCAGCCCCTGCCCAGGAACAGAAGCCCGCCCCGGCTTCTACAAAGCCATCAGCATGACGCTGGGGCTTTACAAGCGGACTTAGGAACGGTGGGAGGTCGGCTCAAGATTTTCAGCAATCAATGGGCTCACTCACAAGTAGACCCGTGGGTCCTGCAGATAATATCTCAGGGGTACATGCTGGAGTTCGAAAGGTCTCCTCCTCGCCGGTTCCTAAAGTCTGCTTTACCAACGTCTCCCTCAGAAAGGACGTTGGTTTTGGAAGCCATTCACAAGCTGTATTCTCAGCAGGTGATAGTCAAGGTACCCCTCCTACAACAGGGAAAGGGGTATTATTCCACACTATTTGTGGTACCGAAACCGGACGGTTCGGTAAGACCTATTCTAAATCTGAAATCCATGAACCTGTACATACAGAAATTCAAGTTCAAGATGGAGTCACTCAGAGCAGTGATAGCGAATCTGGAAGAAGGAGACTTCATGGTGTCCTTGGACATAAAAGATGCTTATCTACATGTCCCAATTTACCCTTCACACCAAGGGTATCTCAGGTTCGTGATACAAGACTGTCATTATCAGTTTCAAACGCTGCCGTTTGGTTTGTCCACGGCTCCTCGGATCTTTACCAAGGTAATGACCGAAATGATGGTTCTTCTACGAAGAAAAGGCGTATTAATTATCCCGTACTTGGACGATCTCCTGATAAGGGCAAAGTCCAGAGAACAGCTGGAAGCCAGTGTGGCACTAACACAAGTAGTGCTTCGGCAACACGGGTGGATTCTAAATCTTCCAAAATCTCAATTGACTCCGACAACACATCTGTTGTTTTTGGGCATGATTCTGGACACGGTTCAGAAAAAGCTATTTCTCCCGGAGGAGAAAGCAAGGGAGCTATCCGAACTTGTCAGGAACCTCCTAAAACCAGGAACTGTGTCAGTACATCAATGCACGAGAGTCCTGGGAAAGATGGTGGCTTCGTACGAAGCGATTCCTTTCGGCAGATTCCATGCACGGACATTCCAGTGGGATCTGCTGGACAAATGGTCCGGATCGCATCTGCACATGCATCAGAGGATAACATTGTCACCGAGAACAAGATTGTCTCTCCTGTGGTGGTTGCAGACGGCCCATCTGTTAGTGGGCCGCAGATTCGGCATACAGGACTGGGTCCTGGTGACTACGGATGCCAGCCTACGAGGTTGGGGAGCAGTCACAAAGGGAAGAAATTTCCAGGGAGTGTGGTCAACCCTGGAAAAGTCTCTTCACATAAATATACTGGAGCTAAGAGCGATATACAATGCTCTAAGCCAAGCAAGACTTCTGCTTCAGGGTCAGCCGGTGCTGATCCAGTCCGACAACATCACGGCAGTCGCTCACGTCAACCGACAAGGCGGCACGAGAAGCAGGAGTGCAATGACAGAAACTGCAAGGATTCTACGCTGGGCAGAGAATCATGTCATAGCACTGTCAGCAGTGTTCATCCCGGGAGTGGACAACTGGGAAGCAGATTTCCTCAGCAGACACGATCTTCACCCGGGAGAGTGGGGACTTCATCCAGAAGTCTTCCACATGATTGTGAACCGTTGGAAAAAACCAAAGGTGGACATGATGGCGTCTCGCCTCAACAAAAAACTGGACAGGTATTGCGCCAGGTCAAGAGACCCACAGGCAATAGCTGTGGACGCTCTGGTAACACCGTGGGTGTACCAGTCAGTGTATGTGTTCCCTCCTCTACCGCTCATACCAAAGGTACTGAGAATTATACGGAAAAGAGGAGTAAGAACAATACTGGTAGCTCCAGACTGGCCAAGAAGAACTTGGTATCCGGAACTTCAAGAGATGCTCACGGAGGATCCGTGGCCTCTACCTCTAAGAAGGGATCTGCTTCAGCAGGGACCTTGTATGTTCCAAGACTTACCGCGACTGCGTTTGACGGCATGGCGGTTGAACGCCGCATTCTTAAAGAAAAGGGCATTCCTGAGGAAGTTATTCCTACTTTAATTAAAGCCAGGAAAGATGTGACCGCACAACATTATCACCGTATTTGGAGAAAATATGTTGCGTGGTGTGAGGCCAAGAAGGCCCCAACGGAAGAATTTCAATTGGGTCGATTCTTACATTTCCTGCAAGCAGGGTTATCTATGGGCCTAAAATTGGGGTCCATTAAAGTTCAAATTTCGGCTTTATCAATCTTCTTCCAGAAAGAATTGGCGTCAGTGCCTGAAGTACAAACTTTTGTTAAAGGAGTACTACATATACAACCCCCAATAGTGCCTCCAGTGGCACCGTGGGATTTGAACGTGGTTCTAAATTTTCTCAAATCTCATTGGTTTGAGCCTTTAAAATCAGTAGATTTAAAATACCTTACATGGAAGGTAACCATGCTACTGGCCCTGGCTTCAGCCAGGAGAGTTTCAGAATTGGCGGCTTTATCATACAAAAGCCCATATCTGATTTTCCATTCGGATAGGGCAGAGTTGCGGACACGTCCTCAATTTCTCCCTAATGTGGTTTCGGCTTTTCACTTGAACCAACCTATTGTAGTGCCTGCGGCGACTAGTGACTTGGAGGACTCCAAGTTACTGGACGTTGTCAGAGCATTGAAAATATATATTTCAAGGACAGCTGGAGTCAGAAAATCTGACTCGTTGTTTATATTGTATGCACCCAACAAGATGGGTGCTCCTGCGTCTAAACAGACGATTGCACGTTGGATCTGTAGCACGATTCAACTTGCGCATTCTGTGGCAGGCCTGCCACAGCCTAAATCTGTAAAGGCCCATTCCACTAGGAAAGTGGGCGCATCTTGGGCGGCTGCCCGAGGGGTCTCGGCATTACAACTTTGCCGAGCAGCGACGTGGTCAGGGGAGAACACGTTTGTAAAATTTTACAAATTTGATACTCTGGCTAAGGAGGACCTGGAGTTCTCTCATTCGGTGCTGCAGAGTCATCCGCACTCTCCCGCCCGTTTGGGAGCTTTGGTATAATCCCCATGGTCCTGACGGAGTCCCCAGCATCCACTAGGACGTTAGAGAAAATAAGAATTTACTTACCGATAATTCTATTTCTCGTAGTCCGTAGTGGATGCTGGGCGCCCATCCCAAGTGCGGATTGTCTGCAATGCTTGTACATAGTTATTGTTACAAAAATCGGGTTATTCTTGTTGTGAGCCATCTTTTCAGAGGCTACTTCGTTTTGTTATCATACTGTTAACTGGGTTCAGATCACAAGTTGTACGGTGTGATTGGTGTGGCTGGTATGAGTCTTACCCGGGATTCAAGATCCTTCCTTATTGTGTACGCTCGTCCGGGCACAGTACCTAACTGAGGCTTGGAGGAGGGTCATAGGGGGAGGAGCCAGTACGCACCATGTGACCTAAAAGGCTTTTTAGATGTGCCCTGTCTCCTGCGGAGCCCGCTATTCCCCATGGTCCTGACGGAGTCCCCAGCATCCACTACGGACTACGAGAAATAGAATTATCGGTAAGTAAATTCTTATTTTTTTTTGCCTTATATTCCCTCACAGCCTAAGAAAGCACCACATTATCAAATGCAGTCCTTTCGGTCAAATAAAAACAAGAGAGCACGAGGATCGTCCTTTCTTGCCAGAGGTAAGACCAGAGGGAAAAAGCTGCCAACCACAGCTAGTTTCCAGGAGCAGAAGTCCTCCCCGGCCTCTACAAAATCCACCGCATGACGCTGGGGCTCCACTGAGGGAGTCCGCCCCAGTGGAGGAACGTATTCGACTTTTCAGCCACACCTGGGTTCACTCACATTGGATCCCTGGGTAATAGAAATTGTTTACCTGGGATTACAAGCTGGAATTCGAAGAGATCCCTCCTCGCCGGTTTTTCAAATCGGCCCTACCAGCTTCTCCCCCAGAAAGGGAGATAGTTTTAAATGCAATTCAAAAATTGTGTCTTCAACAGGTGTTGGTCAAAGTTCCCCTGCTTCAAGAAGGGAGGGGGTATTACTCAACCCTATTTGTAGTCCCGAAACCGGACGGTTCGGTCAGACCCATTTTAAATTTAAAATCCTTGAACCTATACTTGAAAAGGTTCAAGTTCAAGATGGAATCGCTCAGAGAGGTCATCGCCAGCCTAGAAGGGGGGGATTTTATGGTATCCCTGGACATAAAGGATGCATACCTTCATGTTCCCATATAGCCACCTCATCAGGCGTACCTGAGATTTGCGGTACAGGATTGTCATTACCAATTTCAGACGTTGCCGTTTGGGCTTTCCACGGCCCGAGGAATTTCACCAAGGTAATGGCGGAAATGATGGTGCTCCTGCGCAAGCAGGGTGTCACACTTATCCCATACTTGGACGATCCCCTAATAAGAGCGAGATCACGAGAGCAGTTGTTGAACAGCGTGTCACTTTTACTGAAGGTGTTACAGCAACACGGCTGGATTCTCAATATCCCGAAGTCACAGTTAGTTCCTACGAACCGTTTGACCTTCTTAGGCATGATTCTGGATACGGACCAGAAAAGGGTTTATCTTCCAATAGAAAAGGCCCAGGAACTCATGACTCATGTCAGGAACCTATTGATGCCAAAACAGGTGTTGGTGCATCACTGCACTCGAGTCCTGGGAAAGATGGTGGCGTCTTACGAGGCCATTTCTTTCGACAGGTTCCATGCGAGGACCTTCCAATGGGACCTATTGGACAAGTGGTCCGGGTCACATCTACAGATTCATCAGTTGATCACCCTGTCCTCCAGAGTGCTCACCTTCTGGAGGGTCGCAGATTCGGCATTCAGGACTGGGTTCTGGTGACCACGGATACGAGCCTCCGAGGTTGGGGAGCAGTCACACAGTGAAGAATCTCCCAAGGTCTTTGGTTAAGTCAAGAGACTTGTCTCCACATCAACGTCCTGGAACTGATGGCCATGTACAATGCCCTTCGTCAAGCGGAGACTTTGCTTCGCGACCTACCGGTTCTGATCCAGTCAGACATCACCGCAGTAGCTCATGTAAACCGCCAAGGCGGCACAAGGAGCAGAGTGGCAATGGCGGAAGCCACCAGGATTCTTCGCTGGGTGGAAAATCATGTAGGCGCACTGTCAGCAGTGTTATTTCCGGGAGTAGACAACTGGGAAGCGGACTTCCTTAGAAGACACGATCTACATCCAGGAGAGTGGGGACTTCATCAGGAAGTCTTCGCACAGGTTGCAAGTCAGTGGGGCCTGCCCCAGATAGACATGATGGCGTCCCGCCTAAACAAAAAACTACAGAGGTATTGCGCCAGGTCAAAAGACCCTCAGGCGGTGGCAGTGGACGCCCTAGTGACACCGTGGGTGTTCCAGTCGGTCTATGTGTTTCCTCCTCTTCCTCTCATCCCCAAGGTGTTGAGAATAATAAGAAAAAGAGGAGTACAGACTATTCTCATTGTTCTGCAGGAAATGCTCACAGAAGATCCATGGCCTCTTCCTCTAAGACAGGACCTGTTACAACAGGGGATCTGTCTGTTCCAAGACTCACCGCGGCTGCGTTTGACGACATGGCGGTTGAACGCCGGATCCTAGTGGAAAAGGGCATTCCGAATGAAGTCATTCCTACTCTGATAAAGGCTAGGAAGGACGTGACAGCTAAACATTATCACCGTATATGGCGAAAGTATGTTTCTTGGTGTGAGGCCAGGAATGCTTCTACGGAAGAATTCCATCTGGGCCGTTTCTTTCACTTCCTACAAACTGGAGTGAATTTGGGCTTAAAATTAGGGTCCATTAAGGTTCAGATTTCGGCCCTATCCATTTTCTTTCAGAAGGAATTAGCTTCTCTCCCAGAAGTACAGATTTTTGTGAAGGGAGTGCTGCATATTCAGCCTCCTTTTGTACCTTCGGTGGCGCCTTGGGACCTTATCATGGTGTTGAGTTTCCTTAAGTCGCACTGGTATGAACCACTTAAAACAGTAGAATTAAAATATCTCATTTGGAAAGTGGTCATGTTGTTAGCCTTGGCTTCGGCTAGGCGAGTGTCGGACTTGACGGCTTTGTCTCATAAAAGCCCCTATCTTGTTTTCTATATGGATAGAGCGGAATTGCGGACCCGTCCTCAATTCTTGCCTAAGGTGGTTTCATCTTTTCATATGAACCAACCTATTGTGGTGCCTGTGGCTACACGAGACTTGGAAGATTCCGAGTCTCTGGATGTGGTCAGGGCTTTGAAAATTTACGTAGCCAGAACTGCTAGGGTCAGAAAGACAGAAGCATTGTTTGTCCTGTTTGCTGCCAACAAGGTTGGTGCTCCTGCTTCAAAGCAGACAATTGCTCGCTGGATCTGTAACACGATTCAGCAGCCTCATTCAACGGCTGGATTGCCGTTACAAAAATCGATTAAGGCCCATTCCACTAGGAAGGTGGGCTCTTCTTGGGCGGCTGCCCGAGGGGTCTCGGCATTACAGCTGTGCTGAGCTGCTACTTGGTCGGGTTCAAACACATTTGCAAAGTTCTACAAGTTTGATACCCTGGCTGAGGAGGACCTAATGTTTGCTCAATCGGTGCTGCAGAGTCATCCGCACTCTCCCGCCCGTTTGGGAGCTTTGGTATAATCCCCATGGTCCTTACGGAGTCCCCAGCATCCTCTAGGTACCGGTAAATCTTTTTCTCCTAGTCCGTAGAGCAGGCTTTCCCAACCACGGTCCTCAAGGCACACCAACAGTGCAGGTTTTAGTGATATCCAGGCTGCAGCACAGATGGTTAAATCAAAATAACTGAGCTACTAATTAAGTCACCTGTGCTGCAGCCTGGATATCACTAAAACCTGCACTGTTGGTGTGCCTTGAGGACCGTGGTTGGGAAAGTCTGCCGTAGAGGATGCTGGGTGCCCGTCCCAAGTGCGGACTACTTCTGCACGACTTGTATATAGGCCCTCATTCCGAGTTGTTCGCTCGGTAAATTTCATCGCATCGCAGCGTTTTTCAGCTTAGTACGCATGCGCAATATTCGCACTGCGACTGCGCCAAGTCATTTTACAATGAAGATCGTATTTTTACTCACGGCTTTTTCTTCGCACCGGCGATCGTAGTGTGATTGACAGGAAATGGGTGTTACTGGGCGGAAACACAGCGTTTTAGGGGCGTGTGGATAAAAACGCTACCGTTTCCGGAAAAAACGCAGGAGTGGCCGGAGAAACGGGGGAGTGTCTGGGCGAACGCTGGGTGTGTTTGTGACGTCAAACCAGGAACGACAAGCACTGAACTGATCGCAGATGCCGAGTAAGTGTGGAGCAACTCTGAAACTGCAAAGAAGTTTGTAATCGCAATATTGCTATTACATCGTTCGCAATTTTAAGATGCTAAGATACACTCCCAGTAGGCGGCGGCTTAGCGTGTGCAACTCTGCTAAATTCGCCTTGCGACCGATCAACTCGGAATGAGGGCCATAGTTTTTGCTTACATAAGGTAATGAATCTTGCCCTTGGATTAACAAAATCCTTTCCTCGTACTGTCCGTCTCCTCTGGGCACAGTTCCTTTAACTGAGGTCTTGAGGAGGGGCATAGAGGGAGGAGCCAGTGCACACCCATACCTAAAGTTCTTTCCTAGTGCCCATGTCTCCTGTGGAGCCCGTCTATCCCATGGTCCTTACGGAGTCCCCAGCATCATCTACGGACTAGGAGAAATATATATATAATTTTTATATTGCAGGTCTGGCACTCCATGCTCCATAGATAACTGTGTCGGTGCCCTCACAACAGGTAAGATATAAGCTTGCAAAGTTGCGGCACTCGGACTGGAATAACTTACGCTTAAAACTGTGGAAAAGTTATCGTTTCAATATTTATATATTGTCATCAGGATGACAATATATAAAATATTGAAACGATAACTTTTCCACAGTTTTAAGCGTCAGTTATTCCAGTCCGAGTGCCGCAACTTTGCAAGCCTATTTGCACTATATAATGCCCTCATTATCTCAGTTTGGTACCCGAAAATGTGGGAATTTGGATAAGGGATACTCAACCTGTATATAAAGGGGTATCTAGGTGGCAGCTTCTCCATACATATTACTCTGCATCAGGTTAGTAAATATAAAGGGGTATCTAGGTGACAGCTCCATCATAGTATATTACATATTACTCTGCATCAGGTTAGTATATATATAAAGAGGTATCTAGGTGGCAGCTCCTTCATAGTATCTTACATATTACTCTGTACATCAGGTTAGTATATATATAAGGGGTATCTAGGTGACAGCTTCTCCATAGTATCTTGCATATTACTCTGCATCAGGTTAGTAAATATAAAGGGGTATCTAGGTGAAAGCGGTCTTCTAGTTTCTTACATATTACTCTGTGCATCAGGTTAGTATATATAAAGGGGTATCTAGGTGACAGCTCCATCATAGTATATTACATATTACTCTGCATCAGGTTAGTATATATATAAAGAGGTATCTAGGTGGCAGCTCCTTCATAGTGTCTTACATATTACTCTGTGCTGCCGGTTAGTATATATAAAGGGGTATCTGGGTGGCAGCTCCTTCATAGTATCTTACATATTACTCTGCATCAGGTTAGTAAATATAAAGGGGTATCTAGGTGAAAGCGGTCTTCTAGTTTCTTACATACTGCTCTGTGCCACATGTTAGTATATATTGTATGCAGTCCTGAGACACTCATTCATACACTGCCAGTCATGTGAATTTTTAATTCATAATACAAATTATTGAATCATTTTTCTTTGCTATAATGTCCTTTTGACTTTTCTGATTTACCCTATTCCCTAGCACCAAACCTACTCATGTGTCTTACATAGAAATTTCCCATTTATCCTTTAAGAACCTGGTATCACATGACAATGAACAGTCTCCCCTGCACATATCACTGTGCAGAATGACTGAGCTGATCCTATTATCCCCATGCATCCATGTGATACCCATATATGGACCGAGCAGGGGATGAGGTCAGTATGGGGATTATAACATTTTCATAGGAACATTAATAGACCATGTTTACTGTAAGTAGTAGTTCCTGCTGCTGGAGGGTAGAGGTCTCTGTGCTGCACATAGGACTGTAAACGGGCATATGGCAATTGGGCAACATCCACAAATATAATAACAATTGTCAGTGACGTAGTGATGTTTGTTATTGTATATAAATATACATGATGCACTTTTATACAATATAACATTTGTACCATAAAAATGTAATTACCCCAGTAACATTTATTCCTTTTACATTTTAACTTTCTTACAGGACAGTTGAGCAGGGTTCCCAATAAGAATATTAGAAGACGTGAAAAGGGAAAATGTTCTCTGATCAAACCAAATAATTTTACACCTCCTGGAGGATTCAACAAAGCTTTTTCATTTTCTAATACATGATGCGTCTCTCAGGAGAGAAACCACATCTGTGCTCTGAGTGTGACAAAAGCTTTACATGTAATTCACAGCTTCTCAGACATCAGAGGAGTCACACAGGAGAGAAACCATTTAAATGTTCTGAATGCAGCAAATGTTTTTCCAATAAATCAACTCTCGTTAGTCATCAGAGTAATCACACAGGAAATAAACCATTTAAATGCTCTGAATGTAGCAAATGTTATTTCAGGAAATCAGATCTTGTTATGCATCATGGGAGTCACACAGGAGTGAAACCATTTAGATGTTCTGAATGTAGCAAATGTTTTTCCCATAAGTCATGCTTTGTTATACATCAGAGGAGTCACACAGGGGAGAAACCGTTTAAATGCTCTGAATGTAGCAAATGTTTTTCCTGTAAGTCACATCTTGTTAGACATCAGAGGAGTCACACAGGAGAGAAACCATTTACATGCTCTGAATGTAGAAAATGTTTTTCCCGGAAGTCACATCTTGTTAGTCATCAGAGGAGTCACACAGGAGAGAAACCATTTACATGCTCTGAATGTAGCAATTTTTTTTCCTGTAAGTCACATCTTGTTAGACATCAGATGAGTCACACTGGAGCGAAACCATTTAAATGTTCTGAATGTAGCAAATGTTTTACTGAATTGTCTGGTGTTGTTAAACACCAGAGGATTCACACAGGAGAGAAACCATTTCAGTGCTCTGAATGCAGGAAGTGTTTTTCCCAGAAGCTACAGCTTGTTATACATCAGAGGATTCACACAGGAGAGAAACCATTTCAGTGCTCTGAATGCAGCAAGTCTTTTACCAATTCATCATGTTTAGTTAGACATCAGAGGAGTCACACAGGAGAGAAATCATTTCAATGCTCTGAATGTAACAAGTGTTTTACCAGCAAGACACATCTTGTTCGTCATCAGAGGAGTCACACAGGAGAGAAATCATTTCAATGCTCTGAATGTAACAAGTGTTTTACCAGCAAGCCACATCTTGTTCGTCATCAGAGGAGTCACACAGGAGAGAAACCATTTGCATGCTCTGAATGTAGCAAGTGTTTTACCAATTCATCATGTTTAGATAGACACCAGAGGATTCACACAGGAGAGAAACCATTTACATGCTCTGAATGTAGCAAATGTTTTTCCTGTAAGTCACATCTTGTTAGTCATCAGAAGAGGAAACACAGGATAGAAACCATTTAAATGTTCTGAATGTAGCATGTGTTTCATAAGTTAGTTAATTCGTGTCATGACCATATGTCTTCCAGGAAGCTGATTTTTATTCTCGAAATGTGTCAAGTATTTTATATAAACCAGGGGATGCGATTAATATCCTGGCTGTTGAAATCCTGACACCCGTCACAGTCCCGACATTGGAATTCCGACCGGGTCAGGACACCTACGCTGGAAGTCCAATAGCCGCTATCCTGACCGTTCTAAGTATAGCCTCCGACCTCGCATTACTGTGAGGGGGGAGGGGGGGATAGGGTTAGTCTGCAGCCAAGGGGTGTAGGGTTAGGCGGAGGGAAGGGAGGGTTAGGAGACAGGAATTAGATTAGTAAAATCACCCCTGTCTGGATTACATACCTCAGGATGCCGGCGTTGGTATTTTGAACCCATGTCCAGTAGAGAAATCTGGCAGCTCCTCTCAGTACTGGGATTCCTTCTATGACAGGCAAAGCTATGAGTATGGTTATTTCTACAGGAACCCTGTTCATTGTCCTGTATCATCTTTCATGTCTCCTCTCTGGTTTCCCCTTATACCTCTTTATTCTTTCCTTCATACCTTTCTGTTGCTGCTTTACATCCTATTGTGATAACTATGTATTGTAAAATGGTGCAGCTAAGGCTGGATACACACCTGACATATATGTTGGTGGATTCGTCACACTGACTGAGTGGCCGATCCATGTAAGTGTACACACTGCTCGATATATCGGCTCCTGCCATGCAGCTGGGCAGGTTTTTTTTATTTACCCGCCCAGCTGTTATGTCAGCCCTCACAGCAAGTGTACAGGTGGTCGGTGAACAGCCTGTACAAACAGCCAGAGGGCCTGTTATATCTGTAGATTTCTCGCCCTTTGGCTGTTCTGCACAGTCAATATGATATATCTGTGAATGAAGTCATTCAGACTTCGTGGGTACACACCTACATTTAGGCTTACGATATTTTGGCTGTTCGCTTGTGTACTCGGCATTAGATGCTGGTTATCATTATCCCATACTAACCAATTATTACATATATTAGCTTGCTAACACTAGACAGCTAATAGCTGATATCTGGTTGCTTTGGGTTACAGCACATCCTTGCTTTTCACTTCATATATAATAAGGATAATATTCATATATATAAGTGCCAAGGTGCGCATATGGTGTATTAGGTTTATAATAAAGTTCCTAAAGAATATATATTTATTTTAAGCTTGTATCACATGAACAGTATGCACAATACTATGACCTAGTACATAGTGTTATAACTGTAGATAAATCTATACTGCATGTAAAGTAAAGGATGTGTCCAAACAATAATCTGTAATACCATTTATATTACCAGCAGATGTCCGCATAACACTTGTTGAATAAAAACTGATCTGGAGAAACATTTGTTTTAATTGCAGAACTAAATTATTTCTAGAATATTTAAATAATTTTGTACATTTCTAAATTTTAAAAGATTGAACAAGGAGAGATGCTTATCTGAGCATGTAGTGATGGAAATCTCAATCATTTGTCATTATTGACCATCAGCAATTGGATTATTTTTTAGATGGTGCTGAAATGTAATAACAGGGTCTCCCTGCCAATCCGGGATTGCTGAACAGCAAAAAAGATCCATAGTAATCCCTGCTCGCTGCTGACTTTCCTAATCTCATGTCCTCCAGAGGCACAACTCAGAATAAACCAATCCCCCTGCCCCAAGTAGCTTGGCCGATTTATATCTCTGTTCCTCTTCCGATGTCTCACTGACAGATGAGTTTAATACTGCAGCACCTTGTGGACAGTAACGGTGGTGCTGTATAGAGATCAATGGAATTATTTGCCACCCCATTTTTTTTGTTTCATTAACAGCTTGAGAAGCTACTTTTCTCCGGCAGGGTCCACAGGTTATCCACAGGATAACAATGGGATATGATGAAGCAACAGCGGATTGGCACCAATCGATCAAAGCTTTCCGGCCTCCCAGCATGCAACGGGATCCATCCATAAATTCCTGGCTCAGGCAAATCAATTTTGTTTGGTGCGGCAGGAGCAGGACCATGGTCAGAGGGCTGCTGCTTTTTAGCCTTTGACAAAGTTTCACACAGGAGACTAATTCTCAAACTAAGAGAGATTGGGGTAGGAAACACTATTTGTACTTCGGTGAGTAATTGTTTAATAGGGAACAGCGAGTGGGTATTAATAGGATGTAATCCCAATTGGCCTCAGTACTCCGAGGAATACCGCACTGTTCAGTACTCGGGCCATTGCTGTTTAACATATTCATTAATGACCTAGGAGAGGGACTGGAAAGCACAGTTTAAGTTTTCGCAGATGATACTAAACTATGTAGGGGAATTTATTCAGACAAGGATGTTGAGTCTCTACAGAATGACTTATCTAGACTTGAGGTCTGGGCGGATAGATGCAGAATGAGATTCACTATAGACAAATGTAAAGTTATGCACTTTGGGACTAAGAACATTCAGGCAGCCTATAAACTAAATGGGGAAAATGTAGGGATAACAGTAGTTGAAAAATATTTGGGAGTGCTCATCGATAATAAACTTGGTAGCAGTACGCAATGTCAAAACGCAGTAACAAAGGCTAATAAGGTGTTAGCATGCATAAGACGGGCTATGGAGACAAGGGATGAGAGTAATACTGCCACTGTATAAATCACCTGGAATATTGTGTACCGTTTTGGGCACCATGCTATAAAAAAAGATATCTTGGAACTCGAAAGGGTTCAGAGGTGAGCCACTAAACTGGTTAAGGGGTTAGAGGCACTGGATTATGAGGAAAGACTTAAAGGGTTAGATATGTTCACACTGGAAAAGAGGCGACTGATGGGACATTATTATTTATAAATACATTAAGGGACAATACAAGGATTTATCAAACGATTTGTTTACCAAAAACACACTACAGAGGACACCCACTGAGGTTAGAAGAAAAAAATCCCATACTCAACGGACAAAAGCAATGGTGGGCTCAAGCAATAAGTTTAAAATGGTTTGGATAAATTCCTAGCGGAAAAAATATCCAGGGATACAGCATTAATTAACATTAAAAAAAAATGATAATTATAATATAGGTTGAACTCGATGGACATATGTCTTTTTTCATCCTCAACAACTATGTAACTATATATATCACTTTAGAAAGTTTTAAGTGATTACAGTGCTGATTATCATGTCTAAGAGCGGCAACGGTGACGAAGGTACACTCACAGCAACACCAACACTCATCATGTTTGTCTTGCAAAACTGTATTATCCTCTCAGGATCTGGTTCAGGATGGTTTGTGTGCAATCTGTTTTAGTTTTCAACAAAATACAAGGCAGATCTCTGCAACGTCAGGTACAGATGGATCCATCTTGGGCTATGTTTGCACAGACCTTATCCAGTATAGCTGAACGGATAATTCCTACAGCTTCAGTACCAGGAATAGGTTACACTATTAACCCTTACATGCAGCTCCCTACCTATGGTATATCACTTCCACCAGCAGCTTCTCAAAAGAAACAAGCTGATAAACCGATGGTAAATAAATCTTCACCTTCACAGGCTACACATGAGGCAGAGGAGGATTGGAAGATGAAAGTTCAATTCTACTTCGGCATACAAAGAGGAGGAAGAAGGTCTCAGCTCAGTGGATATAGCTGAGTTAATTAAAGCAATGAAAGCCATTCTATCCTTAGAGGATTCTGCAGAGCCTGTGTTAAAAACCAAGGCACCTGTGTTTAAACGTCCCAAAAGAGTTAAAACCGAGGTTCCAGGGTCAGATCAGCTGACGGAAATCATGGAAGAGACTTGGGCTACACCCAATAAGAAGTTTAGAATTCCTAAAATATGGGATTCCAATTATACTCTTCCAGCTGGGGATTGTTTAAAAAGGGAGGTGGCTCCTAAAGTAGATATGCATGTGATTCGATTAGTGGGAAAATCTGTATTACCTTTGCCTTCAACATCATTAAATGATGTCATGGATAAGAGAGTGGGTGGGTTTCCAAAAACCATATTTTCCCTGTCTGGGGCAGTCATAAGGCCAGCCATGGCTTCAGCTTGGATGGCAAAGGCAGTGGCTGCCTGGGCTGATACTTTGGAGGGGATTTTTCAGGAGGTTCTAGAAAGCAAAAATCCCATATAGCTCATATAAAACAGGCTGCAATATTCTTCAAAGAAGCAGCATTAGATATGGGTTCTATTGCCTCCAGAGCATCAGCAGTTTGGTTACGTACGTGGAAAGCTGATTCAGAATCTAAGAAGGTTTTGGAATCTTTGCCTTTTTATGGAAATATTCTTTTTGGTAAATAATTGACAGATATTCTGGAGTCAGAAGCAGACTCCAAAAAGGTTAAGTTTCCTTCCACTTACAACTTCAAACCTAAAGTTCCGACTTTTCGGCCCTTTCGACCTCAATAAAAAGTTGGGGAAAAAGGGTTCGTAAGCAGCCTCAATACAACAAGTTTGGTAAGTCAATAAAGCAATGGGCTACCAGAGGACCGGCTTCCAAATCAGAAGACAAGCCATCAGCCTGATGGTGCGGGCCTCCACCTGGGGGACCCCAAGGTAGGGGTCTGACTTCAGTTTGCACAGATCTGGCAGCAGTCTACAACAGATGACTGGGTGCAGGAAGCAGTGTCTCTAGATTATGCTCATCCCTCCTCGAAGGATTTGTTTTACCAGCCCATCTCGGGTAGAGACGAAGGCCAGGGCTTTGCAAGAAGCAGTTCAGAAATTGCTTCAGTCAGGAGTAGTCATTCCAGTTCACCCTGCACAACAAGGACAAGGTTTTTATTCCAACCTGTTTTTGGTTCGGCCCATTTTCAATCTCCAAATGCTAAACAAATACATTTGGGTACCTCGGTTTCACATGGAGACGTTACGTTCAGTAGTCTTGGCCATGGAGCATGGGCATTATATGTCATCCCTGGATATACAGGATGCTTACCTACATGTTCCTATAGCACTGTCCCATCAGTGTTATTTCATGTTCGCTATCCTCCAACAGCATCTTCAGTTCCAGGCACTACCCTTTGGGTTAGCCACAGCCCCCAGAGTATTTACTAAGATTATGGTGGTTATGGCAGCTTATCTCCACCAACAGGGGATAAGAATTTTTCCATACCTCGACGATCTTTTAATCCTGGCACAGTCACAGGAATTGCTCCTATGTCATCTCCAACAGACAATAACGTGTCTGCAGAAGCATGGGTGGCTCAAAAATTGGGCAAAATAGTCTCTAGTTCCATCACAACGGATGACTCACTTGGGGGCTGTACTGGATTCAGGTCTGCAAAGAGTAATTTTACCTCGGAACAAGATAACCAAGGTTCAGTCAAGGACTTAAGACTTGCTACACAATCAAACCGTATACATTCATGCAGCAATGCGAGTGATGGGTTTGATGGTGTCAACATTCGACATGGTGGAGTATGCACAATTCTACTCAAGGCCTCTGCAGCGTCTGATTCTAGCCAAATGGAATGGATAACAGCAGACAATAAAAACACAGACTATGGTACTTTCAATAAAAGTTAGAAGGTCATTAGCCTGGTGGCTACAGACGTCCCATCTGGACAAGGGGAGACCCTTTTGGATATCAGATTGGGAAATTCTGACAACAGATGCTAGTCTCCAGGGCTGGGGAGCAGTGTCTAGTAGTGTGGGTTTCCAGGGGCGATAGACCAAAGAAGAAAGTTGCCTGCCAATAAATGTGTTGGAACTTCGGGCCATGTACATGGCACTGGTTCAGGCAAAGGACATTCTTTGAGGAAAACCAGTCCAGATCCACTCGGACAATGCGACGGCAGTAGCGTACCTCACCCATCAGGAAGGAACTCGCAGCCAAAAAGCAATGCAGGAGGTAAGTCACATACTAAAGTGGGCAGAACTTCATCATCCAACCTTGTCTGCAGTATTCATTCTGTTAGTCCTAAACTGGGAAGTGGGCTTTCTCAGTCGACACACCATTCAAGCAAGTGAATGGGCTCTACACCCAGAGGTCTTCCAGATACTAGTAGACAAATGGGGGTTGCCAAAGAGAGATCTCATGGTGTCCCGTCTGAACAACAAAGTGCTCGCATATAGGTCAAGAACAAAGGATCCCAGAGCGATCCTTGTGGACGCCTTGTCGGTGAGATGGGACTTTCATCTGGACTATGTGTTCCCTCTATCCACTCTATTACCCAGGGTGGTGAGAAAGATAAAGCAAGGAAAGGGTGCCGTGATACTAAGCTCCGGCTTGGCCCAGAAGGCATTGGTATACGGATCTACAGAGAATGTTGATGGATGCTCCATTTCTGCTCCCTCAACATCCAGACCTACTGATGCAGGGTCCTTGTTATCACAGACATCTGGATCGACTGTCTTTGACGGCGTGGTTCTAGAAACCTATCCTGAAGTCAAGAGGATTCTCACAACAGGTAATTCAAACAATGCTCAGAGTAAGGAAACCTTCCTCAGCTCGTATTTATCACCAAATATGGCAAACCTATATTCTTTGGTGCAGTGAAAGAAAGGTGGATCCTAAATCTTTGAGTTTCCAGGGTCTTAGCATTCCTTCAGGCAGGAATGGATAAAGGTTTGAGGGTGGCTTTCTTGAGAGTGCAAGTGTCGGCACTAACTGTATGGTTCCAAAAGAAAATTGCCAATTTACAGGATGTGCGCACATTCAACCGCCATTTGTTTCGCCTACAGTGCCGTTGGACTTATGTTTAGTCCTGAAAGCCCTTTAAGTTGCCCCATTTGAACCACTTAATAAAGTGGATCTTAAATGGTTGACAGCTAAAGTTCTCTTTCTACTGACTATGGCATCAGCTAGAAGAGTATCAGATTTAGTAGCGCTGTCATGTCGTTCTCCTTTTCTGATTTTTTTTATCCAGATAGAGCAGTTCTCAGAACGGGTGTATTACTAACCGACGCCGGGATCCCGGCAGCATACCGACGCCGGGATCCCGGCGGGGAGGGGCGAGTGCAGCAAGCCCCTTGCGGGCTCGGTGGCGACCTGCGGTCGCCACTGGTTCTATTCCCATTCTGTGGGTGTCGTGGACACCCACGAGTAGAAATAGTCCCTGTTGGTCGGCATGCCGACCATCGGGATAGTGAGCCGTCGAGCTCACGGAGGAGGTCATGTGACTTTCGGTCAGATGACCACCACCCCTCAGAACTAGGTCTGGGTATCTTCCTAAGGTGGTGTCTAAATTCCACCTTAATGAAGAAATTGTAATCCTGGCTTTTCAGGTACCGGGACTTTCTGCGGGAAATGCATTGCTGGACGTGGTCCGTGCATTAAGGATCTACATGGATTATACCAGTGCCATCAGAAAGACAGATTCTCTCTTCATTCTCTACAGATTTCATAAGAGAGGATGGCCTGCTAGTAAACAAACGCTGGCAAGATGGCTTCAGGTGACGATTTCAGAAGCATATTCTCAGGCTGATCTCCCTGTTCCGGCAAATGTCTCTGCTCACTCTACTTGTAAGGTAGGTCCCTCATGGACAGCACAGCGTGGTGCTTCAGCAGAACAGATATGTAAGGCAGCCACATGGTCTTCCATTAACACATTCAGTAGAAAAATGAATTTATTCCATTTTGGAATAAGGTTGTAACATAACAAAATGTGGAAAAAAGTGAAGTGCTGTGAATACTTTCTGGATGCAGGATAGCACACTCCAATAGGACTCAAGGCGCTTAACAGACTGAACATAATATAGTACAGAAACAATGAAGTACAGAAAATCTTATAAATTACAGAGAGCATGAAGATAAGGGGACAGTTAGGGGACGCTGAGTAAACAGGAAAGTCCATCTACAGATCGTAGTAATCGAGTGGGGCAGTATGGAATCAAGCTGCTTACGGTACCTTGTCATGTAGTGCTTTGAAACTCTGTAAGCCAATCTTGAAGATGATTTGCCATCTTACAGGCAGCCAGTGAAGGGAGTAGAGAATGGGTGTTATGTGGCTAGAACAGGGCTAGTTGGTTAACAGCCTGGCAGCTGTGTTTTGCACCAGCTGTAAGCGGTGCAGTTCTTTTGCTTGGAGACCACGGTAAAGGGCATTGCCGTAGTCTAATCAAGATTATACAAATGCATGTATTACTTTTGGCAGATCTTCTGAGGGAATTAAGTGCTTGACTCTGGATATGTTCCTCAGATGAAAGAATGAGGATTTGATTGTGGCTGATATTTGATGTTTAAGTGTCAAGCCACCATCTAGGACAACGCCAAGATTCTGCACATGATCAGTGGTTTGTAGTTCTGAATCCTCAAGTGTAAGTCCATTTGGTTGGCTATGCTGCCTTCTTGTCCTTTGATGTTGCGGTCCTGTCACTCTTATATGGATTCAGTCACAGCCAACTGGCACTCATCCATTCCTGGAGCTCAACTAGACAGCCATTTAGTGTTATTGGGTTCTCAGTGCCAAAACAAAGGACAAGTACAGTTGTGTATCATCTGCATAGCAGTGGTAGACCAGGCCATGGCGCCTGATTATTTCACTCATTGGTAGCATGTATACTGCAAAAAGCATGGGGGATAGTATAGAACCTTGAGGGACACCACATAGCAATAGCATTGATTGTGATGAGTCACTCCAGACAAAACTCTCTGTGACCTGTGAGAAATTATTTGAACCAGCTTAGACTGTGCCATCCAGTCCACAGAATATAATCAAGCACTTAATCAGAAGCCCATAGTCCAAGGTATCAAATGATGCAGAGAGATCCAGAAGGATTATGATTGAACAGTCACCTTTGTCTCTTCCTATTAGATCAACACACACACACACACACACACACACACACACACACACACACACACACACACACACACACACACACACACACACACACACACACACTTACTTCTCCTGAAGCCTGTTTGGAATGGTTCATAAATATCATGGTTTGTCAGGCAGGTTTCCAATTGATTTGCAACCACTTTCTCAATAGCCCTTCCCAGAAAAGGAAGGGTTGATACCGGTCTGTAGTTGGTCATGCGGTCTGGATCTTAATTTGGTTTTTTTAAGAAGAGTTCTAACAATTGCTTCCTTTAGGGGTTCAGGAAAAATGCCTGCTTGCAAAGAGTTTGAACAATTTTTGCAAAGATGACCAATTATATCCATACACCCTATTAGAAGCGTGGATGAGTCCTTACTTTCCCTACACATATGTAGAGCCCAGTACTAAATTATTTCTCCAGCCTATTTTACCCACCACAGTAATATTTCCACCCTCATGTAGTTAAAGGGAACCTCTCCTATGCATATGTCCTATATTATGTATTTTATTTGCTCACACTTTTCACTTCCTGGAGCGCTGTATCCGGCTACCACTGCACATATACAGCTTTCTATACTGCTGCTGCATAGTATGGCCTTGATACAGCCCAGTGCAGCGCTCTTCACAGTGCCCAATTCTCCCCGTCACAAGAAACAATGGGAATTCCATATTTTCTTTTTAATTTTCAAATTCTCTCCCAGTACATATGTTGGAGTCTCTGCCCTGGGGTCTGTATATACAACCAGTGTGGTTCTCTTGTGGATGGATATTTTGAATCCTCCACGAAAGCTAATTGAAGGAGACATTGCTGGATCCCATGTTACATATACAAAAATTGTGAGATGTGCAGTGTATATAAACGGCTCAAAATGGTCCTATGGAGGTGGTGAAACTCATCTTCCCTGCAAGCCCTCTTCCCCCCTCATTACTCATTAGGCGGAGCAACTCTGATATGGTGTTCCCACTGACCTAGGCGCAACTAGGTGTGATGGCACTCTGGACAGATAAAAACAATGTCACCACTTGAAAACTACTTAAAAATTCTATCTACTGTATATACTTTTATTGGTACTGAAACACACATTAGTAACAAGGCTGGGTACACACCTGAGTGATCTCGGCACGATATGTAGTTTCTGGCCAATTTGGATGGATTGTACTAAGTGTACCGTCAATTGCATGGTCCCAGGGGTCATACAAGATTTCATATGGTTGCCCGTGCTGCATAGTCAACCAGAAGATATTGTGCATGATGCCATGCTGCAGAATTCAGCATGGTATAGTACATTGCGCCATTGTACCACTGCAGTGTTTACGGACGGTACGATATGTCAGCTGTCATATGACCAGGAACACATCGTTCTGATGTGTTTCTGGCCTAAGGGAAGCACAAGAACAAGGTAAAAATAAGAATTTACTTACCGATAATTCTATTTCTCGTAGTCCGTAGTGGATGCTGGAAACTCCGTAAGGACCATGGGGAATAGCGGCTCCGCAGGAGACTGGGCACAAAAGTAAAGCTTTAGGACTACCTGGTGTGCACTGGCTCCTCCCCCTATGACCCTCCTCCAAGCCTCAGGATACTGTGCCCGGACGAGCGTACACAATAAGGAAGGATTTTTGAATCCCGGGTAAGACTCATACCAGCCACACCAATCACACCGTACAACTTGTGATCTGAACCCAGTTAACAGCATGATAAAAGAGGAGCTTCTGGATAGATGGCTCACAACAACAATAACCCGATTTAGTTAACAATAACTATGTACAAGTATTGCAGACAATCCGCACTTGGGATGGGCGCCCAGCATCCACTACGGACTACGAGAAATAGAATTATCGGTAAGTAAATTCTTATTTTCTCTGACGTCCTAGTGGATGCTGGGAACTCCGTAAGGACCATGGGGATTATACCAAAGCTCCCAAACGGGCGGGAGAGTGCGGATGACTCTGCAGCACCGAATGAGAGAACTCCAGGTCCTCCTCAGCCAGGGTATCAAATTTGTAGAATTTAGCAAACGTGTTTGCCCCTGACCAAGTAGCTGCTCGGCAAAGTTGTAAAGCCGAGACCCCTCGGGCAGCCGCCCAAGATGAGCCCACCTTCCTTGTGGAATGGGCCTTTACAGATTTTGGCTGAGGCAGGCCACAGAATGTGCAAGCTGAATTGTATTACAAATCCAACGAGCAATAGTCTGCTTAGAAGCAGGAGCACCCAGCTTGTTGGGTGCATACAGGATAAACAGCGAGTCAGATTTTCTGACTCCAGCCGTCCTGGAAACATATTTTCAGGGCCCTGACTATGTCCAACAACTTGGAGTCCTCCAAGTCACTAGTAGCCGCAGGTACCACAATAGGTTGGTTCAGATGAAACGCTGAAACCACCTTAGGGAGAGAATGAGGACGAGTCCTCAATTCCGCCCTGTCTGAATGGAAGATCAGATAAGGGCTTTTACAGGATAAAGCCGCCAATTCTGACACGCGCCTGGCCGAGGCCAGGGCCAACAGCATGACCACTTTCCATGTGAGATATTTTAACTCCACAGATTCATGTGGTTCAAACCATTATGACTTTAGGAACCCCAAAACTACATTGAGATCCCAAGGTGCCACTGGAGGCACAAAAGGAGGCTGTATATGCAGTACCCCTTTTACAAACGTCTGAACTTCAGGAACTAAAGCTAGTTCTTTCTGGAAGAAAATTGACAGGGCCGAAATTTGAACCTTAATGGACCCCAATTTTAGGCCCATAGACACTCCTGTTTGCAGGAAATGCAGGAATCGACCTAGTTGAAATTCCTCCATCGGGGCCTTACTGGCCTCGCACCAAGCAACATATTTTCGCCAAATGCGGTGATAATGCTTTGCGGTTACATCCTTCCTGGCTTTGATCAGGGTAGGGATGACTTCATCCGGAATGCCTTTTTCCTTCAGGATCCGGCGTTCAACCGCCCTGCCGTCAAACGCAGCCGCGGTAAATCTTGGAATAGACAGGGTCCTTGATGGAGCAGGTCCCTTCTTAGAGGTAGAGGCCACGGGTCCTCCGTGAGCATCTCTTGAAGTTCCGGGTACCAAGTCCTTCTTGGCCAATCCGGAGCTACGAGTATAGTTCTTACTCCCCTCTGTCTTATAATTCTCAGTACTTTTGGTAAGAGAGGAAGAGGAGGGAACACATACACTGACTGGTACACCCACGGTGTTACCAGAGCGTCCACATCTATTGCCTGAGGGTCCCTTGACCTGGCGCAATACCTGTCCAATTTTTTGTTTAGGCGGGACGCCATCATGTCCACCTTTGGATTTTTCCCAACGGTTTACAATCATGTGGAAGACTTCTGCTGAGGAAGTCTGTTTCCCAGTTGTCCACTCCCGGAATGAACACTGCTGACAATGCTATCACTTGATTTTCCGCCCAGCGAAAAATCCTTGCAGCTTCTGCCATTTCCCTCCTGCTTCTTGTGTCGCCCTGTCTGTCTACGTGGGCGACTGCCGTGATGTTGTCCCACTGGATCAGCACCGGCTGACCTTGAAGCAGAGGTCTTGCTTGGCTTAGGGCATTGTAAATGGCCCTTAGCTCCAAGATATTTATGTGAAGTGATGTCTCCAGGCTTGACCACAAGCCCTGGAAATTTCTTCCCTGTGTGACTGCTCCCCAGCCTCGCATGCTGGCATCCGTGGTCACCAGGACCCAGTCCTGAATGCCGAATCTGCGCCCTCTAGAAGATGAGCACTCTGCAACCACCACAGGAGAGACACCCTTGTCTTTGGTGACAGGGTTATCCGCTGATGCATCTGAAGATGCGATCCGGACCATTTTTCCAGCAGGTCCCACTGGAAAGTTCTTGCGTGGAATCTGCCGAATGGAATTGCTTCGCAGGAAGCCACCATTTTTCCCAGGATCCTTGTGCACTGATGCACTGACACTTGGCCTGGTTTTAGGAGGTTTCTGACTAGTTTGGATAACTCCCTGGCTTTCTCCTCCTGGAGAAACACCTTTTTCTGGACTGTGTCCAGGATCATCCTTAGGAATAGAAGACGTGTCGTCGGGATCAGCTGCGGTTTTGGAATATTAAGAATTCAACCGTGCTGCCGCAACACTACTTGATATAGTGCTACCCCGACTACCAACTGTTCCCTGGATCTTGCCCTTATCCGGAGATCGTCCAAGTAAGGGATAATTAAAACTCCCTTCCTTCGAAGGAGTATCATCATTTCGGCCATTACTTTGGTAAAGACCCGGGGTGCCGTTGACAAACCAAACGGCAGCGTCCGAAACTGATAGTGACAGTTCTGTACCACAAACCTGAGGTACCCTTGGTGAGAAGGATAAATTGGGACATGGAGATAAGCATCCTTGATGTCCAGAGACACCATATAATCCCCTTCTTCCAGGTTTGCAATCACCGCTCTGAGTGACTCCATCTTGAATTTGAACCTTTGTATGTAAGTGTTCAAGGATTTCAGATTTAAGTTAGGTCTCACCGAGCCGTCCGGCTTCGGTACCACAAACAGCGTGGACTAATACCCCTTTCCCTGTTGTAGGAGGGGTACCTTGATTATCACCTGCTGGGAATACAGCTTGTGAATGGCTTCCCATACCGCCTCCCTGTCGGAGGGAGACGTCGGTAATGCAGACTTTAGGAAACGGCGAAGGGAAGACGTCTCGAATTCCAATTGTACCCCTGAGATACCACCTGAAGGATCCAGGGGTCCACCTGTGAGTGAGCCCACTGCACGCTGAAATTTTTAAGACGGGCCCCCACCGTGCCTGAGTCCGCTTGTAAAGCCCCAGCGTCATGCTGAGGACTTGGCAGAAAACGGGAGAGTGCTTCTGGTCCTGGGAACTGGCTGTTTGCTGCAGCCTTTTTCCTCTCCCTCTGCCACGGGGCAGAAATGAGGATCCTTTTGCCCGCTTGCCCTTATGGGGCGAAAGGACTGCGCCTGATAATATGGCGTCTTCTTATGTTGAGAGGCTACCTGGGGTAAAAATGTGGATTTCCCAGCCGTTGCCGTGGCCACCAGGTCTGTTAGACCTACCCCAAATAACTCCTCCCTTTTATAAGGCAATACTTCCATATGCCTTTTGGAATCAGCATCACCTGACCACTGTCTTGTCCATAACCCTCTTCTGGCAGAAATGGACAGCGCACTTACTCTTGATGCCAGTCGGCAAATATCCCTCTGTGCATCACGCATATATAGAAATGCATCTTTTAAATGCTCTATAGTCAGTAATATACTGTCCCTATCTAGGGTATCAATATTGTCAGTCAGGGAATCCGACCAAGCCACCCCAGCACTGCACATCCAGGCTGAGGCGATTGCTGGTCGCAGTATCACACCCGTGTGAGTGTATATACATTTTAGGATATTTTCCTGCTTTCTGTCAGCAGGTTCCTTAAGGGCGGCCGTATCCGGGGACGGTAGTGCCACCTGTTTAGACAAGCGTGTGAGCGCTTTATCCACCCTAGGAGGTGTTTCCCAACGTGCCCTATCCTCTGGCGGGAAGGGGTATGATGCTAATAACTTTTTAGGAATTAACAGTTTTTATCGGGGGAAACCCACGCATCATCACACACTTCATTTAATTCCTCAGATGCAGGAAAAACTACAGGCAGTTTTGTCTCACCCAACATAATACCCTTTTTAGTGGTACTGGTATTATCAGAAATGTGTAAAACATTTTCCATAGCCTCAATCATGTAACGTGTGGCCCTACTGGAAGTCACATTCGTCTCTTAATCGTCGACACTGGAGTCAGTATCCGTGTCGGCATCTGTATCTGCCATCTGCGGTAACGGGCGTTTTAGAGCCCCTGATGGCTTTTGAGACACCTGGACAGGCACAGGCTGAGTCGCCGGCTGTCTCATGTCATCAATCTTTTGTAAAGAGCTGACACTGTCACGTAATTCCTTCCATAAGCTCAGCCACTCAGGTGTCGACTCCCTAGGGGGTGACATCTCTGTTACAGGCAATTGCTCCGCCTCCACATCATTTTCCTCCTCATACATGTCGACACAACGTACCGACACACAGCACACACACAGGGAATGCTCTGATAGAGGACAGGACCCCACTAGCCCTTTGGGGAGACAGAGGGAGAGTATGCCAGCACACACCAGAGCGCTATATATATACAGGGATAACCTTATATAAGTGTTTTTCCCCTTATAGCTGCTGTATTGTTAATACTGCGCCTAATTAGTGCCCCCCTCTCTTTGTTAACCCCTTTCTGTAGTGTAGTAACTGCAGGGGAGAGCCAGGGAGCTTCCCTCCAACGGAGCTGTGAGAGAAAATGGCGCCAGTGTGCTGAGGCCTTTTCTCCCGTTTTTCTGTGTAATCTGGCAGGGGTTAAAATTCATCCATATAGCCCTGGGGGCTATATGTGATGTATTTTCGCCAGCCAAGGTGTTTTTATTGCTGCTCAGGGCGCCCCCCCCCCCCCAGCGCCCTGCACCCTCAGTGACCGGAGTGTGAAGTGTGCTGAGGAGCAATGGCGCACAGCTGCAGTGCTGTGCGCTACCTTGGTGAAGACAGGATGTCTTCTGCCGCCGATTTTCCGGACCTCTTCTTGCTTCTGGCTCTGTAAGGGGGCCGGCGGCGCGGCTCTGGGACCGGACTCCGAGGCTGGGCCTGTGTTCGGTCCCTCTGGAGCTAATGGTGTCCAGTAGCCTAAGAAGCCCAATCCACTCTGCAAGCAGGCAGGTTCGCTTCTTCTCCCCTTAGTCCCTCGATGCAGTGAGCCTGTTGCCAGCAGGTCTCACTGAAAATAAAAAACCTAAAACTAAACTTTCACTAAGAAGCTCAGGAGAGCCCCTAGTCTGCACCCTTCTCGGCCGGGCACAAAAATCTAACTGAGGCTTGGAGGAGGGTCATAGGGGGAGGAGCCAGTGCATACCAGGTAGTCCTAAAGCTTTACTTTTGTGCCCAGTCTCCTGCGGAGCCGCTATTCCCCATGGTCCTTACGGAGTTCCCAGCATCCACTAGGACGTCAGAGAAACCTCAATATGACTGGAATGAATACTAGGTTGCTTACCTAGAAACATTGAATTTGACGGCAGATAAGTACTACTTGGCTCATCTTGTGGGGCAGTCTAGGTGCATAGGCCCCTAGAAGCTTTAGGAACTATGATAACATGAAGCACTCTTGCACCAGTTGAGTTTTTTTGGAGGGTGGGGAGACCCTTCAAACCCATTTTGGTTACTGGTACCCCATGGTTTTTTGCAACTCCTATATATCCCTTGTGCTTGAGTGTATGTAATGCTTTCTCTGCAATGGGGATCCTCAAGAAATTGAGCCTTCCTGAGCAGACAATGGGGTACATTTACTAACATTCGTAATTTCCGAAAAAAGGTCAAAGTTCAATCACGAATGACATCGACAGTGTAAAACTGCAACTTTTTGAATTGATTACGATGGATTTACTAAGCTGTCGTATTCGGGTTTTTCTTTTCTTCCGATGTCGATGTCATTCGTGGTTTTTTACCTATTTTTACGGCAGTGATTAGCAAAACACTGCCGACTTTTTTTACAATCAATCTCGGCCGGATCTGTGTGATCCGTGCTGGGGTTCATTTTTTTTTTTTTTTAATTAAACAACACCACCCTAGGGCCAGGGGTGAAGCCCGAGGCTGCCCCCCCCCCATCCAATGGGCTGCGGATGGGAGGGCTGATAGCCTTTGTTGTAAAATAAAAGATATTGTTTTTAGTAGCAGTACTACAAGTCCCAGCAAGCCTCCCCCGCATGCTGGTACTTGGAGAACCACAAGTACCAGCATGCGGCGGAAAAACTGGCCCGCTGGTACCTGTAGTACTACTACTAAAAAAATACCCAAAAAAACACAAGACACACACACCGTGAAAGTATAATTTTATTACATACATACACACATACATACATACTTAGCGGTGACGTCACTTTAGGTCAACCGCAGGGCAGAAAGTTCCCATCATTGGTTACAATGTAGCGCATAGGCGCTACATTGTAACAGTGCCGCGTGCTGCCTGTCAGTGAGGACAGCAGCACACAGCTGATCAGGAGAGTGCTACAACGTGGCGCTCCCTGATTGGCTGAAGAAACCCACTTAGACAGAAGTCAAAGTGGGTTTCTGGCATTCGTGGAAAGGTGACCCATGTGCAAACATGGGTCCCCTTTCAGTTCGTGGTCGGGACACCGTTTTGTTTTTTTTGACAAGTACGTGGATTAACCCTGGATTTCCCGAGGAGCCTGGACCCCTGGATCTGGTGAGTATAATTTCTTCAACAGGTACCCCTTGGATTCTACTGGAGAAGAGGACCGACCTGCGTGGGAACTTAAGGTAAGTATGTATGTATGTGTGTATGTATGTAATAAAATTATACTTTCACGGTGTGTGTGTCTTGTGTTTTTTTGGGTATTTTTTTAGTAGTAGTACTACAGGTACCAGCGGGCCAGTTTTTCCGCCGCATGCTGGTACTTGTGGTTCTCCAAGTACCAGCATGCGGGGGAGGCTTGCTGGGACTTGTAGTACTGCTACTAAAAACAATATCTTTTATTTTACAACAAAGGCTATCAGCCCTCCCATCCGCAGCCCATTGGATGGGGGGGGGACAGCCTCGGGCTTCACCCCTGGCCCTTGGGTGGCTGGGGGGGGGGACCCCTTGATTGAAGGGGTCCCCACTCCCCCAGGGTACCCCGGCCAGGGGTGACTAGTTGGATTTTTGATGCCACGGCTGCAGGGCACTATATAAAAGTGACCCCCGGCTGTGGCATTATCTGTCCAGCTAGTGGAGCCCGGTGCTGGTTTTAAAAATACGGGGGACCCCTACTCTTTTTGTCCCCCGTATTTTTGGGACCAGGACCAGGCGCAGAGCCCGATGCTGGTTGCTTAAATATGGGGGAACCCCTGTCATTTTTCCCCCCATATTTTTGCAACCAGGATCGGCTCAAAGAGCCCGAGGCTGGTTATGCTTAGGAGGGGGGACCCCACGCATTTTTTTTGGGAAAAATAAGCACTTTCCCACCCCTTCCCACTGATATACATGCACGGATCTCATGGATCCGTGCATGCCTATCAAATCACGGGAAAAAAAAATAGGTCTGTTCTTTTTTAGCACTTTTTTACGAGTTGTAATTTTTCACGGCAGTGTTTTGTGTTTTTTTGCTTTGCACTTCTTAGTAAATGACCGAGATTCATACTTAAACAGCCGCGTTTTGACCGATGGTGTATTCATTCGTAATTTTTTACCTGAACTTGCAAAAAATTACGAATGCCCTCATCACTGCCGTGATTAGTGCTTAGTAAATTACCGAGATGACACTTTGATGAAAAAACGGCATCTCGGTCAAAATCGGGACCTTAGTAAATTTACCCCAGTGTCTTGAGGCAGTAATTACTATTTACATAGGAGATCACATGGTGTGGAGGCTGCCTGTTTGTATAGAAATATAGCAGTGTCATCATGCAACAGAGGTACAAATAATACATAGTAATAGAAGTAAATGTGCTCAAACACTTATGTATTATTAAACTGTATTTGCTAATTTGGTACCATATGTCTCCGTAATATAGTTTCTATAGAATTGGTTTATTATGTTTCAGACTTTTCCTTCTAATTATGCCAATTGTGAAGTCACTAACCTCAAACCCCCTTAATCTTTGGATCCCAATACCCTCTGTGTGTTTCCAGCATCTCTACAGCACCATCCCCGCTGCGTCCCTACATCCTCATCCCTCCCATGTGTCTCCAGCACCATCCCCCTAGCATATCGTCAGCACCACATCCTGCATCTCCACATCCTCATGTCCCTTGTGTGTCTCCAGGGATATCCCTCCTCATCTCTCCAGGCAGCACATTAGCACAGTCACATCATCTATTGTGCTAGGTGATGCACAGTGGGGCGGGATCTCTGAGAGGTATCACCCATCATTTGTTTTTTAATCGCTGCATACAGGGGTGGATTGGGAGGGAAAACCAGCCTGGAAAATTTATGGAAGCAGCCCAAATGAGGGTGCAGTCTGATGAGGGGGTGGGGTCTGTTGAGTGGCGTGGGTTCCCTCTTCATAGGGCCCAATTGTACGCAGTTGTGGCCTTCCTTGGTCTTGGGCTGCAGTTGTCTCTCTGAGACTAGGGGCGGACTGGTAACTAAAAGATTTTGAAGAAGTGGCTCAACATGGGCAACACAAGAGGTATAACATACCATGTAGCCATGGCAGCATCACTGGATGGCAGAGTTGCTGTACTGCAGATATGGAATAACAGAATGAATGGGGGCAATGCAGTATACTGAATGTGGTGGACTGCCTGTCATGTAGGGGCACATGATAAGACTCAAAACAGGCCCCACAGACACTTTGGCCTACCAGGAATCCTCCTGGTGAGCCGTATGGCCAATCCGCCCCTGACGGCATGTAAATGTAAGTGCAGGTACTGATATTTGTGACTTATGCCCATTCACAGATATCAGCATGTATTGCTGGGTACAGAGTGTGGTTTATGTTGTACAATGTGTGATATTGGTAATTGGCAGTGCTATCCCATCTTCCGGAGTGGACTTCTCCAACCCTAATGCAGAGAGAGACTAAACACCTCTACAATGCAAGACCCAAAAATAATCACCATTTAAAGGGAAGATCTGGGAAATGTGACTATATGTTTAATATGTAAATACCTATAATAAGTAAAATTATATTTAACGAGTTAGGATGTAATTTCTGAATAACCAAGTACACTAACACACAAAAACCCATTACATTACCTACAAATGTTAAATTACTGAAATAATCAAGCATGAGCGTGTTTTACTATTATACTAATCTCATAGATATTGGTGAGAACTCATCACACAATTACAGAAGTACAACCATTAGATGTCAGAGATTTATCCCTTACACATAAGATGCATACACACGGTGAGATATTGACTATGGTGGTCATTCCGAGTTGTTCGCTCGCTAGCAGTTTTTAGCAGCTGTGCAAACGCATTGTCGCTGCCCACCGGGGAGTGTATTTTCACTTTGCAGAAGTGCGAACGCCTGTGCAGCAGTGCGCCTGCAAAAACATTTTGTGCAGAACAAGACCAGCCATGTAGTTACTCTTCGTGTGCGTTGATTCTAACGTTGGTGGGTTGGCTTTTGTCGTCACACACCCACCCAGTCACGCCTGTGTTTTCCCTGGCACGCCTGCGTTTTTCCAAACACTCCCAGAAAACGGTCAGTTGACACCCAGAAATGCCCCTTTCCTGTCAATCTTCTTGCGGCCGCCAGTGCGAATATAAATGTCGCTTGAAGCTGTGCAAAACCGCAATGGCCTTTGTACCATATACGTCATGCGTGCGCATTGCGGTCCATACACATGCGCAGAAATGCCGATTTTTAGCCTGATCGCTGCGCTGTAAATAACGGAAGCTAGCGATCAACTCGGAATGACCCCCTATGTGTGACTTTAACTATGCGATTACCTAGAGCCCAGAACCACCAATATTGACTGTACACATGGTGCGATTTTAGCTATGTTCGATTTTGACTATCTTTACTTGAGATTTTGACTATGGACGTTTTTTACTATACCCTTTTTAATCAAGTATTTTTTTTATTGTTTTGCAAGAGAAAAAAAGAACAATACATAAACAATTCTAAGAAACATCTACAAAATCACATTTGTGCTTTTCAAGTAGTACTTCTAAATATTAATTGCATTATGTGGATATAGGACACAGTCACATCCACTCATCAGAACAAATGAAAACAGATATAGAAGAATAAACAAATTTCGTGCTAGAATATATGGGGAGAATATGGAGAGAGGTGAGCCGTGCCGTACCGGAAGCAGTACACCGTTGCAATCGACACATATACTCATCATTTAAAGCAGGGGGTCAATAGAGTACGGAGAGTTCCTCCAAAGAGCCCAAATCTTATAAAATTTTAATAGAGAATTACGTTTAGTGTACATAGGGGGTGATTCCGAGTTGTTCGCTCGCTAGCTGCTTTTAGCAGCATTGCACACGCTAGGCCGCCGCCCTCTGGGAGTGTATCTTTTCAGTGTGGGGAAGGGAATTTGGGGGTGGGGATTTGCACCCCCCTTCCTCTTTGTTTGTCTGTCTATGACCCCTCCCCCTTCCAGCACCTGATATATAATTATCTCCAGGTATGATTGAGCAGCTTCCAAATTGTTTGTCTGCTTGTGTGCATGAGGCATTGAATGGGAGCAGCATTTGGAAGGCATGCTGTTCCTTGTAGTGCCAATGGGAGATCCTGGGGGTGGCTCCCTGGTAAGTTAGCTCTCTGTCTGGAAATGTTTTAGTATTGACCTTTATCATGAGGCGTACTGTGACAAATTACATGGCCCAATGTGGGCACTGCTATTAAGTAGTTAGGACTGCTGTATCAGAGAAGCCGTGAAGTGGCCAGCAGCTTAAACATGTGTTTGCAAACATTTGTGACAAATTCTCTGAATTTTATTACCAGATAGATTCAGGGATGGTTACAGGTAATTTTCAGTGTGCGGAAGGGAATTTGGGGGTGGGGATTTGCACCCCCCTTCCTCTTTGTTTGTCTGTCTATGACCCCTCCCCCTTCCAGCACCTGATATATAATTATCTCCAGGTATGATTGAGCAGCTTCCAAATTGTTTGTCTGCTTGTGTGCATGAGGCATTGAATGGGAGCAGCATTTGGAAGGCATGCTGTTCCTTGTAGTGCCAATGGGAGATCCTGGGGGTGGCTCCCTGGTAAGTTAGCTCTCTGTCTGGAAATGTTTTAGTATTGACCTTTATCATGAGGCGTACTGTGACAAATTACATGGCCCAATGTGGGCACTGCTATTAAGTAGTTAGGACTGCTGTATCAGAGAAGCCGTGAAGTGGCCAGCAGCTTAAACATGTGTTTGCAAACATTTGTGACAAATTCTCTGAATTTTATTACCAGATAGATTCAGGGATGGTTACAGGTAATTTTCAGTGTGCGGAAGGGAATTTGGGGGTGGGGATTTGCACCCCCCTTCCTCTTTGTTTGTCTGTCTATGACCCCTCCCCCTTCCAGCACCTGATATATAATTATCTCCAGGTATGATTGAGCAGCTTCCAAATTGTTTGTCTGCTTGTGTGCATGAGGCATTGAATGGGAGCAGCATTTGGAAGGCATGCTGTTCCTTGTAGTGCCAATGGGAGATCCTGGGGGTGGCTCCCTGGTAAGTTAGCTCTCTGTCTGGAAATGTTTTAGTATTGACCTTTATCATGAGGCGTACTGTGACAAATTACATGGCCCAATGTGGGCACTGCTATTAAGTAGTTAGGACTGCTGTATCAGAGAAGCCGTGAAGTGGCCAGAAGCTTAAACATGTGTTTGCAAACATTTGTGACAAATTCTCTGAATTTTATTACCAGATAGATTCAGGGATGGTTACAGGTAATTTTTAGTGTGCGGAAGGGAATTTGGGGGTGGGGATTTGCACCCCCCTTCCTCTTTGTTTGTCTGTCTATGACCCCTCCCCCTTCCAGCACCTGATATATAATTATCTCCAGGTATGATTGAGCAGCTTCCAAATTGTTTGTCTGCTTGTGTGCATGAGGCATTGAATGGGAGCAGCATTTGGAAGGCATGCTGTTCCTTGTAGTGCCAATGGGAGATCCTGGGGGTGGCTCCCTGGTAAGTTAGCTCTCTGTCTGGAAATGTTTTAGTATTGACCTTTATCATGAGGCGTACTGTGACAAATTACATGGCCCAATGTGGGCACTGCTATTAAGTAGTTAGGACTGCTGTATCAGAGAAGCCGTGAAGTTGCCAGCAGCTTAAACATGTGTTTGCAAACATTTGTGACAAATTCTCTGAATTTTATTACCAGATAGATTCAGGGATGGTTACAGGTAATTTTCAGTGTGCGGAAGGGAATTTGGGGGTGGGGATTTGCACCCCCCTTCCTCTTTGTTTGTCTGTCTATGACCCCTCCCCCTTCCAGCACCTGATATATAATTATCTCCAGGTATGATTGAGCAGCTTCCAAATTGTTTGTCTGCTTGTGTGCATGAGGCATTGAATGGGAGCAGCATTTGGAAGGCATGCTGTTCCTTGTAGTGCCAATGGGAGATCCTGGGGGGGCTCCCTGGTAAGTTAGCTCTCTGTCTGGAAATGTTTTAGTATTGACCTTTATCATGAGGCGTACTGTGACAAATTACATGGCCCAATGTGGGCACTGCTATTAAGTAGTTAGGACTGCTGTATCAGAGAAGCCGTGAAGTGGCCAGCAGCTTAAACATGTGTTTGCAAACATTTGTGACAAATTCTCTGAATTTTATTACCAGATAGATTCAGGGATGGTTACAGGTAATTTTCAGTGTGCGGAAGGGAATTTGGGGGTGGGGATTTGCACCCCCCTTTCCTCTTTGTTTGTCAGTGTATCTTTGCTTAGCAGAATTGCGAACGAAAGATTCCCTAATTTTCTCGTAACAATTACCCCGCAGTTTCTGAGTAGCTCCAGACTTACTCTGCCATTGCGACCAGCTCAGTCCTTTTCGTTCCTGGTTTGACGTCCCAAACACACCCAGCGTTCGCCCCGCCACTTCCACATTTTTCCCTGAAACGCCTGCGTTTTTCCGCACACTCCCAGAAAATGGCCAGCAACACCCATTTCCTGTCAATCACACTCCGATCAGCAGAATGATGAAAAAACTTTGTTACGCCGTGAGTAAAATACCAAACTTTTGTGCTAATTTACTTGGCGCAGGCGTACATTGCGCATGCTCAGTTTGCAACTAATCGCTCCGTAGCAAAAAAAAATAATGAGCGAACAACTCGGAATGACCCCCATAAAGCGTTCATGGGAGAGGGTAGTATTCACAAGGGCAACCGATTCAGCAGATGACGGAGGAACATGAGCCATCCAGGTGCGAGCGATACACACCCGGGACAATGCTAGAACAATATTCACATAAAGGCAGGAGTGAAGCGAGAGGCAGTCCTTCAAATCAAAACCGAATATACAAATACGTGGAGTCAACAACGGGATCCGAATACCCGTACGGGCAACAGATGTTGTGACATCCTCTCAAAAGGCGTACACCCACGGACATTGCCAGAGCAAGTGCCAGAACCCAGCAGCTGGAGCAGAGCATTTCGGGCATTTACCAAATTTAAACAGACGAAAAGGAGTCCAGTAGACCCTATGTAAAATATAAAGCTGTATTTGCTGGAATCTAGCACTCGCCGAGGCCGCACGCGGGGAAGCCAATATATAGTTCCAATCCTCACCAATTTCACCTAAATCTTGCATCCATTAAGCCCCGAGGGTGGACAGCCCATCCAATCCAGAGGAGGAGAGGGGAGGAGTACGAAGCCGAACCCCCTTCCACCACGAGAAGGCAGAGGACGAACTAATCTGTGAACAGGGGATTCAGAAAGTTGTGGAGCAGAGCCCCGCCACCGTGCCGTCAGAGCAGGTTGGAGCTGTAAGTAACGAAAAAAATATTGTCTACCATATGTAGTGGACAGATACTCATAACTATGGAGTACCCCATCCCAGTGACGTGCGGAGAGCTCACCGGCTGGGGAGGCACTGGCAGCTAAACACCCCCCCAACGGGAAATAAAAGTGCAGTCCCCCCACACACCACTAAAACCAGCCAGGGGGGGTAATGCCATAGCAGGGGAGACACGCAGTGTGGGGTCCCCCTGCCATGACATTAAACACCCCCCAAACCAGTCAGCCCAGGGCTGGAATTCCTCGGAAAGTGGGGCCCCCAAAAAATCAAAATGCGGTCCACCCTCCCGAGCAACAACCAGCACTGGGCTGATAGCCCAGTGCTATGACCCGCACCCCTGGTGGCGGTGGGTGCGGGGTTCATTGTATGCTAATATTGTTCTTTACAGGTGGCCTACAGGTCCCAGTAAGCCTGCCCAAGCATGCTGTCACTTGGAGAACCACAAGTGCCAGCATGCCCGGACATAAAGGGCCCGCTGGCACCTGTAGTCCACCTGTAAAGAAAATATATTTTAAAAAAACTACACGTACTTTAAAAAAAAGCTTTTTTACACAGGGTCTTCACCTGGGGGCGGCGGCCTTTAAGCTCTTTTGCGTGGCCGCCACCTCCCCAGGGCTTCTGGCGTCTTCCTCCGGCATCTTCACCTGGGAGGCGGCAGCCTTTAAGCTCTTTTGCATGGCCGCCACCTTCCCAGGGCTTCCAGCGGCTTCACCTAGTGGGCGGCGGCTGCCAAGCTCTTTTGCATAGCCGCCGCCCATCCAGGACTTCCACGGCATCTTCTTTCTTCAGGAACTCTTCTCTGCTCCTCCTCCGCCGTCGGACTGACAGCCGCTGCCTCGCCATGATTGGCTAGCGGCGGCCATCTTGAATTTCAAAAATGACGCTGAGGCGCCATTTTTGAAATGGGTACCGCTTCCACTGCCAAACTATGCAGAATGGCCCTGACTGCCGCGTCCCACCGCTGCTACCGCCGCCCGCATCTCTGCCGCCCACACCTCCGTCGCCTGGTCTGCCGTATCCCGCACCTCCGACGCCCGCACCTCCGCCGCCACTGATGCCTACACAGTGATTGACAGCGGATCCAGTGACGGATCCGCTGGCCAATCACTGTGGCCTTACTCACAGGGGCGTGCTTTCATAGGTTAAAAGCACATCCCTGTATGAAAGCGGCACCTCTAATGGTGCCGCTTTCCCATGTTATTTCAATGGGCTTTTCCTGCCCATTGCTAGGCCCCGCCCGAGCCCGCCCCCTGCTCCCATATCTTTCCCCAATCACTACGGGAGGCACCACAATCGGTGCCTCCCAACCCCATTTTACACTGTTTAATGATGAGTAAAATAATAAAGGAGATACTTATGTATTATAAGTATTTTCTTTGTATTAATTTACTCATTAATGACAGGGGAGGCACTGCCTCCCCTGACTGCACGTCCCTGCCCCATCCTGGTAAAGTTGTCCCACCTCATACGAAATCCAAATCGAACCGCCCTCTATTTTAAAGAGCTCAGCCGCCAACCATACTCTACGAGCCTGTTGTAGTAACGGGGGAGAGGGGTCAGCGGAGTATTTGATAATAAGAACTGCAACGGAGAGAACAAGAGGCCAGTCCTATCTAAAAGAGCCACTGGAAGGCACCCATAATCCCCCGAAGTAACCCATTCATAAAGTTGTACTAGTTGGGCAGCCAAATAGTATAAGCGTATATCCGGCAAGGCCAAGCCACCCTCGGCTCTGGGTCTACTAAGCATTTTACATGCAATACGTGCCCGTTTAGCACCCCAGATAAAGGAAGTAATATAATGGGAAATCAACTAAAATTGTGAGGCAGGGACATAAACTGGTGAATTCTGTAGTATATAAACAAATTTGGGTTGAATAATCATTTTGATAATATTTACACGACCCGTCACAGTTAAAGGGAGTTTTACCAGATGTGTGCCTTCATACGCAGATTATCAATCTGTGGGGTCAAATTCAGGGCAACAAAATCTTTAGGGCAATGAGAAATTTGAATACCAAGGTATTTAAATTGGGTGCACCATTGGAGGGGAAGGTCATAAGAGGGTGGGGGTAATGTAGAGGGACTTAACGGAAACAACACTGATTTGCCCCAGTTAATACAGACACCTGGAAAAAAATAATTCCCATAACACTTCTAAAAGGGCAGGCAATGAGGGAGATACATCTTTTAAGCATAATATCATGACATCTGCATACAACCCAAATTTTTCCTCTTGGCCCCCGCAACCCAGAGCCCTGCTATATTCGCTGCGGCTCTAACTGTGCAGGCCAAGGGACTCCCAGAGATAAACCCATTCTACGGAATCAAAAGCATGGGCAGCATCGAGAGAAACCACTATCGCACCGTCCAAATCATCCCCCGCCAACTGCAAATAAGTAAATAGTTGTCTGAGATTGATGGTGGTAGATCTGCCCGGCATAAAGCCAGTTTGATCACAATGTACTAGCTCCAAGACCACAGTATTAAGCCGGAGCGCTAAAAGTTTGGCAAGAATTTTTATGTCAGTTGACAGTAGGGAGATAGGATGGTACGAATCTAAAAGAAGGGGGTCTTTAACCGGTTTCGGTATTAGTACCACCAGTGCCTCCACCATAGATGGGAGAAGAGTGCCGCCCCGTAACAAAAACTCAAAAAATAACAGGAGTTTAGGGGCAAAAAAATCCTAATGGGTCTTATACAGTTCGATATGGGGACCATCAACCCCCAGGGCCTTATTACTGGGAAAATACATAATGGCATTTTTAACCTCCTCCAGCGTAATGGGGGTATCCAAAAATTGTCATGACTCAGGACTCAAAGAAGGATCCTCTATCTCATCAAAATAATTAGACAATGTTGAGTATGTATACTGTACCCTGGATCTATAAACATCTGAAAAGTGTGAGTAGAAACTAGAAGCTATAGAAGGGGTGTCAGTGCATATTACACCAGACACACTCGTGATGCTATGCACAGTGACGGGAGGCAACTCCTGCCTTGCCAAGTAGGCCAGAAACTTTCCTGAACGATCTCCCTGAATATAAAAATCATGGGCGCGGAAAAGCAAACGCCTCTTAGATTTATCGAGTAGGTCCGTCAATTGCTTATGGACAATCAGCCATTCCACCCGATCCGCGGCGAGGCCACTACGCAAATAGGTCTGTTCAAGCTCCACACTCCTCCTCTCCAATTCCCCCTCAAGCTGTCTGCTAGATATATTCAGCTGGGCAACTCTGGATATTAATGAACCCCGGAGAAAAGCCTTATAAGCATCCCATATCAATAAAGCATTATTACAAATAGGGTTATTAGCAAAAAACTCCTCCCACAGCGCAATTAGTTCGGAGGCTGCACTCATCTGGGTCAGCCAGAAAGGATTAAACTTCCAGAATGATGCCCCCCTGGGTATATCAAAACCTATAGATAACAGTAAACGTGAGTGATCAGAAATCCCACGTGATAAATATCTCACTGAAGAAACACAGGGGAGTAGGGAACGTGTAAGCAGCGCCATATCAATACGAGAAAATACTCCATGCGAGCCTGAGAAACAGGAAAAACAACTGACAGTGGGGTTACGTAAGCGCCAGACATCCACTAGGCCAAGTTCAGAAACCAGACGGGCAAAGGCAGTGGGTCTAGGAGCCACATGTTGGGTAACAGGCCTCCATCTATCAGTAGCCTCATCCAGAACAGCATTAAAATCACTGATACATATAGCCGGGGCAGAGGGAAATTCCTGCATGAAGGCACAAGCCTTCACCAAAATTTCAGAGTTATAAGGAGGAGGAATATATATAGCAAGTAACACAAATGCGGAGCCATGTATAGTGCCAGCTAAAAAGTAGAGATGAGTGGGTTCGGTCAAACACGGTTCCGAGACCAGCTCGGTTATCAGAAATCCCACGTGATAAATATCTCACTGAAGAAACACAGGGGAGTAGGGAACGTGTAAGCAGCGCCATATCAATACGAGAAAATACTCCATGCGAGCCTGAGAAACAGGAAAGACGCAATATTAGACTTAATACTTACAAATGGAGACAGATTATCGGACGTAAAAGTGGGTGAAAACCTGGGATCCAGTGATCATCAAGCAGTATGGTTCAGCATTAAGACAGAGACTGACTCGTCCCATACAAAAACAAAGGTGTTGGATTTTAGGAAGGCTGATTTTGTAGGGATGGGAAAATGTGTAAGCGATTCTTTGGCTGAGTGGAGGAACTTGGAAACAGTGCAGGAGAGGTGGAAAACATTCAAATGTGCAATATTGAAGGCAACAGACCTTTGTATCAAAACTGTTAGGAAAAACACAAGGAAAAGGAAGCCAGTGTGGTTTGCAAAAGAAGTAGCAAATATTGTGAGAGCAAAAAAGATGGCTTTTAGGAAATATAAGCAGACACAAAATAATGAAGACAAAAAGATATATCTTGTTAGACAGAAGGAGACAAAGAAGGTAATCAGATGTGCAAAGGCACAAGCTGAGGAGAAAATGGCCCAGTCAGTGGGTAAAGGAGGCAAAACTTTTTTTAGGTATATAAGCGAAAAGAGAAAAACAAAAGGCGGTATTATAAAACTACAGACGGACACTGGGAGTCTTGTTGAAGGAGACAATTTAATAGCAGATCATCTTAATGATTATTTTTGCTCAGTATTTACTACTGAAAGAGAGGGGAAGGGGCCACAGTTAAGTTGCAGGGATATTCAGGAAAATGAAACAAGTACATTTACAGAGGAGAAGGTCCTAACAGAACTCTCAAAGCTGAAAGTGGACAAATCTATGGGGCCAGATGGGATACATCCAAGGATATTAAAAGAACTTAAAGAGGTGCTGGTAGCACCATTGACAGAATTATTCAACCAGTCATTAGCTACAGGAGAAATTCCAGGGGACTGGAAAAGAGCAAACGTAGTCCCACTGCACAAAAGTGGAAGCAAGGAAGAGGCAAACAACTACAGACCAGTGAGTCTTACATCAGTAGTAGGGAAATTGATGGAAACACTCTTAAAAGAAAGAGTTGTAGATTATCTTAAAGCCGGCAATTTACTGGATCCCAAACAGCATGGATTCACTGGGGGGAGATCATGTCAAACAAATCTTATTGACTTTTTTGATTGTGTGACTAAAGTGATGGATAAAGGTGGAGCCATGGATATAGCTTATCTAGACTTTAGTAAGGCTTTTGACACAGTTCCACATCGCAGACTGCTAAATAAACTTGAAAGTTTGGGATTGGATATTAGGATTATTGAATGGATAAGATCTTGGTTGAAGGATAGAAAACAGAGAGTTGTGGTAAATGGAGTGCATTCACAGGAGGGAAATGTTACCAGTGGAGTACCCCAGGGATCTGTACTTGGACCAGTGCTTTTTAATATCTTTATTGGTGACATTGCAAATGGCATTAAAGGGAAAGTATGCCTTTTTGCAGATGACACAAAGGTATGCAACAGGGTAGACACACCAGGTGGGGTAAAACAAATGATTGAGGATCTAGGTAGACTAGAGGAATGGCCAAGAGTCTGGCAATTACAGTTTAATGCCAAAAAATGCAAAATTATGCACTTGGGTCTCAAAAATCCTAAAGCTAAATACAGTATTAATGGCACTATACTGGAAACTACTGAGGAGGAAAGGGATCTAGGAGTCACTATTTCAGATGACTTAAAAGCAGGTAAGCAATGTAACAAGGCAATGAGGAAGGCTAGTCAGATGCTTGGCTGCATTGGGAGAGGAATCAGCAGCAGAAATAAAGAAGTAATAATGACACTGTATAGGTCATTGGTACGGCCTCATCTAGAATACTGTATTCAGTTCTGGAGGCCATATCTTCAAAAGGATATTAATACATTAGAAACTGTACAAAGGAGGGCAACTAAAATGGTGCATGGCCTACATCACAAAACATACCCAGAAAGACTAAGAAATCTCAATATGTATAGTTTGGAACAGAGAAGGGAAAGGGGGGACATGATAGAAACTTTCAAATATATGAAGGGTTTTAACAAAGTCCAGGAGGGAAACATTCTCCAAATGAAGAGAAGCATTAGGACACGAGGACATGCACTGAGACTGGAGGGGGGGAGGTTCAGGGGAAATTTGCGGAAATTTTTTTTCACAGAAAGGGTAGTGGACAAGTGGAATAGCCTCCCATCAGAGGTGGTAGAGGCTAAGACAGTAGAGCAATTTAAACATGCATGGGATAGACATAAGGATATCCTTACAAAGAAATAAGGATCAAATAAGGTTAGTGATAAAAAAAAAAAAAATAAGGGGCAGACTAGATGGGCCAAGTGGTTCTTATCTGCCGACAAATTCTATGTTTCTATGTTTCTATGTTATTCCTGCCTGACTCGGAAAACCTGAACGAGGCAAAACGTCATCATCCCGCTGTCGGATTCTCGCGGGATTCGGACACCATGCTCCACAAACTGTTTTTCCTCATAGCACTTCATGGTATCCTCTATAAAATGACATCGTCCTTCACTATTCCTGTTATGTATCGCTCTGTACACATTGCAGCCTCATTAATCCACTCCCCTTTTATTAACACTCATGAGCTTTTAACCTATCTATGTACACTAACTGTCACATCCTCTACCTGTCACCATAAGAAACTATCACACACCTCGCCCAACTATACCTATCTCTCTCTTCTTCTGCTTCTACTAGCTGGTGACATATCCCCAAATCCAGGTCCCATCCACATACCACGCTCACATTCAGCTGATTCATAACGGAATATAAAATCAACAAACCTTATCAACATCACTTGTCTCCCATCTACCTCCAAGTCACTAAAATGTGCTTTATGGAATGCACGCTCTGTTTGCAACAAATTAACAGCTATTCATGACCTTTTCATAGCAAAAAAATTCAATATGCTGGCTATAACAGAAACCTGGCTCACACAATCAGACACTGCCTCCCCTGCAGCACTGTCACATGGTGGCCTCCCCTTCACACACACCCCCAGGCCTGGTAACATCAAAGGAGGGGGTGTTGGAATATTACTGTCCAAATCTTACACGCACATCGTTTTACCACCTGTTCCCTCACTCAAATTTACATCCTTTGAAGTACACTCTATTAGGATTTTCACCCCTTTCTCTCTGCGTGTTGCAGCTATCTATCGCCCACCTGGGCAACCCAAAAAGTTTCTGGAAGATTTTTCTGCTTGGCTCCCTCACTTTCTATCCTCTGACATCTCCACCATCATTATGGGTGATTTCAATCTCTCTATTGACAGTCCACAATCTCCCCATGCCTCTAAACTACTCTCTCTAACCTCCTCTCTTGGCCTCTCCCAATGGACTGACTCCCCTACTCATCAGGAGGGCCACTGCCTTGATCTTGTATTCACCAGACTATGCTCTATTTCTGAACTCACTAACACTCCTTTCCCTCTCTCAGATCACAACCTTATCACATGCATGCTCTCCTCCATTACTTCAAACTCCATGTCCCTAAAGTCTACAAGGACACCTCTTACCCGCAGAAATATTAACGCTATTAATTTTCAACAACTATCTACCTCTCTGCAACCACTGCTCTCACCAATTTCTACATTCACCTCTCCAGAGACTGCTGTGTCACACCTTAACCAAACTCTAGTAACAGCACTTGATGAAGTGGCTCCAGCTACCCATACCCAGCTACTTAGATGTCAACCGTGGCACTCTAAGTACACTAGACACTTACAAAAACTCTCACGAAAAGTTGAACGCCAGTGGCGTAAATCTCGTAGTTCAAGTGACTTTCTCACATATAAGACCACCTACCACTCTTATCGTAATGCTCTGGACACTGCCAAACAAACATATTTTCAATCTCTCATCTCTGCTCAAGCCTCTAACCCCAAGCGACTTTTTAATACATTTAAATCACTTCTTGTCCCTTCCTCACCTAACCCACCAGCCACTGTCAGTGCGCAAGATCTTGCTTCCTATTTCAAGGACAAGATTGACAAGATCCGAAATGAAATGGTATGCTCTTCCACAGCAAGTGACCTGCTCAATTCCCTGCCTGAACCCTCTAACACCTTCTCTTCCTTTGATCCTACAAATGAAGATGAAGTATCTGCACTCTTTTCATCTGCCTACTCTAATACCTCTCCCCTTGACTCTATACCCTCACAAATTAGTAAAGCTTTGTCTACTGTGCTCATCTCAACCTTAACGAAAATCTGTAATCTCTCTCTGTCTACTGGTAGCTTTCCTTCTCTATACAAGCATGCAGTGATTACTCCCATTCTGAAAAAAACAAAACTCTGACCCGAACTCTCTCTCTAACTACCGTCCCATCTCTCAGCTCCCATGCCCCTCCAAGCTACTGTAGAGACTTGCCTACACTCGCCTCACACACTTTCTTAACTCACACAGCCTACTGGACCCACTTCAGTCAGGATTTCGTGCCCAACACTCCACAGAGACAGCACTGACTAAGGTAGTGAATGATTTGGTCACTGCTAAATCTAAAGGACATTACTCTGTACTTATTCTCCTTGATCTCTCTGCTGCTTTTGACACTGTTGACCACTCTCTTCTCATACAAACACTACAAATCCTAGGTATTCAGGACACAGCCCTTTCTTGGTTCTCATCCTACCTATCTAATCGCTCCTTCAGTGTTCGTTTCTCTGATTCCACCTCTCCTTCGCTACCTCTCTCAGTTGGAGTACCGCAAGGCTCAGTCCTAGGTCCTCTGCTTTTCTCTATCTATACCACATCTCTTGGCAAACTAATCAACTCTTTCGAATTTCAGTACCATTTGTATGCGGATGATACTCAAATCTACCTATCCTCCCCTGATTTGTCACCATCTGTATTGGGCCGTGTCACTGAATGCCTTTCTGCCATTTAATCTTGGATGACATCTCGCCACCTCAAACTTAATATTATCAAAACAGAATTAATTATATTTCCACCGGCCAATAGTAGTTTCCCACCTGATATCTCCATCACTGTTGAGAACTCTGCAATCACCTCTACCCCACAAGCTCGCTGCCTAGGTGTCATTCTTGACTCTGAACTGTCCTTTGTTACCCACATTCAATCTGTCTCAAGATCATGTTACATATATCTAAGAAACATATCCAAAATACGACCATATCTTACACAAGACACAGCAAAAACTCTAATCCATGCTCTCATTATCTCCCGCATTGATTATTGTAATAGTCTCCTGACCGGTCTTCCCAAACATAGGCTCTCACCACTACAATCCATTTTGAATGCAGCTGTGAGGCTAATCTTCCTTGCCAGACGTTCATCGTCTGCAGATCCGCCCTGTCAGTCCCTCCATTGGTTACCGGTATTCTACCGTATTAAATATAAAATACTTTTACTCACATACAAGGCTATTAACCAAACTGCACCAACATACATCTCTTCACTCATCTCAAAATATCTCCCTACCCGACCTCTCCGCTCTGCACAAGATCTACGTCTCTCATCCACATGCATTACTTGTTCACACTCAAGATTACAGGACTTTATCCGGGCTTCACCCACTCTGTGGAATGCCCTCCCACGCACAGTAAGACTCGCCTCTAGTCTCCAAACCTTTAAATGTTCCCTGAAAACTCACCTCTTCAGACAAGCCTATCAAATTCCAGACCCACCCACATAACCTTCAGTGCTTCCCTATCTAATTACATCCTCTGTAGAGTATTCATAACATCACATATCTTGTCTTTCTTTAGTCTCACACCCTCCTGACACTTGAATAACTTTGTGGGGTATCATCATACAACCTATTAAGAACCTAGCAATCTGGTGGACCATTATGCAATAGGTAGCATCAATCCTTGTGTATCTATGCCTATTTCCCTATAGATTGTAAGCTTGCGAGCAGGGCCTTCCTACCTCTATGTCTGTCTGTTTTTACCCAGTTTTGTTCTATTACTGTTGTTCTAATTGTAAAGCGCAACGGAATATGCTGCGCTATATAAGAAACTGTTAATAAATAAATAAAGAGCCGCACAACGACGCCATTTTCACTCAGGCATTGTAGAGAGTACAGAGAGGACGTGGCTACGTTCTCTCAGTGTCAGTTCTCAGTATCAGTGCTCAGTATCAGTGCTCATTGTCTTGTGCGGCATCGTGCTGCTCAGTAATACTAGTACAGTGTCTTGTGCTGCATCTTGCTGCTGTAGGGTGCTGTGGTAGTAGTGTCCTGTGACTGCATCGGTCATCATCATTCCAGTCACAGTGGTATCTGGGGAGCGACAATTCCAGAGTGCTTTTATGCTGCTCACTAATACTAATACTAGTACAGTGTCTTGTGCTGCATCGTGCTGCTCAGTGTCAGTTCTCAGTAGTATCAGTGCTCAGTATCACTGGTCAGTGCTCAGTGTCTTGTGCTGCATCGTGCTGCTCAGTGTCAGTTCTCAGTATCACTGCTCAGTAGTATCATCAGTGCTCAGTATCACTGCTCAGTAGTATCATCAGTGCTCAGTATCACTGCTCAGTATCATGCTGCTCAGTGTCAGTTCTCAGTAGTATCAGTGCTCAGTATCACTGCTCAGTAGTATAATCAGTGCTCAGTATCACTGGTCAGTGCTCAGTATCATGGCTCAGTAGTATCATCAGTGCTCAGTATCACTGCTCAGTAGTATCATCAGTGCTCAGTATCACTGGTCAGTGCTCAGTGTCTTGTGCTGCATCGTGCTGCTCAGTGTCAGTTCTCCGTAGTATCAGTGCTCAGTAGTATCATCAGTGCTCAGTATCACTGCTCAGTAGTATCATCAGTGCTCAGTATCACTGGTCAGTGCTCAGTGTCTTGTGCTGCATCGTGCTGCTCAGTGTGAGTTCTCAGTAGTATCAGTGCTCAGTATCACTGCTCAGTAGAATCATCAGTGCTCAGTATCACTGGACAGTGCTCAGTGTCTTGTGCTGCATCGTGCTGCTCAGTGTCAGTTATCAGTAGTATCAGTGTTCGGTATCACTGCTCAGTAGTACCATCAGTGCTCAGTATCACTGGTCAGTGCTCAGTGTCTTGTGCTGCATCTTGCTGCTATAGGGTGCTGTGGTAGTGTCCTGTCACTGTGCATAGGTCATCATTCCAGTCACAGTGGTATCTGGTAACTATCTAGTGGTATCTAATTCCAGACATTACTGCCATCTAATTCCAGATATATTACTGGCATATAATTCCACACATTAAAAAATGGAGAACAAACATTTGGAGGGTAAAATAGGGAAAAATCAAGATCCACTTCCACCTAGTGCTGAAGCTGCTGCCCCTAGTCATTGCAGAGACGATTCAATGCCATCAACGTTGTCTGCCAAGGCCGATGCCCAATGTCATAATAGAAAGCATGTAAAATCCAAAAAGCAAAATTTCAGTAAAATTACCCAAAAATATAACAAAAAATCGTCTGAGGAGAAGCGTAAACTTGCCAATATACCATTTACGACACGGAGTGGCAAGGAACGGATAAGGCCTTCTCCTATGTTCCTCATGACTAGTGGTTCAGCTTCACATGACGAGGGAAGCACTCATCCTCCCACTAAAAAAATGAAAATAGTTAAGCTGGCAAAAGCACAGCAAAGAACTGTGCGTTCTAAATCACAAATCCCCAAGGAGAGTCCAAATGTGTTGGCGGGTGCGATGCCTGACCTTCCCAACACTGGACGGGAAGAGGTGGCTCCTTCCCCTATTTACACGCCCCCTGCAAGTGCTGGAAAGAGCACCCACAGTCCAGTTCCTGATATTCAAATTGAAGATATCACTGTTGAAGTATACCAGGATGAGGATATGGGTGTTGCTGGCGCTGAGGAGGAAGTTGACAAGGAGGATTCTGATGGTGAGGTGGTTTGTTTAAATCAGGCACCTGGGGAGACAGTTGCTGTCCATCGGATGAATAAGGCCATTAACATGCCTGGTCAAAATACCCAAAAAAATCACCTCTTCGGTGTGGAATTATTTCAACAGAAATGCGGACAACAGGTATAAAGCCATGTGTTGCCTTTGTCAAGCTGTAATAAGTATGGGTAAGGACATTAACCACCTAGGAACATCCTCCCTTATACATCACCTGGAGCGCATTCATCAGAAGTCATTGACAAGTTAAAAAACTTTGGGTAACAGCGGAAGCAGTCCACTGACAACTAAATCCCTTCTTCCTCCTGTACCCAAGCTCCTGCAAACCACACCCCCAACTCCCTCAATGTCAATTTCCTCCTTAGACAGGAACACCAATAGTCCTGCAGGCCATGTCACTAGCAAGACTGACGAGTCCTCTCCTAACTGGGATTCCTCCGATGGATCCTTGAGTGGAACGCCTACTGCTGCTGGCGCTGCTGTTGTTGCTGCTGGGAGTCGATCGTCATCCCAGAGGGGAAGTCAGAAGACCACTTGTACTACTTCCATTAAGCAATTTACTGTCCAACAGTCCTTTGCGAGGAAGATGAAATATCACAGCAGTCATCCTGTTTCAAAGCGGATAACTCAGGCCTTGACAGCTATGTTGGTGTTAGACGTGCGTCCGGTATCCACCGCTAGTTCACAGGGACTTAGAGAATTGCTTGAGATAGTGTGTCCCCGGTACCAAATCCTATCTAGGTTCCACTTCAGTAGGCAGGTGATACCGAGAATGTACACAGATGTCAGAAAAAGTGTCCTCAGTGTCCTAAAAAATGCAGTTGTACCCACTGTCCACTTAACCACGGACATGTGGACAAATGGAGCAAGGCAGACTAAGGACTATATGACTGTGACAGCCCACTGGGTAGATGTATTGCCTCCAGCAACAACAACAACAGCGGCGGCACCAGTAGCAGCATCTCGCAAACACCAACTCATTCCCAGGCAGGCTACACTTTGTATCACCGCTTTCCGTAAGAGGCACACAGCTGATAACCTCTTACGGAAACTGAGGAACATCATCGCAGAATGGCTTACCCCACGTAGACTCCTGGGGATTTGTGATATTGGACAACGCCATCAATATTGTGCATGCATTACATGTGGGCCAATTCCAGCACGTCCCATGGTTTGCACATACAATTAATTTGGTGGTGCAGAATTTTTTGAAAAACGATGGGGGCGTGCAGGAGATGCTGTCGGTGGCCCGAAAAATTGCGGGCCACTTTCGGCATTCAGCCACCGTGTGCCGAAGACTGGAGTACCAGCAAACACTCCTGAACCTGCCCTGCCATCACCTGAAGCTAGAGGTGGTAACGAGGTGGAATTCAACCCTCTATATGCTTCAGAGGATGGAGGAGCAGCAAAAGGCCAGTCAATCCTAAACATCCAACTATGATATAGGCAAAGGAGGGGGAACGCACCTGACTCAAGCGCAGTGGAGAATGATTTCAATGTTGTGCAAGGTTCTCCAACCCTTTGAACTTGCCACACGTTAAGTCAGCTCAGACACTGCCAGCCTAAGTCAGGTCATTCCCCTCATCAGGCTTTTGCAGAAGTAGCTGGAGAGATTGAAGGAGGAGCTAAGACGGAGCGATTCCGCTAAACATGTTGGACTAGTGGATGGAGCCCTTCATTCGCTTAACCAGTGTCACATCTGAGGGCTGGAGCTGACAAGAGGAAGCCTCAGTTGCAGGGGCAGAGGTATAGTGGAACCTGGGCGGCAGTATGGGACATTTGGACATGCAGTAACCCAGCCCGAAGGCGTGACCATGACAATAGAAGTAAAATTTGAAAAGTTTATTTCAAGCACTGTTCAGATGGTACATAGCTAGCAACTTGAGATATAATAAAAGATGTTCAATACTAGTGATGAGCGGATTCGGTTTTACTCGGTTCTCAAAACGGCATCTTATTGGCTATCCAAAACACGTGACATCCGTGAGCCAATAAGATGCCGTTTTGAGAACCGATTAAAACCGAGTAAAACCGAATCCGCTCATCACTATTCAATACACAGTTCCAATGAGTACAACTGGAAAGCCGATGGTACTGGGTGCGGTATCAATAGGTACCCGTCTCAATAGACGCAGGAGATGGAATGTCCATGAACAGCGCCCAGTTGCTGAAAGGTGCAATGATACTGGAACTGACCAGCAGATGGTTTCCTAGAAGCTGGTTGTATTGTTGGAGTGATGAATTAGTTGCTGAGGAAGCCGGATGGAACCGAACTGAATGATATAATGAACAGGGCTTGAAAATACACTGTAGCTGAAATGTAGACTGGATGCACAGATGATGCTAGGGATCGTTGGAATTGAACAGACGGTGACAGGACACCGCTGATAGCTGGTAATCGATGGCAGAGCACCGATGGTTGCTAGAGTTCGATGGTGAATCGATGGCGGAGCACCGATGACTGCTGAAAGCAGAACACTGCTGGAAGTTAGCCACTGAAAGCCAGTGTTTGAGCACTGCCAATTGCAGGAAGCAATATAGGACACTGTGGAGTCAGGCTGCACCGCTCGATGATAACTTGGTGCGGGTCTCTAGTGGAGCTGGAAACCTGGAAAAGCAAACCACCACAAGCATGGAGACTGGAACCATGGGTTGACAACCAAAGCACTGACAACTTCCTGGTACAGGAACAGGACCTTTATACCTGCAGCAGTGCAGGGATTGGAGGGTCAATCAGGCAGAGTCCAGCAGCGCTGTGGATTAGTGCAGATAGTATCATGTGACTGGAAACAACATGGCTGCGCCCATACTAGCACTTGGAAGGAAATCTAGCTTGTTGCACCACGTGAGAAACTACAGTAATGGCGGCGGAGGCCGCGAAGCACAATGGACGCCAACTTGTTCACTTGATTCACAGTTCTTGCGGCAGAGGCCGTAGCGGGCGAGAGCCGTCGTGCAAACTTGTATGCGCATTTAAAAACCAGGATGGCGGCGGAGGCCGCAGCGGACCAGAGATGCCATGCAGACCTAATAGAGCACTGGCAATGTAGCAATGGTGGTGGAGGCCGCGGAGGTCTAGAACGCCATAGTACTACATGAGTTCTTTGTAACAGCGTCTGTTGAGTGGCAGAGAGGAAAAGTGAGGTGGAGATGTCAGCAGCACGACTGAGACCCAGCCATGGAATGCTGAGCCAGCCTCAGGAGACACCTGAAAGGTAGATAATGGCATCCAGTAACCCGGATCGTGACAACCAGGATTCAAGGGTGGTCAATCTGTTGAAATCAGAGCACTACATTTTGGCCACTGTGCTCGATCCTAGGTTTAAAGCCTACGTTGTATCTCTCTTTCTGGCAGACACAAGTCTGCAGATGTTCAAAGACCTGCTGGTGAGACAATTGTCAAGTCAAGCGGAATGTGACCCGTCAACAGCTCCTCCTTCATTTTCTACTGCAACTGGAGCTGCCAGGAAAAGGATAACATTTCCAAACCCACCCACTGGTGGTGATGCAGGGCAGTCAGGAGCAAGTGCTGACATCTGGTCCGGACTGAAGGACCTGCCAACGATTACTGACATGTTGTCTACTGTCACTGCATATGATTCTGTCGCCATTGAACGAATGGTGGAGGATTATATGGGTGACAGCATCACTGTAGGCACGTCAGACAGTCCGTATGTATACTGGTAGGAAAAAGAGGCAATTTGAAGGCCCTTGCACAAACTGGCTTTATTTTACCTAAGTTGCCCCCCCTCCAGTGTGTACGCCGAAAGAGTGTTTAGTGCAGCCGGTCACCTTGTCAGCAATCGGCGTACGAGGTTACTTCCACTAAATGTGGAGAAGATGATGTTCATCAAAATGAATGATAAATTCCTCCGTGGAGACATTTACCAGTAATTGCCTCCAGAAAGTACACAGGGACCTGTGATGGTGGATTCCAGTGGGGACAAATTAATAATCTGTGATGAGGAGGAGGACCTACACCCTGAAAGGGGTGAGGAATCTGAGGGTGAGGATGAGGACGATATCCTGCCTCTGTAGAGCCAGTCTGTGCAAGGAGAGATGAATTGCTTCTTTTTTGGTGGGGTGATTAATTTCTTCTTTTTTTGTGGGGGACCAAACAAACCAATCATTTCAGCCACAGTCGTGTGGCAGACCCTGTCGCTGAAATGATTGGTTTGTTAAAGTATGCATGTCCTGTTTATACAACATAAAGGTGGGTGGGAGGTCCCAGGTGGGCGGGAGGTCCCAAGGACAATTCCATCTTGCACCTTTTTTTTAATTTATTATTTGCATCATGTGCTGTTTGGGGACTATTATTTTAACTGCCATCCTGTCTGACACTGCAGTGCCACTCCTAGATGGGCCAGGTGTTTGGGCCACCCACTTAGGTCGCTTAGCTTAGTCATCCAGCGACCTCGGTGCAAATTTTTGGACTAAAAATAATATTGTGAGGTGTTCAGAATAGACTGGGAATGAGTGGAAATTATTGTTATTGAAATTAATAATACTATAGGATCAAAATTACCCCCAAATTCTATGATTTTAGCTGTTTTTGATTTAAAAAAAAAAATCACCGAATACAAAACACATCCAAATCCAAAATCCGAAAGGGTGATTTTGCCAAAACACGACTGCGGACCCGAATCCAAAACACAAAACATGAAAAATGCCCACTGCACATATCTACTAAAAAGACATAGCATCCTAGTGGATCAATTTGGACTTTAGTACAAATGAAATTCAGACTTTTATGGTTCAACAGTGAAACACCCCTAGAATTAGAATGGAAAGTGGAGAGAAATGCCAGCCCCACCCAAGGCTTTTTGAGTGAGAGAACTCGACTAATAAGATGTGTCTCCATAAGAAAAACCAATCCAGGATTTTGAGACTTAATATATTTTAAAACTAGGGAACGTTTAACCCTATCATTAAGGCCTCTAACGTTCCATGAGAAAACGTTCACTATAGTATCACATAGTATTCGATTATGACAACAGTAAGCCAGCGGCACTACAGCACGGTACCAGACATCCCCCACACAGTGAAAATGTAACCATAGTTCACCACGTTCAGAGAGAATAGCACAAAAAAACACATATAAAAATACAAAAAAATGATATGAAAAATAACAAAACCCAACCACCCCCCCCCCCCCGCATACCAACCCGAACATAGGTACACCTATTTCCAAACATTAAATTGACTCTACAAGAGAATCAATGAAATTAAACTATCTGTGGGGCAACTAAACCCCGTAACCTTGAGGACATGAAGTACCCATCCCATCGACAAAAAAAAACCATGCCAATGTCAAACATGCACCAGCCCTGACAAAAGACTTTCCCAGAAAAATGCAACATTCAAATATGACACACACACACACACACACACACACACACACACACACACACACACACACACACACACACACACACACACATATATAAATATAAAGTCCCTCAGGGTGGAGCAGCATGATGTTGAGGCTGCAGATCAAACCAGGCAGATGCTTCTCTTGGAGTATCAAAGAAATGCGTACGACTGCTAGACACCACCCGAAGTCGTGCAGGATACAGCAAACAATATTGGAGTTGAAGAGCACGAAGCCGCTGCTTAACCTGCGAGCGAGATTTCTGGACCTCAGCCGAAAAGTCCTGAAACACAGCCACCCTCTGACCTCCATGCTCCAGCGGGCCTTTAATCCTAGCAAGTCGTAGAATAGTATCCCTGTCCTTATAGTGAAGAATTTTGGCAATGAAGGTCCTAGGTTGTGCACCCGGTGGGAGAGGACGAGTAGGAACTCGATGAGTCCTCTCAACAGCAAACTGCAGGGTGAACAAATCTTTTCCGAATGTCGACAGTAGCCAGGATTCCAGAAATTGTTCTGGCTGAGACCCCAATGCCTTTTCGGGAAGGCCCACGAAGTAAACATTATTTCGTCTAAGGCGTCCTTCAATATCCGCCACTTTAAGCTTGCACGCAGACATCTGTTTCCAGGGAAGTGAGACGGGCAGGGATAGGTGTACAGAAGTCTTCCAGCAAAGAAATGTGGTTCTCTGTCTCCCCAACTCTGTCCCTGAGTTTCTGCATATCTTGCCGTATAAGTGAAATATCTATATGCACTTCTGCCACCCTATCCACGAGCCGTTTCTCAGAATCAGTGATGGCTTGCAGAAGTTGAGATATGGTAACCTCAGCAACCCCCGCCATATTGGGATAGGAGGAAAAGGAAGCAGCTGAAGATGGCGAAGAGGACGCAGAGGGAACCGGGGACCGTTCCACGTGGGCAAATTGCGCTAAGCGGGCCGCAGCAGAGGCACGGCGCCTGCGGACCATCAGGTTTATAAATCAGGACCAAATACACAAGGGTTATGTTATAAATCCTAGGACAGGTAGAAAAGAGAGGCACAAGTGTGGCAGTGCCTCTTCAGGGATACAGACTGCAGAGGGCAAACTGTGTTAAGTTATAGCAAGGAGGCATTCAGCTCAGGAGTACAGAGGAGGGAGAGGGGGGAGATGAGGCAGGCACCTCCAATATCAGAGACAGGCAACACTGCAGCAGGGGGATATAAAACTGATCTACCAGCAGGTTACAGGGGATAGTTCAGTGGTAATGCAGTTATTTCCCCACTACAAGGACTCACAGGTACCCAGCACAGCATTCCCAAGCAGTACAGAGGCAAAGTCCCCACTTCCAGACAGATTCCAGCAGCTCAGGTAGCAGGACAGGTGCAGGCAGGAGCAGAGCTGCCAACCCCAAAATGGTGCCTGACAAAGTCCCACAGCCAGCACAGTCCCAGCCGGTGGACCAGCATATGGGGGGATGAGCCCACACAGCGGCGGGATCCTCCGCCCGCCGCTCAGGCAGCTGTGAAGCGACTCCAGGCCAGGCGGGAGAGCTCCGTCCGCGTGCCCCGCCAACCGCAAGATGGCGCCTGACAGCAACCTGTGGCCAGCACAGCCGCCGCCCGGGGATCAGGAGGGTGAGAAGCCAGTCTAGAGAGCGGTCACAGCGGCAGGGCTCCATGGGCTGTCCCCCGGTCAAGGGTGGGGTAAGTTAGACTGGCCAGGCAACGCTAGAAGGGCGCGGGACCCCAGCAGTAACTTTCAAAATGGCGCTGGCCACATGCAGGCCGGGATCAGCACGGCACCCTGAAATACACTTTGCAGGGACACAGGAGCACTCTGAAATGTAGCCCAGAACGGTCAGCAGCTGTTCAGACAGCCAGGCAGGGCCAGATGGGCTAACATACAAGGGCAGGAGGATACTTTTCAGAATCAATCAGGCTGGGGAGCTAGGTATGCACGTCCTACTCCATATACAATCAGGCCATGGCAGATGTAACATGTGCAAAGAGAGATAAATTTGGGTGGGGTGTGTTCAGACTGAAATCTAAATTGCAGTGTAAAAATAAAGCAGCCAGTATTTACCCTGAACAGAAACAAAATAACCCACCCAAATCTAACTCTCTATGCACATGTCATAGCTGCCCCACCTGCAGTGCTCATGGTTTTGCCCATTAGAGAACAAATTTGCTGCTGCGAACAGGTCTGAATTAGGCCCAATGGGCCTGACTCAGAGACACATGCAGTGACGACGACGCATGCAGTTGGTCAATGGGTTAAGAAAAAAAGCATTTTGTTTCCCCCAGCACACTGAATGATACCAGTAACCAGATTTAAATCCCATACAATATTAGAATTCAGAGATCTCAGTTACATATATTTGCGCAAATGTATGAATAAGCCCCCAAGCCGCGTCAAGGCCTCTGTATATTGGGGGTCCCTAGCGCTATATCTAGGTGCAAGATGCTGCACCCCAAAAATCAGCATTAGTCAGAACGCCCAGGGCAGCATACCGGTGAAAAAACTATAGTGTTAATAAATTAGTGTTAGGAAGCCGAAGCTATATACAGAAAGTGATACAAAAATAATGAGATGTAATTAAAATAATGAAGAAATCGTGTTAGTAAAGAAATTAGTAAGTGATAAGTGTTAATAGAATGTAAAGGTATGCCACACTAGAGCCATCCAGCCCAGCCAATCCAGGGGCACTACACCCCACACCTCCATTACCCCAATCTGGGTCCATGATTAACCAGCAAAGAGTCACATGATAATGGCCATGGCCGCAACTAGGGAGGGGCTAGGGGGGCATGTGACCTGGGCGCCAGATTGGAGGGGGCGCCGTCACAATCCATTCAATCCCCCTTCACCTCCCTCCCTATGCGCATCGGTTCCTTAGAGCTCGTTAGGCACCTGCAGCAGCTAGTAAAGTCTGGAGCTTGTGCTCCAGACTCTACTAGCTGCTGCGGGTGCCTAATAAGCCGTGCTCTAAGCCTTGCTGTGGTAAAACTGAAAATAAACTACAGCTCCCAGCAGTCCTTGCTGCGGTAGCTGTAGTTTACTTTCAGTCTCTTCTATGAAGTAGCAACTCGCGTGTTGTGCCCGCCCCGGCAGAGCCGGATAAAGAGGGGGCACATCGGAACAAGCTGATTCCCCGGCCTCCCCTCCCTGCTGCCTTTAATCATCTCAGCAGTACTGAAGGGGGCGGGGCTACACGGCACTGTAGCAAGTGCCAGTCCAGCTAGCAGAAGCATGGAAGACAGAGAGCTCACTGTGCAGAAGCATCAGAAGACCCTAAATAGTGAGTGTGACAAAGGGAAGGGGCATGTGTGTGACTGTACAAGAATAGGTGTGTGACTACATATATGTGTGCTGTGTGCTTGTATGTATACAGGTGTGTGACTATATGTGAGTGAATATATGCGTGTGTGTATGTGTTTAGGTGTAGGGCATTATGCATATATGTGTACAGGTGTGTGATTTTACTTATATGCATCAATGTATGGGTTACTTCCTATTTGTCCTTCATCTGTAGATCAAATAAATGTCTAGCTCCCCCCCCCCCCCCCAGCCTTCCCCCACACACCTCACCATAGGAAGCTGTACAGCAGCTACCAGCCCTTTGCCCTTATGGAGGTCTTATATATATATATATATATATATATATATATATATATATATATATAAAATCTCACACACCGGGACCGGGGGAGGGGATCGGGGGCGCCAACTTACTGCCTTGCCCCGGGTGCCGAAGATCCTAGTTTCAGCCCTGTAATAGCTCCTTATATATATCTAAGCTAAGAGCTACCTACCTTGGAGCAACCCCATAATGCTCCGTATTGCGTATCAGGACCTGCACCTCTTCCTAATGCAGGATCCTTTCTCCCTCTCAACACAGACATATAAAGTGGCAGATGTTCAATTAGCTTAGTGATATCACTCAGGTACTTGCAAGAAAAAAAGCATTTTGTTTCCCCCAGCAGCCTGAATGATACTGGTAACCAGATTTAAAAACCACACAATATTAGAATTCAGAGATCTCGGTTACATATATTTGCGCAAATGTATGAATAAGCCCCCAAGCCGCGTCAAGGCCTTTCTGTATATTGGGGGTCCCTAGCACTATATCTAGGTGCAGGGTGCGGCACCCCAAAAATTAGCATAAGCCAGAAAGTCCAGGGAAGCATACCAGTGAAAAAACTGGCTAGGTGCTTGTTCATACATTTGCGCAAATATATATAACCGAGATCTCTGAATTATTATATGGTGTGGGATTTAAATCTGGTTACTGGTATTATTCAGGGCGCTGAAATGCAAAATGCTTTTTTTCTTGCTTAGAAATATCCCTCCCTTGCAAGCACCTGAGTGATATCACTAAGCCAGTGGTTCTCAAACTGTGTGCCGTGACACCCTGGGGTGCCACGGGACACTTGCAGGGGTGCCTCAGGTTGATGATCCAGGACCAATTCAAACTTTTTATTGACAATGTAATAGGCAAAACTAGTGCTTGTGGCTGCCAATCATAATATATGTGGACAAACAGAAGGAAATCTTGTTCCTCACCACATAATTGAACCTAAGGATGACATATAAACATAATTTACTTAATTTTGTATTTTTTTTTCTAACTTTCTCAATAAGAAACTTTTGGCCTAGTGGTACTGTGAAACAATTCTGATACTCTAGGGCGCCGTGATTCAAAAAAGTTTGGGAACCACTGCACTAAGCTAATTGAGCATCTGCCACTATATATGTCTGTTGTGAGAGGCACAAAGGTTCCTGCATTAGGAGGAGGTGCAGGTCCTGATATGCCATATGGAGCATTATGGGGTTGCTCCAAGGTAGATTGCTCTTAGCTTAGATATATACAGTATACAGCCTCTTCTTGTACCCCTCGATTTGATGGCCACTGACGTCAGTGAGAGCAATCCTTAAAATTACAGATTATACACGACACCATGTAATTAAGAATCACTCTCCGTTTATTGTTCATAACAATGGTATATAAGGCATCATTGTCTAGGGAGGGATTGGAATGTCCAGGGAGGGGTAGGCAAAAGTAAATACTTTATTGGTTTAACTTTACTGCATAGGAGGGGTAAAACAGGCTACATGGGGGGAAGTAGGATACAGCCTAGTACTTCATCTAGGGGTGGTGATTTCACACAGTTCCCAACAAACTATGGGTGGAGCTATATTCATTTTATGCAATGCAAGCTAAATCCAAGGCAAAAGAAAAAGAAACAATATTTACACAATGCACAATGACAGAGGAGATTTAACCCTTCAATCCCCTCTTAGAATCATGATTGTTATACGACATGATTCTTCTGTAGAGCCCCCTTTTTGTTTCTCCAATTTTTTAGATATTGAACATAATCATCTGGGCCTTTGCTATCAGAGGAGGTGATGGGGCTAGTGGTAACATCATAATACATCAAGACTGTGTCAATACCTTTAGATGTGAGTTTCTTTCCACAGGGAATCACACAATAAACTATGAGACCTATAAATATTAAAGTTATTATTATGAATATACTTATTTGCACAAGAGCCTGTTTCCAATTTTCAATCCACCCAAAATATTGGCTCCATGGGTTATCAACACCTGAATTTTTCTTAAGTTCTATGGATAAGGTTTCTAATTTGTTTATGGCTAAAGTAACCTTACCATTGGGACCAGTGTTGTCAGGAATATATGTACAACAGCCTTCCACCTTACTAATGTAAACACATGTACCGCCTTTTTCTGCTAGAATCATGTCAAGGGCCATTCTGTTTTGAAATGTCATTTGGGAAGTGGCTTCTAGCTGTTCAGCTATACCTTTAAGAGCATCTTTGGTATCATTAACAAATCTTTGTTGGTTATAATATATATAATTAATCCAGGCTACGTTTTTATTTACAGTTACTATAGGGAACAATGATTCAAAACCCGCAGCCACTTCATCTCTAGCTTTGAACTCATTTGGAACACCTCTTGGGACCCCTATAGCATCAATGTATACGTGGGGGTCAAAGCTACCTCCTGGGAGTGCTCTTTTCTTTCGATTAGCAGGAGTATTAGAGGGAGGAGTGGGGTCATCGGTGATCATTAGGAGTGGCATTATGACTTTGGCTAGGGCACACTCACCATACCATGGTGTGTCTAATTTAGTTCTAAGCTTCATATCCCCACATATATAATAAATGTCACCTAGTGATCTAGTTTGGTTAACTAAAACAGTTGTTCTTTTATTTGCACAGTACCCTGGTGGGAAGGTTTTTAAATTTCTACCTGTGGTAGTGTTAGATGTGTAACAGGTATAGTTTCCAGGATATATGGTTATGGTGCTTCCTGGGTTGGGATTTTTTGACAATATGGGATATTCCCTTTTCCACATTTCGCACTGACTGTCATTTGTTTTGGTGTCATTAAAAAGGCTGAAAAAACAATGTTCCTGTTCTAGGGGTATATTAAGGGGCACTGTACCTAGGTGGGGCCTAGATTTGCCACAGACATAGCAGTTACTTTTATTATGTTTGCTAGCACTATACTTCATCCATTCTAACCAGAAATTGATGTCAGAGAAACCAGTTTCAATAGCTAGGGTGTCTTTAAAGGTGGGATTGTTAACGGCCATCATATCCTTGAAGGTGGTTATATGAGGTTTCAAGAGGTTGGGGCGTGGTTTAGGGGGCTTGAGCTGGGCATACTTTTCATTGTTAAGCATATCCTGTAACAAGAATGGTGTAAGGGATGGGTTTAAAAAAAAAGGATTCACCTAGGACATAGGTGCCTGCATCAGTAGACTGGGGATGTTTTATGCTTAATATGAATTTACTATCACATCTGTTTTGTCTATGAAGGGTAAGACGGGTAAGCAGGGACTCACCATATTTGTCTTTTCTTGAGAGAGCCTCTTTGGGCTGGTATCCATAACTATGGCCAGAATTCCATCCCACTGATCCCCAATACGCACATTTATTTCCCCAATATTTACTAGTAACACAAATATAGGCTTCAGTGGGGGTATTACGTGTACCATACTGATCACACTGCCAGGCATAATGTTTGTTAAGACAGGGAGCAATGGTACAGAAATCTATTTTATAGGCGGCAACCTCAGTATTGGAGGAGTTATACCAAAATGTGTAGGTGCCGGATTTTTGTGTAATGTCTACTTCAGCTGTAGCTTGGCAAGTGAGGACCATTAGGATTATCAACATAGTCCCCAGGATAGAGGTAGGGGACAGGTTCCTCATCCTCCTCTGTTCTTCTGTCTTCGCTAGGTGGGAGGTCAGGGCTGTCTGCCCCCGTTCGTACCTCGCTGGAATCACTTGCTTCCCTCTCTAGGTCTGGTCTAGGAACCTTTTTCACTCGGGATGCATGGATCCAGGTGGGGCTTTCCTCTGTCAGGACTGCTGTTCTGGTTACTGCTACGACCTCTGTCTCTGGACCGTAGGTGAAGTCTCCTGGGTTCTTGTTCCTGGGGAGCACCTTCACCACGACTCTGTCTCCGACTTTAAAGGGGTGTGTAGGTTCCTGTGGATTCAAAGGGTTTTTACAAACAACCTCATGTTCAATTTCATTCAGTTTTGTTATCAGGGACCTGACATACTCTTCTCTGATGAGTTCTAGATCTTCCTCCTGTATTACTAATGGTTTCTTAGCCCAGGGTGTAGGAAAAGGCCTACCCATTAGTATTTCAAATGGGGAGTAACCCAAAGTCTTTTGTGGGGTCATTCTGATCTCTGCTAGGATAATAGGAAGGACCTTCTTCCATTTATGGAAGGTACCCCCTGTGGCCTTCCTAAGCTTGTCTTTGAGGGTCCTATTCATGCGTTCTACGACCCCTGAACTCTGCGGGTGATACGGGATGTGGAATTTCCATTCCACCTGCAGGGCCTTTACCAAGGCCTGTGTAATTTTTGCTGTAAAGGCGGAGCCTTTATCACTATTGATTTGCAATGGGCACCCCCATCTGGGGATGATTTCCTGAGTTAGGATCCTAGCAACTGTCTTTGCATCCTCAGATTTAGTGGGGAATACCTCTGGCCATCGAGAGAACATGTCTACAATGACCAGGGCATACTCCTGTTTACCAATACCTGGGATATGGGTGAAGTCAATTTGCAGGTGTGTAAAGGGTGTGGTGGGGTATTCAAGATGCTGATGTTTTGCCTTGTCAGGGTTGTTGGGGTTGTTTCGCAGACAAGTGATGCATGTGCACTGGACTGGGGTATACAAGGTTTCCCCTCTTTGCAGATTAATCCTGTTTTAGGATTCTTCTGCAAAACTGGGTAAGTCCAGTCAGCTAGGTCGGCATTGGAGGCTGAGGCCTGCAACTGGGTGATCAGGTAGTGGTTGTCGAGAGCTGGGGGGGTCATGATGGACATGTGGGCCTGAGTGATGGGCTGTGAGGCCGCATGTTTGGCAGCAGAGTCAGCAAGAGCATTTCCAAGGGAGACTGCATCCTTCCCCCCCGTGTGTGCCCTGCAATGGAGGATTGCAATGTCAGAGGGCAGGGTTATGGCATGCAGAAGGTCAGAGATGAGTTGGGCATGTGATATGCCTTTTCCATCAGCTCCAAGGAAACCACGGCGTCGCCAAATGACCCCATGGTCATGCACGACGCCGTACCCGTATTTGGAGTCAGTGTAGATGGTGACTGGTTTATTCCGGTAAAGGTGACAAGCCCTTGTGAGAGCAATGAGCTCTGCAGCCTGTGCTGACTGGTAAGGAATGGGCTGTGCTTCCAGAATAATGTCAGGGAGAGTGACAATAGCATAACCCGCTTGGTACGTGGTGTCATTGGGTCTGCTACAGGAACCATCTACAAAAATGACATCCGCGTCGGGGACAGGGACAGGGGACATGTCCAGTCTGGGGGATGTTTCTGACTCAATGGAAGCTGAGCAGTCATGGGGTTCAGGAGGGTGGTCTTCAGGACCTTTGAGCCCCAGTAGAGCGTTGAGAATGGGTGCAGGACCTGAAGAGTTGGTGGCATACTTAATGGTGAGTGAGGGGTTGTTCAAAAGGAGAACCTCATATCCACTGAGGCGCTGAGCTGACATGTGTTGTGTGTGTAACCCTTTTAAAATGGTTAGAACATCATGAGTGGTGTGAAGTATTGTTGTGTGGCCTAGGGTGAGTGTGGTGGCCATTTCAGTTACCATTGCACAGGCTGCAAGTGCCCTGAGGCAAGCAGGCATACCTTGCACTGTGACAGGCATTACTTTGGAAAAAAATGCCACTGGGCGCAACTTTCCTCCATGAAACTGTGTGAGCACCCCCGCCATGGTTTTACAATTGTCCCTTGCAAACAAATGAAAAGGTAGTACATAGTTGGGGAGGCCAAGTGCCGGACTTTTCATTAACATACACTTTAAGCTTTCATATGCAGTTAACATTTCTTGTGACCATTGTACAGTGTTAGGTTTGTCTTTCAGTGTGGCTTGTCTCAAGATGTTATCATAATAGGAACAATCAGATATCCACTGTCTGCAGTAATTTACCATACCCAGAAAAGACAGCAGTTCTCTCTGGGTAGTTGGGGTGACCAGGCCCAATACAGACTGAATGCGCTGTGGACTGACTTTCCTTTCCCCCTGAGTGAGCACAAAACCTAAGTAATCCACATGCTTCTTACACCATTGCATTTTTGTTTTGGACACCTTGTGTCCACATTCACAGAGCCAGTTTAACAGTGATATACCATCCTCCCGGCAGGCCTCCTCAGTTTGACTACAGAGCAGCAGATCATCTGCATACTGTAGCAGGACTGAACCATGGTGAGGGTGCCAGGGCCCCAATGTGGCCTGGAGTACAATGCTATACACAACAGGTGCGTCAATGAAGCCCTGGGGTAAACGACACCAGGTGAGTTGCTTGCCCTCAAAAGAAAAGGCAAAAAGTAACTGTGTCTGTGCATCCACTGGAATGCTAAAAAATGCATTTTTTAAATCAATTACCGAAAAAAATGCAGCATCTGCAGGGATAGCTGAAATGAGTGAGTTAATGTCAGGTACAATGGGTGCTATAGGCACAATGAGTTGGTTAATTGCCCTAAGGTCTTGTACAAACCTTACACTGCCATCTGACTTAGCAACTGGGTTGACTGGTGTGCAGTAAGGTGAAATTATGTGTCTGAGAATGCCTTGTTGGAGAAACTGTTGTATCATTGGTCTAAGACCTTCAACCTTCTCTTGTGACAAGGGGTATTGCTTTTGATAGACAGGTTGTGTGTCAGGTTTCAGGGTTGCTCTATATGGTGTGCAAGGAATGAGGCCAGTGTCATAGGGACCCTCCGACCATAGAGCAGGGTTTACTTTGTCAAAATCAGGTGTAATGTCTGTTGCTTCCCACACCGGTAGGTGTGGGGACTCAACCTCCAGGCCACTGCCAGTGGGTGAAGGGAGAATGGAGATTTCGAGTTTGCTAAGAAGATCCCTTCCCAGAAGATTAATTGGACATTCAGGTATTACAGTGAAATTGTGTTTACCCATATACGTGCCTCCCGTGGTTCTGACACTAAGGGCATCTGTCAGGTAAGCATCTGTGGGTATCCCATTGATTCCCATTGAAGGAGCAGTCTTTTCCAAATGACCATCGTACAGGTCGACACACAAAACACTAGTAGTTGCCCCGCTATCTACCAGGAAAGGGATTGCTCTCTTTCCTATAATCAAGGTTAGTAGCGGTGGGTCCTTCCAGTGTCTGGTGAGTTGGGCAAAGGCTGGGATACCCTCCTCCGGGCCCCGTCAGCGGGAGGGATCCTGCCAGTCAACCCGGAATCGGACATGATCCTGAAAGGGGTTGTTGTGTGACTGTCGGGGATGATCCCGGGAGGGAGCCGGAGCTTGGGGCTGTCGGTGGTTTTGTGGGGGACAAGGGCAATCCCTTGCCCAGTGATCGTCCCTTCCACAGTTGAAGCAGGAGGTTTGTTTCCTGCTGGCAGAGTCAGGGGGGTGGGGTGGCCTGGCTTGTGGGTTTTGATATCGGGCTGGATTGCGGGGTGGGCCAGTAAAGTGCTGCTGGCGTCTATCTCCCCGGTTTCTGTGATTTTGGTAATTATGAGTTGGGGCATTCTGCAAGGGTTTTTTAACATCAAAGCATCCTGCAGCTTCCTTTTCATATAAGTGCTTTTCAAATTCCTTAATATTATCAGAGGTCCAGGAAGAAACACCTTGCTTAACAGGGACCATAACAGATGGCAACAAGTTATTTACAAAGGTAGAAATTAGTAAATGGTCTGTATCTACAAGAGTAAGACCTGCATCTTCAGACCAACACTTTTTAAACCTCTTCCAAAACTCAGTGACAGTTTCAGTGGGCTTTTGTTTACATGCTACGGCAATGGGAAGAGAAGCCCGGGTTTTAAAAATCTCTTTCATATGGGTCTCAATTTCCTTCCACATCTCCGTTACACCGTCCCCAGTATTGAGAGGGTAGCGAACGGCATCGTTAAGGATGGTAGGAGTGTTTATGGTGGGAATCTTTTTCCAATCCCACCCGTTGTAATGGTCTATAACCCCATCTATGATCAGCTTCATATCTTCTTGAGTATAGCTGCGTCCTGTGCAAGCCTTTTTCAAGTAAGCTATGCAGCCGTCAGGTGCAACAGTGGGTTTGGGACAGTTCTTAACAATTCTGTCTAAATCCTCTATTTCAATGGGTTTCTTTAACAACTGATCCCCTACTGTCATGAAGGGCAGGTGGGTGGCGACACCGAGGAAACCAGTGCCGGATCGCGTTGTGGAGGGGGTGAGAGGGTTGTCAGTAGCAATAGTTAAGTCAGCGTTGCGGCGGGAGGCGGTTTGTCTGTTAGGAGTAGGGGCACTAGGGGCGGGGGTGGTTACGTCTATGTGGAGGGTACTGTCAGGGGGGGCTATTCCTCCTGAGCCTCCTTCTCCTTCCCCTTCCCCTCCTCCCCCTCCCCTTTGCATCGGCATTCGTGACAAAGCAACTGAGCTTCCTTCTCCTTCCCCTTCCCCTCCTCCCCCTCCCCTTTGCATCGGAATTTGTGACAAAGCAACTGCAGCTAACAGATCTGTGTCTTTTAAGGAGGGGTATAGGGGATTGTAAGGCGGGGGAGAAGAATTTTTCAGAAACTTGTTGCTTCTAAATTCCTCAGCTTTATGCAGTCTGGAAGTTACAGATTTTATTCTACGCTGTTTCTGCTTGATATTCTTGTCATACCAATGAGGTGCTATCGTGAGCCATTGCTCTCCTCCAGCACGCATATATGTCATGTCCCATTGTGGGTCATGATCGTACCATGGCCAGGCTTCCTTGTCTTCCAGACAAAGACCTTTGACCATGTCCATATAAAAGGGATAATTAATACCGTCACGGGGGAATGGACTGGGGCTGCCAACTTTCTCTGTCCATCCTGCTAAGTTATCCACCCAAGGGTTAACTAAATAATAATCTGTGGTGGAGTTACGGGCAACATATTCCTTACATGTTTCTCCTGGTAAAGGTGGGGGGTAAATGACTGTCTTACTCTGACCCCCTCCCATAGTAAAGAATACAATCTACACCAGCTTTCTACGCAATTTCTACAACAACTTATAACAACTGTCTATGCAATATCACAACAAAAATGCAGTTTAAAAAAAAACCTTCTATACAACTTCACAACAAAAAGACTTTCTATGCAATTTACAAAAACTTTCTATGCATGCATTAGTTAACACCAGTTAATTAGTCATTGACAATGTCACAATATTATCTGTATAATGAGAACATGAAATCTTTTGACGGGTACGCTTACCTTCGTACAAGATGTCAGAAAAAATACAGCGTTTTAAACAGGAAGCAAGAAAAGTGTTTTGAGTAAAGATATCTGGCAGACGAAAACTTACCAGCCGTCTGGACCAAACATAAGAACTTATCACACTACAAACATACAAGAATATAGGCGATCAAATCGGGGTATTTTCTACGTTACGTATAGACCCCAGGTCTATTTTTTAAGTATCCCAGATACTAACGTCTTTGGAGAATTGCGCTTTTCTCAGACGTATCTTTAAGTCCCAGACATTAAAGATTATATGGTATCCCTGATACCTGTTTTATGTTTTTACATAAAACTTCGTAATATTAAGTCCCGGACTTAAATATTACCTTGTCACGTGTTCCCGGAACACGGAGCGAGTTCAAATTCAGTGTTTGAACGCAATCCCTTACGGAAAAGACAGACAATGAATTCTCTATCTTACCGATTCGGGGGCGATCAACTGAATCCCGGACGAGCCCCCACTTGAAAGGATCTCAGCCTCTTCTTGTACCCCTCGATTTGATGGCCACTGACGTCAGTGAGAGCAATCCTTAAAATTACAGATTATACACGACACCATGTAATTAAGAATCACTCTCCGTTTATTGTTCATAACAATGGTATATAAGGCATCATTGTCTAGGGAGGGATTGGAATGTCCAGGGAGGGGTAGGCAAAAGTAAATACTTTATTGGTTTAACTTTACTGCATAGGAGGGGTAAAACAGGCTACATGGGGGGAAGTAGGATACAGCCTAGTACTTCATCTAGGGGTGGTGATTTCACACAGTTCCCAACAAACTATGGGTGGAGCTATATTCATTTTATGCAATGCAAGCTAAATCCAAGGCAAAAGAAAAAGAAACAATATTTACACAATGCACAATGACAGAGGAGATTTAACCCTTCAATAAGTAAGGAGCCATTATCATGTGGCTCTTTGCTGGTTAATCATAGACCCAGATTGGGGTAATGGAGGTGTGGGGTGCGGTGCCCCTGGATTGGCTGGGCTGGATGGCTCTAGTGTGGCATACCTTTACAGTCTATTAACATTTATCACTTACTAATTTCTTTACGAACACTATTTCTTCATTATTTTAATTACATCTCATTATTTTTGTACCACTTTCTGTATATAGCTTCGGCTTCCTAACACTAATTTATTAACACTATAGTTTTTTCACTGGTATGCTGCCCTGGGCTTTCTGGCTTATGCTGATTTTTGGGGTGCCGCACCCTGCACCTAGATAAAGTACTAGGGACCCCAATATACAGAGAGGCTTTGACGCGGCTTGGGGGCGTATTCATACATTTGTGCAAATATATGTAACCAAGATCTCTGAATTCTAATATTGTGTGGGAGTTAAATCTGGTTACTGGTATCATTCAGGGTGCTGGGGGAAACAAAATGCTTTTTCTCTGATGTCCTAGTGGATGCTGGGTACTCCGTAAGGACCATGGGGAATAGACGGGCTCCGCAGGAGACTGGGCACTCTTAAAAGAAAGATTAGGTACTACATCTGGTGTGCACTGGCTCCTCCATCTATGCCCCTCCTCCAGACCTCGGTTAGAATCTGTGCCCGGCCAGAGCTGGATGCACACTAGGGTCTCTCCTGAGCTTCCTAGAAAAGAAAGTATTTGTTAGGTTTTTTATTTTCAGTGAGATCTGCTGGCAACAGACTCACTGCTACGAGGGACTGAGGGGAGAGAAGCAAACCTACCTGCTTGCAGCTAGCTTCTGCTTCTAAGGCTACTAGACACCATTAGCTCCAGAGGGATCGAACACAGGGCCCGACCTCGATTGTCCGTTCCCGGAGCCGCGCCGCCGTCCCCCTTGCAGAGCCAGAAGACGGAAGAACAGGAGAAAATCGGCGGCTGAAGACTCCGGTCTTCAATAATGTAGCGCACAGCACTGCAGCTGTGCGCCATTGCTCCCACAGCACACCACACGCTCCGGGCACTGGTGGGTGCAGGGCGCTGGCGGGGGGGCGCCCTGGGCTGCAATATCTATACCTTTGGCAAAATTGCACATAATACAGTGTATAACACTGTATATGTGCCTAATCCCCCGCCATTAACATTATTAAAAAAGCGGGAGAAGCCCGCCGCAGAGGGGGCGGGGCTATCTTCCTCAGCACACCGGCGCCATTTTCTCTTCACAGCTCTGCTGGAAGGACGCTCCCCAGGCTCTCCCCTGCAGTATACACTACGAGAAGGGTAAAAAAGAGAGGGGGGGGGGGCACATAAATTTAGGCACAAATTGTGTATAATAGCAGCTATCAGGAAAAATCACTCAGTACAAAAGTGTTAATCCCTGTGATATATAGCGCTGTGGTGTGTGCTGGCATACTCTCTCTCTGTCTCCCCTAAGGACTTAGGGGTACATTTACTAAGCAGTGATAAGAGCGGAGAAGTGAGCCAGTGGAGATATTTTCCCATCAACCAATCAGCAGCTCTGTATCATTTTATAGTATACAAATGATAGATGTTACTTCGGTGCTGATTGGTTGCCATGGGCAACTTCTCTACTGGCTCACTTCTCCACTCTTATCACTACTTACTACTAGTAAATGTACCCCTTAGTGGGGTCCTGTCCTCAGTCAGAGCATTCCCTGTGTGTGTGCGGTGTGTCGGTACGGCTGTGTCGACATGTTTGATGAGGAGGCTTATGTGGAGGCGGAGCAGGTACCGATAAGTGTGATGTCACCCCCTGCGGGGCCGACACCAGAGTGGGTGGATATGTGGAAGGTTTTAACCGACAGTGTCAACTCCTTGCATAAAAGGCTCGATGACGTAACAGCTGTGGGACAGCCGGCTTCTCAGCCCGTGCCTGCCCAGGCGTCTCAAAAGCCATCAGGGGCTCAAAAATGCCTGCTACCTCAGATGGCAGACACAGATGTCGACATGGAGTCTGACTCCAGTGTAGACGGGGATGAGACAAATGTACAATCCACAAGAGCCATCCGTTGCATGATTACGACAATGAAAAATGTGTTGCACATTTCTAACATTAACCCAGGTACCACTAAGAAGGGAATTATGTTTGGGGAGAAAAAGCAGCCAGTGACTTTTCCCCCATCTGATGAGTTGAATGAAGTGTGTGAAGAAGCATGGGGTTCCCCCGATAAGGAACTAGTGATTTCTAAGAGGTTACTGATGACGTACCCTTTCCCGCCAGAGGATAGGTTACGTTGGGAGACATCCCCTAGGGTGGACAAGGCGCTCACACGTTCATCAAAAAAAGTGGCACTGCCGTCTCAGGATACGGCCGCCTTAAAGGAGCCTGCGGATAGAAAGCAGGAAGCTATCCTGAAGTCTGTATATACCCACTCAGGTACTATACTGAGACCTGCAATTGCCTTAGCATGGATGTGTAGTGCTGCAGCAGCTTGGTCTGATACCCTGTCAGATAATATTAGGGATACTATTTTGCTAACCATAGAGCATATTAAAGACGTCGTCTTATATATGAGGGATGCACAGAGGGATATTTGCCGGCTGGCATCTAGAATTAATGCAATGTCCATTTCTGCCAGGAGAGTGTTATGGACTCGGCAGTGGACAGGTGATGCTGATTCTAAAAGGCACATGGAGGTTCTGCCTTATAAGGGTGAGGAATTGTTTGGGGATGGTCTCTCGGACCTCGTATCCACAGCAACAGCTGGGAAGTCGACATTTTTACCTCAGGCTTCCTCACAGCCTAAGAAAGCACCGTATTATCAGGTACAGTCCTTTCGGCCTCAGAAAGGCAAGCGGATCAGCGGCGCTTCCTTTCTGCCCAGAGGCAAGGGGAGAAGGAAAAAGCTGCACCAGACAGCTAGTTCCCAGGAACAAAAATCCTCCCCTGCTTCCTTTACGTCCACCGCATGACACTGGGGCTCCACGGACGGAGCCAGGGGCGGTGGGGGCGCGTCTCCGGAACTTCAGCGACCAGTGGGTTCGCTCACAGGTGGATCTTTGGGTTCTGCAAGTGGTATCTCAGGGATACAAGCTGGAGTTCGAGGCCACTCCCCCTCGCCGTTACCTCAAATCAGCCTTGCCAGCTGCTCCCAAAGAAAGGGAGGTAGTACTGGCGGCTATTCACAAGCTGTATCTTCAGCAGGTGATAATCAAGGTACCCCCCCTTCAACAGGGGCGGGGTTACTATTCCACAATGTTTGTGGTACCGAAACCAGACGGTTCGGTGAGACCCATCCTAAATTTAAAATCCTTGAACACTTATATAAGGAAGTTCAAGTTCAAGATGGAATCGCTCAGGGCGTTTATTGCAGGCCTGGAAGAGGGGGATTTTATGGTGTCGCTGGACATCAAGGACGCATACCTACATGTCCCCATTTACCCACCTCACCAGGAGTACCTCAGGTTTGAGGTACAGGACTGTCATGACCAATTCCAGACGTTGCCGTTTGGTCTGTCCATGGCACCGAGGGTATTTACCAAGGTAATGGCCGAAATAATGATACTCCTCCGAAAGAAGGGAGTTATAATTATCCCATACTTGGACGATCTCCTGATAAAGGCGAGGTCCAAAGAGCAGTTGCTAGTCAGCGTAGCACTATCTCAGGAAGTGCTGCATCAGCACGGCTGGATTCTGAATATTCCAAAGTCACAGCTGATTCCTGCGACGCGTCTGCTGTTCTTGGGCATGATTCTGGACACAGAACAGAAGAAGGTGTTTCTCCCGGAGGAGAAGGCCCAGGAATTATCATCTCTGGTCAGGGACCTCCTGAAACCAAAGGTGTCGGTGCATCACTGCACGCAAGTCCTGGGAAAGATGGTAGCTTCTTACGAAGCAATCCCCTTCGGCAGATTCCATGCAAGGATCTTCCAGTGGGATCTATTGGACAAGTGGTCCGGATCGCATCTTCAGATGCATCGGTTGATCACCATGTCCCCGAGGGCCAGGGTGTCTCTGCTGTGGTGGCTGCAGAGTGCTCATCTTCTTGAAGGCCGCAGATTCGGCATACAGGACTGGGTCCTGGTGACCACGGATGCAAGCCTCCGAGGTTGGGGGGCAGTCACTCGGGGAAGAAACTTCCAAGGACAATGGTCGAGTCAGGAAACTTCCCTACACATAAATATTCTGGAACTAAGGGCCATTTACAATGCCCTGAGTCAAGCAGAACCCCTGCTTCAAAACCAACCGGTGCTGATTCAGTCAGACAACATCACGGCGGTCGCCCATGTAAACCGACAGGGCGGTACAAGAAGCAGGATGGCGATGGCAGAAGCCACAAGGATTCTTCGATGGGCGGAGAATCACGTGCTAGCACTGTCAGCAGTGTTCATTTCGGGAGTGGACAACTGGGAAGCAGACTTCCTCAGCAGGCACGACCTCCACCCGGGAGAGTGGGGACTTCATCCAGAAGTCTTCAAGCTGATTGTAAACCGTTGGGAACGGCCACAGGTGGACATGATGGCGTCCCGCCTCAACAAAAAGCTAAAAATATATTGCGCCAGGTCAAGGGACCCTCAGGCGATAGCTGTGGACGCGCTAGTGACACCGTGGGTATACCAGGCGGTTTATGTGTTCCCTCCTCTTCCTCTCATACCCAAGGTACTGAGGATAGTGAGGAAAAGAGGAGTAAGAACTATACTCATCGTTCTGGATTGGCCAAGAAGAACTTGGTACCCAGAACAACGAGAGATGATCTCAGAGGACCCATGGCCTCTGCCGCTCCGACAGGACCTGCTACAGCAGGGGCCCTGTCTGTTCCAAGACTTACCGCGGCTGCGTTTGACGGCATGGCGGTTGAACGCCGGATCCTAACGGAGAAGGGCATTCCAGATGAAGTCATTCCTACGCTGATGAAGGCTAGGAAGGATGTGACAGCGAAACATTATCACCGCATATGGTGAAAATATGTTGCTTGGTGTGAGGCCAGAATGGCCCCAACGGAAGAATTCCAGCTGGGTCGTTTTCTGCACTTCCTACAGTCAGGAGTGACTATGGGCCTAAAATTGGGTTCCATTAAAGTCCAGATTTCGGCCCTGTCTATTTTCTTTCAAAAAGAACTGGCTTCACTGCCTGAAGTTCAGAAGTTTGTTAAGGGAGTGCTGCATATTCAGCCCCCTTTTGTGCCTCCAGTGGCACCTTGGGATCTCAACGTGGTGTTGGATTTCCTGAAATCACATTGGTTTGAACCACTTAAGACCGTGGAGTTAAAATATCTCACGTCGAAGGTGGTCATGCTGTTGGCCTTAGCTTCGGCTAGGCGAGTGTCAGAATTGGCGGCTTTGTCGTGTAAAAGCCCATATCTGATTTTCCATATGGACATGGCAGAATTGAGGACTCGTCCCCAATTTCTCCCAAAGGTGGTATCAGCTTTTCATTTGAACCAACCTATTGTGGTGCCTGCGGCTACTCGGGACTTCGAGGATTCCAGGTTTCTGGACATAGTCCGGGCCCTGAAAATCTATGTTTCCAGGACAGCAAGAGTCAGAAAGACTGACTCGCTATTTATCCTGCATGAACCCAACAAGCTGGGTGCTCCTGCTTCAAAGCAGACAACTGCTCGCTGGATCTGTAGCACGATTCAACTTGCACATTCCGCGGCTGGACTGCCGCATCCTAAATCTGTAAAAGCCCATTCCACAAGGAAGGTGGGCTCTTCTTGGGCGGCTGCCCGAGGGGTCTCGGCTGTACAACTTTGCCGAGCTGCTACTTGGTCGGGTTCAAACACTTTTGCTAAATTCTACAAGTTTGATACCCTGGCTGAGGAGGACCTTGACTTTGCTCATTCGGTGCTGCAGAGTAATCCGCACTCTCCCGCCCGTTTGGGAGCTTTGCTAAAATCCCCATGGTCCTTACGGAGTACCCAGCATCCACTAGGACGTCAGAAAAAATAAGAATTTACTCACCGGTAATTCTATTTCTCGTAGTCTGTAGTGGATGATGGGAGCCCGTCCCTAGTGCGGACTCTCTGCAATACATGTATATAGTTATTGCTTAACTAAAGGGTTATTGTTATGAGCCATCTGTTAATGAGGCTCATTTGTTGTTCATACTGTTAACTGGGTATGGTTATCACGAGTTGTACGGTGTGATTGGTGTGGCTGGTATGAGTCTTACCCTGGATTCCAAATCCTTTCCTAGTAATGTCAGCTCTTCCGGGCACAGTTTCCCTAACTGAGGTCTGGAGGAGGGGCATAGGGGGAGGAGCCAGTGCACACCAGATATAGTACCTAATCTTTCTTTTAAGAGTGCCCAGTCTCCTTCGGAGCCTGTCTTTTCCCCATGGTCCTTACGGAGTACCCAGCATCCACTACGGACTACGAGAAATAGAATTACCGGTGAGTAAATTCTTATTTTTTTCTTGCTTAGAAATACCCCTCCTTTGCAAGCACCTGAGTGATATCACTAAGGTAATTGAGCATCTGCCACTATATAGGCCAATGGGTTAAGTCTGTGCGTGCGTCTGAGTCACACAGCGCATGCCTCCTGAATGTTACCACACACAGAGACGCAGCACAGGTTTGGATGATAGAGCTGTAGATGTCAGTGGGAGGTAACGGGGATGGCTGAGTAGATGCGTCGTGCTTTGCAGGTGCCTCTGACAGCTGCTGCATCCACATGCACAGCCACTCACACAGGAGGCCATGGTCAGACAGAGAGACTGCACTTGTCGTAGGGCTGCTGCAAGTTTTCATGGTGCGTCTAAAGAGTCACAGAGGTCCTGATTCAGAGGCGGAGGCTAACACAGCCGTGACTGTGCCTATATGTTAATGTTGCAACCGATGGAATTCATACAGACACCCCCCAGCTGCGGGGCTAATGGAATCAGTATGAACTGCCGGTGCAGGGGATCCCCGTGGTTGTAATACTGACGCCAGGATCCCGCTGATGAGAAAACCGAGAGGTGTGAGTAAGGGGTATTCTCCAATCTCCCCTAACTCACCCTTCCCGCAGCCTAACCCTAACCCACGTCACCGCGGCCCAAACCTAACCCTTCCTCCCCGGCAACCTAACCTTAACCTCCCCCGGGGGTGTGTATACCGGGCCACCACCCCGCAGCCTAACTCTAACCTTCCCCCCCACCATAGCCTAACCCTAACACACTTCCTCTCCCCCAGCTCTAAACCTAAGATCGCAGGAATACTTATGGTCGGGATGGCGGCTGTCGGGATTCCGATCCATTCGGAGTTGCAGCATCGGGATTCTGAAGGGTGGTATTTTTTGACTGCTGGTATCTCGACAATCTGCATTTTGACCGCATCCCATGCTAATCTGTGGCTTTGTATATTAGGATACACCATTGGTCACACCCTGAAACACTCACTGCACCAGACCTATGGTTTGCTGATCATGGGCGCGATAAGCATCGTCCAGCGTAACACACGTTACCTCCCAGGGACGCCCACTGACTTTGCCAATCTCTACTACTAAATTTGTTCGGCGTTCCCCAGCGGTAACCATCAGGGCTCATGCGCAGACTGAGAACAGCAGCCACTTGCGTCGGATGCCACAACAGCGGTGCACAGGGTATATAGCGCCAGCCTCCATAGTGCACAGGGTATATAGAGCCAGCCTCTATAGTGCCCAGGGTATATACAGCCAACCTCTGTAGTGCCCAGGGTATATACAGCCAGCCTCTATAGTGCACAGGGTATATACAGCCTGCCTCTATAGTGCACAGGGTATATACAGCCTGCCTCTATAGTACACAGGGTATATACAGCCAACCTCTATAGTGCACGGGGTATATAGAGCCAGCCTCTATAGCGCACTGGGTATATACGGCCAACCTCTATAGTGCCCAGGGTATATACAGCCTGCCTCTATAGTACACAGGGTATATACAGCCAACCTCTATAGTGCACGGGGTATATAGAGCCAGCCTCTATAGCGCACTGGGTATATACGGCCAACCTCTATAGTGCACATGGTATATACAGCCAACCTCTGTAGGGCACAGGGTATATACAGCCAGCCTCTATAGTGCACAGGGTATATAGTGCACAGGGTATATACAGCCAACCTCTATAGTGCACATGGTATATACAGCCAACCTCTGTAGGGCACAGGGTATATACAGCCAGCCTCTATAGTGCACAGGGTATATACAGCCAACCTCTATAGTGCACATGGTATATACAGCCAACCTCTGTAGGGCACAGGGTATATACAGCCAGCCTCTATAGTGCACATGGTATATACAGCCAACCTCTGTAGTGCACAGGGTATATACAGCCAGCCTCTATAGTGCACAGGGTATATACAGCCTGCCTCTATAGTACACAGGGTATATACAGCCAACCTCTGTAGTGCACAGGGTATATACAGCCAGCCTCTATAGTGCATAGGGTATATACAGCCAGCCTCTATAGTGCATAGGGTATATAGAGCCAGGGTATATAGAGCCAGCCTCTATAGTGCACATGGTATATAGAGCCAGCCTCTGTAATGCACAGGGTATATACAGCCAACCTCTGTAGTGCACATGGTATATACAGCCAGCCTCTATAGTGCACAGGGTATATACAGCCAGCCTCTATAGTGCACAGGGTATATACAGCCAACCTCTGTAGTGCACATGGTATATACAGCCAGCCTCTATAGTGCACAGGGTATATAAAGCCAGCCTCTATAGTGCACAGGGTATATACAGCCAACCTCTGTAGTGCACAGGGTATATACAGCCAGCCTCTATAGTGCACAGGGTATATAGAGCCAGCCTCTATAGTGCACAGGGTATATAGAGCCAGCCTCTGTAGTGCACAGGGTATATAGAGCCAGCCTCTGTAGTGCACAGGGTATATAGAGCCAGCCTCTATAGTGCACAGGGTATATAGAGCCAGCCTCTGTGGTGCACAGGGTATATAAAGCCAGCCTCTATAGTGGACAGGGTATATACAGCCAGCCTCTATAGTGCACAGGGTATATAAAGCCAGCCTCTATAGTGCATAGGGTATATACAGCTAGCCTCTACAGTGCACAGGGTGTATATGGCCAGCCTCTATAGTGCACCGAGTATATACAGCCAGCCTCTATAGTGCACAGGGTATATAGAGCCAGCCTCTGTAGTGCACAGGGTATATAAAGCCAGCCTCTATAGTGCACAGGGTATATACAGCCAGCCTCTGTAGTGCACAGGGTATATACAGCCAACCTCTGTAGTGCACAGGGTATATACAGCCAGCCTCTATAGTGCACAGGGTATATAGAGCCAGCCTCTATAGTGCACAGGGTATATAGAGCCAGCCTCTATAGTGCACAGGGTATATAGAGCCAGCCTCTGTGGTGCACAGGGTATATAGAGCCAGCCTCTATAGTGCACAGGGTATATAGAGCCAGCCTCTGTGGTGCACAGGGTATATAAAGCCAGCCTCTATAGTGGACAGGGTATATACAGCCAGCCTCTATAGTGCACAGGGTATATAAAGCCAGCCTCTATAGTGCATAGGGTATATACAGCCAGCCTCTATAGTGCACAGGGTGTATATGGCCAGCTTCTATAGTGCACCGAGTATATACAGCCAGCCTCTATAGTGCACAGGGTATATACAGCCAGCCTCTATAGTGCACAGGGCATATACAGCCAGCCTCCAACATACTTTAACATGAAATCAGTACAAATTCAGAAAAGGTTTGTGCCCATGCGGACAAGGGAGACACTGAAATCGGTACAAGGCCCTGTTTGGCCGGTTAAGACCATAATAAAACTGTACTGTACCAGCCAAGATAGCACAGTTGGAGAGTATGTATACAGTATCAGCCACACAGTAACACACTGACTTCTAATAGGAGGAGATGGTGCACAATGCGAGGCCCCACTCACCCAGATAGCATACCCTCCAGCTGTACCTTTTTGGCAGGTACAGTACCTTTTATGGTCTGTACCATTTTTTTACTCTCCAAATTTCCATTGAAAGTATAGGAAAATGGGCATGACCACGCCCCATTTACTAATTTGTACCGATTTTTATGTGTAAAATGTTGGAGGGTATGAGATAGTGTGACAGGGATGTATATGGCGCGTTTTTACCCTGCGTTACAGAGGCTGCTGCTATACTGGGGTCGGACACAGGGATCAGGCACCAGGGTAAGTGATGGAGAATAGGCTGCTGGGCAGGAGGGGAAAGGGCTGTGTGTGAGCAGAAGATCATGGGACGGTTAGGTCTAAAAAAAAGTTGGAGAAGGGACATCTGATGTCACCAGGGGAGGAGCCACATCACCTGGGGGAGGAGCCATGCCCGAACTGGGTACCCAAAATTTACCCTCTCGGGCTCGGTGGCTCACTCTGCTACGCTAGCCACCGGGTTACTAAAGGGAATAGTTGGTGGCAGTGCTGTAATTACGTGTGTGCCAGGTGTGCCTGAAACACAGCGCAGTCGCACTGAGGGTGCAACGGCCAGCGGCTTGTAATGAGTTAATGTGACTTATTACAAGCCGCCTGTGCCAGAAGAGGAGAGAGAGCAGCGGAGAAGGAGGAAGAGGGAGCAGCAGCAGCGCAGTGTAACTGCCGGCGGCGCCGCTGCAGCAGTCCCTCTCCTTCCGCATCGGCTGGCCCGGCGCTGCTGTGAATGCTGGGATGCGCTTCCCTCATCCCAGCATTCACAGCGGCGGCGGGCAGCCAATGCGGAAGGAGAGGGACTGCTGCAGCGCCGGCAATTAATAGTGCGCTGCTGCGGCTCCCTCCTCACCCTGCCACCCGGAGCTGCAAGCAACGAGGAGCCTGACTGCCTCAGAGATGGTACGTATCATCGGTCTGTGTACCTAATGTGCAAAAAAGGGGACGCAGTCTGCCGTAATGTGTAAAAACGGTTACGCTGTCTGCCGTAATGTGTAAAAAAGGGGGCGCTGTCTGCTGTAATGTGTAAAAAAGGGGGTACTGTCTGCTGTAATGTGTAAAAAAGGGGACACAGTCTGCCGTAATGTGTAAAAAGGGGGACGCTGTCTGCCGTAATGTGTAAAAAAGGGGCGCTGTCTGCCGTAATGTGTACAAAGGGGGAGCTGTCTGTCGTAACGTGTAAAAAGGGGATGCCGTATTTCGTAATGTGTAAAAAGGGGGACTCTGTCTGCTGTAATGTGTAAAAAAGGGGGACGCAGTCTGCCGTAATGTGTAAAAATAAGAATTTACTTACCGATAATTCTATTTCTCGGAGTCCGTAGTGGATGCTGGGGTTCCTGAAAGGACCATGGGGAATAGCGGCTCCGCAGGAGACAGGGCACAAAAAGTAAAGCTTTACGATCAGGTGGTGTGTACTGGCTCCTCCCCCTATGACCCTCCTCCAAGCCTCAGTTAGGTACTGTGCCCGGACGAGCGTACACAATAAGGAAGGATTTTGAATCCCAGGTAAGACTCATACCAGCCACACCAATCACACTGTACAACCTGTGATCTGAACCCAGTTAACAGTATGATAACAGCGGAGCCTCTGAAAAGATGGCTCACAACAATAATAACCCGATTTTTGTAACTATGTACAAGTATTGCAGACAATCCGCACTTGGGATGGGCGCCCAGCATCCACTACGGACTCCGAGAAATAGAATTATCGGTAAGTAAATTCTTATTTTCTCTATCGTCCTAGTGGATGCTGGGGTTCCTGAAAGGACCATGGGGATAATACCAAAGCTCCCAAACGGGCGGGAGAGTGCGGATGACTCTGCAGCACCGAATGAGAGAACTCCAGGTCCTCCTTAGCCAGGGTATCAAATTTGTAGGATTTTACAAACGTGTTTGCCCCTGACTAAATAGCCGCTCGGCAAAGTTGTAAAGCCGAGACCCCTCGGGCAGCCGCCCAAGATGAGCCCACCTTCCTTGTGGAATGGGCATTTACATATTTTGGCTGTGGCAGGCCTGCCACAGAATGTGCAAGCTGAATTGTATTACACATCCAACTAGCAATAGTCTGCTTAGAAGCAAGAGCACCCAGTTTGTTGGGTGCATACAGGATAACAGCAAGTCAGTTTTCCTGACTCCAGCCGTCCTGGAAACATATTTTCAGGGCCCTGACAACATCTAGCAACTTGGAGTCCTCCAAGTCCCTAGTAGGTGCAAGGCACCACAATAAGCTGGTTCAGGTGAAACACTGACACCACCTTAGGGAGAGAACTGGGGATGAGTCCGCAGCTCTGCCCTGTCCGAATGGACAAACAGATATGGGCTTTTTTGAGAAAAAACCACCAATTTGACACTCGCCTGGTCCAGGCCAGGGCCAAGAGCATGGTCACTTTTCATGTGAGATGCTTCAAATCCACAGATTTGACTGGTTTTAAACCAATGTGATTTGAGGAATCCCAGAACTACGTTGAGATCCCACAGTGCCACTGGAGGCACAAAAGGGGGTTGTATATGCAATACTCCCTTGACAAACTTCTGGACTTCAGGAACTGAAGCCAATTCTTTCTGGAAGAAAATCGACAGGGCCGAAATTTGAACCTTAATGGACCCCAATTGAGGCCCATAGACACTCCTGTTTGCAGGAAATGCAGGAATCGACCGAGTTGAATTTTCTTCGTGGGGCCTTTCTGGCCTCACAACACGCAACATATTTTTGCCACATGTGGTGATAATGTTGTGCGGTCACCTCCTTTCTGGCTTTGACCAGGGTAGGAATGACCTCTTCCGGAATGCCTTTTTCCCTTAGGATCCGGCGTTCCACCGCCATGCCGTCAAACGCAGCTGCGGTAAGTCTTGGAACAGACATGGTACTTGCTGAAACAAGTCCCTTCTTAGCGGCAGAGGCCATAAGTCCTCTGTGAGCATCTCTTGAAGTTCCGGGTACCAAGTCCTTCTTGGCTAATCCGGAGCCATGAGTATAGTTCTTACTCCTCTACGTCTTATAATTCTCAGTACCTTAGGTATGAGAAGCAGAGGATGGAACACATACACCGACTGGTACATCCACGGTGTTACCAGAACGTCCACAGCTATTGCCTGAGGGTCTCTTAACCTGGCGCAATACCTGTCCCGTTTTTTGTTCAGACGGGACGCCATCATGTCCACCTTTGGTATTTCCCAACGGTTTACAATCATGTGGAAAACTTCCCGATGAAGTTTCCACTCTGCCGGGTGGAGGTCGTGCCTGCTGAGGAAGTCTGCTTCCCAGTTTCCATTCCCGGAATGAAACACTGCTGACAGTGCTATCACATGATTTTCCGCCCAGCGAAAAGTCCTTGCAGTTTTTGCCATTGCCCTCCTGCTTCTTGTGCCGCCCTGTCTATTTACGTGGGCGACTGCCGTGATGTTTTTCCCACTGGATCAATACCGGCTGACCTTGAAGCAGAGGTCTTGCTAAGCTTAGAGTATTATAAATTTACCCTTAGCTCCAGTATATTTATGTGGAGAAAAGTCTCCAGACTTGATCACACTCCCTGGAAATTTTTTCCTTGTGTGACTGCTCCCCAGCCTCTCGGGCTGGCCTCCGTGGTCACCAGCATCCAATCCTGAATGCCGAATCTGCGGCCCTCTAGAAGATGAGCACTCTGTAACCACCACAGGAGAGACACCCTTGTCCTTGGATATAGGGTTATCCGCTGATGCATCTGAAGATGCGATCCGGACCATTTGTCCAGCAGATCCCACTGAAAAATTCTTACGTGAAATCTGCCGAATGGAATTGCTTCGTAGGAAGTCACCATTTTTACCAGGACCCTTGTGCAATGATGCACTGATTTTAGGAGGTTCCTGACTAGCTCGGATAACTCCCTGGCTTTCTCTTCCGGGAGAAACACCTTTTTCTGGACTGTGTCCAGAATCATCCCTAGGCACAGCAGACTTGTCGTCGGGATCAGCTGCGATTTTGGAATATTTAGAATCCACCCGTGCTGTTGTAGCAGTATCCGAGATAGTGCTACTCCGACCTCCAACTGTTCCTTGGACTTTGCCCTTATCAGGAGATCGTCCAAGTAAGGGATAATTAAGACGCCTTTTCTTCGAAGAAGAATCATCATTTCGGCCATTACCTTGGTAAAGACCCGGGGTGCCGTGGACAATCCAAACGGCAGCGTCTGAAACTGATAGTGACAGTTCTGTACCACGAACCTGAGGTACCCTTAGTGAGAAGGGCAAATTTGGGACATGGAGGTAAGCATCCCTCATGTCTCGGGACACTATATAGTCCTCTTCTTCCTGGTTCGTTATCACTGCTCTGAGTGACTCCATCATGATTTGAACCTTTATAAGTGTTCAAATATTTTTAGATTTAGAATAGGTCTCACCTAGCCTTCTGGCTACCGTACCACAATATAGTGTGGAATAATACCCCTTTTCTTGTTGTAGGAGGGGTAATTTGATTATCACCTGCTGGGAATACAGCTTGTGAATTGTTTCCCATCTTGCCTCCTTGTCGGAGGGAGACCTTGGTAAACCAGACTTCAGGAGCCTGCGAAGGGGAAACGTCTCGACATTCCAACCTGTACCCCTGGGATACTACTTGTAGGATCCAGGGGTCCTGTACGGTCCCAGCGTCATGCTGAGAGCTTGGCAGAAGCGGTAGAACGCTTCTGTTCCTGGGGAAGGGCTGCCTGCTGCAGTCTTCTTCCCTTTCCTCTATCCCTGGACAGATATGACTCTTATAGGGACGAAAGGACTGAGGCTGAAAAGACGGTGTCTTTTTCTGCAGAGATGTGACTTAGGGTAAAAACGGTGGATTTTCCAGCAGTTGCCGTGGCCACCAGGTCCCATGGACCGACCCCAAATAACTCCTCTTCCTTTATACGGCAATACACCTTTGTGCCGTTTGGAATCTGCATCACCTGACCACTGTCGTGTCCATAAACATCTTCTGGCAGATATGGACATCACACTTACTCTTGATGCCAGAGTGCAAATATCCCTCTGTGCATCTCGCATATATAGAAAATGCATCCTTTAAATGCTCTATAGTCAATAAAATACTGTCCCTGTCAAGGGTATCAATATTTTTAGTCAGGGAATCCGACCAAGCCACCCCAGCTCTGCACATCCAGGCTGAGGCGATCGCTGGTCGCAGTATAACACCAGTATGTGTGTATATACTTTTTATGATATTTTCCAGCCTCCTGTCAGCTGGCTCCTTGAGGACGGCCCTATCTATAGACGGTACCGCCACTTGTTTTGATAAGCGTGTGAGCGCCTTATTCACCCTAAGGGGTGTTTCCCAACGCGCCCTAACTTCTGGCGGGAAAAGGTATACCGCCCATAATTTTCTATCGGGGGGAACCCACGCATCATCACACACTTCATTTAATTTATCTGATTCAGGAAAAACTACGGTAGTTTTTTCACATCCCACATAATACCCTCTTTTGTGGTACTTGTAGTATCAGAAATATGTAACATCTCCTTCATTGCCCTTAACGTGTGGCCCTAATAAGGAATACGTTTGTTTATTCACCGTCGACACTGGATTCAGTGTCCGTGTCTGTGTCGACCGACTAAAGTAAACGGGTGTTTTAAAAACCCCTGACGGTGTTTTTGAGACGTCTGGACCGGTACTAATTGTTTGTCGGCCGTCTCATGTCGTCAACCGACCTTGGAGCGTGTTGACATTATCACGTAATTCCCTAAATAAGCCATCCATTCCGGTGTCGACTCCCTAGAGAGTGACATCACCATTACAGGCAATTGCTCCGCCTCCTTACCAACATCGTCCTCATACATGTCGACACACACGTACCGACACACAGCACACACACAGGGAATGCTCTGATAGAGGACAGGACCCACTAGCCCTTTGGAGAGACAGAGGGAGAGTTTGCCAGCACACACCAAAAACGCTATAATTATATAGGGACAACCTTATATACCGTATTTGCTGGCGTATAAGACGACTGGGCGTATAAGACGACCCCCAACATTTCCACTCAAAATATAGAGTTTGTTACATACTCGCCGTATAAGACTACCCCCTTCCACACACCAAATAAAACATAAAAGAACATCAGATTTGTGACATACTGTATATTATGACCTGATAAGAGATTTGGATAGGGAGCATTTATCAAGGTATGCATAGGAAGGGGGGAGGGGGCGAGGAGAAAGTTGTAAAATGTATAAAAGTATACCCCTGTGTGTGAGAGGTGGGACTGCGGTGCGTGTGGTGCCTGCTGCCGTGCAGGTGTAGACTCGGTACTCACCAGGCGCCGCTCTCTCTCACCTTCAGGTACCGGAACCTTCAACGGACCTGGAAATCTTCAGTCGGATCCGGACACGGCGATTCCCTCTCGGAGCTGACCGACGACCGAGCTGAGGAGAGAATAGTTTACCTTAAAGGGGGTATCGACCCTTCTTCCACTGGAACAGGGGATACCCCAGGGGTGACCGCGACCTTCACCGGTTGGGTGAATGGTCATCACCGGCACAAAGCCTCAGCCACCCAGATTTCACACACTCGCGCTCTCGCACGTAGTGTGATGAAAAGGATTCTCACGTTCGTGAGCAATCCCGATTCCGGCGCTCGGGGACAGACAAGGGACAAACGCACACAGATGTTACTCACCGTCAGTTTCGCACTGCGAACGTCTTCTTCTCTTACAGGTCCCTGTAAGGAGGTAAACAAACAAGCAAACAGCCGTGCGGGGCCTAACTCTAACCTAGTGTCACACCCTATACTAACTACAACGGCAGAGCCCTCAAACTAGCTCTGTGGGTGTGGTGCAACAAAACTAACACACTTAACGAGCTCACACATCGCCCCGCACGGTAACATACATCACGATACACAATGCAAGCGACGGTACGGTCCCTTTATCTACCCGACTCAGAACACCCAGTAGTGGGGGCTGCACAGCTCACCCACCTACCGTACTCTCTCCTTAGGGGCTCAGGCCGAGCGGGCCTGCCTACTTAACACCTCAGGGTGGCCTGGGCCTAGCGCCCAGGGCCACCTGTACTCACCTCGGGGAAACACTGATTCACTGGGCCTAGCGCCCCCTAACTGCACACAGGCCGGAGGCCTGACTTCGCCCACGGGCCTAGCGCCCGCCTAACTTGCTGCCCGTTGGGTGACCTGGGCCTTGTGCCCAAGGTCACCTTATCGTATCCCTAATGGCCAAAAATACACTAGGGCCTAACGCCCTCTAACGCCCACAGGCCTATTGCCTGATTTGCCCCCGGGCCTAGTGCCCGCCTAACTGCGCACAGGGATAGGGTGGCTTGGGCCTAATGCCCAAACCACCTAATCAAATATTGGCCCCCAAACCTCCTATCTGCGCAACAGGCCTAGTGCCTGAATTGTGCCCTCGGGCCTAATGCCCGTCCCTGGTGGTCGAGGGAGGAAAAGGGGAGGGGGAAGGATAGCCTCACTGAGGCCTCACCTAATCCGGGGGCCTCCGGCACCGTCTTCTGCCGCTGACCCACCTCCGCTGCTCCGCGTCCAGCCGCCGCTGGACATCTTCTTGCAGGAGCCAGACGTCTTCTGGCCTCTTCAGCGGCCGCCGTCTTCTTCCTCGTCCACGGCGCCTCGGCTCCCCGTCCGGCTTCTCCGCGCTCTTCCGCGCGCTTCGCCCGGCGTCTTCTTTCTTCTTCTCCCGCCCGTCTTCCTCGCCGCTCTTCGGTGCGGCCTTTTCTTCAGGCTCCCGCCCGGCGTCAGACGCCGGGGGCGGGGCCTATGACGCGGCGAGCGCCGATTGGCTCGCCGCGTCCTTCTATGATTGGCTGCCGCTCCGGGAGCCGCGATTGGCTCCCGGAGGGCGCCAACATTTAAACTACCCCGCAGTCTCCGGTCCGGTGCAGGTAAGAGGGTAATCCCTGCACTGGACACCCGCCGCTCCTGCCCACGGACAAGCGCTGGGGGCAGACCAACTGCCCCAGCGCTGCCCCGCACACACTCCCGCAGGGGACACAGATCCCCTGCATGCTGCGGATGGGATGTGTCTCGGGGGACCGGACACATCTCCACATATGTGCATTTATTGTTACCGGTTTTACATGAGTGCCATTAGTATTAGTGCCATTACAGTTCCTGTCATTGTGACCATTGTACGGCCACAACGCGACTGCAGCGCCTCCGGCCAGTCCCTGCATCTCCCTGTAATTGGCACTAGTGACCCGCCGCGGCCGCACTGGATACCGCGCAATACTGGATGGTATGTAGAATGAGGTGGGCGGCCATCGGGAGGCCACTATGGGCACCGGGCGAGTATCGGAAGGCCACTATGGCAGCTATGTCTATCCCAACTGAAGTGCACCCGGCGTATAAGACGACCCCCCCACTTGGAGGCATGTTTTTCAGGGCAAAAAAGTAGTCTTATACGCCAGCAAATACTGTAAGTGTTTTCCCTTATAGCATCTTTTTATATATTTCTAACGCCAAATTAGTGCCCCCCCTCTCTGTTTTAACCCTGTTTCTGTAGTGCAGTGCAGGGGAGAGCCTGGGAGCCTTCCCTCCAGCCTTTCTGTGAGGGAAAATGGCGCTGTGTGCTGAGGAGATAGGCCCCGCCCCTTTTTCGGCGGGCTCGTCTCCCGCTCTTTAGTGGATTCTGGCAGGGGTTAAATATCTCCATATAGCCCCCGGAGGCTATATGTGAGGTATTTTTAGCCAAAAAAGGTTTTCATTTGCCTCCCAGGGCGCCCCCCTCCCAGCGCCCTGCACCCTCAGTGACTGCCGTGTGAAGTGTGCTGAGAGGAAAATGGCGCACAGCTGCAGTGCTGTGCGCTACCTTAAGAAGACTGAGGAGTCTTCTGCCGCCGATTCTGGACCTCTTCTCGTTTCAGCATCTGCAAGGGGGCCGGCGGCGAGGCTCCGGTGACCATCCAGGCTGTACCTGTGATCGTCCCTCTGGAGCTAATGTCCAGTAGCCAAGAAGCCAATCCATCCTGCACGCAGGTGAGTTCACTTCTTCTCCCCTAAGTCCCTCGTTGCAGTGATCCTGTTGCCAGCAGGACTCACTGTAAAATAAAAAACCTAAGCTAAACTTTTCTAAGCAGCTCTTTAGGAGAGCCACCTAGATTGCACCCTTCTCGGCCGGGCACAAAAATCTAACTGAGGCTTGGAGGAGGGTCATAGGGGGAGGAGCCAGTACACACCACCTGATCGTAAAGCTTTACTTTTTGTGCCCTGTCTCCTGCGGAGCCGCTATTCCCCATGGTCCTTTCAGGAACCCCAGCATCCACTAGGACGATAGAGAAAAAGGGGCGCTGTCTGCCGTAATGTGTAAAAAGGGGATGCTGTCTGCCGTAATGTGTAAAAAGGGGGAGCTATCTGCCGTAATGTGTAAAAAGGGGGACGCAGTTTGCCGTAATGTGTAAAAGGGGATGCTGTCTGCCGTAACGTGTAAAAGGGGGACGCAGTTTGCCTTAATGTGTAAAAGGGGATGCTGTCTGCCGTAATGTGTAAAAGGGGACGCTGTCTGCCGTAATGTTTAAAAAGGGGAATCTGTCCGCCGTAATGTGTAAGAGGGGCTGTACTTGGTGTAGTGGCGCCACTGTGTGGCGTAACTTGAATAATGAACACTACTATAATATGTAATATGAATTGGTATTATTTTGTTGCCACACCCCTTCTTCCCCATGAAGCCATGCCCCTATATTTTTTGCGCGCGCCTACGGCAGGCACTGCCACTATTTTACATAGATGGGGGGCGCCGATGCCCGATCTTGCACACAAAATGTCTAGTTACGGCACTGGTTGGTGGCGTGGATAATAGAAGAACTATACCGCTGGCCTGGCTCCTCCCCCTGGTGCCGTGGCCCCTCCCCCTGATGTCAGAGATCCTTTCTCTAACTTGATTCTACCATCATTGGGACATTTACGCCACCATTACTGCCGTACAGTCACATGACCTGGTGACGTCAGGAGATGACCCGGGCCGCTGCACGCCACGAACCCAGCAATCCGAGCTAGGTAGATGCTAGATTCAAGTGGCCTAAGGGACTTTTTACGTCAGGGGCAGGAGCCACGACACAAGGGGGAGGGGCTAGGCTAGTGGGATAGTTCCTCTACTATCCACGCCACCAACTATTACCTTTAGTAACCCCCGCTCGCCACCGTGCCCGAAGCGTGGCGAGCGAAGCAAGGGTACTTTTCGGGTACCCTGCTTGGCTGTAGCTCCTCCCCCTGGTGCCGTGTCTCCTCAACTAGGGCCAGATGTACTAAGCCTGAAAAGTGATAAATATCACAGTGATAAAGTATCAGCCAATCGGCTCCTAACTGTCATTTTTCAAACACAGCCTGTAACATGGCAGTTAGGAGCCGATTGGCTGGTGCTTTATCAAAGTGATATTTATCACTTTTCAGGCTTAGTACATCTCCCCCCTAGTGATGTGAGAAGGTCCCTTCTCCCACTCCGATTTAGAACCAACCTTCTGAGCTCTGTGCTCCCGAGTGATGAGAATGTCCATGTGTCCCCGCCCACTCCTCCGTTCCTCTGCCATGCCTCTTTCCCGCTCTTTAGTTTACCCGCCCCCTTTAGTGTATCCCCGCCCAGTAAACTCCCCCTTCTGTGTGTCCCCGCCCAGTCTGATCTCTTTCCATCGTGTCCTGCTCCCCCTCGTCCGTGGCCCCGCCCATTCCCTCCCCCATCTCATAGTACCCGCCCAGTCTCTTCCACGGGGGATTTTCGAGCGAGCGCTCTGTTACATGAGGCGGCGGGAGGAGAGAAGCTGCGGCCAGTGAGTGAGGTGAGTGCTGTGGGTGCGGGTTCCCCGCTGCTCAGCAGGACAGGCTGGGGGCTGTACAGTGTGTGTCACCCAGCTGTCCTCACTGCTAGCCCCCTGCAGGGGATCTCCCCATCACTGCTGCCCGCGATGCTGAGTTTGGGAATCGGTCCCTTACCCAGGGATAATCCTCGATTTGATGCCCGAATCCCCCCCCCCTCCTCCCCCTACTACTCCCCTGCAGCTGCATGTGCGGTGCTGATCCATGTGTTCTGATGCGGGACACAGCGCCGGTAGTGTGCAGGGGTTGTGTTCCTGTACAGCAGGAGCATACTGTCACCCCTTCCATCTTCACGCTGCAGTATTCACAGTATCTTTTCCCCGGTCACAGGGGCTGTGCTGGCTGTTGTGGGAACATTTCTTTTTAATTGTGCCAAAATATTACGGTTTAAAAACGTATTAAAAAAAAAAAGTAATTGTTTAAATGCCACTCTTGGGTCACGCGTTTAGGAGGTGCCATGCGACCCTTGGGTCATGTGGTTAGGGGGTATCATGGGACCCTTGGGTCACACGTTTGGGGATATCATACGACCCTTGGGTCACGCGGTTAGGGGGGGATCTTGCGACCCTTGGGTCACGCGGTTAGTGGGTGCCATGCGACCCTTGGGTCACGCGGTTAGTGGGTGCCATGCGACCCTTGGGTCACGCGGTTAGTGGGTGCCATGCGACCCTTGGGTCACGCAGTTAGTGGGTGCCATGCGACCCTTGGGTCACGCGGTTAGTGGGTGCTATGCGACCCTTGGGTCACGCGGTTAGGGGGTGGCATATGCTGCATATGGGGGAAGAGAGATGGAGGTTAGGTTTATCCTCTCGCCTAGCCTGGGCCACGTTGCATGGTGGGAGTGTCCTGTGGTTTGTAACCTCAGCAAGTAGGAGATCTACTAGTGGGCAGCAGCCTGTTCCTGGTCAGAGCTCACACTGGCCCATACTGCAGTCAGTGCCCACCTGAGATATGGCCTGTGTACCGGCCCTCTGATCAGAGAGATCAGCCTGATGAGTCTCCTATAATCATCTATAGGGGTTTATTCGCTATGGGTATTGAATACTCATTTGCTCAGGTGCAAAAAATTCCTAATTGCAGAGGTCCTCAAACTGTTTGCTGTGGCACCCTGGGGTGCTTTGGGTTGGTCCAGTATCCATTAAAATTATTTATCATCAGTGTAATCGGCAAAACCAGTGCTTTTGGCTGCCAATCATAAAATATGTGGACAAACACAAGTGACTCCTGCCCCTCACCACACAACTGAACCTAATGATGACATATAAACATAATTTACTTCATTTAATATTTGTTTTTCTGAATTTCTCAATAAGAAATGTTTGGCCTCGGTGCCATGATAAAAAATTCTGAGGGCGCCGTGATTCAAAAATGTTTGGGAACCGCTGGGTTATTGTAATAACTTGATCTCTCTAATTGGAGGTGAAAATGTACCAAGATTCTCAGATTCCTCCAGGTTTTTGTTGAGAACTGCGAGAGATGTGTGAAGATCAGATAAATTCAACATACCGTATATACTCGAGTATAAGTCGACCCGAATATAAGCCGAGGCACCTAATTTTACCACAAAAACCTGGGAAAACGTATATTAACTCGAGTATAAGCCTAGGGTAGGAAATGCAGCTCTAGCCGTACACAGCCCTCAGTGCCAGATATGCCCTGATACTGCCAGATATGACCCCACAGTGCCAGATATGCCCTCACAGTGCCAGATATGCCCTCACAGTGCCAGATATGCCCTCACAGTGCCAGATATGCCCTCACAGTGCCAGATATGCCCTCACAGTGCCAGATATGCCCTCACAGTGCCAGATATGCCCTCACAGTGCCAGATATGCCCCACAGTGCCAGATATGCCCTCATACTGCCAAATATGCCCCACAGTGCCAGATGTGCAAGATATGCCCTCATGCTGCTGCCAGATATGTCCCTCATGCTGCTGCCAGATATGCCCCTGATGCTGCTGCCATATATGCCCTCATGCTGCTGCCAGATATGCCCATCATGCTGCTGCCAGATTTGCCCCTCAAGCTGCTGATAGATATGCCCCCTCCCCAAGTGCCAAATATGCTCCCCCAGTGCTGTTACTTACCCCTCCGTCGATCCCGCGCTGTCTTCTGAAGGAGGGACACGGAGCGCACAGCGTGCGCCTCTCCTGTGTCCCTCCTGCATCTCCGGCGGCCGCGACGGGTCTATTAAAGGAAGTGCCGGTTCATGATTAGAGGTCACGAACGGGTACTTCCTTTAATAGACCCGCTGCTGCCGCTGGAGTTGCAGGAGGGACACAGGAGAGCCGCTTGCTGTGCCCTCCATGTCCCTCCTTCACACTGCACTCCCTGTCACTGCACTGACTCGAGTATAAGCCGAGGTGGCTTTTTCAGCACAAAAAAAAGTGCTGAAAAAGACGGTTTATACTTGAGTATATATGGTAATCCTTTTATATTGTGACCTGATCAGTACCACAGTAAATGACAATATGATGCACTGGATATATTTAATCAATGTCGGCAAACATAATAATGTTATTTCCTGTGCAGAGATGTGGTGAGATCCATTTAGATTGTTTTATGTATCCATGCAACCATTCCTATAACAAGTTTCTAAGTGGCCTTAGTTATGTAATAGAGTTTTCAGCAGGTAATAGAAGCTGGTGATCCCTCAAGGATTTCCAAATAGCCTTCAGCTCCCTGTACATGGTGTTTTTACCACAGTTCGAATCAACCTTCAACGAAGAAAGCAATCGCACCCGCGACTGACAGGAAGAGGCCATTTGTTGGTGGCAACTGACCATTTCCAGGGAGTGTCCAGAAAAATGCAGGAGTGTCCAGCCATTTGGAGGGAGGGTTTCTGACGTCAGCCCTGGCCCGGATCATCGCACAGAGTAAGTACTGGGCTGTGCAGAGACTGTACAGCTCTCTGCACATGCGTTTGCACCCCTGCACAGCAATTTACCACCTCCCCATGTAGGCGACGACTTCCTGATCGCATCAGTGCAAAAATCGCACCCTAGCGATCAGGTCTGAATTAGGCCCTATATTCTTACAGCTATAAACTGATGTTGCCAATGTTGTCTTTATATCAATAACACAGTCCTCCAAGCAGCTTGTGCCAGACAAATTGCTACTAATTGGAGAACCACAAGTACCAGCATGCGGGAGAAAAACGGGCCCGCTGGTACCTGTAGTACTACTGGGGAAAAAAATACCCAAATAAAAACAGGACACACACACCGTGACATGTACAACTTTATTACACACTGCCGACACACATACTTACCTATGTTGACACGAAGCAGTCGGTCCTCTTCTCCAAGTAGAATCCACGGGTACCTGAAAATAAAAGATCATTATACTCACCTGAACCAGGGTCCAGAGATAAATCCACATCCAGAGTATAATCCAGGTACTTGGCAAAAAAAAAAAAAACGCAAAAACCAGTGCCAGCGGACTGAAAGGGGTCCCATATTGACACATGAGACCCCTTTCCCCGAATGAGCCGGGACCCCACGTGACTCCTGTCACTGAGGTCCCTTCAGCCAATCAGGAAGCGCTACTACGCGGCGCTCACCTGATTGGCTGTGCGCTGTCTGGGCTGTGACAGCGCATCGCAAAGCCTCTCCATTACTTTCAATGGTGGGAACTTTGCCGTCAGCGGTGTGGTTACCCGCGGTCAGCCGCTGACCGGCGGGTGACCTCACCGCTAGCCGCAAAGTTCCCACCATTGAAAGTAATGGAGAGGCTTTGCGATGCGCTGTCAGCTCAGACGCGCACAGAGCCAATCAGCAGAGTGCAAGGACGTTGCACTTGCTGATTTGCTGGAGAGACCTTTCTGTGACAGCTGTCACGGAGAGGTCTCTGCATTGGGGAAAGGGGTCTCATGTGTCAACATGGGACCCCTTTCAGTCCGTTGGTCGGGTGTTCGTTTTTTTTTTTTTTGCCAAGTACGTGGATTATACTCTGGACGTGGATTTATCTCTGGACCCTGGTTCAGGTGAGTATAATTATCTTTTATTTTCAGGTATCCGTGGATTCTACTTGGAGAAGAGGACCGACTGCTTCGTGTCAACATAGGTAAGTATGTGTGTGTCGGCAGTGTGTAATAAAGTTGTACATGTCACGGTGTGTGTGTCCTGTTTTTATTTGGGTATTTTTTTTCCAGTAGTACTACAGGTACCTGCAGGCCCGTTTTTCTCCCGCATGCTGGTACTTGTGGTTCTCCAAATACCAGCTTGCGGGGGAGGCTTGCTGGGACTTGTAGTACTACTGGAAAAAAACAATATTCTGTCATTTTACTCAAGGCTACCAGCCTCCCATCCGCAGCCCTGGGATGGGGGGGACAGCCTCGGCTTCACCCCTGGCCCTTGGGTGGCTGGGGGGGGGCCCCTTGATTGAAGGGGTCCCCACTCCCCCAGGGTACCCCGGCCAGGGGAGACTAGTTGGATATTTAATGCCACGGCCGCAGGGCACTGTATAAAAGTGATCCCCGGCTGTGGCATTATCTGTCCAGCTAGTGGAGCCCGATGCTGGTGTAAAAAATACGGGGGACCCCTACTCTTTTTGTCCCCCATATTTTTTGCACCAGCACCAGGCGCAGAGCCCGGTGCTGGTTTTAAAAATACGGGGGATCCCCTGTCAAATTTTTCCCCGCATTTTTAGAACCAGGACCAGCTCGTAGAGCCCGAAGGCTGGTTATGCTTTGGAGGGGGGACCCCACTCCATTTTTTCCCTTGATTTTACCGTTCCAGCTAAAAAAAAATATATATTTTCTCTGACGTCCTAAGTGGATGCTGGGACTCCGTAAGGACCATGGGGAACAGCGGCTCCGCAGGAGAGAGGGCACAAAAGTAAAAGCTTTAGGATCAGGTGGTGTGCACTGGCTCCTCCCCCCCATGACCCTCCTCCAAGCCTCAGTTAGATTTTTGTGCCCGGCCGAGAAGGGTGCAATCTAGGTGGCTCTCCTAAAGAGCTGCTTAGAGTAAAAGTTTTGTTAGGTTTTTTATTTTCAGTGAGTCCTGCTGGCAACAGGCTCACTGCTACGAGGGACTTAGGGGAGAAGAAGTGAACTCACCTGCGTGCAGGATGGATTGGCTTCTTAGGCTACTGGACACCATTAGCTCCAGAGGGATCGAACACAGGCCCAGCCATGGAGTCCGGTCCCAGAGCCGCGCCGCCGACCCCCTTGCAGATGCCGAAGAGTGAAGAGGTCCAGAAACCGGCGGCAGAAGACTTTTCAGTCTTCATGAGGTAGCGCACAGCACTGCAGCTGTGCGCCATTGTTGTCAGCACACTTCACACCAGCGGTTACTGAGGGTGCAGGGCGCTGGGGGGGGCGCCCTGGGCAGCAATGAAAGTACCTTTACTGGCTAAAAATACATCACATATAGCCTCTGGGGCTATATGGATGTATTTAACCCCTGCCAGGATGTCAGAAAAACGGGAGAAGAAGCCCGCCGAAAAGGGGGCGGGGCCTATTCTCCTCAGCACACAGCGCCATTTTCCCTCACAGAAATGCTGGTGGGAAGGCTCCCAGGCTCTCCCCTGCACTGCACTACAGAAACAGGGTTAAAACAGAGAGGGGGGGCACTTATTTGGCGATATGATTATATATATATTAAGATGCTATAAGGGAAAAACACTTATATGAAGGTTGTCCCTGTATAATTATAGCGTTTTGGTGTGTGCTGGCAAACTCTCCCTCTGTCTCCCCAAAGGGCTAGTGGGGTCCTGTCCTCTATCAGAGCATTCCCTGTGTGTGTGGTGTGTGTCGACATGTATGAGGACGATGTTGGTGAGGAGGCGGAGCAAATTGCCTGTATTGGTGATGTCACTCTCTAGGGAGTCGACACCGGAATGGATGGCTTATTTAGGAATTACGTGATAATGTCAACACGCTGCAAGGTCGGTTGACGACATGAGACGGCCGGCAAACAAATTAGTACCTGTCCAGGCATCTCAGACACCGTCAGGGGCTTTAAAACGCCCATTTACCTCAGTCGGTCGACACAGACACGGACACTGACTCCAGTGTCGACGGTGAAGAAACAAACGTATTTTCCTTTGGGGCCACACGTTACATGTTAAGGGCAATGAAGGAGGTGTTACATATTTCTGATACTACAAGTACCACAAAAGAGGGTATTATGTGGGGTGTGAAAAAACTACCTGTAGTTTTTCCTAAAACAGATAAATTAAATGAAGTGTGTGATGATACGTGGGTTTCCTCCGATAGAAAATTATTGGCGGTATACCCTTTCCCGCCAGAAGTTAGGGCGAGTTGGGAAACACCCCTTAGGGTGGATAAGGCGCTCACACGCTTATCAAAACAAGTGGCGTTACCGTCTCCAGATACGGCCGCCCTCATGGAGCCAGCTGATAGGAGGCTGGAAAATATCCTTAAACGTATATATACACATACTGGTGTTATACTGCGACCAGAAATCGCCTCAGCCTGGCTGTGCAGCGCTGGGGTGGCTTGGTCGGATTCCCTGACTGAAAATATTGATACCCTTGACAGGGACAGTATTTTATTGACTATAGAGCATTTAAAGGATGCATTTCTATATATGCGAGATGCGCAGAGGGATATTTGCATTCTGGCATCAAGAGTAAGTGTGATGTCCATATCTGCCAGACGATGTTTATGGACACGACAGTGGTCAGGTGATGCAGATTCCAGACGGCACATGGAAGTATTGCCGTATAAAGGGGCGGTCCATCGGACATGGTGGCCATGGCAACAGCTGGAAAATCCACCTTTTTTACCCCAAGTCACATCTCAGCAGAAAAAGACAGTCTTTTCAGCCTCAGTCCTTTCGTCCCCATAAGGGCAAGTGGGCAAAAGGCCAGTCATATCTGCCCAGGGATAGAGGAAAGGGAAGAAGACTGCAGCAGGCAGCCCATTCCCAGGAACAGAAGCCCTCCACCGCTTCTGCCAAGTCCGCAGCATGACGCTGGGGCCGTACAAGCGGACTCAGGTGCGGTGGGGGGTCGTCTCAAGAGTTTCAGCACGCAGTGGGCTCACTCGCAAGTGGACCCCTGGATCCTACAAGTAGTATCCCAGGGGTACAGATTGGAAATTCGAGACGTCTCCCCCTCGCAGGTTCCTGAAGTCTGCTTTACCAACGTCTCCCTCCGACAGGGAGGCAGTATTGGAAACAATTCACATGCTGTATTCCCAGCAGGTGATAATCAAAGTACCCCTCCTACAACAAGGAAAGGGGTATTATTCCACACTATATTGTGGTACTGAAGCCAGACGGCTCGGTGAGACCTATTCTAAATCTGAAATATTTGAACACTTACATACAAAGGTTCAAATCAAGATGGAGTCACTAAGAGCAGTGATAGCGAACCAGGAAGAAGGGGACGATATGGTGTCACTGGACATCAGGGATGCTTACCTACATGTCCAAATTTGCCCTTCTCACCAAGGGTACCTCAGGTTCGTGGTACAGAACTGTCACTATCAGTTCAGACGCTGCCGTTTGGATTGTCCACGGCACCCCGGGTCTTTACCAAGGTAATGGCCGAAATGATTATTCTTCTTAAAAGAAATATGGACGATTTCCTGATAAGGGCAAGGTCCAGAGAACAGTTGGAGGTCGGAGTAGCACTATCTCAAGTAGTTCTACGACAGCACGAGTGGTTTCTAAATATTCCAAAATCGCAGCTTTTTCCGACGACACGTCTACTGTTCCTAGGGATGATTCTGGACACAGTCCAGAAAAGGGTGTTTCTCCCGGAGAAGAAAGCCAGGGAGTTATCCGAGCTAGTCAGGAACCTCCTAAAACCAGGAAAAGTGTCAGTGCATCATTGCACAAGGGTCCTGGGAAAAATGGTGGCTTCTTACAAAGCGATTCCATTCGGTAGATTTCACGCAAGAACCTTTCAGTGGGATCTGCTGGAAAAATGGTCCGGATCGCATCTTCAGATGCATCAGCGGATAACCCTGTCTCCAAGGACAAGGGTGTTTCTTCTGCGGTGGCTGCAGAGTGCTCATCTATTAAATGGCCGCAGATTCGGCATTCAGGACTGGGTCCTGGTGACCACGGATGCCAGCCTGAAAGGCTGGGGAGCAGTCACACAAGGAAAAAATTTCCAGGGAGTGTGATCAAGTCTGGAGACTTCTCTCCACATAAATATACTGGAGCTAAGGGCAATTTACAATGCTCTAAGCTTAGCAAGACCTCTGCTTCAAGGTCAGCCGGTATTGATCCAGTGGGACAACATCACGGCAGTCGCCCACGTAAACAGACAGGGCGGCACAAGAAGCAGGAGGGCAATGGCAGAAACTGCAAGGATTCTTCGCTGGGCGGAAAATCATGTGATAAGCACTGTCAGCAGTGTTCATTCCGGGAGTGGAAAACTGGGAAGCAGACTTCCTCAGCAGGCACGACCTCCACCCGGGAGAGTGGGGACTTCATCGGGAAGTCTTCCACAGGATTGTAAACCGTTGGGAAAGACCAAAGGTGGACATGATGGCATCCCGCCTGAACAAAAAACTAGACAGGTATTGCGCCAGGTCAAGAGACCCTCAGGCAATAGCTGTGGACGTTCTGGTAACACCGTGGGAGTACCAGTCGGTGTATGTGTTCCCTCCTATGCTTCTCATACCCAAGGTACTGAGAATTATAAGACGTAGAGGAGTAAGAACTATGGCCCTCATTCCGAGTTGATCGCTCGCAAGGCGAATTTAGCAAAGTTACACACGCTAAGCCGCCGCCTACTGGGAGTGTATCTTAGCATCTTAAAATTGCGAACGATGTATTCGCAATATTGCGATCACAAACCTCGTAGCAGTTTTAGAGTAGCTTCAGACTTACTCTGCCTGTGCGATCAGTTCAGTGCTTGTCGTTCCTGCCTGATGTCACAAACACACCCAGCGTTCGCCCAGGCACTCCCACCGTTTCCCCGGCCACTCCTGCGTTTTTTCTGGAAACGGTAGCGTTTTCAGCCACACGCCCCTAAAACGCCGTGTTTCCGCCCAGTAACACCCATTTCCTGTCAATCACATTACGATCGCCGGAGCGAAGAAAAAGCCGTGAGTAAAAATACTTTCTTCATTGTAAAGTTACTTGGCGCAGTCGCAGTGCGAACATTGCGCATGCGCACTAAGCGGAATTTCACTGCGATGCGATGAAAAACACTGAGCGAACAACTCGGAATGAGGGCCTATACTCGTGGCTCCGGATTGACCAAGAAGAACTTGGTAACCGGAACTTCAAGAAATGCTCACAGAGGACTCAGGGCCTCTGCCGCTAAGAAGGGACTTGCTTCAGCAAGTACCATGTCTTTTTCATGACTTACCGCGGCTGCGTTTGACGGCATGGCGGTGGAACGCCGGATCCTAAGGAAAAAAGGCATTCCGGAAGAGGTCATTCCTACCCTGGTCAAAGCCAGGAAGGAGGTGACCGCACAACATTATCACCACATGTGGCGAAAATATGTTGCGTGGTGGGAGGCCAGGAAGGCCCCACGAAGAAAATTCAACTCGGTCGATTCCTGCATTTCCTGAAAACAGGAGTGTCTATGGGCCTCAAATTGGGGTCCATTAAGGTTCAAATTGCGGCCCTGTCAATTTTCTTCCAGAAAAAATTTGGCTTCAGTTCCTGAAGTCCAGAAGTTTGTACAAGGGAGTACTACATGTACAACCCCCTTTTGTGCCTCCAGTGGCACTGTGGAATCTCAACGTAGTTCTGGGATTCCTAAAATCACATTGGTAAACCGCTCAAATCTGTGGATTTGAAATATCTCACATGAAAAGTGACCATGTTGTTGGCCCTGGCCTCGGCCAGGCGAGTGTCAGAATTGGCGGCTTGGTCTCACAAAGCCCATATCTGATTGTCCATTCGGACAGGGCAGAGCTGCGGACTCGTCCCCAGTTTCTCCTTAAGGTGGTGTCAGCGTTTCACCTGCACCAGTTTATGGTGGTACCTGCGGCTGCTAGGGACTTGGAGGACTCCAAGTTGCTAGATGTTGTCAGGGCCCTGAAAATATAGGTTTCCAGGACGGTTGGAGTCAGGAAAACTGACTTGCTGTTATCCTGTAGGCACCCAAAGAACTGGGTGCTCTTGCTTCTAAGCAGACGATTGCTAGTTGGATGTGTAGTACAATTCAGCTTGCACATTCTGTGGCAGGCCTGCCACAGCCAAAATATGTAAATGCCCATTCCACAAGGAAGGTGGGCTCATCTTGGGCGGCTGCCCGAGGGGTCTCGGCTTTACAACTTTGCCGAGCTGCTACTTGGTCAGGGGCACACCCTGGCTGAGGAGGACCTGGAGTTCTCTCTTTCGGTGCTGCAGAGTCATCCGCACTCTCCCGCCCGTTTGGGAGCTTTGGTATAATCCCCATGGTCCTTACGGAGTCCCAGCATCCACTTAGGACGTCAGAGAAAATAAGAATTTACTTACCGATAATTCTATTTCTCGTAGTCCGTAGTGGATGCTGGGCGCCCATCCCAAGTGCGGATTGTCTGCAATACTTGTACATAGTTATTGTTACAAAATCGGGTTATTATTGTTGTGAGCCATCTTTTCAGAGGCTCCGCTGTTATCATGCTGTTAACTGGGTTCAGATCACAGGTTGTACAGTGTGATTGGTGTGGCTGGTATGAGTCTTACCCGGGATTCAAAATCCTTCCTTATTGTGTACGCTCGTCCGGGCACAGTATCCTAACTGCGGCATGGAGGAGGGTCTTGGGGGGAGGAGCCAGTGCACACCACCTGATCCTAAAGCTTTTACTTTTGTGCCCTGTCTCCTGCGGAGCCGCTGTTCCCCATGGTCCTTACGGAGTCCCAGCATCCACTACGGACTACGAGAAATAGAATTATCGGTAAGTAAATTCTTATTTTTTAAAATATATAAATAATACTTGTGCCTCCAAAAAAGACAAACCAAGTACCTAATCCCTTCTAATATAAATAGATATGCTGTTACCAAAAAAAAAACCACCAAAAAAAACATGTATTACATTTTTTATTTTTTTTTATTAGTTTCACCCTCAAAAGTGTGGCGTATTGAAAATGACGAATTTGCTGTCTAAAAGCACTGTTGTCGAATTTCCAAACTTGAATTGAATACACTTTGGTCGAATAGCAGCACTTGTATCATTGCAGAAAAGTCGAATTTGACAAAAGTCGAATTTCAAAAAGTCGAATTTTGAAAGTCCGTTTTTTTGACGGAAAGCACTGAATTGCATTGACGATTTTTTTATTTTTTGGCGAAAAATTCCAGAAATTCGACAATTTCGGGAATTCGACCGCAATTGCATATACCCCTATATCTCCGGAACCATGAGGACTAGGAACTTGAAATTTGGACCGCAGCTTTCTTTTGTGACGTAGGCACTCAATAAGAAGGGATGTGTCAAAATTCTACCCCCAAAGGGGTGAAATATGTTTATTATAAATACTTCATTATGCACCTGTCTGATGAGTGGGGTGATGGTCCTGCTGGACGGAGACTTTAGAAAGACCTTACCTGTTGTGCTGCGGGGGACACACGCCGACGATATCGAAGCATGTATCAAGTCATCCTACTTATGGCCAAGAGTCAACGTCAGCTGTTATGTTGGTGTCTTTCCTCCCATGAACTGCTCACTTCAGGTCCTTCCACAACATTTCGAATGGACTAAGGTCAGGACTTTGACTTAGACATTCCAAAACGTTAAATTTATTCTTTTTTAACCATTCTTTGATTTAATGATATGTGTGCTTTGGGTCGTTGTCTTGCCGCATGACAGACGTTCTCTTGAGATGCAGCTCTTGGACAGATTTCCTGACATTTTTGTTTAGAATTTTCTGCTATAATTCAGAATTCGTTGTCCAATCAATGACGCCTAGTCGTCCTGGGCCAGATGCAGCAAAACAGTCCCAAACCATGATGATATCACCACCGTGTTTCACAGATGGTCTGATGTTTTTATGCTGTAATGCAGTGTTTTCCTTCCTCCAAACATACTTATTCTCATTTAATCCAGAAAGCTCTATTTTGGACTCATCTGTCCACAAAACATTGTTCCAATAGCCTTCTGGCTTGTCCAGGTGATCTTTAACAAACTGCCAATGGGCAGCAATGTTCTTTTTGGAGAGCAGCAGCTTTCTCCATGCAATCCTGGCATGCACACCATTGTTGTTCAATGTCCTGATGGTGGGCTTGTGAACATTAACATTAGGTAATGTGAGAAAGGCCTTCAATTGCTTAAAGATTACCTTTGGGTTTCTTTGTGACCTTGCAAACTTTTAGACACCTTGCTGTTGGCGTGATCTTTGTTGGTTGACCACTCCTGGGGAGAGTAATAATGGTCTGGAATTTCCTCACAATCTGACTGTTGATTGATGGAGTCCAACTCTTTTTAGAGGTGATGTTATAACCTTTTCCAGCCTAATAAGCATCAACAACTCTTCATCGGAGGTCCTCAGATCTTTTTTTTTATTCGTGGCATGATACACTTCCACAAACGTGTTGTGAACATCAGACTTTGATAGATATGTTCTTTTAGAAAGACAGGTGGTCTACTCACACCTGATTGTCATCCCATAGATTGAAAATACCTGACTAATACCCCTTTTCCACCTAAGTACTGTGTCCGTTCCGGGATGTTTAACCCGGCTGCAACCCGTGTCGCGCCCCCCCCATTTCCACTGCACTTCGACACCAATCTGTATCCACCTAACCCGGGTAAGCTCTGTAAAAGCCTATTGATGTCATTACAAATGGACTTTTTACAGTCTCCTCAAGATGATGTAATCAAAAGGACCAAAAGGGAGGGGTGGGGCCTGCTCACAGTATTGCAGCAATGGACGCCGATGCAGTAGCTGTGTCTAGCATGGAGTCGCAGACTGTTTGCAGTTTGCTGCTGCTTATTTCTGCTACAGACAGCTTGATGCAGCTTCTGACCTTATGCTACCTACTGCTGAGCTGGAGAAGGAGGGCTCAATTCTTTGTCGAGAGGGCTACCTATGGACGCAAATATTTGAAAAGGAGGAGAGCGCTTATATCATCCACTGTTGTTATTTCTCTCATAACAATGAACTCTACACCAAGCCAAAGAATGTGGGTGAGAGATCGCAGACATGGAGAAGCATTCATGCGGACCATTCTAGCATATCAGGAGGAGCAGTGGATGGAAAACTTCAGGATGTCTTGTGCTACATTCGAGTATGTTTTGGAACTACTGTCCCCCACAATCACCAAGCAGACCGCCAGGTTCCGGAACCCCATTGAGCCGGCCAGGAGATTAGCGATTGCTCTCTGGTGGTATGCTACCCCTGGAGAGTATAGCACAGTTTCCAGTTTATTTGGAGTAGGGATTGGCATGGTCAGCAGACTACTACAATCGCAAGGGTTGGCATTCCATTGTCCTGCAAGCTGTAGTGGACCACAAATACTGGTAAGCACTGTTTCACTAATGTGTTTGAAATAGGCTTGGGCTATTTTATGATAATGCATAAACTGTAATTTACCTTTATTTTTAGTTTCACAGATGTCTTCATAGGGTGGTCACATGATGCAAGGGTTCTCGCCAACTCCAATCTTTATGGTATTGCTGAGAACATGCTTGGTGGAGTGCTTTTCCCTCGAGAAGTAAGATTATTTACTCCTTAAACTAATGTTCGCCCATAAACCAATAGTCAAGTTTTACCCCTGTAATAATATTAATGTTTTATTAACAGAAATCTGTGATCGTACATGGTGTGGGCATCCTGGTCCACCTAATTGGTGATGCAGCATACCCATTACAGCGCTGGCTAATGAAGGGCTACACTCAGCATGTTTACTTATCTTCCAAACAGACATCATATACCCATGCCCTAAGTTCGGCCCGTATGGCAGTGGAGAATGCGTTTGGGCGTTTAAAAGGACGCTGGCGCTGCCTCATGAAGAGAAATGATGTGGACTTGAAAATCATGCCAGATATAGTAGCAGCCTGCTGCATTCTCCATAACATATGTGAGATACAAAAGGAAAACTTTCTCCCCGAGTAGAATGTACATGATCATGGGGCGGGGGTCACTGTACATGATGCACCAGGTGACCGAGAGAAACCTCACCACTGAGCTAAAAGATCCCACCACTGGTTACAATGGAGCGCATAGGCGCTACATTGTAACACTGCCGTGTGCTGCCTGTCATACACTACAGGAGCACACAGCCAATCAGGAGGGTGCCACAATGTGGCGCTCCCTGATTGGCTAATGGAACCTTCTTGGACATAAGTCAGAGGGGGTTCCTGGCATTCGGGGAAAGGGGTCCCATGTGAAAACATGGGGCCCCTTTCAGTGCGAGGTCGGGGGTTCGGTTTGTTATTTTGCCAAGTACCAGGATTACAAATGGATTACACGAGGAGCCCTCTACACTGGATTTGGTGAGTATAATTTTTTCAGAAGGTACACCATGGATTCTACATGGAGAAGAGGACCGACCTGTGTGGGAACATAGGTAAGTATGTGTATATGGTGGTGTGGATGTATGTATTACAGTTTTACTGTCAAGGTGTGTGTGTTTTGTCTTTATTGTTTTTTTTTTAGTAGTAGTACTACAGGTAACAGCGGGCCCCTTTATTTCGCCGCATGCTGGTACTTGTGGTTCTCCAAGTACCAGCTTGCGGGGAGGCTTGCTGGTCCTTGTAGTACTGCTACTAAAAACAATATCCAACACTTTTCTCAAAGGCTATCAGCCCCCCATCCGCAGCCCTTGGATGGGGGGGGGACAGCCTCGGGCTTCACCCCTGGCCCTTGGGTGGCTGGAGGGGGGGGACCCCTTGATTTAAGGGGTTCCCACTCCTCCAGGGTACCCCGGCCAGGGGTGACTAGCTGGGTATTTAATGCCACGGCCGCAGGGCACTGTATAAAAGTGACCCCCGGCTGTGGCATGATCTGTCCAGCTAGTGGAGCCCGATGCTGGTTTCAAAAATACGGGGGACCCCTGCGCTTTTTGTCCCCCGTATTTTTGGAACCAGGACCAGGCGCAGAGCCCGGTGCTGGTTGATTAAATATGGGGGAACCCCTGTCACTTTTTTACCCATATTTTTTTCAACCAGGACCGGCTCAAAGAGCCCAAGGCTGGTTTGGCTTAAGATGGGGGACCCCACGCATTTTTTTTTTTTAAAATGTAAACGATTTAAAAAAATTAAAGGTGCACAATGAACCCCAGCACGGATCTCACAGATCCGGCCGTGATTCATTGTGTTAAAGTCGGCATGTGTTTTGCAATTCACTCCCGTAAAACACTTCCAAAAAAACCGAATGACATCGACATCGGTAAAAACGAAAATGCAGAATACGACAGCTTAGTAAATTAGCCGGAAAAAATTTAAGTTGCAGTTTTTCACTTTCGATGTCATTTCGTGATTAATCTCCCACCAAATCGTGAGAATTACGAATCTTAGTAAATATACCCCATTGTCTCAGACCGGGTCAATATGATTCAACCAAGAAAACATGACGATACAATGATTTTTATAATACACAGTTACGCCCCATTCTTATAACACTCCCATATGATTTCATGCATCTTGAGTACAGTGTTATGCTCATGTTAGGACAAGGAACCAGCTAGAAGCTAATTAGCCTTATTTGGTGCTAATTCCAATTGTGTTACACACAATGAGTTTGCTGTTTTCCAAACTCTGCTTAAAGGTACATGTATCTGATAAGTGAACCAATGTCTGTATAAAGGTCACTTTATAAAACAAAATGGATGAAGAGTTAAGGTATGTTATATGATAAGGTGTGTTACAGTATATGATAGTAATAGCTATATGCTGTACCTATAACATATGTGACTATATTGTATTAAGAGAATAAATGGTATTCCTTATGCATTCAGATATTTAACAGATCTTGCCACTGCGAAGTCTAAAGGCCATTACTCACTTTTTTATTATTCTAGATCTTTGTGCTTTTGACACAGTTGACAACTCTCTTCTCATACAATAAGGAAAGTCCCTAGGTCTTCAGGACACATCCCTTTCTTCGTTTTTATGCGACATATCTAATGGCTCTTGCAGTGTCAACTTCTCTTCACTACCTCTATCAGTAGAAGTACCACAAGGCTCAGTCTTAGGCTCTCTGCTTTTCTCAATCTATACCACATCTCTTGTCAAACTAATCGTCTCATTTGGATTTCAGTGTGATCTGAACGTGGATGATACTCAAATCTATCTATCCTCCCCAGATTTATCACCATCTGTGTCACTGAATGCTTTTCTCCTGTTTCATCTTGGTTGTCGTCTTGCCACCTCAAAATGTATATTTCCAAAACAGAATTGATGATAATATTTCGATAAACCAATCGTACAGCTGTGTCCTTTATACAACCTTCAGTGATCGCGCTGCGCCCAAAAAAAAGTGGGTCCCAGGGACCCCTCACTTTTTAAAATTGGGGTCGTACTGGTCCTTTTCTGGGTCCCATCGGAATGAAGGTTTTTATTAATCTTAATCTTATTTGGACACTACAAAAGTGTTACAAGGTGGGAGGGTGGAGTGACAGTGCTGCTGGGCTGCATAACATGCAGGACACCCTGCACCAGAGCTGTGTAACTAGACATTGTGGTGCCCTTTGGCAGAAAGTGAATTGGAGCCCCAGATTATACACATTGCACCAGGCAGAGCACATTATACACATTGCACTAGGCAGAGCACGTTATACATATTGTGCCAGGCAGAGCACGTTATACATATTGTGCCAGGCAGAGCACGTTATACATATTGTGCCAGGCAGAGCACGTTATACATATTGTGCCAGGCAGAGCATGTTATACACACTGCGCTAGGCAGAGCACATTATACATACTGCGCCAGGCAGAGCACATTATACACATTGCACTAGGCAGAGCACGTTATACATATTGTGCCAGGCAGAGCACGTTATACATATTGTGCCAGGCAGAGCACGTTATACATATTGTGCCAGGCAGAGCATGTTATACACACTGCGCTAGGCAGAGCACATTATACATACTGCGCCAGGCAGAGCACATTATACACATTGCACTAGGCAGAGCACGTTATACACATTGCACTAGGCAGAGCACGTTATACATATTGTGCCAGGCAGAGCACGTTATACATATTGTGCCAGGCAGAGCACGTTATACATATTGTGCCAGGCAGAGCACGTTATACATATTGTGCCAGGCAGAGCATGTTATACACACTGCGCTAGGCAGAGCACATTATACATACTGCGCCAGGCAGAGCACATTATACACATTGCACTAGGCAGAGCACGTTATACACATTGCGCCAGGCAGAGCACGTTATACATATTGTGCCAGGCAGAGCACGTTATACATATTGTGCCAGGCAGAGCACGTTATACATATTGTGCCAGGCAGAGCATGTTATACACACTGCGCTAGGCAGAGCACATTATACATACTGCGCCAGGCAGAGCACATTATACACATTGCGCCAGGCTGAGCACATTATACACATTGCACTAGGCAGAGCACGTTATACATATTGTGCCAGGCAGAGCACGTTATACATATTGTGCCAGGCAGAGCACGTTATACATATTGTGCCAGGCAGAGCATGTTATACACACTGCGCTAGGCAGAGCACATTATACATACTGCGCCAGGCAGAGCACATTATACACATTGCGCCAGGCAGAGCACGTTACACAGTTTGCGCCAGGCAGAGCACATAATACAGTTTGCGCCAGGCAGAGCACATAATACAGTTTGCGCCAGGCAGACCACATAATACAGTTTGCGCCAGGCAGAGCACATAATACAGTTTGCGCCAGGCAGACCACATAATACAGTTTGCGCCAGGCAGACCACGTTATGCAGTTTGCTCCAGGCAGAGCACGTTATACACATTGCGCCAGGCAGAGCACGTTATACACATTGCGCCAGGCAGAGCACGTTATACACATTGCGCCAGGCAGAGCACGTTATACACATTGCGCCAGGCAGAGCACGTTATACACATTGCGCCAGGCAGAGCACGTTATACACATTGCGCCAGGCAGAGCACGTTATACACATTGCACCAGGCAGAGCACGTTATACACATTGCACCAGGTACAGCACATTATAAACATTGCACCAGGCAGAGCACATTATACACTTTGCACCAGGCAGAGCACAGTTCATGAGATAGTGGGGGACACTATGAATGGGGAGGCACCGAGCAGGATGGGAAGGGGGCAGAGAGATGGTGGTGGGATGCGGGATCACTAGGCAGTAGAAGGGGGTTCTTGCTGAGGGGCAGTGAGATGGGGGCAGAGGGCTGGTTGGGGGGAGGGAAGAGGGAGTTCATGAGATGGTGGGGGACACAGGGCTGTATGGGGGGACACTATGAATGGGGAGGCACTGAGCAGGGTGGGAAGGGGGCAGTGAGATAGGGGTGTGACACTGGGTTGGGGGGGTGGATCAGTATGTCTGAACTGATTGGGGTTTAGATGGGAGGGCAGTGAGATGGCACAGTGGACTGGTTGGGGGGGGAAGGGGGAAACACTCTGAGGCAGGGTGAGTAATGGTGGGGGACACTGGGCTGGAGAAGGGGCAAACACTGTGAAAGGAGCATTGGCCTGCTGCTGTTCAGTTTCTGCCTGGCCCCGCACACTCACACTCCTTCCCCAGTGTCCCTGCATCCTCAATTACCTTTGCACCGCCAGCTCTGTGCAGGGATCTGTCCCTCAGGTGGCGGGCCCGGCAAACTAAATCGCTCTGCCGGGTGATGTCACCCGGCAGCTGCGGCTCCGGCTCAGACCCTGGCTCTCGCATCACGGACCCCCCTTCTCCCCTACCCGTGGACTAGTGCATGACGGCGTTTTTATTCAGCAGCTCTTGCACCTGGTCCTGGAGCGCCGCGCTGTTGCTTCCCGTGGTGCCGGCTCCCTCACTCCTCTCAGCTTGAGAGCGTTCTCTCTGGCCGGCACTGCCATCATCCCGCCCAGCAGCAGCCGCCTGACACGCGTGTCCAACGTGCCCGCCCTCTGACCAATAACGTCAGGGCAGAAAGTCAAGCGCCAGAGAATCAATCCCAACGGAGCGCGTCCCCAGGGACCTGCCCATTCTTAAAAAGTGAGTCCCCAGTCCTCATTTTGGGGTAAAATACGCGCTATAGCGCGTTTTTGCGATCACTGAACCTTGCAGCGGGAAGCTCTATATTGTGGTGTTGAATAGCGCAGCCACAGCTTCCTTTTCTCCTACTGTTTGCGGGAGCGTGTGTACACATTTATTATTATTATTATTATTATTATTATCCTTTATTTATATGGCGCCACAATGGTTCCGCAGCGCCCAATTACAGAGTACAAATGCACATAAAAAATGGGAAAACAGTGACTTACAGTTGAAGACAATATAGGACAAGTACAGGGTAACTAAGCATAACTACACCAGTAAACATAGAGATAAGTTCCAGGTGGTCAAAAAACTGTGGGATCTGGGCAGTTGAGGATTATTAAAGTAAGAAAAGTATAAGCACATGAGGGAAGAGGGCCCTACTCGTGAGAGCTTACATTCTAAGGAAGGAGGAATACCACTGCTAACTACAGGTAGCGGGAGCAAAGCTGCCCCGCTACCCATTCTTATGAACTCCCGCTGTCTCACCCTAGCTTTTAAGGGCAGTAGGGGCATTGCTGGCAAAGACTGAAGAGGACACATCTGTAGTTACAGTATCAGCCTAGTAACATAGTTTCTGAGGTTGAAAAAAGACAATGTGTCCCTCAAGTTCAACCTATTTGTGGTCTCCTACGCTGTATTATTTTTAGTACTAATTTTGTCTGTTGCTATTGTATGCCATTGTGTTTATTCCTCCTTTTTTTTTTTTTTAAATTAACTATAGTGCGTGAGTATGCACCATAACCCTGTATATCCTTATCCATCAGGTACTTATCTAGCTCATTCTTAAGTGTTGACCGAGTCCACCATTACTACTCTTTCAGGCAGGAAATTCCCAACACGTATTGTCCTTACTGTGAAGAAACCTTTACGTGTCTGTGCGAAGTCTCTAACCTAAGTGGGTGTCCACGTGTCCTGTGTGTTGATCTTACCAAAAACAGATCCCCCGCAAGCTATGTGTATTGTCCCCTTATATATTTGTAAGTGATCATGGGGGAGATGTACTAAGCCTGAAAAGTGATAAATATCACTGTGATAAAGCACCAGCCAATCGGCTCCTAACTGCCATGCCACAGGCTGTGTTTGAAAAATGACAGTTAGGAGCCGATTGGCTGGTGCTTTATCACAGTGATATTTATCACTTTTCAAGCTTAGTACATCTGGCCCAATGTCTCCTCTCTTCCAGTGTAAACATGCCTAGCCTTGCAATCCTTTCCTCGTATTCCAGCGTCTCCATCCCCTTAATTAGTTTGGTCGCCCGCCTCTGAACCTTTTCTGTTTCCAGGATATCCTTTTTGTAATATCATGACCAAAATTGTGCACAGTATTCAAGATGTGGCCTCACTAGGGATTTATATAACGGGAGTATAGCACTCTCATCCCTTGCGTCAATTACCCGCTTTTTTCATGCTAATACCTCGTTAGCCTTCTTTGCTGCAATCCTACTTTGGGTACTGCTGCTTAGTTTGCTATCTTTGTGAACACCTAAGTCTTTTTCCAGTGCAGAATCCCCTAATTTTACCCCATTTAGTATGTAGGTGTTATTTTTGTTCTTGCTACCAAAGTGCATTACCTTACACTTGTCTATATTGAAACTCATTCTCCATTTTGCTGCCCATGCTTCCAGTTTAACGAAGTAATTCTGAAGAGACTCGGCATCTCCCTCCGTATTTATAACCTTACACAATTTGATAACGTCTGCAAAAATTGACACCATGCTCTCTATATCTACTGCTAGATCGTTAATGAAAATGTTGAACAATAGTGGTCCAAGTACAGACCCTTTGTGGCACACCACTTAGTACTTCAGTCCAATTTGAAAAGGTTCCATTTACCACAACGCTCTGCTCCTTATTATCTAACCAATTTCTGACCCAAGTACATAATGTGCTCCCTATCCCAAGTTCTTGTAACTTCTAGATAAGTCTCATGTGCGGTACGGTGTCAAAAGCTTTAGGGTAATTCCATGATTATGTCAACCAGAACATCTTTTCCTGAAAGTGGCCACAATTAATCTTGTAGTGAAAATGTATATTCTCTGAAGTTAATATTTTTTAAAACCAAAGATGATAAACACCTGTTTTTCATAAATCATAAGTTGGCTGCATTGTTTATTCAAGATGGCAGTCTGTGGAACGCTGTGGTGATTTTATGCCTTATTTGAAAAAATGTTTGGCCTACAGTTGATGACGAGGCAAATATTGATACACACCAGATTATAAGAATCTTACCAGAGCCACAATTTGATAATAGGCTTAAACTGTATTTTCAAGATGTTAGCTTTGATAATGATGTAGTTTAATTGACAGATTTAAATGCTTTTCTCTAACGTCCTAAGTGGATGCTGGGGACTCCGTAAGGACCATGGGGGAATAGACGCGCTCCGCAGGAGATAGGGCACTCTAGAAAAGAATTAGGTCTACTGGTGTGCACTGGCTCCTCCCTCTATGTCCCTCCCCCAGACCTCAGTTAGAATCTGTGCCCGACCGAGAAGGGTGCACCTTAGTGAGCTCTCCTGAGCTTGCTGAGTAGAAAGAATTTTTTGTTAGGTTTTTTATTTTCAGAGAGCTTCTGCTGGCAACAGACTCTCTGCTACGTGGGACTAAGGGGAGAGAAGCAAACCTTACCAACTGCGGGCTAGGTTGCGCTTCTTAGGCTACTGGACACCATTAGCTCCAGAGGGATCGAACACAGGTACTCACCATTGGCGGTCTGATCCCAGAGCCGCGCCGCCGTCCCCCTCGCAGAGCCAGAAGCAAGAAGTACGGTGTAGATGAAGAAATCGGCGGCAGAAGACTTCAGTGTTCAAACAAGGTAGCACACAGCACTGCAGCTGTTCGCCATTGCTCCCACAGCACACCGCACACTCCGGTCACTGTAGGGTGCAGGGCGCAGGGGGGGGCGTCCTATGCAGCAATAAGGTACCTTTGGCAAAAGTAAAGCAGACATACAGGTAGGCACTGTATGTCTGCATGAGCCCCCGCCATTTTTTCACACAAAATCGCGGGACAGAAAGCCACCATGAAGGGGGCGGGGCTTCTTCCTCAGCACTCACCAGCGCCATTTTCTCTTCACAGCTCCGCTGGAAGGAAGCTCCCCTGGCTCTCCCCTGCAGAATCAAGGTAGAGGGGTGGAAAAACGAGGGGGCGGGGGGCACATAAATTTAGGCGCAAATCAGATTATACAGCAGCTACTGGGTAAACACTGAATTACTGTGTTTTTTCCTGGGTTATATAGCGCTGGGGTGTGTGCTGGCATACTCTCTCTCTGTCTCTCCGAAGGGCCTGGTGGGGGAATTGTCTTCAAAGGAGCTTCCCCTGTGTGTATGGTGTGTCGGTATGCGTGTGTCGACATGTTTGAGGAAGGCTAGGCGGAGCGGGAGGAAATGAGTGTGGTGTTGCCGCCTCCGGCGCCGAAACCGGATTGGATGGATATGTGGAAGGTTTTAAATGAGAATGTTAATTCCTTACATAAAAGGCTGGATAAAGCAGAAGCCTGGGGACAGTCTGGGTCTCAGCCCTTGCCTGATCCTGCTACGCAGGGGCCGTCAGGGTCTCAAAAGCGTCCACTATGCCAGGTTGTTGACACAGATATCGACACAGAGTCGGACTCTAGCGTCGATGATGAGGAGGCCAGATTACAACCTAAAATGGCCAGGGCTATAATATATATGATTGTAGCCATGAAGGAGGTGTTACACATCTCTGAGGAAACCCCTGTCCCTGACAAGAGGGTAAATAAGTTTGAAGAAAAGAGACAAGTTGTGACTTTTCCCCCATCTCATGAATTAAATGAGTTATGTGAAAAAGCGTGGGAATCCCCAGATAAAACTGCTGATCCCTAAAAGGATGCTAATGGCGTACCCTTTCCCGCCATCGGATAGGTTACGATGGGAATCCGCCCCGAGGGTAGACAAAGCGTTGACACGCTTATCTAAAAAGGTGGCCCTACCGTCACAGGACACGGCAGCCTTAAAAGATCCTGCAGATAGAAAGCAGGAAGCTATCCTAAAGTCCATATACACACATTCGGGTACTGTGCTTAGACCGGCAATTGCGTCGGCATGGATGTGTAGTGCTGTAGCAGCATGGGCAGATATGTTATCTGAAGAGATGGAAGCCCTGGACAAGGATACTATATTACTGACACTGGGGCATATAAAAGACACTGTCCTGTATATGAGGGATGCTCAGAGGGACATTACCATGCTGAGCTCTAGAATAAATGCTATGTCGATTTCTGCCAGAAGGGGCCTGTGGACTCGACAATGGACAGGTGATGCCGACTCTAAGCGGCACATGGAGGTTTTGCCTTACAAGGGTGTGGAATTATTTGGGGAAGGTCTGTCGGACCTAGTGGCCACAGCTACGGCTGGAAAGTCACATTTTCTACCATTTATTCCATCACAACCTAAGAAAGCACCGTATTATAAAATGCAGTCCTTTCGTTTACAGAAGGGTAAGAAAGTCCGAGGTGCGTCCTTTCTTGCCAGAGGCAAGGGTAGAGGAAAGAAGCTGCATAACACAGCTAGTTCCCAGGAACAGAAGTTCAGCTAAGTCCACCGCATGACGCTGGGGCTACACAGGTGGAGCCGGGATCGGTGGGGGCGCGTCTCCGAAATTTCAGCCACCAGTGGGTTCGCTCACAGGCAGATCCCTGGGTTATACAGATAGTATCTCAGGGGTACAGGCTGGAATTCAAAGAGATACCCCCTTGCCGCTTCCTCAAATCGGCTGTGCCGACGTCCCCCATAGAAAGGGAGTTGGTGGTAACTGCGATTCACAATTTGTATCTCCAGCAGGTGGTGGTGGAGGTCCCCCCCCCCCCCCCTTCAACGGGGGAGAGGTTATTATTCCACAATGTTTGTGGTACCTAAACTGGACGATTCGGTCAGGCCCATTTTGAACTTAAAATCCCTGAACCTTTACCTGAAAAGGTTCAAGTTCAAGATGGAATCGCTGAGAGCGGTCATCGCTAGCCTGGAAGAAGGGGATTTTATGGTGTCCACCTCATCAAGAGTACCTCAGGTTTGTGGTACAGGATTGTCATTACCAATTTCAGACGTTGCCGTTTGGTCTCTCCACGGCACCGAGAATATTTACCAAGGTAATGGCAGAAATGATGGTGATCCTGCGAAAGCAAGGAATCACAATTATCCCGTACTTGGACGATCTCCTTATAAAGGCGAGGTCCAGGGAACAGTTGCTGATCAGCGTAGCACGCTCTCAGGAGGTGTTACAGCAACACGACTGGGTTTTGAATATCCCAAAGTCGTAGTTGATCCCTACGACTCGTCTGCCCTTCCTAGGCATGATTCTGGACACAGACCAGAAGAGGGTATATCTCCCGACCGAGAAGGCTCAGGAGCTCATGACTTTGGTCAGAGGCTTGTTGAAACCAAGACAGGTGTCGGTGCATTACTGCACGCAAGTCCTGGGAAAGATGGTGGCATCATACGAGGCCATTCCATTCGGCAGCTTCCATGCGAGGACTTTTCAATGGGATCTGTTGGACAAGTGGTCCGGATCACATCTACAGATGCATCAGATGATCACCCTATCCCCCAGGGCAAGGGTGTCTCTTCTGTGGTGGCTGCAGAGTGCTCACCTTCTCGAGGGCCGAAGATTCGGCATTCAGGACTGCGAGCCTCCGAGGGTGGGGAGCAGTCACGCAGGGAAGAAATTTCCAAGGCCTGTGGTCAAGTCAAGAGACTTGTCTTCACATAAACATCCTGGAAATAAGGGCCATTTAAAACGCCCTAAGTCAGGCGGAGAGCCTGCTTCGAGATAAATCGGTGTTGATCCAATCAGACAACATCACCGCTGTGGCTCATGTAAACCGTCAAGGCGGTACAAGGAGCAGGATGGCGATGACAGAAGCCACCAGGATTCTTCGTTGGGCGGAGATTTACGTAAGAGCACTGTCAGTAGTGTTTATCCCGGGAGTGGACAACTGGGAAGCAGACTTCCTCAGCAGCCACGACCTCCAGCCGGGAGAGTGGGGACTTCATCCGGAAGTCTTCACACAGGTCACAGACCGGTGGGAACTGCCACAAGTGGACATGATGGCGTCCCGTCTAAACAAAAAGCTACAACTGTATTGTGCCAGGTCAAAAGACCCTCAGGCGATAGCTGTGGACGCACTAGTGACACCGTGGGTGTTCCAGTCGGTTTATGTGTTTCCTCCTCTTCCTCTCATACCCAAGGTACTGAGAATCATAAGAAGAAGAGGAGTGAGAACAATTCTCATTGCTCCGGATTGGCCAAGAAGGGTCTGATATCCGGATCTGCAAGAAATGCTCACAGAGGACCCGTGGCCTCTGCCCTTACGACAGGATCTGTTGCAACAGGGGCCCTGTCTGTTTCAAGACTTACCGCGGCTGCGTTTGACGGCATGGCGGTTGAACACTGGATCCTAGCAGAAAAGGGGATTCCGGATGAGGTTATTCCTACGCTTATAAAGGCTCGGAAGGATGTAACATCTAAACATTATCACCGTATATGGCGAAAATATGTTGCTCAGTGTGAGGCCAGAAAGGCTCCTACTGAGGAATTTCAGCTGGGCCGTTTCCTTCACTTCCTACAAGCGGGAGTGTCTTTGGGCCTAAAATTGGGATCCATTAAGGTCCAGATTCAGCCCTATCCATATTCTTTCAAAAAGAACTGGCGGCTCTTCCTGAAGTTCAGACCTTTGTGAAGGGAGTGCTGCATATACAGCCCCCATTTGTGCCTCCAGTGGCACCTTGGGATCTTAACGTGGTGTTGAGTTTTCTGAAATCACATTGGTTTGAACCACTAAAAACAGTGGAGTTAAAATATCTCACATGGAAGGTGGTTTTGCTGCTAGCCCTGGCTTCAGCCAGGCGTGTGTCGGAATTGGCGGCTTTGTCACCTAAAAGCCCCTATCTGGTTTTTCATATGGACCGAGCAGTATTGCGGACCCGTCCACAATTTCTGCCAAAAGTGGTGTCATCTTTTCATATGAACCAACCTATTGTGGTGCCTGTGGCTATAAGGGACTTGGAGGATTCCGAGTTACTAGATGTAGTGCGGGCTTTGAGGATTTGCGTGGCCAGAACGGCCAAGATCAGGAAAACAGAATCGCTGTTTATCCTGTATGCATCCAACAAGTTGGGTGCTCCTGCGTCAAAGCAGACTATTGCTCGCTGGATCTGTAACACGATTCAGCAAGCTCATTCTGCGGCTGGATTGCCACATCCGAAATCGGTAAAGGCCCACTCCACGAGGAAGGTGGGCTCTTCTTGGGCGGCTGCCCGAGGGGTCTCGGCATTACAACTTTGCCGAGCAGCTACTTGGTCGGGTTCAAACACATTTGCAAAGTTCTACAGGTTTGATACCCTGGCTGAGGAGGACCTTGAGTTTTCTTATTCGGTGCTGCAGAGTCATCCGCACTCTCCCGTCCATTTGGGTGCTTTGGTATAATCCCCATGGTCCTTACGGAGTCCCCAGCATCCACTTAGGACGTTAGAGAAAATAAGATTTTAAACCTACCGGTAAATCTTTTTCTCCTAGTCCGTAGAGGATGCTGGGCGCCCGTCCCAAGTGCGGACTACTTCTGCAAGAGTTGTATATAGTTTTTGCTTACATAAGGGTTATGTTACAGTTTTCATCAGTCTCGGTCTGATGCAGTGTTGTTTCATACTGTTAACTGGTTCATATATCCCTAGTTATACGGTGTGAATGGTGTGGGCTGGTATGAATCTTGCCCTTTGATTAACAAAATCCTTTCCTGTACTGTCAGTCTCCTCTGGGCACAGTTTCTCTAACTGAGGTCTTGAGGAGGGGCATAGAGGGAGGAGCCAGTGCACACCCTTACCTTAAGTTCTTTCTTAGTGCCCATGTCTCCTGCGGAGCCTGTCTATCCCCATGGTCTTTATGGAGTCCCCAGCATCCTCTACGGACTAGGAGAAAAAGATTTACCGGTAGGTTTAAAATCTTAATATCTATATATATATATATATATATATATCTATATATATATATCTATATATATATATATCTATATATATATATATATATATATATATATATATATATATATATATATATATATATATATATATATATATATATATATAATCGCAGGTCTGGCACTCCATGCTCCACAAATAACTGCGTCGGTGCCCTCACAACAGGTAAGGTATAGGCTTGCAAAGGTGCGGCACTTGGACTGGAATAACTGACGCTTAAAACTGTGGAACATTTATCGTTTCAATATTTTATGTTTTGTCATCAGGATGACAATATATAAAATATTGAAACGATAACTTCCAGTCCAAGTGCCGCAACCTTTGCAAGCATATTTGCACTATATAATGCCCTCATTATCTCAGTTTGGGACCCAAAAATTTGGGATTTTGGATAAGGGATACTCAACCTGTATATAAAGGGGTATCTAGGTGGCAGCTCCTTCATAGTATCTTACATATTACTCTGTGCATCAGGTTAGTATATATAAAGGGGTATCTAGGTGTCAGCTCCTTCATAGTATCTTACATATTACTCTGTGTGTCAGGTTAGTATATATAAAGGGGTATCTAGGCGACAGCTCCTCCTTACATATTACTGTGTACAGCAGGTTAGTATATATAAAGGGGTATCTAGATGCAGCTTCTCCATAGTATCTTACATATTACTCTGTACAGCAGGTTAGTAAATATAAAGGGGTATCTAGGCGACAGCTCCTCCTTACATATTACTCTGTACAGCAGGTTAGTAAATATAAAGGGGTATCTAGGTGTCAGCTCCCTCATAGTATCTTACATATTACTCTGTGAATCAGGTTAGTAAATATAAAGGGGTATCTAGGTGAAAGCGGTCTTCTAGTTTCTTACATACTGCTCTGTGCCACATGTTAGTATATATTGTATGCAGTCCTGAGACACTCATTCATACACTGCCAGTCATGTGAATTTTTAATTCATAATACAAATTATTGAATCATTTTTCTTTGACTTTTCTGATTTACCCTATTCCCTAGCACCAAACCTACTCATGTGTCTTACATAGAAATTTCCCATTTATCCTTTAAGAACCTGGTATCACATGACAATGAACAGTCTCCCCTGCACATATCACTGTGCAGAATGACTGAGCTGATCCTATTATCCCCATGCATCCATGTGATACCCATATATGGACCGAGCAGGGGATGAGGTCAGTATGGGGATTATAACATTTTCATAGGAACATTAATAGACCATATTTACTATAAGTAGTAGTTCCTGCTGCTGGAGGGTAGAGGTCTCTGTGCTGCACATCGGACTGTAAACGGGCATATGGCAATTGGGCAACATCCACAAATATAATAACAATTGTCAGTGACGTAGTGATGTTTGTTATTGTATATAAATATACATGATGCACTTTTATACAATATAACATTTGTACCATAAAAATGTAATTACCCCAGTAACATTTATTCCTTTTACATTTTAACTTTCTTACAGGACAGTTGAGCAGGGTTCCCAATAAGAATATTAGAAGACGTGAAAAGGGAAATTGTTCTCTGATCAAGCCAAATAATTTCTTACACCTCCTGGAGGATTCAACAAAGCTTTTTCATTTTCTAATACATGATGCGTCTCTCAGGAGAGAAACCACATCTGTGCTCTGAGTGTGACAAAAGCTTTACATGTAAATCACAGCTTCTCAGACATCAGAGGAGTCACACAGGAGAGAAACCATTTAAATGTTCTGAATGCAGCAAATGTTTTTCCTATAAATCAACTCTCGTTAGTCATCAGAGTAATCACACAGGAAATAAACCATTTAAATGCTCTGAATGTAGCAAATGTTATTTCAGGAAAGCAGATCTTGTTATGCATCATGGGAGTCACACAGGAGTGAATCCATTTAGATGTTCTGAATGTAGCAAATGTTTTTCCCGTAAGTCATTCCTTGTTATACATCAGAGGAGTCACACAGGGGAGAAACCGTTTAAATGCTCTGAATGTAGCAAATGTTTTTCCTGTAATTCACATCTTGTTAATCATCAAAGAAGTCACACAGGAGAGAAACCATTTACATGCTCTGAATGTAGAAAATGTTTTTCCCGGAAGTCACATCTTGTTAGTCATCAGAGGAGTCACACAGGAGAGAAACCATTTACATGCTCTGAATGTAGCAAATGTTTTTCCTGTAAGGCGCATCTTGTTAGACATCAGAGGAGTCACACAGGGGAGAAACCATTTAAATGCTCTGAATGTAGCAAATGTTTTACTGAATTGTCTGGTGTTGTTAAACACCAGAGGATTCACACAGGAGAGAAACCATTTCAGTGCTCTGAATGCAGGAAGTGTTTTTCTCAGAAGCTACAGCTTGTTGTACATCAGAGGATTCACACAGGAGAGAACCCATTTCAGTGCTCTGAATGCAGCAAGTCTTTTATCAATTCATCTGCTTTAGTTGGACATCAGAGGATTCACACAGGAGAGAAATCATTTCAATGCTCTGAATGTAACAAGTGTTTTACCAGAAAGTCACATCTTGTTTGTCATCAGTGGAGTCACACAGGAGAGAAACCATTTAAATGCTGTGACTGTAACAAGTGTTTTACCAGCAAGTCATATCTTATTTGTCATCAGAGGAGTCACACAGGAGAGAAACAATTTGCATGCTCTGAATGTAACAAGTGTTTTACCAGCAAGCCACATCTTGTTCGTCATCAGAGGAGTCACACAGGAGAGAAACCATTTGCATGCTCTGAATGTAGCAAGTGTTTTACCAATTCATCTTGTTTAGATAAACATCAGAGGATTCACACAGGAGAGAAACCATTTACATGTGCTAAATGCAATAAGTGTTTTTCCCAGAAGTCACATCTTGTTAATCATCAAAGAAGTCACACAGGAGAGAAACCATTTGCATGCTCTGAATGTAGCAAATGTTTTTCTGAGAAGCAACAACTTATTCTACATCAGAGAACTCACACAGGAGAGAAACCATTTACGTGCTCTGAATGCAATAAGTGTTTTTCCCGGAAGTCACATCTTGTTAGTCATCAGAAGAGTAAACACAGGATAGAAACCATTTAAATGTTCTGAATGTAGCATGTGTTTCATAAGTCAGTTAATTCGTGTCATGACCATATGTCTTTCAGGGAGCTGATTTTTATTCTTGAAATGTGGCAAGTATTTTATATAAACCAGGGGATACGGTTAATATCCTGGCTGTTGAAATCCCGACACCCGTTACAGTCCCGACATTGGAATTCCGACCAGGTCAGGACACCTACGCCGGAAGTCCAATAGCCGTTATCCTGACCGTTCTAAGTATAGCCTCCGACCTCGCATTACTGTGAGGGGGGGGGGGATAAGGTTAGTCTGCAGCTAAGGGGTGTAGGGTTAGGCGGAGGGAAGGGAGGGTTAGGGGACAGGAATTGGATTAGTAAAATCACCCCTGTCTGGATTACATACCTCAGGATGCCGGCGTTGGTATTTTGAACCCATGTCCAGTAGAGAAATCTGGCAGCTCTTCTCAGTACTGGGATTCCTTCTATGACAGGCAAAGCTATGAGTACTGGTTATTTCTACAGGAACCCTGTACATTGTCCTGTATCATCTTTCATGTCTCCTCTCTGGTTTCCCCTTATACCTCTTTATTCTTTCCTTCATACCTTTCTGTTGCTGCTTTACATCCTATTGTGATTACTATGTATTGTAAAATGGTGCAGCTAAGGCTGGATACACACCTGACATATATGTTGGTGGATTCGTCACACTGACTGAGTGGCCGATCCATGTAAGTATACACACTGCTCGATATATTGGCTCCTGCCATGCAGCTGGGCAGGTTTTTTTTATTTACCCGCCCAGCTGTTATGTCAGCCCTCACAGCAAGTGTACAGGTGGTCGGTGAACAGCCTGTACAAACAGCCAGAAGGCCTGTTATTTCTGTAGATTTCTCGCCCATTGGCTGTGCTGCACAGTCAACATGATATATCTGTGAATGAAGTCATTCAGACTTCGTGGGTACACACCTACATTTAGGCTTACGATATTTTGGCTGTTGGCTTGTGTACTCTGCATTAGACGCTGGTTATCATTATCCCATACTAACCAATTATTACATATGTTAGCTTGCTAACACTAGACAGGTAATAGCCGATATCTGGTTGCTTTGGGTTACAGCACATCCTTGCTTTTCACTTCATGTTATTTAATAAGTGCCAAGGTGCACATATGGTGTATTAGGTTAATAATAAAGTTCCTAAAGAATATATTTATTTTAAACTAGTATCACAGTAACAGTATGCACAATACTATGACCTAGTACATAGTGTTATAACTTAGATAAATCTATCCTGTATGTAAAGGATGTGTCCAAATAATAATCTGTAATACCATTTATATTACCAGCAGATGTCCGCATAACACTTGTTGAATAAAAACTGATCTGGAGAAACATTTGTTTTAATTGCAGAACTAAATTATTTCTAGACTATTTAAATAATTTTGTACATTTCTAAATGTTAAAAGATTGAACAAGGAGAGATGCTTATCTGATCATGTAGTGATGGAAATCTCAATCATTTGTCATTATTGACCATCAGCAATTGGATTATTTTTAGATGGTGCTGAAATGTAAACACAGGGTCTCCCTGCCAATCCGGGATTTCTAAACAGCAAGAAAGATCCATAGTAATCCCTGCTCGCTGCTGACTTTCCTAATCTCATGTCCTCCAGAGGCACAACTCAGAATAAACCAATCCCCCTGCCCCAAGTAGCTTGGCCGATTTATATCTCTGTTCCTCTTCCGATGTCTCACTGACAGATGAGTTTAATACTGCAGCACCTTGTGGACAGTAAAGGTGGTGCTGTATAGAGATCAATGGATTTATTTGCCACCCCATTTTTTTGTTTCATTAACAGCTTGAGAAGCTGCATTTCTCCGGCAGGGTCCACAGGTTATCCACAGGATAACAATGGGATATGATAAAGCGACAGCCGATTGGCCCCAATCGTTCAAAGCTTTCCGGCCTCCCAGCATGCAACGGGCCCCATCCATAAATCCCAACCTCCTGGCTCAGGCAAATCAATTTTGTTTGGTGCGGCAGGAGCCGGACCATGGTATGAGGGCTGCTGCTTTTTAGCCTTTGACAAAGTTCCACACAGGAGACTAATTCTCAAACTAATAGAGATTGGGGTAGGAAACACTATTTGTACTTGGGTGAGTAATTGGCTGTTTAATAGGGAACATTGAGTGGGTATTAATGGGATGTACTCTGAATGGGCTTCATGACTCGGTGGAATACCGCACTGTTCAGTACTCGGGTCATTGCTGTTTAACATATTCATTAATGACCTAGCAGAGGGACTGGAAAGCACAATGTAAATTTTCGCAGATGATACTAAACTATGTAGAATAATTAATTCAGACAAGGATGTTGAGTCTCTACAGAATGACTTATTTAGACTTGAGGTCTGGGCGGATAAATGGAGAATGAGATTCAGTATTGACAATTGTAAAGTTTGGGACTAAAAACATTCAGGCAGCCTATAAACTAAATGGGGAAAATGTAGGGATAATGGTAGTTGAAAAAGATTTGGAAGTGCTCATCGATAATAAACTTGGTAGCAGTACGCAATGTCAAAATGTAGCAACAAAGGCTAATAAGGTGTTAGCATACATAAAATGGGGTATGGAGACAAGGGATGAGAGTGTAATCCTGCCACTGTATAAATCATTGGTGCGGCCACACCAGGAATATTGTGTACAGTTTTTGGTACCATACTATAAAAAAGATATCTTGGAACTTAAAAGGGTTCAGAGGCGAGCCACTAAACTGGTTAAGGGGTTAGAGGCACCGGATTATGAGGAAAGACTTAAAAGCTTAGATATGTTCACACTGGAAGAGAGGCAACTGAGAGGGAACATTATTAATATTTATAAATACATTAAGGGACAATACAAGGATTTATCAAATGATTTGTTTACCAAAAAAACACTACATAGGACACCCACTGAGGTTAGAAGAAAAAAAATCCCATACTCTACAGAGAAAAGAATTCTTCACAGTAAGAGCCGTAAGGATTTGGAATTCTCTGCCAGAGAAGGTAGTAATGGTGGACTCAATCAATAAGTATAAAAATGGTTTGGATAAATTCCTAGCGGAAAAAAATATCCAGGGATACAGCATTAATTAACATTAAAAATAATGTATAATATAGGTTGGACTCGATTGGACATTTGTCTTTTTTTCATCCTCAACAACTATGTAACTATGTATGTCACTTTAGAAAGTTTAAAGTGATTACAGTCGCAAATTGTGTAGTACACTGAAAGTGCTGATTATTTATCATGTCTAAGAGCGGCAAAGGTGAGGAAGGTACACACAGCAACACCAACACTCATATCATGTTTGTCTTGCAAAACTGTATTATCCTCTCAGGATCTGATTCAGGATGGTTTGTGTACAAACTGTTTTAGTTTTGTTTTTTTAATGTAAACTGTTTTTATTGAGGCAGTAGACAAACATATAGTACAACGAATAATGGACAATAGGAGACAAAATCATTGCAGGGCAAACACAGCAGTAAAACATAACATGGTCCCCTACACAATAAAAAGAGTTGTCTATTTTCCAATCTTAAACAAGTATAAGGATAAAAACAAAACGATAAAACAGCTGAGTAAAAGTGAAGAAAGAAGAAGAGAGGGGAGAAAGAGGGTAGAGATGCAAAAATTAGGGGTAGGTGGGCTAATCTTAGCTGAGCTTATGGGCCTCACAATAGGTTAAAAGGAAGGCAAGTCTGGTAGGTGGTCTGGAAAAAGCAGAGGAATTATCAAAATAAGTCGTGGGAGAAAATCTAGATAGTGACATAAGAAACCTGATAGCCGTACAATTAATAGGTCTCCCCAATGAAAAGGAGATCAAGTCCTCCATATCTAAGAAGTAATCAATCCTGTTAAACCATTGTTTGATCGAAGGCGGTGAGGCAGACCTCTAGAGAGTCGGTATAATGGCCTTCGCTGCGTTACTAAGATGTCTCAATAGTGAGCACTTATAGGAGTGAGCACTTGCTGTGGTGAGGTTGAGAAGCCAAAACTCTGGGTCTCTGGGTACCACATCCCCCAGTAATTAGCTCTGAGCATTTAAAAACTTCCATCCAGAAGGGAGTTATAAGAGGGCATTCCCACCATATATGTAAAAAGCTCCCTGGAGCTCTCCCACACCGCCAGCAAAGGTTCGAGAGAGTGGGAAACATCCTGTTAAGAACAAGGGGAGTCCTGTACCATCTATATATGAGTTTATAAAGAGTTTCCAAAAGTGTTACAAAAGATAGAGTCCCAATAAGACTGCATTGCTAATCTCGACCAAGAACTCATGAAAGTAGGGGGTTGTGGGAAAAGATCTTCAATGATAAGCACATAGAGTTGGGAGATGGTGTCTGTGTGGGAGAACGAGGGGAGACACATTTTTTCAAAAGCGGTGAGGTCTCTAGTAATGTCAGAAATTCTTGGAGGATGTCAAGAAATGGTGAACTTTGCGAAATTTCCAAAAATCGGGATTTGGTATATTCCAGAGAGATTGGATATCTGAAAATAATCGCACCCTACCTGAACTCACCAGCTGACCGACCCTGAACAACCCAACCCCGGCCCACAGAGTGATGGCCTTCCCATGGAGACCCGGAATAAATCCAGGGTTAAAAAGACAGGAAGTTAAGGGTGACCATTTGGAGGATATGTGGCCCCTGAGTCTAAGCATGTTCCACAATTTAAGCGTGGGGGATGACCGTGGGGTGGGAAGCCACGGCATGATTTCTATATAGTATGGTAAACATCCTTATTCCAGAAGTACCCATTGTTTACAGTCCTTCGCTCATGTCCATTCTAGAATTCTATTTAACTGCACAGCATGGTAATAGCTGGGAATGTGTGGGAGTTGTTGCCCCCCTGGTGTTTTCTCCAGAATAGAATATTGTGTTTAAATCTAGGTGTGTTACTGCCCCAAACAAATGCCCGAATAAGATTCTGAATATCCCAAAACCACAGAGGAGGGATGTGTATGGGAAGGGTTTGGAGAAAAAACAATATCCTAGGGAGGGCGTTCTTTTTGACTACATTAATTCTACCAAACCGAGATAATCGCAATCTCCTCCACTTTTGGAAGTCCATGCGAAGCTTATTCAGTAAAGGGATAAAGTTACAAGAAAATAATTTAGACAGATTGTTTGAGAGCACGACCTCCAGATACTTTAATTTGTGGTCGTACCAAGTGAAAGGGAAGGAGCACTTCAATCCCACAACCACAGTGGGAGAAGTAGTCAGGTTCAGTGCAATAGATTTGGAAAAGTTTATCTTAAAATTAGAAAGGGCTCCGAACCTATCAAATTCCGACATCAGGTTAGGGAGTGAAGTGACTGGGTGTGAAATTAAAGCGAACAAATCGTCGGCATAAAGAGATAATTTGTATTCGTTCCCCTTCACTAGCAGACCAGATATATTTTGGTAAGCCCTTATACTTCTAGCTAAAGCTTCCATGCACAGAACAAAAGCAGTGGGGATAATGGGCATCCCTGTCTCGTGCCATTTGAAATAGTAAAGGAATCTGATAGGGAGCCGTTAATCTTAATTTTGGCAGAAGGGCAGTGTAGAGAGACAGAATTCTATGAAGACGCGTTTCCCAGCCCCAGGTGTTTCAAAATACCAAACAAAAAGTCCCAGTCTACCCTATTGAACGCTTTTTCAGCATTGGTCGATAACATAATAGAGGGGGATACCGTTTGGTTGGCATAATGAATCAAACTAAGCACCTTAGAGGTATCCCTGGCCTCACGGCCCAAGACAAAACCTGCCTGATCTCCATGAATCAAGTCTGGCAATAATAGCTTCAGGCGGTTTGCAATTAGTTTAGCAAAGAGTTTTATATCTATGTTCAGCAGCGAAATCGGCCGGTAACTGGAGCAGAGGCTGGGATCTTTACCCTCTTTGGGTAAAACAGTGACATGAGCGTCGAGGGATTGAGAGGAGAAAAGTGACGTTGCAGAGACAGTGTTGAAGTCTCTTGTAAGAAGAGGGGTCAATTTCTCCTTGAACGCTTTATAATAGGCAATAGTAAACCCGTCGGGGCCCGGACTTTTGCCAGTAGGCGATGAGTCAATGGATTTCATAACTTCCTCAGTAGAGAAAGGAGCATCTAAACCCTCTGCATCTTCCTTGGACAACGCAGGGAAGTCTAAGGATCTCAGATAGTCCGATATAGCTGCTCGGTGTGATAACTTGTCTGCCCTCCCATTCGGCCCAGAAAGATTATATTAGGTGGAGTAATAGTCCTGAAAAGCCCTAGCAATCTGAAGGGTCTCGTGGTGGGGTTGGCCTTGACTATCTTTTATTGAATGAAGGTAAGTGCGCGCTGCTCGCGAAGAGCTTTGGACAACAATTTCCCGGGTTTGTTTCCCCATTGGAAATATCTACTCCGACACTTCCGATATGAAAACTTAACCCTGTCAGAGAGTAATTTTGCTTCAAGATCAGAATAATGTTGGGGGGGTTTGAGATTTTTTATGCAAGAATTCTAGGGCTTTAATCTTAGCCAGTAAATCATCTCTAAGCTTTCTCTGACGTCCTAGTGGATACTGGGAACTCCGTAAGGACCATGGGGAATAGCGGGCTCCGAAGGAGGCTGGGCACTCTAGAAAGATCTTAGACTACCTGGTGTGCACTGGCTCCTCCCACTATGACCCTCCTCCAAGCCTCAGTTAGTTAGATTTCGTGCCCGGCCGAGGTTGGATGCACACTAGGGGCTCTCCTGAGCTCTTAGAAAGTAATAGTCTTAGATTTTTTTTATTTTCAGTGAGACCTGCTGGCAACAGGCTCACTGCAGCGAGGGACTAAGGGGAGAAGAAGCGAACACCATTAGCTCCAGAGGGTTCGACCGCAGGCCCAGCCTTGATGTTCGGTCCCGGAGCCGCGCCGCAGTCCCCCTTACAGAGCCAGAAGCAAGAAGATGGTCCGGAAAATCGGCGGCATGAAGACTCAGTCTTCACATACTTCACACTCTGGCACAGCTGTGCGCCATTGCTCCTCTCGCATACTTCACACTCCGGTCACTGAGGGTGCAGGGCGCTGGGGGGGGGGGGGGGGCGCCCTGAGGCAGCAATAAAAACACCTTGGCTGGCTAAAATACCTCAATATATAGCCCCAGGGGCTATATATGAGGTAAATACCCCTGCCAGAAGTCCATAAACAGCGGGAGAATAGGCCGCGAAAAAGGGGCGGAGCCTATCTCCTCAGCACACTGGCGCCATTTTTCCCTCACAGCTCCGCTCGAAGGAAGCTCCATGGCTCTTCCCTGCAATCTACAGTACCAGTAAGAGGGAAAAGAGAGGGGGGGCATTAAATTTGGCAGTATATATATTATATTTTATTGAAAAGCAGCTATTAGGGACATAACTCAGTTAGTCCCTGTATATATATAGCGCTCTGGTGTGTGCTGGCATACTCTTACTCTGTCCCCCCAAAGGGCTTTTTGTGGGTCCTGTCCTCTGTTTGAGCATTCCCTGTGTGTGTGGGGTGTGTCGGTACGGCTGTGTCGACATGTTTGATGAGGATAATGATGTGGAGGCGGAGCAGATGCCTTTAGCAGGTATGTCACCCCCTGGGGGGCAGACACCTGAGTGGATGAGCTTATGGAAAGAAATGAGTGCACGTATAGACTCTTTACATAAAAAATTTCATGACATGCCAACTGTGGGACAGCCGAGTCTTCAGCTCGTGCCTGTCCAGGTGTCTCAAGGGGCATCAGGGGCTCTAAAACGCCCGCTATCTCAGGTGGCAAACGTAGATGTTGACACTCATACTGACACCAGTGTTGACGAGGATGAGTCGAATCTAATGCCCGTCAGGGCCATTCACTGCATGATTGAAGCAATGAAAGAGGTGCTAAACGTTTCTGATTTACATCCAGGTACCACAAAAAAGGGTATTATGTTTGGGGAGAAAAAACTACCCGTAGTTTTTCCCCCTTCAGATTAATTAAATGAGGTGTGTGAAGAAGAGTGGCTTTCCCCTGATAAAAATTAGTAATTCCTAAGAAGCTACTAATGACGTTCCCTTTCCCGCCAGAGGATAGGTTACGCTGGGAAACACCCCCTAGGGTGGATAAAGCGCTCACACGTTTGTCTAAAAAGGTGGCACTACCGTCACAGGATACGGCCGCCCTTAAGGAGCCTGCTGATAGAAAGCAGAAGGCGATCCTGAAGTATGTTTACACACACTCAGGCATTATACTTAGACCAGCTATTGCGTCAGCATGGATGTGCAGTGCTGCCGCTGTGTGGTCAGATAAATTGTCAGAAAATATTGACACACTAGACAGAGACACGATTCTGCTAACAATTGACCATATCAAAGATTCAGTCTTGTATATGAGAGATGCACAGAGGGAAATCTGCCGGCTGGCATCTAAAGTAAGTGCATTGTCCATTTCTGCTAGGAGATGCTTATGGACTCGCCAGTGGACAGGAGATGCAGATTCCAAAAGGCACATGGAAGTTTTGCCTTATAAGGGGGAGGAATTATTTGGGGATGGTCTCTCCGACCTAGTTTCCACAGCAACGTCTGGGAAGTCAGCATTTCTACCCCATGTCCCCTCACAGCCTAAGAAGGCGCCATTTTATCAGGTTCAGTCCTTTCGGACACAGAAAAGCAAGCGTGGAAAAGGAGGTTCTTTTCTGTCTAGGGGCAGAGGTAGAGGAAAAAAGTCTGCAACAAACAGCAGGTTCCCAGGAGCAAAAGTCCTCCCCCGCTTCTTCTTCTAAGTCCGCCGCATGACGGTGGGGCTCCACAGGCGGAGCCAGGTACGGTGGGGGCCCGCCTCAAAAATTTCAGCGATCAGTGGGCTCGCTCACAAGAGGATCCCTGGATCCTTCAAGTAGTATCTCAGGGGTACAAGCTGGAATTTGAGGCGGCTCCACCCCACCGGTTCCTAAAATCTGCCTTGCCGATTGCTCCCTCAGACAGGGAGGCGGTGCTAGCGGCAATTCACAAGCTGTATTCCCAGCAGGTGATAATCAAGGTACCCCTACTTCAACGAGGTCGGGGTTACTATTCCACACTATTTGTGGTACCGAAGCCAGACGGTTCGGTGAGACCCATTTTAAATTTGAAATCCTTGAACAAGTACATAAAAAAATTCAAGTTCAAGATGGAATCGCTCAGGGCGGTTATTGCAAGCCTGGACGAGGGGGATTACATGGTTTCCCTGGACATCAAGGATGCTTACCTGCATGTCCCCATTTACCATCCTCACCAGGAGTACCTCAGATTTGTGGTACAGGACTGCCATTACCAATTCCAGACGCTGCCGTTTGGACTCTCCACGGCACCAAGGGTATTTACCAAGGTTATGGCGGAAATGATGATACTCCTTCGAAGAAAGGGAGTTTTAATTATCCCGTACTTGGACGATCTCCTAATAAAGGCACGGTCCAAGGAACAGTTGTTGGTGGGAGTAGCACTATCTCAGGAAGTGCTGCGCCAGCACGGCTGGATTCTGAATATTCCAAAGTCACAGCTGGTACCGACGACAGGTCTAATGTTCCTGGGGATGATTCTGGACACAGCCCAGAAAAAAGTGTTTCTCCCGGAGGAGAAAGCCAGGGAGTTGTCTTTTCTAGTCAGAGACCTCTTGAAACCAAAACAGGTATCGGTGCATCACTGCACGCGGGTCCTGGGAAAGATGGTAGCTTCTTACGAAGCAATTCCATTTGGCAGGTTCCATGCCAGAATTTTTCAGTGGGATCTGTTGGACAAGTGCTCCGGATCGCATCTTCAGATGCATCGCTTGATAACCCTGTCTCCAAGAACCAGGGTGTCTCTTCTATGGTGGCTGCAGAGTGCTCATCTTCTGGAGGGGCTCAGATTCGGCATACAGGACTGGGTCCTGGTGACCACGGATGCCAGCCTGCGAGGCTGGGGGGCAGTCACAAAGGGAAGAAACTTCCAAGGACTATGGTCAAGTCAGGAGACTTCTCTTCACATAAATATTCTGGAGCTAAGGGCCATCTACAATGCCCTAAATCAAGCAAAATCCCTGCTCCTACATCAGCCGGTGCTGATCCAGTCAGACAACATCACGGCAGTCGCCCATGTGAATCGACAGGGCGGCACAAGAAGCAGGATGGCAATGGCAGAAGCCACAAGAATTCTCCGATGGGCGGAAAATCATGTACTAGCACTGTCAGCAGTGTTCATTCCGGGTGTAGACAACTGGGAAGCAGACTTTCTCAGCAGGCACGACCTCCACCCGGGAGAGTGGGGACTTCATCCAGAAGTCTTCCAAATGATTGCAAATCAGTGGGGTCGTCCACAGGTGGACATGATGGCGTCCCGTCTAAACAAAAAACTAGAGAGGTATTGCGCCAGGTCAAGAGACCCTCAGGCGATAGCGGTGGACGCTCTGGTAACACCGTGGGTGTACCAGTCAGTTTATGTGTTCCCTCCTCAGCCGCTAATACCAAAGGTATTGAGAATAATAAGAAAGCGAGGAGTAAACACAATTCTCGTGGTTCCGGATTGGCCAAGAAGAGCGTGGTACCCAGAACTTCAAGAGATGATCTCAGAGGACCCGTGGCCTCTGCCACTCAGACAAGACCTGCTACAGCAGGGGCCCTGTCTGTTCCAACATTTACCGCGGCTGCGTTTAACGGCATGGCGGTTGAACACCGGATCCTGAAGGAAAAGGGCATTCCGGAGGAAGTCATTCCTACGCTTATTAAAGCCAGGAAAGAAGTTACAGCAAATCATTATCACCGCATATGGCGGAAATATGTTGCATGGTGTGAGGCCGAAAAGGCCCAACAGAGGAATTTCAACTAGGTCGATTTCTGCATTTCCTGCAAGCAGGAGTGAATATGGGCCTAAAACTGGGCTCCATTAAGGTACAGATCTCGGCTCTGTCGATTTTCTTTCAGAAAGAACTAGCTTCAGTACCTGAAGTTCAGACATTTGTAAAGGGAGTGCTGCATATTCAGCCCCCGTTTGTGCCTCCTGTGGCACCTTGGGATCTCAACGTGGTGTTGAGTTTCTTAAAATCACATTGGTTTGAACCACTAAAAACCGTGGATCTGAAATATCTCACGTGGAAGGTGGTTATGTTATTGGCCTTGGCTTCTGCCAGGCGAGTATCAGAATTGGCGGCTTTGTCTTGTAAAAGCCCTTATCTGATTTTCCATATGGATAGGGCAGAATTGAGGACTCGTCCCCAGTTTCTACCTAAGGTGGTGTCAGCGTTTCACCTGAATCAGCCTATTGTGGTGCCTGCGGCTACTAGGGACTTGGAGGACTCCAAGTTGTTAGACGTGGTCAGGGCCCTGAAAATTTATGTTTCCAGAACGGCTGGAGTCAGAAAATCTGACTTGTTGTTTATCCTATATGCGCCCAACAAGCTGGGTGCTCCTGCTTCTAAGCAGACTATTGCTCGTTGGATTTGTAGTACAATTCAGCTTGCGCATTCTGTGGCAGGCCTGCCACAGCCAAAATCTGTCAATGCCCATTCCACAAGGAAGGTGGGCTCATCTTGGGCGGCTGCCCGAGGGGTCTCGGCTTTACAACTTTGCCGAGCTGCTACTTGGTCAGGGGCAAACACATTTGCAAAATTCTATAAATTTGATACCCTGGCTGAGGAGGACCTGGAGTTCTCTCATTCGGTGTTGCAGAGTCATCCGCACTCTCCCGCCCGTTTGGGAGCTTTGGTATAATCCCCATGGTCCTTACGGAGTTCCCAGCATCCACTAGGACGTCAGAGAAAATAAGAATTTACTCACCGGTAATTCTATTTCTCGTAGTCCGTAGTGGATGCTGGACGCCCATCCCAAGTGCGGTTTATCTGCAATACTTGTAAATAGTTATTGTTAACTAAATCGGGTTATTGTTGAGCCATCTGTTGAGAGGCTCTGTTGTTTCATACTGTTAACTGGGTTTCATATCACGAGTTGTACGGTGTGATTGGTGTGGCTGGTATGAGTCTTACCCAGGATTCAAAATCCTTCCTTATTGTGTACGCTCGTCCGGGCACAGTATCCTAACTGAGGCTTGGAGGAGGGTCATAGTGGGAGGAGCCAGTGCACACCAGGTAGTCTAAGATCTTTCTAGAGTGCCCAGCCTCCTTCGGAGCCCGCTATTCCCCATGGTCCTTACGGAGTTTCCAGCATCCACTACGGACTACGAGAAATAGAATTACCGGTGAGTAAATTCTTATTTTTTCCTATGTTTTTTACGGAATGAGCCTAACTGGATACACACCCCTCGTAGGACGCATTTGTGTGCCTCCCACACCGAAATTTTAGAAACATCATCTAGGTAATTAGTGCTGATATAGGAATCTATAGCAGAGTCAAGTTGGGAGCGACACATCACGTCTTGCAATAAAGTATCGTTAAAGCGCCATGACCTTTGATGTCATGTGCCAGACGGTAGACGTATTGTAAAATGAACGGGGGCGTGGTCAGACCATACAATTTGTCCTATTGAGGTGTCAGAAATTAAATGTAGGTGCTGGTGACAGAAATAAATAATCGAGTCTGGAATATATCTGATGGCGGTGTGAATAAAAGGAAAAATCCACCTCAGAGGGGTGTGTCAGTCTCCATGAGTCGATCAGCTAATGGTCAAGCAGGGTGCGTCTCACCCTCCTATACTCCTTTTCCGGCCTACAGAAAACCTTTTTAGAAGTATCGTGAAGGGGATCGAGTGTCCAGTTTAAATTGCCTCCCATCACCACCACTCCTTCGAGAAGGGGCTCAGCAGCTTCCAGAACCGAAGACAGAAATGAAGGCTGCTTAATGTTGGGAGCATAAACGTTCAAAAAGGAAAAACGTTGGCCATGAAGATCACATTTAACCAGCAACCCCCTACCTTCAATTAATCTGTGGGAGGAGACAATAAGGATAGGCAGGTGGCACGCCAACAGGACAGCCACTCCTAACGTCCTACCAGAGGGGTTGTTAGTCATGAAAATATGGGGGTAATAGTGACACTTAAGCGACGGCACGTTGCCTGTCTTAAAATGTGTTTGCTGAATAAAAGCTATGTCAACCTCATCTCTAAGCCATTTAAGGAGTTTAGATCTCTTCTCAGGAATATTCAAGCCTTTTACATCAAGGGTAGTTATACGTATATCATCCAGACCCATTACAACTCAGACTCTAGCCGGTTTGCATTAGTCATCTCTACCATTGATATATGGGGGGGGGGGGGGGGGGGGAACCAAGAAAAGAAGATAGAGTAGAAAGAAAACCAGGAGAAGCAGAGGAGGAAATTGCAGTGAGGAAAGACACACTGCAAAATATATCAATAATAAACATTGCTAACAGCGATATGAGAGAAAAAATTGCTGCAAAGGGGGTAGGAGCGGAAACCGGCCGACTCCTAACCCTAGGAGACAGAAGATGCAGCATAATGGGGGTCCTACGGGGGGGAGCCAGGGACGGCAACCTCCCACGGCATAAAAATTTACTTAATGCGAAGAAATTACCCAGGAATAAGAATGAATACACTATACAATATGGAAAAAGAGATCAAAGAACCATGAAGAAACATCATCGCAGCAGTAATAATTCAGCAGATATGTTTCAAACACTTCCTAACGTTAATATAACGCCTAACTTCAGGAACTATAACAAAACAAATCACATACAATGGAAACCTGTTGTAGCGCAAGGATGAAAAACCACAAATGCATCTGCAGAAACAGGACCCATCTCACCAACACAAGGCAAATAAGTCCCAATCATGGAGGTTCAGAAGACTGAGAGCTGGTAGGATGAGTCCCCGTCCTACGCGGGGATCGCACCGGTTGCCACATGTCATCCGAAGGAATCACGGCAGGTATGACAGGTTGATGATGGTAAGAGTTCCATTCAGGCAACGTCAGAGGCGGTACGCCTAAAGTCGTGAGAAAGGCCGGTAATCGGACGGTTTAGAGAGCACTGCTACTTGACCATTATGAGAAACCTGAAGAGAGAAAGGGAAGCCCCGTCTATATTTCAGTTCAAGTTTCCGAAGGGAGTCCGTAAGGGGTTTCAAGGTTCGGCGCTGTTGCAAGGTTGACCATGCCAGATCAGGGAATAGCTGGATCCTGTCGCCTTGGAAATCAATACCATCCAGCTGGTGGGCCTTTCTCATTATCTCCTCCTTTTGGGCATAATAATGGAGCCTACAGATCACATCTCTCTGCCTATCAGACGACATGTCCCGAGGACGGAGAGCACGGTGAGCTCTATCGAACACTTTGTCTCTGTTCGGATCTAGATCAATAAGCTCTCCAAATATTGAAGTTAGTGCGTTCATCAGATCAGCCTGTTGGAAACTTTCAGGTAGACCACTGACCCTGATATTGTTCCGCCTCCCACGGTTATCCATATCTTCTATGCGGGCTTTGAGAAAGGAAATACCACTCCTCTGATGAGAAATCACCTCTTGAAATTTAGTTAGAGTGTCAAGGCTAGATGCCTTGTTGTTCCAATACATCAACACGGGTCGCAATCTGAGACGTCTTGTTGAAGCGCTGTCACCTCTTGCTTGATGGTAGCTAGTAAGTGAGTCTCTAAGGCCGAGAAATCTTGCTTCGTGGGAAGTGATTTAACATGAGAGAAAATCTCGCTAATCTCTGCAGTCAAAGAGGAGGACATTGGAGGTTGCAGAGTCTTGGGAGCCGACGTCATCCACCTGAGTACATAAAATCAGGGAATCAGGAAAGGCTAAAGTGGTGGCTGGGCCCATAGTAGGTGTAGTCAAGAACTGACGGAGATCTGACGAATGACGGGTCGCAGATTTTGGAGTCTCGTCCGGCTTGGTCTTGGCCTTTTTCTTATTTGTGCCTCTCACCATGAGACCGGTCTATAAAGAAAGGTGGCGCAGCGTATCACTTTTCATACATCCTAGGTAATATGAAAATGCGTGGGTCGTCACCGTGCAGTGGCTCCCCACGTGGCCTTAAGGAAACGTCAGGCAAGCAGTAACATCATCCAAGCGATAACTGGGGGTCGTCACATACTTGCATGTGAATCTACGGGCCGGGCCAGCAACGAACTTCAGAGAATAGGTGTCTCATATGCGTCGGGCCAGTCAGACTGCAGCCTTTCGGGGTCATCCGGCTACTTGAGTGGCCCAGGAATCAAATGTCGTAGTGAGACACTTATACATATTCCTGTTTGGGTGGTGGGAAATGGCGTGTAGCACCAGAGGCTGGCTTATATGTTACAGCCCTGTAGATCCATGCAGCACAGGGGAGTCAATCAGACCTGATTGGCAGCAGAGGGTAGTGGCTGTATGGGGGATCTGGCACAAACAGGGGCTAAGTAAGAAATGTCTTACTGGGGTGGGCACAATGGGTGTGCAGTGCTGGTTGCAGAGTCGCACTGTCTCCTCCAGAAGCACTGCCCTGTCACCAATGTCCTGCAGGTCGCCCTCACTGGGCGTACTGGAGCGCCGGGAACAAGCAGGAGCTCAGCAGGTGAGGTTAGGCCTATTCACAAAATGGCCGCCGGGCGCCGCACAGCTCCATCTGGGCAACGCAGGCCCTGGCAGTAGCAGGCAGAGAAGGCAGGTAGGGGCTGCGGGAGGCAGCCTCCGGCGGTGCCCTGCAGCAGCACTGCCTTTGGGAGGCAGAGGGTAAGGCCGCGGCTCCGTACCAATGGCCCTGGAGAGGAGGAAAATCGAGGCCCTGGTCTAGTGGACGCCCGCAATCCGCGGGAGCACTAAGAGCTGCTCCCCGATTCTGCGGCACAAGCTGGGGCACACAGAGGAGTCAGGGGGGGCCGGGGACCCAACCAGTATGAAGCAAGGGCTCAGAGGGGGTGTACTAGATGTATTTATAACCACCAGTTGCAGGAGTTCTCACTGCGTGTGTCTGCTTCCTTCAGCAGCTAGGCCACGCCCCACAAACTGTTTTAGTTTTAAACAAAATACAAGGCAGATCCCTGTACAACGTCAGGTACAGATGGATCCACCTTGGGCTATGTTTGCACAGACCTTATCCAGTATAGCTGAACGGATAATTCCTTCGGTACCAGGAATAGGTTACACTATTAACCCTTACATGCAGCTCCCTACCTATGGTATATCACTTCCATAGTGTTCACTCTAGGTGACGGGGAGGGCAGGGTGCTGGTTGATGAGGGGCAGAAGCGCGCGCGCAGTGAAAAGGGGCGTGCCCATGCAAATGGAGGGCGTGTCTACTTGCACGTGATACAAGTGGGCAGTTCAGCCCACAGACATGGGCGGCCGGCGGCGTCACTGTTGTGGGCGTACACAGCACCTACGGAGATACTGGGCTTCCCCCAAGCTCTCTCACAGCGTGAATGGATGCCGCGTGCATGCGCGCGGCATCTTTACATGCTGAGAGGGCAGAAAGCGGGCGGCTGTTTTAGCAGGGCATCAGCTTCAGCAATAGCTGCTCGCAGAGCAGTTTGGTTACATACGTGTAAAGCTGATTCAGAATCTAAGAAGGTTTTGGAATCTTTGCCTTTTTCTGGAAATATTCTTTTTGGTAAAGAATTGACAGATATTCTGGAGTTGATCGGAAGCAGACTCCAAAAAGGTTAAGTTTCCTTCCACTTACAACCTCAAACCTACAGTTCAGACTTTTCGGCCCTTTCGACCTCAATGAAAAGTTGGGGAAAAAGGGATCGCAAGCAGCCCCAATACAACAAGTGTGGTAAGTCAAAAAAGTAATGGGCTACCATAGGACCGGCTTCCAAATCCGAAGACAAGCCATCAGCCTGATGGTGCGTGCCTCCACCTGGGGGACCCCAGGGTAGGGGGCTGACTTCTTCAGTTTGCACAGATCTGGAAGCAGTCTACAACAGATGCCTGGGTGGAGGAAGCAGTATCTCTAGGTTATGCTTTTCCCTTCAAGAGGCATCCTCCTCAAAGGTTTTTTTGTACCAGCCCATCTCTGGTAGAGACGAAGGCCAGGGCTTTGCAAGAAGCAGTTCAGAAATTGCTTCAGTCAGGAGTAGTCATTCCAGTTCCCCTGGCACAACAAGGACAGGGTTTATACTCCAACCTGTTTTTGGTTCAGAAGCCAAATGGGTCATTTTGGCTCATTCTCAGTCTCAAAATGCTAAACAAATACATTTGGGTACCTCGGTTTCACATGGAGACGTTACGTTCCATAGTCTTGGCCATGGAGCATGGGGATTATATGGCATCCCTGGATATACAGGATGCTCACCTACTTGTTCCTATAGCACTGTCCCATCAGTGTTATCTCAGGTTCACTATCCTCCAACAGCATTTTCAGTTCCAGTTCCTACCCTTTGGGTTAGCCACAGCCCCCAGAGTATTTACCAAGATTATGGTGGTTATGGCAGCTTATCTCCACCAACAGGGGATACGATTTTTTCCATACCTCAATGATCTATTAATCCTGGCACAGTCACAGGAATTGCTCCTATGTCATCTCCAACAGACAATAACATGTCTGCAGAGGCACGGGTGGCTCATAAATTAGGCAAAATCATCTCTAGTTCCATCACAATGGATGACTCACTTGGGGGCTGTACTTGATTCAGGTCTGCAGAGAGTATTTTTACCTCGGAACAAGATAACCAAGGTTCAGTCAAGGATTCAAGACTTGCTACACAATCAAACAGTATACATTCATGCAGCAATATGAGTGATGGGTTTGATGGTGTCAATATTCAACGTGGTGGAGTATGCACAATTCCACTCAAGGCCTCTGCAGCATTTGATTCTAGCCAAATGGAATGGATAACACCAGACAATAAAAACACAGACTATGGTACTTTCAATAAAAGTAAGAAGGTCATTAGCCTGGTGGCTACAGACGTCCACTCTGGACAAGGGGAGACCCTTTTGGATATCAGATTGGGAAATTCTGACAACAGATGCCAGTCTTCAGGGCTGGGGAGTAGTGTCCAGTAGCGTGGGTTTCCAGGTGCGATGGACCAAAGAAGAAAGTTGCCTGCCAATAAATGTGTTAGAACTTCGGGCCATATACATGGCACTGGTTCAGGCAAAGGACATTCTTTGAGGAAAACCAGTCCAGATCTACTCGGACAATGCGACGGCAGTAGCGTACCTCAACCATCAGGGAGGAACTCACAGCCAAAAAGAAATGTAGGAGTTAAGTCACATACTAAAGTGGGCAGAACTTCATCATCCAGCCTTGTCTGCAGTATTCATTCTGGGAGTCCTAAACTGGGAAGCGGACTTTCTCAGTCGACACACCATTCAAGCAAGTGAGTGGGCTCTACACCCGCAGGTCTTCCAGACGCTAGTAGACAAATGCGGGTTGCCAGAGATAGATCTCATGGCATCCCGCCTGAACAACAAAGTGCTCGCAGACGGGTCAAGAACAAAGGATCCCAGAGTGATCCTTGTGGATGCCTTGTCGGTGAGATGGGACTTTCATCTGGCTTATGTGTTCTCTCCAACCACTCTCTTACCTAGGGTGGTGAGAAAGATAAAGCAAGGAAAGGGTGCCGTGATACTAATAGCTCCGGCTTGGCCCAGAAGGCATTGGTATACGGATCTGCAGAGAATGTCGATTGGATGCTCCATTTCTCTAACGTCCTAAGTGGATGCTGGGGACTCCGTAAGGATCATGGGGAATAGACGGGCTCCGCAAGAGATAGGGCACTCTAGAAAAGAATTAGGTCTACTGGTGTGCACTGGCTCCTCCCTCTATGCCCCTCCTCCAGACCTCAGTTAAGAATCTGTGCCCGAACGAGAAGGGTGCACCTTAGTGAGCTCTACAGAGCTTGCTGAGAGAAAAGTATTTTGATTAGGACTGAGGGGAGAGGAGCAAACCTTACCAACTGCAGGATAGGTTGCGCTCCTTAGGCTACTGGACACCATTAGCTCCAGAGGAATCGAACACAGGTACTAACCATTGGCGGTCCGATCCCAGAGCCGCGCTGCCGTCCCCCTCGCAGAGCCAGAAGCATGGCCTGGAGTGAAATCGGCGGCAGAAGACGTCTGTCTTCATATAAGGTAGCGCACAGCACTGCAGCTGTACGCCATTGCTCCCACAGCACACCACACACTCCGGTCACTGTAGGGTGCAGGGCGCAGGGGGGGGCGCCCTGGGCAGCAATAAGGTACCTTTTGGCAAAATTAAGCAGACATACAGGTAGGCACTGTATGTCTGCATGAGCCTCCGACATTATTCACACAAAATCGCGGGACAGAAAGCCGCCATGAAGGGGGCGGGGCTTCTTCCTCAGCACTCACCAGCGCCATTTTCTCTTCACGGCTCCGCTGGAAGGAAGCTCCCCAGACTCTCCCCTGCAGAATCACGATTGAGGGGTGAAAAAAAGAGGGGGGGGGGGCGCAAATCATATAATACAGCAGCTACTAGGTAAACACTGAGTTACTGTGTTTTTTCCTGGGTCATATAGCGCTGGGGTGTGTGCTGGCAAACTCTCTCTCTCTCTCCAAAGGGCCTTGTGGGGGAGCTGTCTTCAAAAAGAGCTTCCCCTGTGTGTATGGTGTGTCGGTACATGTGTGTCGACATGTCTGATGTAGAAGGCTCCCATAAGGAGGAGATGGAGATAATGTGTGTAAGAAGGTGTCGCCGTCGACAACACCGACACTTATGTGGATATGTGTAAATTAGTGCAAAGATAAAGTTATTGCACAAAGAAGGTTAGGAAACGGACAGGAAATCTACCCAGGTCTGTCCCTATGTCGCAGAGTCCGTCAGAGTCTCTCAATGTTCACTATCCAAGATAATAGACACTGATATCGACACAGAGTTTGACTCCAGTGTCGACTATGATAATGCAAAATTGCAGCCAGAGTGGCAGTACAGTATTCAATATATGTTTATTGTAATAAAATGTGCATATCACTGATGACTCATCTGTCCCTGACATGAGGGTACACAGGTGTAAGGGAAAGGAAGCTGAGGTAACTTTCCCTCCTCTCATGAGGAAAAAGAGCGGGAATCTCCAGACAAGACTGCAGCTTCCCACAAAGATTTCTCAGACAGTATCCTTTACCCACTAGGGCCAGGATAAGATGGAAATCTTCCCCTAGGGTGTCACAAAAGGCAGCCCTGATGCTACAGCTATTCTCAGGGATCCTGCAGATAGTGTGCACATTATGGTACACTACTCAGACCGACGATTGGGTCGGCATGGGTTTATAGCGCTGTGGCAGCGTGGACAGGTACCTTATCAGCAGAGATAGAGACCCTAGTATGTATAGAGATATATATATATATATATATGTAGGGATATATATATTTATATTAATGATGCGGTCTTAAGAGATATGTATATATATATATATGTATGTATATATATATATATATATATATATATATATAAACATGCCCATAGAGACATGAGTATACTGGGTACTAGTGACAAAGCTATGTCGATTTCTGCTTGACGTGTCCTGTACAATGGACAGACGATGCAGCCTTAAGAGGCATATGGAAGGCTGAGGATTGGGTGGAGATGGTTTATCGGATCGGGTCTCCACGGCTATATCTGGTAATTCTGATATTTGGCCTTATATCCCTGCACTGCCTAGCAAAGCACGACATTATCAAATGTAGCTTTTCGAATAAAGAAACAAGTATGAGATGCGTCCTTTCTTGCCAGAGGCGGGGGCAGAGAAAAGTCCTCCACCGGCCTCTACATAAACCACCGTATGTTGCTGGGGCTCCACAGGCGGAGCTAGGCCCGGTGGCGGCACGCTTTCGGAAGTGCAGCCGCCAGTGGGTTCACTACCTGTTAGATATTTAGATATTGTGTCTCAGGGATACAAGAAAAAATGCCCCCTCACCGACGGCCCTGACGGCTTCCCCTCACAAGAGGGAAACAGTGTGAACTGCATTTCACAAATTGTATATTCAACAGGTGGTGGTCAAGGTTCCACTCATTCAACAAGGAGGGGATTATTTTTATTTGACCATGTTGTGGTCCCAAAACCAAAAGGTTTGGTCAGACCCATATTGGATTAAAATCCCTGAACATATACCTGAAAAGGGGCAAGTTCTGGATGGCATCGCTTAGAGCGGTCATTGTAAGCCTGAAAGGGGGTTCGGGACATAAGGATGAATACCTTTTAGGTCCCCATTTACCCACCTCATCAGGCGTACCTCAGTATTGCGGTACGGGATTGTCATTACCTGTTTAGACCAGGGTAATGGCGGAAGTGAGAGTGATCCTGTGGAAGCAAGGTGTCACTATTGTCACGTATTTAGAAGATCTCTACATAGAAGCGAGATCAAAGGAGCAGTTGCTGAACAGCGTATCACTTTCTCGGGAAGTGTAACGGTAACACGACTGAATTCTATATATTCCAAAGTCGCAGTTGGTTCCTACAGCTCATCTGCCCATCCTAGGCATGATCCTAGACACAGACCAGAAAGGGATGTATCTCCCAATAGAGAGAGCTCAGGAGCTCGTGACACTGGTCAGAAATCTATATACACAAAGAAGGTGTTAGTGCATCACTGCACTCGAGTCCTGGGGAAGATGGTGGCATCATAAGAGGCCATTCCCGTCGGCAGGTTCCATGCGAGGACCTTTCAGTGGGACTTACTGGACAAGTGGTCCGGATCACAGCTTCAGAAGCATCGGTTAATCACCCTATCCCCCAGGGCCAGGGTGTCTCTCATGTGGTGGCTGCAGAGTTCTCACCTTCGCGAGGGCCGCTGATTCGGCATTCGGGACTGGGTCCTGGTGGCCACGGATGCAAGCCTCCAAGGGTGGTGGGGGCAGTAACACAGAGAAGAAATTTCTAAGGTCTGTGGTCAAGTCAGGAGACTTGCCTTCACATTAACATCCTGGACCTAAGGGCCATATACAATGCCCTAAGTCAAGCGGAGACCCTGCTTCGCGACCAACCGGTTCTGATTCACTCAGACAACATCACCGCAGTGGCTCATGTAAACCGCCAAGGCGGTACAAGGAGCAGGGTGGCGAGGATGGAAGCCACCAGATTTCTTCGCTGGGCTGAGAATCACGTAAGCGCACTGTCAGCAGTGTTCATTCCGGGCAACTGGGAAGCAGACTTCCTCAGCAGGCACGGCCTACACCCGGGAGAGTGGGGACTTCATCAAGAAGTTTTCACGCTGATGGCGTGTCGGTGGGAACTGCCACAAGTAGACATGAGGGCATCTCGCCTCAACAATAAGCTACGGCGGTATGGCGCCAGGTCAAGTGACCCTCAGGCGATAACTGTGGATACGCTAATGACACCGTGGGTGTTACAGTCGGTGTATGTATTTTCCCCTCATCATCTCATACCCAAGGTACTGAGAATCATAAGGAAGAGAGGGGTGAGAACAATACTCATTGTTCCGGATTGGCCAAGAAGAACTTGGTATCCAGATCTGCAAGAGATGCTAACAGAGGACCCATGGCCTCGGCCTCTAAGACAGGCTTGGTTGCAACAGGGGCCCTGTATGTTCCAAGAAGATGGACCAAATATGTGTGAGTGGGTGTCTCCGTCGACGACGCCGACACCTGTTTGGATATGTGCTAAGGTGAATTTATTGCACCTGAGTTTGGAGAACGGACAGGAAATCTACCCATGTCTGTCCTTATGTCGCAGAGATCGTTAGAGTCTCTCAAGGTTCACTATCCAAAATAAGGGACGCTGAGATAGACACAGCGTTTGACTCCAGTGTAGACTACTATAATGTACAGTGTTCAATGTGACGGTTGAACATTATCACCGTATATGACAAAAAATAATAATAATATGTTGCTCGGTGTGAGGCCAGGAATGCTCCTACTGAGGAATTCCAGCTGGGCCGTTTTCTTTCACTTCCTACAATCAGGAGTGTGTTTGGGCCTAAGAATAGGATCCATTAAGGTCCATATATCAGGCTTAGAACTGACTTCTTTTTCTGCAGTTCAGACCTTTGTAAGAGAGTGCTGCATATACAGCCCCCGTTTGTGCCTCCAGTGGCACCTTGGGATCTGAACGTGGTGTTGATTTTCTTGAAATCACATTGGTTTGAACCACTAAAATCAGTAGAGTTAAAATATCTCACGTAGAAGGTGGTCATGTTTTTAGCCTTAGCTTTAGCTAGGCGTGTGTTGGAATGGGCGGCTTTGTCACATATAAAGCCCCTATCTGTTTTTTCATATGGACAGGGCAGAATTGCGGATTCGTCAGCAATTTCTGCTGAAGGTAGTGTCATCTTTTCATATGAAGCAACCTATTGTGGTGCCTGTAGCTACCAGTGGCTGGGAGAATTCCGAGTTACTAGATGTACTGCGGGCTTTGAAGAGTTATGTGGCCAGAACGGCTAAGGTCAGGAAAACGGAGTCGCTGTTTATCCTGTATGCATCCAACAAGCTGGGTGCTCCTGCTTCAAAGCAAACTATTGCTCACTGGATCTGTGACACGATTCAGCAGGCTCATTCTGCGGCTGGGTTGCCGCATTCAAAATCAGTAAAGACCCATTCCACAAGGAAGGTGGACTCTTTTTGGGCGGCTGCCCGAGGGGTCTCGGCATTGCAACTTTGCCGAGCAGCTATTTGGTCGGGTTCAAACACATTTGCTAAATTCTACAAGTTTGATACCCTGGCTGAGGAGGACCTTGAGTTAGCTCATTCGGTGCTGCAGAGTCATCCGCACTCTCCCGCCCGTTGGGGAGCTTTGGTATAATCCCCATGGTCCTTACGGAGTCCCCAGCATCCACTTAGGACGTTAGAGAAAATAAGATTTTACTCACCGGTAAATCTATTTCTCGTAGTCTGTAGTGGATGCTGGGCGCCCGTCGCAAGTGCGGACTTCTGCAATACTTGTATATAGTTATTGCTTAACAAAGGGTTATGTTATGTTACATCAGGTTGTCTGATGTTTTGTAATTGTTCATACTGTTAACTGGGTTTGGTTATCACACGTTATACGGTGTGATTGGTGTGGCTGGTATGAGTCTTACCCTGGATTCCAAAATCTTTTCCTTGTAATGTTAGCTCGTCCGGGCACAGTTTCCTTAACTGAGGTCTGGAGGAGGGGCATAGAGGGAGGAGCCAGTGCACACCAGTAGACCTAATTCTTTTCTAGAGTGCCCTATCTCCTGCGGAGCCCGTCTATTCCCCATGGTCCTTACGGAGTCCCCAGCATCCACTACGGACTACGAGAAATAGATTTACCAGTGAGTAAAATCTTATTTTCTGCTCCCTCAACGTCCAGACCTGCTGACGCAGGGTCCTTGTTATCACAGACATCTGGATCGACTGTCTTTGATGGCGTGGCTCTTGAAACCTATCCTGAAGTCAAGAGGATTCTCACAACAGGTAGTTAAAACAATGCTCAGAGCAAGGAAACCTTCCTCAGCTCGTATTTATCACTGAATATGGCAAACCTATATTCTTTTGTGCAGTGAAAGAAAGGTGGACCCTAAATCTTTCAGAGTTTCCAGGGTCTTAGCATTACTTCAGGCAGGAATGGATAAAGGGTTGAGTGTGGCTTTCTTGAGAGTGCAAGTGTCGGCATTGACTGTATGGTTCCAAAAGAAAATTGCCAATTTACAGGATGTGCGTACTTTTTTCCAGGGACTGCTGCACATTCAACCGCCGTTTGTTCTGCCTACAGTGCCGTGGGAATTATGTTTAGTCCTGAAAGGCCTTCAAGTTGCCCAATTTGAACCACTTAATAAAGTGGCTCTTAAATGGTTGACAGCTAAAGTGCTCTTTCTACTGACTATGGCATCAGCTAGAAATGTATCAGATTTAAGGGCATTATCATGTCATTCCTCATTTCTGATTTTTTATCCAGATAGAGCAGTTCTCAGAACTAGATCTGGGTATCTTCCTAAGGTGGTGTCTAAATTCCACCTTAATGAAGAAATTGTGGTCCCGGCTTTTCAGGTACCGGGACTTTCTGCAGGAGATGCATCGCTGGACGTGGTCCGTGCATTAAGGATCCACGTGGATTATACCAGTGCCATCAGAAAGACAGATTCTTCATTCTCTACAGATTTCACAAGAGAGGCTGGCCTGCTATTAAACAAACGCTGGCAAGATGGCTTTGTGTGACTATTTCAGAAGCATATTCTCAGGCTGATCTCCCTGTTCCGGCTAATGTCTCTGCTCACTCTACTTGTAAGGTAGGTCCATCATGGACAGCACAGTGTGGTGCTTCAGCAGAACAGATCTGTAAGGCAGCCACATGGTCTTCCATTATCACATTCATTAGAAATATTTATTTATTCCATTTTGGAATAAGGTTGTAACATAACATAATGTGGAAAAAGGGAAGTACTGTGAATACTTTCTTGATGCTGGATAGCACACTCCCTCCAATAGGACTGAAGGCGCTTAACAGAATGAACATAATATAGTACAGAAACAATGAAGTACAGAAAATCTTATGAATTACAGAGAGCATGAAGATACTAAAGGGACAGTTAGGTAATACTGAGTAAACGGGAAAGTCTTGAGCCTGTTTCTGAAGGATTCTAGAGTGGGGGCCCCTTGCACTGTGTGGGGAAGAGAGTTCCATAGAATCTGAGCTGCATGTCTAAAGCTCGCCCCCCCCCCCCCCCCCCCACCCCACCCCTGATGAATTACAGTAGATTCTAGGTACTGCTGAAAGTTCCTCATCTACAGTAGTAGTTGTAATCGAGTGGGGCAGTATGGAATCAAGCTGATTAAGGTACCTTGGGCCCTGGTCATGTAGTGCTTTGAAACTCCGTAAGCCAATCTTGAAGATGATTCGCCATCTTACAGGCAGCCAGTGCAGGGAGTAGAGAATGGGTGTTATGTGGCTAGAACAGGGCTGGTTGGTTAATAGCCTGGCAGCTGTGTTTTGCACCAGCTGTAAGCGGTGCAGTTCTTTTGCTGGGAGACCAAGGTAGAGGGCATTGTAGTAGTCTAATCAAGATGATACAAATACATGTATTACTTTTGGCAGATCTTCTGAGGGAAGTAAGTGCTTGATTCTGGATATGTTCCTCAGATGAAAGAATGAGGATTTTATTGTGGTTGATATCTGATGTTTAAGTGTAAAGCCACCATCTAGGCAGCGCCAAGATTCCGCACTTGATCAGTGGTTTGTAGTTCTGAATCCCCAAGTGTAAGTCCATTTGGTTGGCTATGCTGCCTTCTTGTCCTTTGATGTTGCGGTCCTGTCACTCTTATATGGATTCAGTCACAGCCAACTGGCACTCATCCATTCCTGGAGCTCAACTAGACAGCCATTTAGTGTTATTGGGTTCTCAGTGCCAAGAACAAAGGACAAGTACAGTTGTGTATCATCTGCATAGCAGTGGTAGACCAGGCCATGGCGCATGATTAATTCACCCATTGGTAGCATGTATACTGCACAAAGCATGGGGGATAGTTTAGAACCACATAGCAATGACACTGATGGTGATGAAGATACTCCAGATAAAACTGTCTGTGAGAAATTATTTGAAACGGCTTAGACTGTGCCATCCAGTCCAAAGAATATCATCAAGCACTTAATCAGAAGCCCATAGTCCAAGGTATCAAATGATGCAGAGAGATCCAGAAGGATTACAATTGAACAGTCACCTCTGTCTCTCCCTATCAGAAGATCATTTAACACACACACACACACACACACACACACACACACACACACACACACACACACACACTCTCTCTCTCTCTCTCTCTCTCTCTCTCTCTCTCTCTCTCTCTCTCTCTCTCTCTCTCTCTCTCTCTCTCTCTCTCTCTCTCTCTCTCTCTCTCTCTCTATGTCTTCTCCTGAATCCTGTTTGGAATGGATCATAAATATCATGGTTTGTCAGGCAGATTTCCAATTGATTTGCAACCACTTTCTCAATAGCCTTTCCCAGAAAAGGAAGGGTTGATACCAGTCTGTAGTTGGTGATGCAGTCTGGCTCTAAACTAGGGTTTTTAAGAAGAGGTCTAATGGTTGCTTCCTTTAGGGGTTCAGGAAAAATGCCTGTCTGCAAAGAGCATTGAACAATTTTTACAAAGATGACCAATTATATCCATACACCCTATTAGAAGCTTGGATGAGTCCTTACTTTCCCTACACATATGTAGAGCCCAGTAATAAATTATTTCTCCAGCTTATTTTACCCACCACAGTAATATTTCCACCCTCATGTAGTTAAAGGGAACCTCTCCTATGTATATGTCCTATATTATGTATATTTTCTCTTACGTCCTAGAGTATGCTGGGGACTCCAAAAGGACCATGGGGTATAGACGGGATCCGCAGGAGCTTAGGCACACTAAAAAGACTTAAGACTGGGTGTGAACTGGCACCTCCCTCTATGCCCCTCCTCCAGACCCCAGTTAGACTTTGTGCCCAGAAGTGACTGGATGCACACTAGGGGAGCTCTCCTGTGTTTCTCTAGGACAAGACTATTTGTTAAGTTTTTTAACACGCTGGCTACAGGCTCCCTGCAGCGTGGGAGTGAAGGGAGAGAAGCAGACCTACTTCTGTGAGTTTCAAGGCTCTGCTTCTCGGCTACTGGACACCATTAGCTCCAGAGGGTTCGATCACTTGGTGCGCCTAGCTGCTTGTTCCCGGAGCCACGCCGTCACCCCCTCAAAGAAGTCAGAAGTCGGGTGAGTATGAGAAGATCAGAAGACTTCAGGACGGCAGAAGACTTCAGTGACGGAAGGCATGTTCCCACACACACATCACCAACACTTGTCACTGGGTGCAGGGCACTGGTGGGGGCGCCCTGGGGGGCATGTTACTGAGGTTACTGAGCCTGCAAAAGATCGTAGGTGCTGAGGCACTTTATTACAGACCCCCGCCGGGCATTTTTTGTATGTTTAAATTTGGCGGGCTGAAGCCGCCGGGAAGGGGGCGGAGCTTCGATCCGTGGCTCACTCGCGTGCCATTTTCTCCCTACACAGCACCGAGGGAGAGACGCTGCCGGGACCTCCACGTTTTCTGCAAGTATAGGGGGCATCTCCAGTGGGAAGCCGCTGAGGGGTACCAGTTGTGAATTATAAGGCAGCGCTGGGTACACTTAATCTTCTGTGTCCCAATACAGGCGCTGGGGTGTGAGCTGGCATACTCCCTCTGTCTCCTCTTCTGGGCTGAATTGTGGGCCTGTCACCTTTCTGGGACGGTTCTGGGTGTTGTGGGTGTCGGTACTGCGTGTCGACATGTCAGAACCTGAATGTTATTCACCAGAGGAGGTTATAGGAGGTGGGGATGCGGGGCTAGAGCTTGCACTGTCGACGCAGCCGACTCCTGATTTACTAGCACTCCTTACTACAATAAATTCCAATTTAGCTTCTTTATCTAAGAGGTTAGATAAGTCTGAGTCACATACCCAGGTGTGGAAGAAATCTATGGAGGAGGCTTTATCTCAGGTACAGACCCCATCCGGATCCCATAAGAGGCCTTTTACTCAGGTGGGGGATACAGATACCGACACGGACTCTGATTCCGAGGTCGATTTCACTGAGGCGGTGTTACATCCACATTTGGTTAAGAGTATTCAGTACATGATTGTGTCTATAAAGGATGTGTTGCAGATTTCTGATGAACCTGCGGCGCAGGAAACAAGGATTTGCTTATTTAAGGGGAAGAAACCTGAGGTAAAGTTTCCCCCCTCTCATGAAATGAATACTCTTTGGAAAAGGCTTGGGAATCACCGGATAAGAAATGTCAGATTCCCAAGAGGATTTTTATGGCGTATCCTTTTCCCTCTGATGACAGGGAAAAATTATAAAGCGCTATCCCGTTTGTCTAAGAAGGTGGCGCTTCCGTCTCCTGACACGGCAGCTCTCAAGGATCCGGCGGATCGCAAGTTGGAGACATGTCTGAAGTCCATTTTCGCTAATACGGGTGCATTGCTCAGACCTGCTGTGGCGTCGGTATGGGTGAGTAGTGCTATTGCTAAATGGGTGGAAAATTTAGCTAGTGACATGGATACTCTTGATAAAGATAATGTCCTTCTAACTCTCGGTTATATTAAGGACGCTGCAGATTACCTGAAGTACGCGGCAAGGGACGTCTGTCTCTTGGGATCAAGGACCAATGCCATGTCGACATCTGCCAGAAGGGCCTTGTGGATCCATCAATGGAATGCTGATGCCGACTCAAAGAGGTCTATGGAAGCTCTACCCTTTAAAGGTACGGTCTTGTTTGGGGACGGCCTGGCGGACCTAGTCTCGACCGCGACTGTGGGTAAGTCCTCTTTTCTTCCTTATGTTCCCACACAACAGAAGAAGGCACCACATCAGCAAATGCAGTCCTTTCATCACATTAAATACAGGCGTGGAAAGGGTTCGTCGTTCCTCGCCTCAAAGGGTAGAGGACGGGGAAGAAAAATTCCTGCAACCTCAGGTGCACAGGACCAGAAGTCCTCCCCGGCTGCTACCAAGTCCACCGCATGACGCTGGGGCTTCCCCGGGGGAGTCTGGACCGGTGGGGGGCCGTCTTCAGGTATTCAGCCAGGTCTGGATTCAATCAGACGTGGATCCTTGGGTGTTAGAAATAGTGTCTCAAGGATACAAACTGGAGTTTCAGGAGATGCCCGCTCACCGGTTCTTCATTTCGGCATTACCAGTGGTTCTTCCGGACAGGGAGGTGGTCCGGGCGGCCATTCAAAAATTGTGTCTACAGAGGGTCATTGTTCCCGTCCCTCCGTCCCAGCGGGGGGAGGGGTTCTACTCGAGCCTCTTTGTGGTACCGAAACTGGACGGTTTGGTCAGACCAATTCTAAATCTAAAATCCCTCAATCCATACTTCAAAGTCTTCAAGTTCAAGATGGAATCCCTTCGAGCGGTGATTGCCAGCCTTGAGGGAGGGGATTTTATGGCGTCAGTCGACATAAAGGATACCTACTTACATGTGCCGAGATATCCTCCGCATCAGGCTTTCCTCAGGTTTGCTATACAGGATTTTCATTACCAATTTCAGACGTTGCCGTTTGGGCTTTCCACGGCTCCGAGGATTTTCACCAAGGTCATGGCGGAAATGATGGTTCTTCTTCGCAAACAAGGGGTTTCAATTTCCCGTACTTGGACGATCTCCTGATAAAGGCGAGGTCCAAGGAACGATTGCTGACAAGTGTAGAGTTGTCTCTATCGGTTCTGCGACAACACGGATGGGTCCTCAATTTGCCGAAATCCCAGTTGATTCCGACCACTCGGCTTCCTTTTCCAGAAGAAAAGGCTCTGGAATTGCAGACGATGGTCAGAGAACTTCTGAAGCCGACGAGTGTGTCGATCCATCATTGTACTCGGGTTCTGGGGAAGATGGTTGCGGCGTACGAAGCCATTCCATACGGCAGATTTCACGCCCGCGTGTTTCAGTGGGACTTGCTGAGCAAATGGTCCGGGTCTCATCTACACATTCACCGGAAGATAAGTTTATCTCCCAGAGTCAGAATTTCTCTCCTGTGGTGGCTACAAGCTCATCACCTCCTGGGGGGATGCCGATTCGGTATCCAGGATTGGGTACTTCTGACAACAGATGCAAGTCTCCGGGGCTGGGGCGCAGTCACCCAAGGAAGAAATTTCCAGGGAAAATGGTCGCTCCAGGAAGCCTGTCTCCACATAAATGTTCTAGAGTTAAGAGCCATTTACAACGGCCTGCTCCAAGCAAGAAGTCTTCTTCAGGGTCCACCGGTCCTGGTACAGTCAGACAACATCACAGCGGTGGCCCATATAAAACGGCAAGGCGGAACGAGGAGCAGAGCAGCAACGGCGGAGGCCACAAAGATACTTCGCTGGGCGGAACAACACGTCAGCGCACTGTCAGCAGTTTTCCTACCGGGGGTGGACAACTGGGAAGCGGATTTCCTCAGCAGACACGACCTCCATCCGGGAGAGTGGGCTCTGCACCAAGAGGTATTTGCAGAAGTGACAAGACGCTGGGGAATTCCGTTGATAGACATGATGGTGTCTCGGCTCAACAAGAAGCTCCCGAGGTATTGTTCCAGGTCAAGGGACCCACAAGCCACGGCGGTGGACGCCCTGGTGCCTCCGTGGGTCTTCCAGTCGGTGTATGTGTTCCCTCCTTTTCCTCTCATTCCAATTCTCGTCGTCCCAGACTGGCCAAGAAGGGCCTGGTACCCGGATCTTCAGGACTTACTGGTGGAAGATCCTTGGCCGCTTCCTCTAAGAGAGGATCTGTTGTTACAGCGTCCATGTGTGTTTCCGGACTTACCGCGGCTGCGTTTGACGGCATGGAGGTTGAGCGCCAGATCTTGGCTCGTAAGGGTATTCCCAGGGAGGTCATTCCAACTCACATTAAGGCTAGGAAAGAGGTTACTTTTTTTTTTTTAACAGATGTTTTCGATGAACCTGCGCAATAAAATTCGATGTGCAGCTATAAAGGGTACTGGGAAAAGAGGCACTTATCTTTCAGGTTCCCTAAGGCTCAATTAGCCCCACCTGTATACTACGTTGGATGAAATAACCCCTGGGAATTAATCCTTCCTTGATTGTTGCCATCCTATGAGGATTACCTTTCATTTAAGGGTGATTGCATTTTTTAACATTTTGATTATGTTTATGTAATATCATGGTATTTGGTGAGCGCTGTATCTATGTGTGCATATCTTTTTCATATTAGGAAAGAGGTTACGGCGAAAACTATCACCGTATCTGGAGGAAATATGTTTCCTGGTGTGAGGTTAAAAAGGCTCCTGTGGAGGATTTTCACTTGGGTCGTTTTCTCCACTTTTTACAGGCGGGTGTAGATGCAGGCCTGAAATTGGGTTCCATCAAAGTGCAAATTTCGGCTTTGTCTATTTTCTTTCAAAAAGAGTTAGCTGCCCTCCCAGAGTTTCAGACTATTGTGAAGAGTGTAATGCATATCAATCCACCGTTTGTACCGCCTGTAGCGCCATAGGACCTTGATGTCGTCTTACAGTTCCTCATGTCTTCCTGGTTTGAACCTTTGCGGACGGTTGAATTCAAATTTCTCACTTGGAAGGTAGTTATGCTTTTGGCGCTGGCATCTGCCAGGCGAGTATCGGAATTGGCAGCCTTATCTCATAAGAGTCCGTACTTGATTTTTCATGCGGATAGGGCGGAATTGAGGACTCGTCAACAATTTCTACCGAAGGTGGTTTCGTCATTTCACATTAACCAACCTATTGTGGTTCCGGTAGCTACGGAAGAAGTGGCGATTCCAAAATCTCTGGATGTTGTAAGAGCGTTAAAAGTTTAAGTTTCTAGGACAGCTGTTACTAGGAAAACTGAAGCGTTGTTTGTTTTGTATGCGGCCAACAAGGTTGGTCATCCCGCGTCAAAACAGACTATTGCACGCTGGATTTGTAGTACGATCCAGCAAGCTCATTCTTCGGTGGGGTTGCCGGTGCCGAAGTCGGTTAAAGCCCATTCTACCAGAAAGGTGGGCTAATCTTGGGCGGCTGCCCGAGGTGTTTCGGCACCACAGCTTTGCCGAGCGGCTACTTGGTCGGGTTCGAACACTTTTGCTAAATTCTATTAGTTCGATACCCTGGCCGATGAGGACCTGGCGTTTGCTCAGTCGGTGCTGCAGAGTCGTCCGCACTCTCCCGCCCGTTCGGGAGCTTTGGTATAATCCCCATGGTCCTTTTGGAGTCCCCAGCATCCTCTAGGACGTAAGAGAAAATAGGATTTTTGGTACTCACCATTAAATCCTTTTCTCCTAGTCCGTAGAGGATGCTGGGCGCCCGTCCCAGTGAGGACTATTACTTGCATTATATATTTTCTTACTGGTTAAGTTAGTTTATACACGACTTATGTATTGGTTTGTTGCAGCTGGTTGCTGGAGTTTTATGCATACTGTTATCTGGTTTGGCGTTATTCCGGTTGTACGGTATGTTTATGGTGTGGGCTGGTAATTTGGTAGCCCTTAGTTAAGACAAAAATCTTTCCTTTTAATGTCCGTCTCTCCTGGGTGTTTATGGGAGGTAATGGGGTGGCTCTTCAGACATTGGGGGTCATTCCGAGTTGATCGCAGCCAGCAACTTATTGCTGCTGGTGCGATCAACTAATCCACGCCTATGGGGGAGTGCATTTTAGCTTAGCAGGACTGCGTTCGCTTGTGCAGCCCTGCTAAGTTAAAAATGTTTCCTGCAACCTAGGAGTAAGGCTGGATATACTTACCCTGACGGATCCAGAGACGTTCCTCTCGGCTTTGACGTCAGACATCCGCCCTACGTTTGCCTAGACACGCCTGCGTTTGGACGACCACTCCCCGAAAATGGCATCCAACGGTGAGTACCCGCCCCGGAACGCCTCTCCGCTGTTAATCTTGCTGCGTTCAGCGCTGCGTCTTCTTTTTTCATTGTGAGCGTCATTGCCAGGTGACTGTAGTCGCCTGGCAACGACGCGCATGCTCAATGCGTATGCCATGCATGCGCAGTTCCGACCTGTTCGCAGCGAAGAACTGCTGCTTGCGAACGGGTCGGAATGACCGCCATTGGCCTGTCTCAGTCTGCATCTAAAGACACAGTTGAACTAGCCCCGGAGAATTGTTCTGATGGATACTCTCAACCACCACAGGGTTGCTCAGATGTTTGATGGTGTGACCAATGGTGCATCTTTGTAGGCAAGCAGTGGATTAGAGATGTAGCTGATGGGTGTCTCTGTACTAATTCCATCAGCTGTGGCATTAGCATAAATTCACAGTTGCACTGCCTATAGCATCCAGCTCTGAATCAGGTACTATGTCCCATATATGGATCTTCTGATGCCTCCTTATGTCATTGCTTATGAAGACAGTGGCGCACCCAGGGGGGGTTTCCGAGCACCCAGAAACCCCTCTCCACTAAAAAATAAATAAAATATTGAGTATTATTAATGGCTGTCTAGCGTCCCCTGCAGCCTGCTGTCTTCCTGGTGGCACTTGTAAGTGCAATAAAAGTTTACTTTATTTTGATTATAGTACATATATATCCATGTGCATACATATATACACATGTATGTATATACATACATACATATAAACACACACACACACACATGATATATATATATATATATATATATATATACACACATGTGTATATATATGTGTACTGTATGTGTGTGTGTACATATATATATATATATATATATATGCATGTTTAATATGCTATGTATATGTGTATATGTATGTGTGTGTATGTATATATATATATATATATATATGTAGATATATGTTATATACACACACACACAGACACACTAGTTTTACGGACCCAGCATATACTGGGTCACCTCAGTCCCCTCCCCCATGATTGGCTCCGCCCAGTTCTGGAAACCCCCCCCCATGCAAATCCTGTGTTTGCCACTGGAAGATGTCCATATACCAAGACCTTTTGGAGGCAGGTTAAAGTATTTGCTGTGAGACAGCTTATAAATTTCCTTCTGCATATTCCATAATGGCCAATTCTGGGCGCTCCCACTATCCTCACCAGGTTCACAAAGGGAAGTACAAAATTTTAATTATTTTAACTGTTGCTAAGAAATTATTGTACATTGGGGGTGATTCTGAGTTGTTCGCTCGCTAGCAGATTTTAGCAGCATTAGGCCGCCTCCCTCTGGGAGTGTATCTTAGCATAGCAGAATTGCGAACGAAAGATTAGCAGAATTGCGAATAGAAATTTCTTAGCAGTTTCTGAGTAGCTCGAGACTTACACATAGCGATCAGTTCAGTGAGTTTCGTTCCTGGTTTGACGTCACACACACGCCCAGCGTTCAGCCAGCCACTCCCCCGTTTCTCCAGACGCTCCTGCGTTTTTCCCTGACACGCCTGCGTTTTTCCACACACTCCCAGAAAACTGTCAGTTTCCGCCCAGAAACACCCACTTCCTGTCAATCACACTCCGATCACTGCAACGATGAAAAATCTTCATTTGGGCGTGAGTAAATCTACTAAGTTTTGTGTTAAAATACTAACCGCATGCGCACTGCGAACTATGCGCATGCTCATTTTTGCCTTAATCACTCCATTGCGAAAATCGGCAACGAGCGAACAACTCGGAATGACCCCCATTGTTGTCTTCCTCTTGAGCTCCCAAAATTGGTGATGTTCCAAGATAAATTTAATGATAATAATAATAATAATAATAATAATAATAATAGGATTTAAAATACCTACCGGTAAATACTCTTCTTGTAGTTCGTAGGGGATACTGGGAATCCATTTAGTACCATGGAGTATAGGCGGATCCACTAGAGCCATGGGCACTATAGAAATTTGATTACGTGTGCTGGCTCCTCCCTCTATACCCCTCCTACCTCCTACACCCAGTCTAGGAAACTGTGCCTGAGGAGACAGACATACTTCGAGAGAAGGAAAATAGATAAGTAAAGTGGTGAGATTTCGAACCAGCACACCAGGGCCGGCTCCAGGCATGTTCGACTAGAGCGGCCGCGCGGGGCGCCACTCTTACAGGGCGCCGCACGCTGTGGCCGCCATTTTCCTGCCTGGAGCCAGCCTCTGTGTGTCCGACTCCGACTCCCGGCCGCTTGTGTGCGCACTATGCAGCGCGCTGTGCGGCGCCGGCGTCTGACATTGGACGCCGGCGCCGCGCAGCGTGCATAGCGCGCACACAGTTTTGTTCCTCCGTCCGCGGCCCGCCCACAGCAGTATTCCCGGCTCCCAGCAGCACCGCAGTGTCAGTGACAGACAGGTAAGTTAAAATCTGTCTGGCACTGTGTGGGGCCGTTTATTTTTCTGGCACTGTGGGGGCATATCTGCACTGTGGGGGCATTTTTTTTCTGGCACTGTGGGGGCATTATTTTTCTGGCACTGTGGGGGCATATCTGCACTGTGGGGGCATTATTTTTCTGGCACTGTGGGGGCATATCTGCACTGTGGGGGCATTATGTTTCTGGCACTGTGGGGGCATTATTTTTCTGGCACTGTGGGGGCATATCTGCACTGTGGGGGCATTATGTTTCTGGGACTGTGGGGGCATTAATTATTCTGGCACTGTGGGGGCATATCTGCACTGTGGGGGCATTATTTTTCTGGCACTGTGGGGGCATATCTGCACTGTGGGGGCATTATGTTTCTGGGACTGTGGGGGCATTATTTTTCTGGCACTGTTGGGGCATATCTGCACTGTGGGGGCATTATTTTTCTGGCACTGTGGGGGCATATCTGCACTGTGGGGGCATTATGTTTCTGGCACTGTGGGGGCATTGTTTTTCTGGCACTGTGGGGGCATATCTGCACTGTGGGGGCATTATTTTTCTGGCACTGTGGGGGCATATCTGCACTGTGGGGGCATTATTTTTCTGGCACTGTGGGGACATATCTGCACTGTGGGGGCATTATGTTTCTGGGACTGTGGGGGCATTATTTTTCTGGCACTGTGGGGGCATATCTGCACTGTGGGGGCATTATTTTTCTGGCACTGTGGGGGCATATCTGCACTGTGGGGGCATTATGTTTCTGGCACTGTGGGGGCATTGTTTTTCTGGCACTGTGGGGGCATATCTGCACTGTGGGGGCATTATTTTTCTGGCACTGTGGGGGCATATCTGCACTGTGGGGGCATTTATTTTTCTGGCACTGTGGGGGCATATCTGCACTGTGGGGGCATTATGTTTCTGGCACTGTGGGGGCATTATTTTTCTGGCACTGTGGGGGCATTATGTTTCTGGCACTGTGGGGGCATTATTTTTCTGGCACTGTGGGGGCATATCGGCACTGTGGGGGCATTCTTTTTCTGGCACTGTGGGGGCATTGTTTTTCTGGCACTGTGGGGGCATATCTGCACTGTGGGGGCATTATTTTTCTGGCACTGTGGGGGCATATCTGCACTGTGGGGGCCTTATGTTTCTGGCACTGTGGGGGCATTATTTTTCTGGCACTGTGGGGGCATATCTGCACTGTGGGGGCATTATTTTTCTGGCACTGTGGGGGCATTGTTTTTCTGGCACTGTGGGGGCATATCTGCACTGTGGGGGCATTATTTTTCTGGCACCGTGGGGGCATATCTGCACTGTGGGGGCATTATTTTTCTGGCACTGTGGGGGCATATCTGCACTGTGGGGGCATTATGTTTCTGGCACTGTGGGGGCATTATTTTTCTGGCACTGTGGGGGCATATCTGCACTGTGGGGGCATTATTTTTCTGGCACTGTGTGGGCATATCTGCACTGTGGGGGCATTTATTTATCTGGCACTGTGGGGGCATTTATGTTTTGTGGCACTGGGGGCATTTATGTATCTGGCACTTATGTATCTGGCACTGTGGGGTCATTGATGCATCTGGCACTGTGGGGGCACTTATGTATCTGGCATTGTGTGGTCATTTATGTATCTGGCATTGTGGGGGCATTTATGTATCTGGCACTGGGGGCATATCTGCACTGTGTGGCCATTTATGTATCTGGCACTGCTGGGGGGCATGTCACGTGTAGCTGGCACTGCTGGGGGGTATGTCACGTGTAGCTGGCATTGCTGGGGGGCATGTTACGTGTAGCTGGCACTGCTGGGGGGCATATCATGTAGTGTATCTACTAGGCGTCTGGGGCTAGGCAATGTGTCTATCGTGCGCTGCCTGGCGCAAAGTGTCTATCGTGCGCTGCCTGGCGCAAAGTGTCTATCGTGCTCTGCCTGGCGCAAAGTGTCTATCGTGCTCTGCCTGGCGCAAAGTGTCTAACGTGCTCTGCCTGGCGCAAAGTGTATAGGAGGTTCTACCTGGTGCAATGTGTATTAGCTGCACTACTATGTGGTGTAATGCGAATTGCCACTACTCTGTGGTCATGCACCTTCCCCACGAAGCAACGGGCCTAAATTTTTGCTGCGCGCCTTCGGCGCGCACTGTCCCTGCTTCAGCATGTGGGTGGAGGAGCACCAAGCATTACAGTATGTACATCATTTTGCCCTCCTTACTTAAAAATGTGCCCTCCTTGTGATCAGCACCCTGCCCTAAAACGTGAACACTATCATGTGTAGCTGGCACTGCTGGGGGTCTATTGTGTGTAGCTGGCACTGTTGAGGGGCATGTCATGTGTAGCTGGCACTGCTGCGGGGCATGTCATGCTGCGGGGCATGTCATGTGTAGCTGGCACTGCTGCGGGGCATGTCATGTGTAGCTGGCACTGCTGCGGGGCATGTCATGTGTAGCTGGCACTGCTGCGGGGCATGTCATGTGTAGCTGGCACTGCTGCGGGGCATGTCATGTGTTGCTGGCACTGCTGCGGGGCATGTCATGTGTAGCTGGCACTACACTGGAGACATTGTGTGTAAGGAACACTACTGTGGCTGTTCTGCATAAGGCTGCTAATTGTGTGCATAGAGGGGTTGTGAAAAAATATATTTATTTATAGTTTAATAATATGAAGTTACGAGGCCACACCCACTTTCCCAGAGGCCACACCCACTTTGCCCGAAGCGCGCACGCCTTCGGCGCGCGCATAGGGGTTGGGGGGGGCGCTTTTACATTTTCTCGCACAGGGTGCTAGTAGGCCTGGAGCCGGCCCTGCAGCACACCCATAACAAGAGGATAGCTATGCTAACCACAACTTGAAAATGGGAACATCAACAGCTTAACCAAACAACAGTTAAACAACTTAGCAGGAAGAACGCAGCACCGGGCGGGCGCCCAGTATCCCCCACGGACTACGGGAAAAGGATTTACCGGTAGGTATTTAAAATCCCAATTTCTCTTACGTCCTAGGGGATACTGGGAATCCATTTAGTTCCATGGGGAAGTACCAAAGCTCCCAGTGGGAAAGTGCTGCGGTTCCTGTAGAACTGATTGACCAAACTGAAGGTCCTCAGAGGCCAAGGTATCGAACTTGTAAAACTTTGCGAACGTGTTCGAACTCGACCAAGTATCTGCTCGGCAAAGCTGTAATGCCGAGACCTTCCGGGAAGCTGCCCAGGAGGAACCCACCGACCTAGTAGAGTGGGCCTGAACAGATTATGGAATCGGCAAACCTGCCATAGAATAAGCATGTTGGATAGTAAGCCTGATCCAGCTTGCAATCGACTGCTTTGAAGAAGGACACACAATCTTGTTGGCAACATAGAGAACGAACAGCAAATCCGATTTCCTGGTATGAGCTGTTCTCTTCACATATATCTTCAAAGCCCTTACCACATCCAAGGACTTTGAAACAGTAGCGGTGTCAGTAACAACCGGAACCACAATCGGTTGGTTGATGTGAAACACCAACACCACCTTAGGAAGAAATTGCTACTGAGTCCTGAGTTCAGCTCTGTCCGCATGGAAAATCAAGTAGGGGCTCTTGTGAGACAACGCCCCCAGTTCTGAGACGCGCCTTGCCGAGGCTAAGGCCAATAGTGTGATGGTCTTCCACGTAAGATACTTTTCTTCTACCTCCAGTAACGGTTCAAATCAGTTCGATCTGAGAAACTGCAGAACCAACTAGAGATCCCAAGGTGCCGTAGGAGGCACAAAGGGAGGTTGGATATGAAGGACACCATTTAAGGATGTCTGTACTTTCAGTAGAGAAACCAATTGTTTCTGAAAGAAAATAGACAAGGCCGAAATCTGAACTTTTATGGAACCTAGGCGTAGGCCCACGTCCACATCCGACTGCAGGAACAGCAGGAAACGTCCCAGATGAAAATCCACCATAGAATATCGACTGCTCTCAAACCAAGAGACATATCTCTTCCAAATATGATGGTAATGTTTCGACATTACCCCCTTTCTGGCTTGGATCATAGTTGGGATGACCTTATTGGGAATCCCTTTCTAGGCTAGAATCAGCAGATCAACATCCATGCCGTCAAACGCAGCCGTGGTAATTCTTGATAAACGAATGGGCCCTGTTGCAGAAGGTCCTCTCAAAGAGGTAGAGGTCACGGATCTTCACTTAACATCTCTAGAAAATCTGCATACCAGGCCCTTCTTGGACAGTCCAGAGCATTTAGGATTGCTTGAACTCTTTCCCTTTTTATTCTTTTGAGAACTCTTGGGATCAGAGGAATTGCAGGAAACAAGTATACCAGTTGTTATACCCACGGAGTTGTCAGGGCGTCGACCGCCACAGCCTGTGGGTCCCTCGGCCTGGAACAATACCGCCTGAGCTTCTTGTTTAGACGAGAGGCCATCATGTCAATTTGTGGACAACCCCACTGACGTGTCAGGCACTGGAACACCTCCTGGTGGAGGCCCCATTCCCCCAAGTGCAGTTCGTGTCTGCTGAGGAAATCTGCTTCCCAGTTGTCTACTCCCGGATGAAGATTGGCGACAATGTCACAGCATGTTTTTCCGCCCAGAGGAGGATCCTTGACACCTCTGCCATTGCTGCTCTGCTTTTCGTTTCTATTAGTCTGTTTATGTACGTCTCTCTCCGCTGTCATATTGTCCGACTGAACCTGAATGGCCTGATTCTGAAGAAGATATGAGGCCTGCAGAAGTGTATTGTAGATTGCCCTGAGCTCCAGGATGTTTATGGGAAGGACGACTTCCTGACATGACCATCTTCCTTAGAACTGTACCCCCTGGGTGACTGCTCCCCAACCTCTGAGGCTTGCATTTGTGGTTAACAGAATCCAATTCTGAATCCCGAACCTTCGACCCTTCACCAGGTGAGAAGTTTGTAACCATCACAGGAGAGAGATCCTTGCCTTTGGTGACAGACGAATCCTCTGATACATGTGTAGATGCGATCTGGACCATTTGTCCAACAGATCCAGCTGGAAGGGTCTCGCATGAACCTTCCATACTGAATTGCCATGTAAGAGACCACCATTTTCCCCAGAAGACGGATGCACTGATGTACTGAGATTCAGGTTGGCTTCAAGACAGCCCGAACAGTCGACTGGATTACCGTTGCCTTTTCCAAGGGAAGGAACACTTTCTGAGACTGTGTCCAGGATCTTTCCCAGGAAATGTAGCTTTTGCGTTGGTTCTAGGTGAGATTTGGCAGGTTCAGAATCCACCCATGATCCAGGAGAACTCTGGTTGTGAGACCAATGTTCCCCAACAACTGTTCCCTGGACGCAGCCTTTATCAGAAGATCATCCAGGAAAGGAATAATGTTCACTCCCTGTTTGCGGAGTAGCATCATCATCTATGCCATCACCTTGGTGAATACCCTCGGTGCCGTGGAGAGACCAAATGGCAGGGCCTGAAACTACTAGTGGCAGTCCTGCAGCGCAAACCGTAGGTAAGCCTGATGAGGCAGCCAGATCGGAATGTGAAAGTGCGCAACCTTGATATCCAGAGACACCATGAATTCTCCCTCCTCCAGACCTGAGATCACTGCTCTCAGAGACTCCATCTTGAACTTGAACACCCGTAAGTATGGTTCAAAAACTTGAGATTTACAATCAGTCTTACCAAACTGTCCGGTTTCGGAACTACAAACAAGCTGGAATAGTATCCCCTGTTTTGTAGATGAGGTGAAACTGGAACAATGACCTGAGTCAGTAACAGTTTCTGAATAGCTTCTTGTAAGGTTAAACTTGCCTCCTGTGAAGATGGTAAGCCTGATTTGAAGAATCTGTGAGGTGGGAGATCCTGGAACTCCAGCCTGTAGCCCTGGAATATAAGGTCTATGACCCAGGGGTCCTGGCAAGACCTCATCCAGGTGTGACTGAAGAATTTTAGCTGGACTCCCACCTGCTTTTCTTCCAGGCATGCTTAAGGCTTTGAGGCAACAGAGCTTGAGCTCTGTTCCTGAAAACCAACATAGGTTGTTTTGCGTGGTTTTCCTCTAGCACCTCTGGCGGCGGTAGAGGAACCTCTGGCCCATCCCCGAAACTTTGCAGTCTGAAGGGCACTTTCTAGCTGGCGGAGCTGCAGAAGGTGGATAGGTAGATTTACCTGCAGTAGCCTTGGAAATCCACTTAGCAAGTTCATTGCCAAATAAGGCCTCCCCTGAGAAAGGCAGGCCTTCCATACCTTTTTTGGAGTCCGTGTCAGCAGTACACTGATGTAGCCATAAACCCCTGCGTGCTGACACTGCCATAGCCGTTGTACATGCATTCAGCAAACCTATCTCCTTAATGGCTTCTACCATAAAGTTTGCAGATTCTTGTATGTGTTGCATGAGTAAAATAATTTCCTCTCGAGGTAAGGTGCAAAAGGAAAAGTGGCTGAGGATTTTTGCTGTACATTAAAGTGAGATTCCTCACATACCTCTGTCACCTTATCAGGAATATTTAGGACTTCCCTGATGGCGTCTATAAGCGCTTCAACACCTTGCGACAGAGTACCCTCTCCTACCGCAATGTCCACCTCGCCTTCCTCCATTTCTGACCCTTCAGGATCAGAGTCAGAATGCAGGGTCTGAGCTAATGTCCGTTTTTGTGAACAAATGGCAGAGGACTGAGACGCTAAGTGCTGAATCCTTTTGCATAAACTCAGCCATAGACTTTCTTATGTATTGCGTCTCTTTCTTATTCCGAGATAATTTAGTAGAGATGGTGGAGATCATCCCCCGAATGGAGTCCATCCACGCTGGCTCCGCCCAACTTGTCTGAGAAGGTATACTACACCGAGTACACATTAGTGAACCCCCAGAAGAAGAGGAACACTGTGCCTTACATGTAACACACTCTTTGCCTGACATCCTTGCAGCAGAATGGCATACACACAGGAAATGGTTAACAACACAATTAACCCACAAAAAGCCCTTCAGGAGAGACACAGATATAGACAGAACCAGCACACGGCACCCGTGTTGCTAAAGCAAGCTTAGCCAGGTTGCTGACTAAGTACCCAGATTGGGGACTTAGTACACTATATATCGCTCCCTCCCTGCTATAACCCCCTGGTACCGCTGAGATAAACTGGAGGCTTTCCGGAAGAGCTGCGCATCCCTGCAGTCATCGTATGTGTTGATGCAGTGTGAGCTGCTGGATCCGCTCATAGTGAAACCCTGCCCCTGCAATGTTGCGCGGTCTTCCTGCTTATTTTTATACTGGCTGAGGTGATTTTTGTGCCTAAAATGGACTCAGTCCCCTTTTAAGTCTGTATTGCCAGTCTGTCGAAGTCAAAAATATTACTTATAGAAAACATACAACCTTCACATGGATGCGTTGCTATGCGTGCGAATACGCAATATTACTTATAGAAAACATACAACCTTCACATGGATGCGTTGCTATGCGTGCGAATACGTGCAGAGAACACAGCAATATATGGTAGCATACGCATTCACACAGACAAGCCACAAGGATATATTCAACACATATTTCATAACACACATAAATGAAACATGTCAAGCACTAGAAATTATAAGGTTTTAAATGATATAATGGAGTATAACATCATGTACATGTATTAATAGAACGGAACAAGATAAACATGTCGTGCTTGGTGTCAAAATGATTGGAGGTATGTGTGGATTGGTTTGGTGCCTGTAGTTGGATTGTAGCACATTGCAATGAGTAGTTATGATTAAATGTAGGAATTTGAAGTCACTCTTATTGGAACAAAGAACATTCCATTTGAATCATGCATGGGCGGAAACCAGAGGCCAACCCTTTTGATGTCTTCTTCAAGGCTTGCATATGAACTGACCAATGACTCATCATGAATGAGAAAGTTCCCTCCCCTGGACCAATAACAGAAGCCGCTCCCCCAACATACACAGTGTATAGCGGATTGCAGACTCTAAAGAAGCTCTGTTATGCAAGGTTGCAGTTCCAGTTGCTGTTTGCTTTTGCTGAGAGAGAGAGATATGGGCCCTCATTCCGAGTTGATCGCTCACTAGCTGCTTTTAGCAGCATTGCACACGCTAGGCCGCCACCCTCTGGGAGTGTATCTTAGCTTAGCAGAAGGGCGACCGAAATGTTAGCAGAATAGTGCTGATTTTTTTCGAGCAGTTTCTGAGTAGCTCCAGACCTACTCCTTCCTTGCGATCACTTCAGACTGTTTGGTTCCTGGTTTGACATCACAAACATGCCCTGCGTTCGGCCAGCCACTCCCCCATTTTCACAGGCACGCCTGCATTTTTACCTGACACGCCTGCATTTTTTAGCACACTCCCAGAAAACGGTCAATTACCACCCAGAACCGCCCCTTTCCTGTCAAGCACTCACGATCACTTGAGCGATATAAAACAGTTGTTCGGCCATGTGTAAAACTGCAAAGTTTTGTGTGAAAGTACTTAGCGCGTGCCCACTGTGGCCCATACGCATGCGCAGAACAGCTGATTTTTAGCCTGATCGCTACGCTGCGAAAAACGGCAACGAGCGGTCAACTCGGAATGAGGGCCATGGAGCAGAGTGTGCACTGAGTAAATATGGTGCAGTATGCGGACTGTAACTGTATGTTTTCTTGCTTCCTATGTCATTTTAAATTTGTAACTATATATATATATATATATATATATATATATACTGTACATTTGATATATTGTACACATATCCTTTTAATATCAAATATATACATCACTGAGCGTTGGAACTCAGACAATGTGTGCGAGTGCTTGTTTTCTCTTAAGGAATGTAGAGTTTGCGACATACAGCGCACTTTTATCATACATGGTAATAAGATGCGCCATGCATCCGCAGCATATATTAGCGCTGGCATTTTAAATATTTATTGGAAATTAATTTGAATCTCACAGTACACATAGAGTGTTCTGAGACTCAGTTCGCCCCGTTAGAAGCCGTGTGTCTGCACTGTGTACTAAGTCTGGAGACCCAGCCACCCCAAGTAGAAGCCATGTGTTTCTGTACCTCATGCCGCCATAATGGCTGGCAACCCGGTAGTCGGGACGCTGGTTTAGTACTCACCACTCTTCAATATTCTGGATCTGTTAGGGGTGGCGGCATGCTGCGGGAATGTATACTCACCATGGTGGGGCTTGCAAATAATTCCCTCAGGAGCTAGCATCCTTTCAGAGGGGAACGGAACCATTAACCCTTTTGGAGGTTGGGCCATTCCCCCCCTAAGTCCCATGAAGCAGGCAGGCTGGTGCCATGCGGTCCTGTCTGAAAATAACATACTTTTAAAATAAATGCAGAAAACTCTTCAGAGTTTCCAGAGACGTGACCGGCTCCTCCGGGCACATTTTCTAAACTTAGTCTGGTAGGAGGGGCATAGAGGGAGGAGCCAGCACACGTAATCAAATTTCTATAGTGCCCATGGCTCCAAGTGGACACATCTATACCCCATGGAACTAAATGGATTCCCAGTATCCCTTAGGACGTAAGAGAAAATAATTGTATTTATATAATATATATATATATATATATATATATATATATATATATATAGTGCTCTTTCTCCAATAGGACTCAAGACAGTTAACAGAATTAACATAATACAGTACAGCCATGGCCAAAAGTTTTGAGAATGACACAAATATTAATTTTCACAAAGTCTGCTGCCTCAGTTTTTATGATGGCAATTCCAGAAGGTCATGAAGAGTGATCAGATGAATTGCAAAAGTCCCTCTTTGCCATAACAATGAACTTAGGGCCTTGTTCAGGTTTGTTAGCAAACCAAACAAGTTAGCAAATTGGGCAAAACCATGTTGCACTGCAGGTGGGGCAGATGTAACATGTGCAGAGAGTTTTAGATTTGGGTGGGGTGTGTTCAAACTGAAATCTAAATTGCATTATAGAAATTAAGCAGCCAGTATTTACAATGCAAATACAATATAAACCACCCAAATCTAAATCTCTCTGCACATGTTACATCTGCCCAACCTGCAGCGCAACTTTTCCCCCCCATTTGCTAACAAACCTGAATAACTCCCTTAATCCCAAAAACATAAGGGATAATTCCAAGTTGATCGCAGCAGAAATTTAGTTAGCAATTGGGAAAAACCATTTGCACTGCAGGGGAGGCAGATTTAACATGTGCAGAGAGAGTTAGATTTTGGTGGTTTTTTTTTATTTCTGTGCAGGGTAAATACTGGCTGCTTTATTTTTACACTGCAAAATAGATTGCAGATTAAACACACCCCACCCAAATCTAACTCTCTCTGCACATGTTAAATCTGCCTCCCCTGCAGTGCACATGGTTTTGCCCAATTGCTAACTAAATTCCTGCTGCGATCAACTTGGAATTACCCCCATAATTTCCACTGCATTTCAGCCCTGTGACAAAAGGGCAAGCTTACATAATGCCAGTGACTGATTCTCTCGTTAACACAGGTTAGAGTGTTTACGAGGACAAGGCTGGAGATCACTCTGTCATGCTGACTGAGTTAGAATAACAGACTAGAAATGTAAAAGGAGGGTGGTGCTTGAAATCATTGTTCTTCCTCTGTTACTTGCAAGGAAACATGTGCAGTCATCATTATTTTGCACAAAAAGGGCTTAACAGGTAAGGATATTGCTACTAGTATGATTGCACCTAAATCAATCATTTATCAGATCAACAAAAACTTCAAGGAGAGAGGTTCAATAAGTGTGAAGAAGGCTTCAGGGCGCCCATGAACGACCAGCAAGCACCAGGACCATCTCTAAAGTTGATTCAGCTGCATGATTTGGGCACCACCAGTGTAGAGCTTGCTCAGGAATGGCAGCAGGCAGGTGTGAGTGCATCTGTACGCGGGATCCGGTCTAAAGATCGACAGTGTCTAGGTCGACAATGTTTAGGTCGACCACTATAGGTCGACAGTCACTAGGTCGACATGGATGGAATGTCGACAGGGTTTCTGGGTCGACACGTGCTATGTCGACAGGTCTAAAGGTCGACATGAGGTTTTTTTTAAAAATTCTATTTTTGAATTTTTTCATACTTAACGATCCACGTGGACTACGATTGAAACGGTAAAGTGTGCCGAGCGAAGCAGTAGCGGAGTGAAGGCACCATGCCCGAAGCATGGCGAGCGAAGCAAGCCATGCGAGGGGACGCGGTGCAATAATTTGGGATCCCGGTCACTCTACGAAGAAAACGACAAAAAAAATCCTCATGTCGACCTTTAGACATGTCGACCTAGCACATGTCGACCTAGAAACCCTGTCGACCTTCCATCCATGTCGACCTAGTGACTGTCGACCTACAGTGGTTGGCCTAAACATTGTCAACCTAGACACTGTCGATTTGATGAACCACACCCTCTGTACGCACAGTGAGGCGAAGACTTTTGCAGGATGGCCTGGAGTCAAGAAGGGCAGCAAAGAAGCCACTTCTCTCCAGAAAAACAACAGGGAGAGACTGAAATTCTGCAAAAGGTACAGGGATTGGACTGCTGAGGATTGGGGTTAAGTCATTGTCCCTAATAAACATCCTTTCAGATTGTTTGGGGTAACTGAAAAAACGCCTGTTCGGAGAAGCAAAGGTGAGCGCTACCATCGGTCCTGTGTCATGCCAACAATTAAGCATCCTGAGACCATTCATATGTGGGGTTGATTCTCAGCCAAGGGAGTGGGCTCACTCACAATTTTTCTTAAGAACACAGCCATGAATAAAGAATGGTACCAAACCATCCTCCAAGAGCAACTTCTCCCAACCATCCAAGAACAGTTTGGTGATGAATAAAGCCTTTTCCAGCAAGATGGAGCACCAACATTTTGGGTTCATGGCCAGGAAACTCCCCAGACCTTAATCCAATTGAGAACTTGTGGTCAATCCTCAAGAGGTGGGTGGACAAACAAAAGCCCCCAAATTCTGAGAAACTCCAAGCATTGATTAGGTGAGAATGGGCGGTTATCAGTCAGTATGTGGCCCAGAGGTTGATTGACCGCATGCCAGGGCGAATTGCAGAGGTCTTGAAAAAGAAGGGTCAACACTGCAAATATTGACTCTTTGCATAAACTTAATGTAATTGTCAATAAAAGCCTTTGACACTTATGAAATGCTTGTAATTTTACTTCAGTGTACCATAGTAACACCTGACAAAAAGGTCTAAAAACAATGAAGCAGCAAACTTTGTGAAGACCAATACTTGCATCATTCTCAAAACTTTTGACCATGGCTGTACAGAAACAATGAAGTACAAAAAAGCTTTTTATGTATTTCGGCTGGTTAAAGACCTCTCTCCACAAGGAATTTATTTATTACGTGTCTTATACAGCGCAGCAGATTCAGTTGCATTTTACAATTAGGAACATACAGTAATAAAACTAAACTGAGTAATAACAGACATAGAGATAGAAATTCCCTGCCCACATACTTACACTCTGTAGGGAAATAGGCATTGATACACAAGTAGGTTAATAATTAAAGAGAGAACTAGGGATTTGAAAGAATTAGAAGAACAAATAGAAAAGAATAAACAATTTATTAGTCCATTTTCACAATTACCGGAGTATAGGGAGATGGAAGGAAAAATAGAATTCAGACTAAATAAAACTGAGAAGACTCTTAAAGAAAGGAAGTTAAAAAAAATTCTGGAGAGATAAGAATTCAACCACTGAGGATCTAGAGAAATCTTGTATCCAAAATCCACCCCCAAAGAAAAACACTTACAATAGATTCAAGGGGAGAGAACCTAAGGAGCAGTATAATACTGATATGGATAAACATCCCATATATGCACCGGTGGGTAGGAACACTATGAGATGGAAGGGAGATAGGGGTTATGATAATCATCAAAGATATTCACCTCAAAACTGGAAAACAAATGCGAATCCTACTCACAGAAGGCAGTATAGAGATAGGATAGGTGAATTGAATCCAACAATGGTTTATAATAATTATGAACCTCTAAATGATGAAAATCCTATTCAAACTACACCTGTATCCTTAAGGAGAGAATTTCCTCGACGTTCTTTTTTAGAAAAAGGCAGGAACATACGGCAACACAGATAGCCTATAAGACGAAACGGGGGGAAAGGGGAGGGATTAAGAAACCCCACAAAAAACATCAGAAAAAAATTAGAAATAACAAAGAGATAACTATTGAAATTACAAATCCGGAGAATGAAGAAGTAATTAAACCTGAATATATGAAAACACATTTTTTTAATTTGAGTACACATTTACTCACACATCTTGAGAGAAACGTATTGGAAAAGGGTTTGAAATATGCGCCCTCTACAAAGTTGGATGATTTTGATTTTTTTATTGATTTGCAGAAATACATAAGAAAATTGACTGTTAAAAAATTCTTCCTAAATAGAGAGGAAGAGGAAAATTCAATGTCAGTGGAGGAGGCGTCCGCCACCCCATTTAGACCGAAGTCCCTCTTCTTTCCTTCCCACATGAAAGGAGGTTTTTTAGAAACCTTTTCAGCACAGGTTCTAGAGGATATAAAGGAAATTAGTAAGAAGAAAATTCCATTCAATCTTACAGCAAAGGAAAGATCAGCTTTAAAAGATTTGAAAAAGAATGATAAGGTGGTAATAAAACCTACAGATAAGGGAGGGGGCGTTGCGATTATGGATGTAGATAAGTATGAGCAGGAAGTAATGAGGCAGCTAAATGACACTGTGGTGTATAAAAAATTGAAAAAGGATCCCACAGATGTTTTCCAATCACAATTAAGTACGATTATAGATATATATTCTCAAACTGGCACTTTAACAGAGAAAGAGGCCAAATTAATTATCATTGAAAAACCTCAGGTACCAGCTTTATACGTCTTACCTAAGGTCCACAAAGACCCTGTTTGTCCACCAGGGCGACCAATAGTGTCTGGAGTGGACTCCATAACTGCAAATCTATCCCAGCTAATTGATTATCACCTTCAGCCTCTAGTACTCACTAATAAATCTCACTTAAAGGATACAAGAGATGTATTGAACCTCCTCAGTTCCATTGTGTGGGAAGAAGGATACTTTTTAGTGAGTGCGGATGTCAGCTCGCTCTACACTATTATCTCACACACACATGGTGTGGAGGCAGTTAAAACATTTTTATCCAGATCAGGAAAGGAGCAGACTTTAGGATTTCCTTATTGAAGGGATTGTGGCCCTCATTCCGAGTTGATCGGTCGCAATGCGAATTTAGCAGAGTTACACACGCTAAGCCTACGCCTACTGGGAGTGTATCTTAGCATCTTAAAATTGCGACCGATGTATTCGCAATATTGCGATTACAAACTACTTTGCAGTTTCTGAGTAACTTCAACCTTACTCTGCCAGTGCGATCAGTTCAGTGCTTGTCGTTCCTAGTTTGACGTCACAAACACACCCAGCGTTCGCCCAGACACTCCCCCGTTTCTCCGGCCACTCCTGCGTTTTTTCCGGAAACGGTAGAGTTTTCAGCCACACGCCCATAAAACGCTGTGTTTCCGCCCAGTAACACCCATTTCCTGTCAATCACATTACGATCGCCGGAGCGATGAAAAAGCCGTGAGTAAAAATACTATCTTCATAGCAAAGATACTTGGCGCAGTCGCAGTGCGAAAATTGCGCATGCGCACTAAGCGGAATTTCACTGCGATGCGATGAAAAATACCGAGCGAACAACTCGGAATGAGGGCCTGTGTTCATTTTGGAACACAACTACTTTCTCTTTAAGGGGGATTTTTATATCCAAAATATGGGTGCGGCCATGGGTACCAGGTTCGCCCCCAGTTATGCAAACATATTTATGGGACTCTGGGAGGAGTCATATGTTTGGCAGAATGAAGATCTGGGGGCGAACCTGGTATCATGGTCACGGTATATAGATGATATTTTATTCATCTGGAGGGGTGATAGAGAGAGTTTAGACATTTTTTGTTCCCATTTAAACAACAACCCTCAGAATATCAAACTCACCTTTGATATTAGTGAATGTAGTTTGAACTTCCTGGATATTACCATATACGTTAAGGATGGCAAATTAGAAACTAAGACGTATCAAAAACCAACTGATTCGACAGCTTATATCCATATCAATAGTTGCCACCACAGGAATTGGCTTGATGCAATTCCATGGGGTCAATTTAAACGACTTAAACGTAATTGTACTAAAGCTTCTGTTTTTGAAGAACAAGCTGAACAAAATGAAGCATTCTTTTTTGGCCTGTGGATATGATCAGAGCAAAGTAGAAAATAGCCTATTGAGAGCACAGGTTACTGAACGAAAAGATTTATTACAGAGCAAAGAAAATAAAAGGGAAGATAAGTTTCAATGGGCATTCACTACTAGTTTCAACTCACAGCATAAGGACATAGAGAAGGTATTTTGGAAAAATTGGTGCATTTTACAAAGAGACCCAATAATAGGGAAGTTATTACCGGATAAACCTGTATATATATATATATATATATATATATATACAGAAAAGCTAAGAACATCAAGAACCAGTTAGTAAGAAGTATATATCTGAAAAAAGAGGAACGGTTTAGCTATAACAGGTCAAAAGGTTTTTACAGATGCAATTCTTGCATTGGCTGTAGAGACATTAATGGACTAACCACCTCTAAAGTGGATAAAATCACCATTAATGGGCTTGAACATAAAATAGAGGAATTTATAACTTGCAATACAGCCAATGTTGTTTATGCAGTAGAATGTACATGCAATAAATTTTACATTGGTCGTACAACACGACCCTTAAAAATATGGATATCTGAACACTGCAGAAATATCTAAAAGGGCTTAGAAAGTCATGCGTTATCTCATTATTTTAAAGATAAACATAAGTGTTCTTTACATGAAATTAAAAAATTTTATGGTTTAAAATTAGTTAAGCCCACTGAGAGATCAAAAGACCTTTTGGGTATTCTTGCTAAAATGGAAATTACTTATATATATAAATATAAAACTCTGTTACCATCAGGGCTCAACAGTGATTTTGAATTACAATGGTTTTTATAGGTAATATGCAGAATCTTGTGGGCCGATATCCATATATTTTTTATGTAGATTATTGTATATTTGTTTACATTTGTTTTTAACGATATTAGGATCTACAAGGATTACATATATGGGTCTTTCTCTTAAAGATTATTTTTAGGCACTTGAGGATGGCCATCACAAAATGAAAAGTTAATGGGAACTACATATACAAGGTGGAACGATTATAGGAGGATCGGATGAGGAGAGGAATAAATTTCTGGGACACATCTGAGGTGGAAGTGTGGCAGAGCCGAGAAGAGGAGATCGCGGGATAAACCCCCGGCCGAAGTGGGGCGGATGTAGTATCTCTCGTGAATGGAAGTCAACGGCCGCGCTGGAGACTGGACCATCGGCGGAAGTGGGGAACATAAGAAGCTGCGTCTGGGCGGAAGTTGGCTGGCGGCCATATTGGAAGAGGCATGATCAGCTTATCGGCCGGGACACTGTCAAACTCAATAGGAACTACATAAATAAGTGGAGCCCTTATGTAATATACAGAGGGAAGGGTTCTACTCATCAATTGTACACACCTGTATTGTATCTTTAATTACTTTGGGTATATACTTGCACATATCACAGGTTACCCCTCACACCTTGACAAAGATCCGTGAAGGATTGAAACGCGTAGGTGGGGGTACCTGTGCCACGGGAAGGACGCTATCCGGTGAGGAGAGATTTCTGGGCCCCGTTTTGTCTACATCTTATTCCTGGGATATCTCCAATCTGGGTATGCTCCTTAAAGTTCTTTTTAAGAGAGTTGTTTTTAATAAATATATCTTTTTTATGAGTGAAAACCGGTATATCATTCCACTTTTTTCTGAGGACTTACCTTGAGAGATGAGGGTGGAATAAAGCAATCATAAGGAAGAAAAAAGACCCACCTACTTTGCATATATACAAGGTTCTGTGTGTGAGTGTCCTGCTTAAGGGGGCATCCCCTGATTTCTACCCTAATATTGGAGATATGTTATATGTTTACATACAAGTCTTCTCTTGTGAGTCCTTTGTTGAAGGGGGCATCCCCTGATCCCCACATTTTAAATTGATGTGATTGAGTCATTCTACGTGCCTACATACAAGTTTTTGCTTGTGAGTTGTATATTGAAGGGGGCATCCCCCGAAACTCTTATGGTGACGGTTCTCTAAATACATAGGAAGATTTTTTTCTACTATCCACTAACTCTGAGTGACTGAATTTAGGGTTATAAAATCCCGATCAAAATCCACACCACCAGTAGTGAGGTGTTATCTCTCCATTTGAATGTGCAATCTTATCCAACAGTATTACACGAGGATTTGTGTTTTTTTGTTCTCTTTTATGTCATACATCATCTAAAGAGACAAGTGGAAACATCCCAAAGAATCACACGAATCAGGGGAGTACATAACCTTTTCTCTCATTTATTTTTCTTTAGTTTCGGCGCACTTATATACCAGAGATAATGTCTTTTTTCTGTAAAGGTTATATCGACTTAGGGTGCGTACACGCGGTGAGATATTTTCTTTCGATTTTGACTATATAGTCAAAATCTCAAGAAAAGTTAGTGCAGATTGCAAGGTGAAAGTCACTTTGCGATCCCGATACGCGGTCCCGCCAGGTCGGCATCGCAAGAAAAGATAGACTGTGCAGGCAAGTCAATCCTTGCTAGATCGGTGTACTAGCTAGTTCATCTCACATGTCAATGACATCTCACATAAGCCAAAATCTCACATAAGCCAAAATTGTAAGCACATATATCAATTGTAGTCCATATATCAAGAAAAGTTAGTCAAAATCTGTGCTATCTGGGCTCCGGGGAGTTCAAGGGAAATCGCAAGTGAAAATCGGGCATAGCAAGGATCTCACTCTGTGTACACACCCTTGCTCCCTGATACAACACAAATGCTCAAGCCTCTAACCCCAAATTACTTTTTAATACATTTAAATAACTTTGGAACCCTCCCTCACCCAACCCACTATCAAGGTACAAGATCTTGCTTCCAACTTCAAGGGCAAGATTGATAAATTTCGAGATTAAATGGTATGCTTTTCCTCAGCCAGTGACTTACTCAATTTCCCACCTGAACCCTCTGGTACTTTTTCTTCATGTGTTCCCACAAATGAAGATCAAGTATCAACACTCTTCTTCAAGTATCAATCCTGCTGCTCTACTACCTCTCCTCTTGATCCTATACCCTCACAAATAAGTAAATCTCTGTCAACTGTGCTCATCCCAACTTTAACTAACATCTGTAATCGCTCTCTCTCTCTCTCTCTCTCTCTCTCTCTCTCTCTCTCTATCTCTCTCTCTCTCTATCTCTCTACTGGTATTTTTCCTTCACTCTTCAAGCATGCAGTGATTACTCCCATTCTGAAATAAAAAATTCTGACCCTAACTCCCATCTCTCAGCTCCCATGCCTCTCCAAGTTACCTGAGAGACTTGCCTAAAACTCGCCTCACACACTTTCTTAACTCACACAACTTATTGGACTCACTGCAGTCTTTTGTTCCCAACACTCTACAGAGACAGCATCGACTGAAGTAGTGAATGACTTGGTAACTGCGAAGTCCAAATGCCATTACTCACTTCTTATTCTTCTAGATCACAGGTTCTAAAACTCGGTCCTCAGGACCCCACACAGTGCATGTTTTGCAGGTTTCCTCACAGAATCACAAGTGAAATAATTTGCTCCACCTGTGGACCTTTTAAAATGTTTCAGTGAGTAATTAATACACCTGTGCACCTGCTGGGTTACCTGCAAAACATGAACTGTGTGGGGTCCTGAGGACCGAGTTTGAGAACCTGTGTTCTAGATCTCTCAGCTGCTTTTGACACTGTTGACCACTCTCTTCTCATACAAACACTAAAATCCCTAGGTCGTCTAAGACACAGCCCTTTCTTAGTTCCTATACTATCTAATCGCTCCTTCATTGTCCGCTCTTGCAAAAGAATCCAGCGGGTTTTTTTATCACTAGGCTACGCAAGTTGATCGACAGGAAGCGGACCTTTGGGGGTGGTAACTGTCCATTTTCAGGGAATGTCAGTAAAAATGCAGGCTTTCCCAAGTTTTCAAGGAGGGTGTGTAACGTCAGCTCCGGCCCCGAACAGCCTATTTCTATCACATTGTAGGAGCAAGTCCTGGGCTATGCACAGACTGGAAAAAACGATGGTGAGTGAGTTGTGAATAGATTTGTAGCTGACCAGCGTTTGCAAATCTTTTTGCACCGCATACGTAGACTTGTATAGGGTGGGTATTCACTCTGTCTGGGCGGCGACTATCGGATTGCAAACCTCTGCAAATTCACAGAGGAGCGATCAAGTTTGAATTAAACCCTCTAACCACTACAATCCATTCTGAATGCAGCTACGAGGCTAATCTTCCTCGCTAGATGTTTGTCGACTGCAGATCCGCTCTGTGAGTCTCTACATTGGTTACCTGTATTCTACCGCATTCAATATAAAATACTTTTACTCACACATAAGGCCATTAACCAAACTACACCAATGTACATCTCTTCGCTTATCTCAAAATATCTCCCAATCCAACCTCTTCGCTCTTCACAAGATTCATGTCTCATATGCAAACTCATTACTCGCTCTCATTCACAATTGGACTTTTTTGCACCCACTAATAAGACTCTCCTCTAGTCTCCAAACCTTCAAGCGTTCCCTGAAAACTCACCTGTTCAGGCAATCTATCAAATTCCAGAACCGCTCACATAACCGTTGCTAAATCATAAATATACAGTATGGACAGTGGCGGATTCAGGGGGGGGGGGCACACAGGCACGTGCCCCCCCTGTCGTCATGATCAGGCTGCCCTGACTGCAGTGCCGGCCGCAAACTACACAGCCCTGAACTGCTAAAGAGGCTAAAGAGAGCTGGCAGCCTGTCTCACACATTCAATGAGCTGCTGCAGACGCTGCTTTCCCCCTCCGTGTAGTGCCTCATCATGCATATGTAATGAGCGGCGGAGCGGCATGATGTCACGCCGCTCATTACATATGCACAAACTGGGCTTGGGCATGATGACCGCTACTTTCGTGTGGAGCCTCAAGCGGTGGAGAAATGTTTGAGCGGGTGAACCTCGGCCCGCCTTTCAGCTGCCACACTCAAGCTCCCAGAAGAGTAAGTTCTTCTCATTTAGTTATTAATGAGTTTTTTTTAATTTAGGTATTTATTTCTGTTGCCTGGGCCTGGCAGACAGTCAGGACTCAGGAGTCACGGTCTGCAGTCATTTCTTGTATTTTTAAGCCAGCCAGCAGGGATACATTTAAAATTAATATTATTTAATACTGTGCCCACTGTATTATAAGCCAGCCAGTGGAGTTAAGTTTAACATTAATATATTATACAATATGGTGCCCTCTTTAATAAAGCATGTACCAGTTTAGTTTTATTTATATTTCACTTCATGCTTTTAAGCTTTTGTGTGGGTATAATAAATATAATAAAGCAGGGCTGGCCGGAACAGAGTAACGTGGCAGCGGGCGTGATTTGGGGGCACTGCTTCTACTTCCCCTCAGCCCAGACTACTGTGGCTGGGTCCCGACGCTGCCTGTACCCGCTGTGGTCGCTGTCAGTCAGGGCAGTCTGATCATGGCGATGCCTTTGTGTCTGCGGGCACTGCGCCTCTCTGGGGCCGCCTGGCTGCTACTCTCTCCCCGTGTACAGAAGCTCCACACTGGCATCCAAGGCGCCAGTGTCCACCGCAACGGGTCACGACGACCAAGAGGATGATATGACCAACTCCAATGCCAGGGTAAGACCCCCCTTATATACCTATAGTGTCATTGCCCATATGTGCTGTATGTCATACCCCCTATATCCTATAAACTGTGCCATGTGTACTGAGATCACTCCCCCTGTATACCTGTCCATACTATTCCTATATATCGTGTGCCCTGTATGAGGTGATGCCCCCTATGTACACACTCACTCCATCCCCTACCAGACCAGTCCCCGCACACTCACCCTGTCCCCTACCAGACCTGTCCCCGCATACACACCCTGTCCCCTACCAGACCTGTCCCCGCACACACACCCTGTCCCCTACCAGACCTGTCCCCGCACACACACCCTGTCCCCTACCAGACCTGTCCCCGCACACTCACCCTGTCCCCTACCAGACCTGTCCCCGCACACTCACCCTGTCCCCTACCAGACCTGTCCCCGCACACACACCCTATCCCCTACCAGACCTGTCCCCGCACACTCACCCTGTCCCCTACCAGACCTGTACCCGCACACACACCCTGTCCCCTATCAGACCTGTCCCCGCACACTCACCCTATCCCCTACCAGACCTGTCCCCGCACACTCACCCTGTCCCCTACCAGACCTGTCCCTGCACACTCACCCTGTCCCCTACCAGACCTGTCCTCGCACACTCACCCTGTCCCCTACCAGACCTGTCCCCGCACACACACCCTGTCCCCTACCAGACCTGTCCCGGCACACACACCCTGTCCCCTACCAGACCTGTCCCCGCACACTCACCCTGTCCCCTACCAGACCTGTCCTCGCACACTCACCCTGTCCCCTACCAGACCTGTCCCCGCACACACACCCTGTCCCCTACCAGACCTGTCCCCGCACACTCACCCTGTCCCCTACCAGACCTGTCCCCGCACACACACCCTGTCCCCTACCAGACCTGTCCCCGCACACTCACCCTGTCCCCTACCAGACCTGTCCCCGCACACTAACCCTGTCCCCTATCAGTCCTGTCCTGTACACTCAGCCTGTCCCCTACCAGACCTGTCCTTGTATACTCACCCTGTCACCCACCAGACCTGTACTCCATGCCCACAGCGTGATAAAAATGAGGTTGTGGCTCGTTGGTATGGCACTGTGATGCCACAACCCTTGTTATGAGACCACACCCACCTTCCCAGGAGGTGCGCAAAAGCCAACAACCCCCCCCCCCCCCACCCGCCTTCTCCTATCATGGTGCCCCCCTGTCATTTTTTTCTGGATCCGCCCCTGAGTATGGACATACATATTTATCCAGCAACTCATAAATATTAGTGATGAGCGCCGGGTTTTGTGTTTTGGTTTTGGGTTCGGTTCCGCGGCCGTGTTTTGGGTTTGACCGCGTTTTGGCAAAACCTCACCGAATTTTTTTTGTCGGATTCGGGTGTGTTTTGGATTCGGGTGTTTTTTTCAAAAAACCCTAAAAAACAGCTTAAATCATAGAATTTGGGGGTCATTTTGATCCCATATTATTATTAACCTCAAAAACCATAATTTCCACTCATTTTCAGTCTATTCTGAATACCTCACACCTCACAATATTATTTTTAGTCCTAAAATTTGCACCGAGGTCGCTGGATGACTAAGCTAAGCGACCCTAGTGGCCGACACAAACACCTGGCCCATCTAGGAGTGGCACTGCAGTGTCACGCAGGATGTCCCTTCCAATAAACCCTCCCCAAACAGCACATGACGCAAAGAAAAAAAGAGGCGCAATGAGGTAGCTGTGTGAGTAAGATTAGCGACCCTAGTGGCCGACACAAACACCGGGCCCATTTAGGAGTGGCACTGCAGTGTCACGTAGGATGTCCCTTCCAAAAAACCCTCCCCAAACAGCACATGACGCAAAGAAAAAAAGAGGCGCAATGAGGTAGCTGTGTGAGTAAGATTAGCGACCGTAGTGGCCGACACAAACACCGGGCCCATTTAGGAGTGGCACTGCAGTGTCACGTAGGATGTCCCTTCCAAAAAACCCTCCCCAAACAGCACATGACGCAAAGAAAAAAAGAGGCGCAATGAGGTAGCTGTGTGAGTAAGATTAGCGACCGTAGTGGCCGACACAAACACCGGGCCCATTTAGGAGTGGCACTGCAGTGTCACGCAGGATGTCCCTTCCAAAAAACCCTCCCCAAACAGCACATGACGCAAAGAAAAAAAGAGGCGCAATGAGGTAGCTGTGTGAGTAAGATTAGCGACCGTAGTGGCCGACACAAACACCGGGCCCATTTAGGAGTGGCACTGCAGTGTCACGCAGGATGTCCCTTCCAAAAACCCTCCCCAAACAGCACATGACGCAAAGAAAAAAAGAGGCGCAATGAGGTAGCTGTGTGAGTAAGATTAGCGACCCTAGTGGCCGACACAAACACCGGGCCCATCTAGGAGTGGCACTGCAGTGTCACGTAGGATGTCCCTTCCAAAAAACCCTCCCCAAACAGCACATGACGCAAAGAAAAAAAGAGGCGCAATGAGGTAGCTGACTGTGTGAGTAAGATAAGCGACCCTAGTGGCCGACACAAACACCGGGCCCATTTCGGAGTGGCACTGCAGTGTCACGCAGGATGTCCCTTCCAAAAAACCCTCCCCAAACAGCACATGACGCAAAGAAAAAAAGAGGCGCAATGAGGTAGCTGTGTGAGTAAGATTAGCGACCCTAGTGGCCGACACAAACACCGGGCCCATCTAGGAGTGGCACTGCAGTGTCACGTAGGATGTCCCTTCCAAAAAACCCTCCCCAAACAGCACATGACGCAAAGAAAAAAAGAGGCGCAATGAGGTAGCTGACTGTGTGAGTAAGATAAGCGACCCTAGTGGCCGACACAAACACCGGGCCCATTTAGGAGTGGCACTGCAGTGTCACGCAGGATGTCCCTTCCAAAAAACCCTCCCCAAACAGCACATGACGCAAAGAAAAAAAGAGGCGCAATGAGGTAGCTGACTGTGTGAGTAAGATAAGCGACCCTAGTGGCCGACACAAACACCGGGCCCATTTAGGAGTGGCACTGCAGTGTCACGCAGGATGTCCCTTCCAAAAAACCCTCCCCAAACAGCACATGACGCAAAGAAAAATAAAAGAAAAAAGAGGTGCAAGATGGAATTGTCCTTGGGCCCTCCCACCCACCCTTATGTTGTATAAACAAAACAGGACATGCACACTTTAACCAACCCATCATTTCAGTGACAGGGTCTGCCACACGACTGTGACTGATATGACGGGTTGGTTTGGACCCCCCCCAAAAAAGAAGCAATTAATCTCTCCTTGCACAAACTGGCTCTACAGAGGCAAGATGTCCACCTCATCATCATCCTCCGATATATCACCGTGTACATCCCCCTCCTCACAGATTATCAATTCGTCCCCACTGGAATCCACCATCTCAGCTCCCTGTGTACTTTGTGGAGGCAATTGCTGCTGGTCAATGTCTCCGCGGAGGAATTGATTATAATTAATTTTAATGAACATCATCTTCTCCACATTTTCTGGATGTAACCTCGTACGCCGATTGCTGACAAGGTGAGCGGCGGCACTAAACACTCTTTCGGAGTACACACTTGTGGGAGGGCAACTTAGGTAGAATAAAGCCAGTTTGTGCAAGGGCCTCCAAATTGCCTCTTTTTCCTGCCAGTATAAGTATGGACTGTGTGACGTGCCTACTTGGATGCGGTCACTCATATAATCCTCCACCATTCTTTCAATGGTGAGAGAATCATATGCAGTGACAGTAGACGACATGTCCGTAATCGTTGTCAGGTCCTTCAGTCCGACCAGATGTCAGCATCAGCAGTCGCTCCAGACTGCCCTGCATCACCGCCAGCGGGTGGGCTCGGAATTCTGAGCCTTTTCCTCGCACCCCCAGTTGCGGGAGAATGTGAAGGAGGAGATGTTGACAGGTCGCGTTCCGCTTGACTTGACAATTTTCTCACCAGCAGGTCTTTCAACCCCAGCAGACTTGTGTCTGCCGGAAAGAGAGATCCAAGGTAGGCTTTAAATCTAGGATCGAGCATGGTGGCCAAAATGTAGTGCTCTGATTTAAACAGATTGACCACCCGTGAATCCTTGTTAAGCGAATTAAGGGCTCCATCCACAAGTCCCACATGCCTAGCGGAATCGCTCCGTGTTAGCTCCTCCTTCAATGTCTCCAGCTTCTTCTGCAAAAGCCTGATGAGGGGAATGACCTGACTCAGGCTGGCAGTGTCTGAACTGACTTCACGTGTGGCAAGTTCAAAGGGCAGCAGAACCTTGCACAACGTTGAAATCATTCTCCACTGCGCTTGAGACAGTTGCATTCCACCTCCTATATCGTGCTCAATTGTATAGGCTTGAATGGCCTTTTGCTGCTCCTCCAACCTCTGAAGCATATAGAGGGTTGAATTCCACCTCGTTACCACTTCTTGCTTCAGATGATGGCAGGGCAGGTTCAGTAGTTTTTGGTGGTGCTCCAGTCTTCTGTACGTGGTGCCTGTACGCCGAAAGTGTCCCGCAATTCTTCTGGCCACCGACAGCATCTCTTGCACGCCCCTGTCGTTTTTTAAATAATTCTGCACCACCAAATTCAAGGTATGTGCAAAACATGGGACGTGCTGGAATTTGCCCATATTTAATGCACACACAATATTGCTGGCGTTGTCCGATGCCACAAATCCACAGGAGGGTCCAATTGGGGTAAGCCATTCTGCGATGATCTTCCTCAGTTGCCGTAAGAGGTTTTCAGCTGTGTGCGTATTCTGGAAAGCGGTGATACAAAGCGTAGCCTGCCTAGGAAAGAGTTGGCGTTTGCGAGATGCTGCTACTGGTGCCGCCGCTGCTGTTCTTGCTGCGGGAGTCCATACATCTACCCAGTGGGCTGTCACAGTCATATAGTCCTGACCCTGCCCTGCTCCACTTGTCCACATGTCCGTGGTTAAGTGGACATTGGGTACAGCTGCATTTTTTAGGACACTGGTGACTCTTTTTCTGAGGTCTGTGTAAATTTTCGGTATCGCCTGCCTAGAGAAATGGAACCTAGATGGTATTTGGTACCGGGGACACAGTACCTCCAACAAGTCTCTAGTTGGCTCTGCAGTAATGATGGATACCGGAACCACGTTTCTCACCACCCAGGATGCCAAGGCCTCAGTTATCCGCTTTGCAGTAGGATGACTGCTGTGATATTTCATCTTCCTCGCAAAGGACTGTTGGACAGTCAATTGCTTGGTGGAAGTAGTAAAAGTGGTCTTACGACTTCCCCTCTGGGATGACCATCGACTCCCAGCAGCAACAACAGCAGCGCCAGCAGCAGTAGGCGTTACACGCAAGGATGCATCGGAGGAATCCCAGGCAGGAGAGGACTCGTCAGAATTGCCAGTGACATGGCCTGCAGGACTATTGGCATTCCTGGGGAAGGAGGAAATTGACACTGAGGGAGTTGGTGGGGTGGTTTGCGTGAGCTTGGTTACAAGAGGAAGGGATTTACTGGTCAGTGGACTGCTTCCGCTGTCACCCAAAGTTTTTGAACTTGTCACTGACTTATTATGAATGCGCTGCAGGTGACGTATAAGGGAGGATGTTCCGAGGTGGTTAACGTCCTTACCCCTACTTATTACAGCTTGACAAAGGGAACACACGGCTTGACACCTGCTGTCCGCATTTCTGTTGAAATACCTCCACACCGAAGAGCTGATTTTTTTGGTATTTTCACCAGGCATGTCAACGGCCATATTCCTCCCACGGACAACAGGTGTCTCCCCGGGTGCCTGACTTAAACAAACCACCTCACCATCAGAATCCTCCTGGTCAATTTCCTCCCCAGCGCCAGCAACACCCATATCCTCCTCATCCTGGTGTACTTCAACACTGACATCTTCAATCTGACTATCAGGAACTGGACTGCGGGTGCTCCTTCCAGCACTTGCAGGGGGCGTGCAAATGGTGGAAGGCGCATGCTCTTCACGTCCAGTGTTGGGAAGGTCAGGCATCGCAACCGACACAATTGGACTCTCCTTGTGGATTTGGGATTTCGAAGAACGCACAGTTCTTTGCGGTGCTACTGCTTTTGCCAGCTTGAGTCTTTTCATTTTTCTAGCAAGAGGCTGAGTGCCTCCATCCTCATGTGAAGCTGAACCACTAGCCATGAACATAGGCCAGGGCCTCAGCCGTTCCTTGCCACTCCGTGTGGTAAATGGCATATTGGCAAGTTTACGCTTCTCCTCCGACAATTTTATTTTAGGTTTTGGAGTCCTTTTTTTACTGATATTTGGTGTTTTGGATTTGACATGCTCTGTACTATGACATTGGGCATCGGCCTTGGCAGACGACGTTGCTGGCATTTCATCGTCTCGGCCATGACTAGTGGCAGCAGCTTCAGCACGAGGTGGAAGTGGATCTTGATCTTTCCCTAATTTTGGAACCTCAACATTTTTGTTCTCCATATTTTAATAGGCACAACTAAAAGGCACCTCAGGTAAACAATGGAGATGGATGGATACTAGTATATAATTATGGACGGACTGCCGAGTGCCGACACAGAGGTAGCTACAGCCGTGGACTACCGTACTGTAGTGTGTCTGCTGCTAATATAGACTGGTTGATAAAGAGATGTAGTAGTATGTATGTATAAAGAAGAAAGAAAAAAAAACCTTGGGTAGGTGGTATACAATTATGGACGGACTGCCGAGTGCCGACACAGAGGTAGCTACAGCCATGAACTACCGTACTGTACTGTGTCTGCTGCTAATATAGACTGTTTGATAAAGAGATGTAGTAGTATGTATGTATAAAGAAGAAAGAAAAAAAAACCTCGGGTAGGTGGTATACAATTATGGACGGACTGCCGAGTGCCGACACAGAGGTAGCTACAGCCGTGAACTACCGTACTGTACTGTGTTTGCTGCTAATATAGACTGGTTGATAAAGAGATGTAGTAGTATGTATGTATAAAGAAGAAAGAAAAAAAAACCTCGGGTAGGTGGTATACAATTATGGACGGACTGCCGAGTGCCGACACAGAGGTAGCTACAGCCGTGAACTACCGTACTGTACTGTGTCTGCTGCTAATATAGACTGGTTGATAAAGAGATGTAGTAGTATGTATGTATAAAGAAGAAAGAAAAAAATACCTCGGGTAGGTGGTATACAATTATGGACGGACTGCCGAGTGCCGACACAGAGGTAGCTACAGCCGTGAACTACCGTACTGTACTGTGTCTGCTGCTAATATAGACTGGTTGATAAAGAGATGTAGTAGTATGTATGTATAAAGAAGAAAGAAAAAAAAACCTCGGGTAGGTGGTATACAATTATGGACGGACTGCCGTGTGCCGACACAGAGGTAGCTACAGCCGTGAACTACCGTACTGTACTGTGTCTGCTGCTAATATAGACTGGTTGATAAAGAGATGTAGTAGTATGTATGTATAAAGAAGAAAGAAAAAAAAACCTCGGGTAGGTGGTATACAATTATGGACGGACTGCCGAGTGCCGACACAGAGGTAGCTACAGCCGTGAACTACCGTACTGTACTGTGTCTGCTGCTAATATAGACTGGTTGATAAAGAGATGTAGTAGTATGTATGTATAAAGAAGAAAGAAAAAAAAACCTCGGGTAGGTGGTATACAATTATGGACGGACTGCCGAGTGCTGACACAGAGGTAGCTACAGCCGTGAACTACCGTACTGTACTGTGTCTGCTGCTAATATAGACTGATTGATAAAGAGATGTAGTAGTATGTATGTATAAAGAAGAAAGAAAAAAAAACCTCGGGTAGGTGGTATACAATTATGGACGGACTGCCGAGTGCCGACACAGAGGTAGCTACAGCCGTGAACTACCGTACTGTACTGTGTCTGCTGCTAATATAGACTGGTTGATAAAGAGATGTAGTAGTATGTATGTATAAAGAAGAAAGAAAAAAAAACCTCGGGTAGGTGGTATACAATTATGGACGGACTGCCGAGTGCCGACACAGAGGTAGCTACAGCCGTGAACTACCGTACTGTACTGTGTCTGCTGCTAATATAGACTGGTTGATAAAGAGATGTAGTAGTATGTATGTATAAAGAAGAAAGAAAAAAAAACCTCGGGTAGGTGGTATACAATTATGGATGGACTGCCGAGTGCCGACACAGAGGTAGCTACAGCCGTGAACTACCGTACTGTGTCTGCTGCGACTGGATGATAAATAATGATATAAAAAATATATATATATCACTACTGCAGCCGGACAGGTATATATTATATAATGACGGACCTGCTGGACACTGTCTGTCAGCAGAATGAGTTTTTTATAGAATAAAAAAAAAAACACCACACAAGTGAAGTCACACGACGAGTGTTTAAATTTTTCAGGCAATCACAATATAGTATACTACTAACTATACTGGTGGTCAGTGTGGTCAGGTCACTGGTCAGTCACACTGGCAGTGGCACTCCTGCAGCAAAAGTGTGCACTGTTTAATTTTAATATAATATGTACTCCTGGCTCCTGCTATAACCTATAACTGGCACTGCAGTGCTCCCCAGTCTCCCCCACAATTATAAGCTGTGTGAGCTGAGCACAGTCAGATATATATACATAGATGATGCAGCACACTGGGCTGAGCAGTGCACACAGATATGGTATGTGACTGAGTCACTGTGTGTATCGTTTTTTTCAGGCAGAGAACGGATATATTAAATAAAACTGCACTGTCTGGTGGTCACTGTGGTCAGTCACTAGTAAACTCTGCACTCTCTACACTTCTACAGTACTCCTAAGCTCCAGTAAATCAGGTCAATCTCTCTCTCTCTCTTCTAATCTAAATGGAGAGGACGCCAGCCACGTCCTCTCCCTATCAATCTCAATGCACGTGTGAAAATGGCGGCGACGCGCGGCTCCTTATATAGAATCCGAGTCTCGCGAGAATCCGACAGCGTCATGATGACGTTCGGGCGCGCTCGGGTTAACCGAGCAAGGCGGGAGGATCCGAGTCTGCTCGGACCCGTGAAAAAAACCATGAAGTTCGGGCGGGTTCGGATTCAGAGAAACCGAACCCGCTCATCTCTAATAAATATATCCATTCTTATGTAACCTTCTTTTCTGCAGTGTAATTTAGGGCTGTGCAAATCGCAGAAGGCCACAATTGTTTGCCCTTCCTCTGTAAACTAGGCAGGTGTGTGTCTGATGCAGCAATTATTTTGTGTCACATTTGAGCTAGAAGCATGTTAAATGATGTATTCAAAATTGTGTAGAGATTGGTGTTTTGGGGGGGGGGGGTCATTCCTACTCGATCGTTCGCTGCAGTTTATCGGGTCGGAACTGCGCATGTGCCAGTGCCTCAGTGCGCCGGCGCATGGTAGCCGTCATTGCCTAGCGATCGCCTCTGAGGCAGAGGTCGGTTGCTGGGCGGGAGGGGGCCGGGCTGCGGCGTTAAGCCGCCGTTTAGGGGGAGCGGTCTGGCCAATGCAGGCATGACCGGACCGTTGGGGGGCGGGCCGCGGCGGCTGTGTGACGTCACACGCAGCCGCTGCGGGACGGGGAGCGATGAGTACCTCCCGGCCAGCACGCTAAAACTGCACTGGTCGGGAGCTACTCCTGAAGTGCAAGGGCATCGCCGCTGTGTAATGCTTGTGCACTTCTGCGGGGGGGGGGGGGCGGCACTGACATGCGGGGTGGACTAGCCCTGTGCCGGGCATCCCCCCGCATGTCAGTGTGCATGATCATACATAGAAACATAGAATTTGTCGGCAGATAAGAACCACATGGCCCATCTAGTCTGCCCCTTTTTTTTTTTTTTAAATCTCTAACCTTAATTGATCCTTATTTCTTTGTAAGGATGTCCTTATGTCTATCCCATGCATGTTTAAATTGCTCTACTGTCTTAGCCTCTACCACCTCTGATGGGAGGCTATTCCACTTGTCCACTACTCTTTCTGTGAAGTCATTTTTCCTCAAATTTCCCCTGAACCTCCCCCCGTCCAGTCTCAGTGCATGTCCTCGTGTCCTATTGCTTCTCTTCATTTGGAGAATGTTTCCCTCCTGGACTTTGTTAAAACCCTTCATATATTTGAAAAATTTAGCACAACTACGATCAACTCAGAATGACCCCATTGTCTCTGCATGTGTGAATTACTGCAGACATATGCATAGATTCATTTGCTATATATGTTGTTTCAGCAATAAGGCTTATAGGTTCAAAAAGTATAATTTTCCCCACATAATGAATGACTGATGACAGCACGTCTGAGTTCTCACATAAACAAATGAGCTGAGATGGCATATAACTGCAATAACTGTTGCAATATATAACAAGCGCCTTGTTTTATATAATTACTTATATAACTGCAATAAGCAGAAATAAAGGCCAAACAGGCGACCGTGTCGGATTTTTACATGGGAACAAGAAAGATTACGCAGAAATAAGTAAATTTTATATCTGAAGCATGGATGGCCAATGAAGACTTAATCCATACAAATATTTATAAATTGGATTTATAAACAATATGAAGGGTAGAAATATGAGCAGAGAAAGTGGGCGCAGGGGGGGAGCGGTTGAGAAGAGAGGAGAAATTGAAGATGAAGGGTTGGGGGTTCTGTTATGTATGTATGAAGTATTGGCTGACTGCTATCCTGTTATTCTGTACCTGTTGTCACAAAATGCTTTTAGAAGTATTCTCTACTGCTGTTATTGTAAACTATCTTATTTTTTATTTAAGTCTGCTTTGGCTATATATATATATATATATATATATATATATATATATATATATATATACAGATAGATAGATAGATAGATAGATAGATAGATAGATAGATAGATAGATATATGTGTGTGTGTATATATCATACTTGCCGACATTCTGGCTGCTCTCTGCGGGAGAGAGCAGCCAGGTCAGCTCAGCAAGGGGGCAGAGGAGGGCTATGACGTGGGGAGGAGGCGGAACGGAGGCGGAGCAAGGGCGGGGCGGGGGCGGAGCAAGGGCGGGGTCACGCTGACACCCGTTTTAAGCCACGCCCCCGCTCTGTAATGCCGCGATCACCGGCATTACACGGCAGGGGGCGTGGCTATGATGACGCGATTCTGCAAGAATCGCGTCATCAACTGCCCGGACCGCCCACTTTACACACTAAGTGGGCGGACGGGCAGGGGGACCCCCGTTTCCGGGAGACTTGCCTGCTCTTCCGTGGGGCCGGGAGGGTCACCCGATTTTCGGGAGCCTCCCGGCCATTGCGGGAGAGTAGGCAAGTATGGTATATATATATATATATATATATATATATATATAATTAAGCTGTCTTTAAGTAAAAGCATTGTCATTCCTTTTAAACTCTGTAGTTGGGTGGAATTATTTCAATGCTCTCTGTTACAAGTTATGGGCCCTACACATTGGCCAATCCGTCGCCGAGCTGCCCGACGGCGGATATGGCCGACCCGGTGGCGGGGGGGCAGTGATAGGGGAGTGAAGTTACTTCACTCCCCCCATCACACGGCTCCATAGAACTGCAGGAAAATATGGACGAGATCGTCCATATTGGCCTGCATGCACAGGCGACGGGGCACCAGCGATGAACGAGCGCAGGGCCGCGCACCATTCATCTCTGGAGCCTCCACACTCAAAGATGTGAACGTTGGGGGTAATTCCAAGTTGATCGCAGCAGGAAATTTGTGAGCAGTTGGGCAAAACCATGGGCAGATATAACATGTGCAGAGTGAGTTAGAATTGGGTTATTTTGTTTCTGTGCAGGGTAAATACTGGCTGCTTTATTTTTACACTGCAATTTAGATTGCAGATTGAACACACCACACCCAAATCTAACTCTCTCTGCACATGTTAAATCTGCCCCCCCCCCCCCCCCCCCCCTGCAGTGCACATGGTTTTGCCCAACTGCTAACAAAATTCTTGCTGCGATAACCTTGGAATTACCCCCGTTATCTCGTTCATTAATGAACGAGATTGTTCATATCGTGCAGTGATGTCGGCCAGTGTGTAGGGCCTATAAGGTTTGTAGTTTATTTAGAATTAGCAGCGTTATCACCTTCATAAGCTTTTCTGCCCAATTACATCTCCACTGTACAGTCCACACATATACTCAGATATTTTCTCTTTCTTCCCTTTACCTTCCTCCTGACCCCGGTTCATCATTGCTGTGTGGCCATATCATACAGCCCACGAGAACCATTGCAATCTGGTAGACAATTATGCAATAGATAGCATCTATCATGGTGTATCAATGCCTATTTCCCTACAGATTGTAAGCTTGCGAGCAGGGCCCTCCTACCTCTATGGGGGATATTCAATTATCCGCAAATTCGCGGCAATGACTGTTTATTACCCAGTTTTGTTTTATCATTGTTGTTTCAAATTGTAAAACACAACGAAATTTGCTGCACCAAGGGGGTAATTCCAAGTTGATCGCAGGAGGAATTTAGTTAGCAATTGGGCAAAACCATGTGCACTGCAGGGGAGGCAGATATAACATGTGCAGAGAGAGATAGAGTTGGATGTGGTGAGTTCAATCTGCAATCTAAATTGCAGTGTAAAAATAAAGCAGCCAGTATTTACCCTGCACATAAACAAAATAACCCACCCAAATCTAACTCTCTCTGCACATGTTATATCTGCCCCCCCTGCAGTGCACATGGTTTTGCCCAACTGCTAAAAAATTTCCTGCTGCGATCAACTTGGAATTACCCCCATGTAAGAAACTGTTTATTAACACACAAATGTCACTTCTGAGGACACAGGATGGTACGCATCCCAAATTACCTCAGATTAGTTACCAATTGCTCAAGGTCATGTGATGTAGTTGATGTGTTCCGGTGCTTTGGGTTTACAGGTCGTTTTTATTTACCCCCCACCACCCCATTTTCTGTTACGTTCTGGTTATTGGGTATGGATCACAGGGTCGACTGTATCTAGGCTGATAGTCATTAGGACAACCACTATTGGTCGACAGTGACTAGGTCGACATCTGAAATAGGTCGACTTGAACAAGGTCGACATGGAAAAAGGTTGACATGAGGTTTTTTTTCTTCAAATTGGTGTCGTTTTCTTCGTTAAGTGACCGTGAACCCCAATTAGTGCTCAGCACAGGTTACTAATCCCAATCGTAGTCCACGTTGATCGTAAAGTATGAAAAAGTAAAAAACGACCTATAGACCATGTCGACCTAACGTATGTCGACGAATAGTGGTCAGCCTAATGAGTGTCGACCTAAGTGCAGTCGACCTATAGGCCGGATCACCTGTTTATTGAATCCCTTCTTCTTGATTATTACACCATCGAGTTCTCAAATGTTAACATAACATCTTTGTTACTGACACCGATATTGTTTACAAATTCTCTAGTTGTTACTACCGTACGGCTCCTGAATATTGTTCTTCATAGGTTATTGTTCATCTGTTTTTATGTTGTCGCCCCCCCCCCCCCCCCCCCGGCATGTCTCCCTTTCCTTTATTTCCGTATCCTATTCATCTGTTTAGTGTAATAAAAACAGTTAAACATAAAATAAAAATATGGATTCACCATCAATAGAATAGAAACCACTGACGTGTTTCATGAATTGTGATTCTGGAGCTTTGTGGTCTCCAGGCCAGCGGCTCTGTAAACTGAGCAACAGCAGCTACTGCTTAGATGCATTCTGTTGTATCTCCTGAATTACTTTCTGTCAGGCCCGGGTGTTTTTGTGAATCCGTTAACCCGGAACCAACCACAGGTGTAGGTGCTGGGCTATGAAGAAAGCAGGGAGGACGAAGAAAGTTCCGCTTCATATATTTATTCAAAATAACAATTCAGTAAAGAGTTAACTGACAAGTTGTTAATCATCATATTATACTGAAGTATTGCAGGAATAATATGCAAAAGAAAACTCAAAAATAAATAAAAGAAATGTTCATGGAAACATATGCAAAACAAGCTGATGAATAAATGTTGGATTGTCCAAATATAAACAAGCTTTGATGCTGAACTGCAGAATGTGATTAACTGGATAATGCAGACATGAAGAGATAACTGTAAGGATTTGCAATGGAGTTTTGAGAGTTAACTGAGAGACTGTGAAGAATTATCCTTGTTATGACAACATAGCAAATATAAACAAGCTTTGATGCTGAACTGCAGAATGTGATTAACTGGATAATGCAGACATGAAGAGATAACTGTAAGGATTTGCAATGGAGTTTTGAGAGTTAACTGAGAGACTGTGAAGAATTATCCTTGTTATGACAACATAGCAAATATAAACAATCTTTGATGCTGAACTGCAGAATGTGATTAACTGGATAATGCAAACATGTAGAGATAACTGTAAGGATTTGCAATGGAGTTTTGAGAGTTAACTGAGAGACTGTGAAGAATTATCCTTGTTATGACAACATAGCAAAAAGTACTGAATTGGGTTACTTGCGGGTTCCGGAGATCACTGTGAAACTGTAGTAGATGACAAGGTGATGAATGGGTTAAATGCAGAGTTGAACAAACGAACAGCTGAGGGAAACGGAATCCTCCAGACTTGAATGATAGGCAGACTGACAAGGTAACCTCATGCAGGACACTGGGAATCCAACTATTTCCAATAGGAGTGCAATTAACTGACAGCACAGCGGAGAGCCGGTGGATCTTTCAGCAGTGAAGGCTGCAGACGGACCTCTGGGAACGGAGGCGATATCTGGACCACGGGAATCACACAGGAATGCACGGAGAGAGCTCAGAGCTAGAGCACAGCGTTGATACAACAAAGCACTGGCCCAGAGTAACATAATCCCAGCCTACTTAAAGGCAGCACAAGCACGGGATTGGCTTACACCTGACCACAGGTGTTTTCACAAGTGCTCTGTATTAGCTATTTGGTCTCCAACATGGCCACCTCCTACACAGCAGACACACTGCAGTGCCTTAGGCCATTTGGTCCCTGCACTCACAGTTCCCAGACTCTGCATTACCTGTGCCATTGATCACGCCGCGTCCCCACACGGGCACACAGCACCGCGAGCAACCGCACTGGCAACGGATGAAACCCAGAACCCGCAAAGGTGAGAGACCGGTTCGTGACAGTACCCCCTCTTCTACGGGTGGTCTCCGAACACCTTTGAACCTTGTCAGGATTTTTGGAGAAGTATTTCTGTACCAGTCTTGGAGCATGAACATCTTCAGAGAAAACCCAGGATCTCTCCTCCGGACCGTAACCCTTCCAGTCGACCAGAAACTGTAAACGTCCATATCGGGAACGTGAATCCACAATCTCTTTAACTTCAAATTCCTCATTCTGCAAAGAGTGAACTTTAGGAGATTTGGACTGGGTAGTACGGAACTTATTGAGAATCAAAGGCGTTAGGAATTCTCAAAGACGGTGGCAACTTGACTTTGTATGACACAGGGTTGAGTACCTTTACAATGGGAAATGGACCAATAAACTTGGGAGCAAATTTCTGAGAAGGAACTTTGAACTTGAGATTGCGCGTAGAAATCCAAACTTGGTCTCCCACTTTGTAATTCGGTACAGCTTTACGTTTTCTATCTGCAAAAGATTTATAACGAGCGGAAGTTTCGACCAAGGACTTATGTACACAACTCCAGATGCTAGATAGACGTTGAAGCTCTTGATCTGCTGCTGGAACCTCTGGGGCTGGCAATGGATGAAACTCTGGTGGAGAACTTCTTGGACTCTTATGTTGGGCACATTTAGGACATGCTGCTATAAACTCTTGGACATCGACTTTGAGACGTGGCCACCAATAAGACTGTTGAATAAATTTGAGAGTCTTTAGAACCCCAGGATGACCCATGAAGGAAGAGGAGTGAGCCCAGGTAAGCAGCCGTTTTCGAAGACTTGTGGCGACAAAGGTCTTGCCAGGCGGAGGAACTGGAGAGGTTCGAGTCATTAAAAAGGACGTAGGATTCACAATGGCTTGATTCGTGGTAGCATCATTTAATTCAGAAGAAGCAAAGGACCGGGAAAGGGCATCTGCCTTTTTGTTCTGAGACCCTGGACGATAGGTGAGTTTGAAATCAAATCGTGAGAAAAAAAGCGCCCATCGAGCTTGTCGTGGATTCAAACACTGAGCTGGCTGCAGATACAGAAGATTCTTATGATCAGTATAAACTGTAATGCGATGTTGAGCTCCTTCTAGAAGGTATCTCCACTCCTCAAATGCCAACTTGATGGCAAGTAACTCTTGCTCACCGATTGCATAATTACGTTCTGCCGGGAGGAACTTACGGGAGAAATATCCGCAGGGATGGACCTTTTTATCTTCAAAGACTTGTGACAACACAGCTCCTACTGCTTCTGTAGATGCATGCACCTCTAGTAGAAAGGGACGATTCAAATCAGGCTGTCGAAGAATGGGGGCTGACACAAAGGCTTGCTTTATATCAGAGAAGGCTTTGATTGCTTCAGAAGACCAGTTCGTAGGATTTGCTCCCTTGCGAGTTAGGGCTGTGATAGGAGCAGCTAACGTAGAATAATTCTTAATGAATCTCCTATAGAAATTAGCAAAGCCAAGAAATCGCTGAATCCCCTTGAGAGTTGTAGGAGTGGACCAATCCCGGATAGCTCGCGTCTCTGGGATGGATAGCGGATGAATTTGTCCCCTAGGAGGGGTCTTGCCCGGAACCAGGACGACTGGGCAGTCCCATTCACGATGAGGAGGTAGAGAGTCTGCTGCTTGCTTACTGGAAACATCCGCAAGGGATTGATACACCGGAGGTAGATCGGAAAGACTAATTGACCGAAGAGGTACAATTGCAGCTACACAGTCCTTGGTACAAGATTTACCCCATGAAAGGACTTCCATGGTTTGCCAATTAAGTTGAGGATTATGTTTCTGCAGCCAAGGTAAACCAAGTATCACATCTTGAGAGGCTTTGGGAATCACGTAGGAGAGGTATTCGGAATGGAGCTCACCAACTTTCATCTTGAGACATACGGTTCGATGAGTAATTATACCATCTGGAATTCGACTTCCATCCACTGCTGTAACAGCAACTGCTGCTTCCAGGGGCATGGTTTGAACTTTAGACCGTATGACAAAGGCTGAGGAGATGAAGTTCTTGGCTGCCCCGGAATCTAGGAGGGCTGAAACTTTCACTGTAGAACTTGGAACTTCTAATTGAGGCCTGGCCAACCTGTGGCTCTCCAGCTGTTGTAAAACTACAAGTCCCATCATGCCTTGCCACAGTTTTGCTATTAGGGAATGCTAAAACTGTGGCAGGGCATGCTGGGATGTGTAGTTTCACAACATCTGGAGAGCCACAGGTTGGCCAGGTCTGTTCTAATTGAATAGACAAGGTTGGCTCTTTCCCAGAACGTGATTCTAAAGTAACTCCTAGCTTAACCTCTCTTGAATAAGCTAGGAGGCGAGAGTTTCCCGGTCGGAGTTTGCAGAATTTAACTAAATGTTCGGAGGACCCACAGTACATGCAGAGGTTACCCTGTCGACGACGAAGTCGTTCCTCCTCTGTGAGGCGAGAGCGCCCAATCTGCATAGGTTCTTCAGTCATTACTGGAGACTGTGATGAAGAATCTTGTCGAGGTCTAGGATGATCACGTGGACTGGATCGCTCTGCCCTGGATTTCTCTAAACATCGCTCCCTGTAACGTAGATCAAGTTTGTTACAGAGAGAAATCAATTCATCCAGTTTAATTGGCACATCCCGGATAGTTAAATCATCCTTGATTCTTTCTGAAAGTCCATTCCAAAACGCGGCGATCAGGGCCTCCTCATTCCAGTTTAACTCTGAAGACAACGTGCGAAACTGAATAATATATTGACTGACAGGACGTAAACTTTGACGTAGACGGAGAATCTCCAAGGATGCTGAGGTGGTCCTGCCTGGTTCGTCAAAGATTCTCCGGAAGGAAGATACGAACTCTTTGTAATTAGAGAGGATAGGATCACCTCTCTCCCATAATGGTGATGCCCACTCCAGAGCCTGACCGGAGAGGAGGGCAATAATATATGCGACCTTAGAACGAGCTGATGGGAAACTGGCAGACATCAGTTCAAACTGGATCTCGCATTGATTCAGGAATCCTCTGCAAAGTTTTGGAGTTCCGTCAAACTTACTCGGAGAGGGTAACTGCAAGCGGGACGTAGGCAGCGTCACAGGAGAAGCTGTAGTGGTAACTGGGACATCCAGGGTTGGAATCTGGACTTGGGACGTTTTAATAGCCGTATGAAGAGTCTCTAAACGGTCTGCCATAGTTTGCATAAACTGCACTATTTGTGTCTGTATAGACTCCTGGTTTTCCAGACGGGAAAGGATATCTGACGTAGCACCGCCTCCTGCGAATTGGTCACTTGACGGATCCATGTGGCCAGTGCTTACTGTCAGGCCCGGGTGTTTTTGTGAATCCGTTAACCCGGAACCAACCACAGGTGTAGGTGCTGGGCTATGAAGAAAGCAGGGAGGACGAAGAAAGTTCCGCTTCATATATTTATTCAAAATAACAATTCAGTAAAGAGTTAACTGACAAGTTGTTAATCATCATATTATACTGAAGTATTGCAGGAATAATATGCAAGAGAAAACTCAAAAATAAATAAAAGAAATGTTCATGGAAACATATGCAAAACAAGCTGATGAATAAATGTTGGATTGTCCAAATATAAACAAGCTTTGATGCTGAACTGCAGAATGTGATTAACTGGATAATGCAGACATGACGAGATAACTGTAAGGAATTGCAATGGAGTTTTGAGAGTTAACTGAGAGACTGTGAAGAATTATCCTTGTTATGACAACATAGCAAATATAAACAAGCTTTGATGCTGAACTGCAGAATGTGATTAACTGGATAATGCAGACATGAAGAGATAACTGTAAGGATTTGCAATGGAGTTTTGAGAGTTAACTGAGAGACTGTGAAGAATTATCCTTGTTATGACAACATAGCAAATATAAACAATCTTTGATGCTGAACTGCAGAATGTGATTAACTGGATAATGCAAACATGTAGAGATAACTGTAAGGATTTGCAATGGAGTTTTGAGAGTTAACTGAGAGACTGTGAAGAATTATCCTTGTTATGACAACATAGCAAAAAGTACTGAATTGGGTTACTTGCGGGTTCCGGAGATCACTGTGAAACTGTAGTAGATGACAAGGTGATGAATGGGTTAAATGCAGAGTTGAACAAACGAACAGCTGAGGGAAACGGAATCCTCCAGACTTGAATGATAGGCAGACTGACAAGGTAACCTCATGCAGGACACTGGGAATCCAACTATTTCCAATAGGAGTGCAATTAACTGACAGCACAGCGGAGAGCCGGTGGATCTTTCAGCAGTGAAGGCTGCAGACGGACCTCTGGGAACGGAGGCGATATCTGGACCACGGGAATCACACAGGAATGCACGGAGAGAGCTCAGAGCTAGAGCACAGCGTTGATACAACAAAGCACTGGCCCAGAGTAACATAATCCCAGCCTACTTAAAGGCAGCACAAGCACGGGATTGGCTTACACCTGACCACAGGTGTTTTCACAAGTGCTCTGTATTAGCTATTTGGTCTCCAACATGGCCACCTCCTACACAGCAGACACACTGCAGTGCCTTAGGCCATTTGGTCCCTGCACTCACAGTTCCCAGACTCTGCATTACCTGTGCCATTGATCACGCCGCGTCCCCACACGGGCACACAGCACCGCGAGCAACCGCACTGGCAATGGATGAACCCCAGAACCCGCAAAGGTGAGAGACCAGTTCGTGACACTTTCCTCTCCACCTTCCTCCTGGTCACATCCAATCTCCTGCATGCTGTGGGTATTTAAGGCAGGAATTTACCACACTGGTTATATTGCTGACTTGTGACAAACTAGTCCCACATTCTGCAGTTCCCGATTCCAACCCTGGTTGTTTGACCTGTCTTTGATCTTCTGTTGTGCAGACCTTGGCCTATTTACTGATTACTCTGTCTGCTGCATTGATCATGTTCCATATACACTTTCTGTCACCTGTCCTGAACTTGGACTGTTACCTGCTTATTCTGTCACCTGTGTTAGGGTATGTTAACCTATTCAGGTCTGGTCTATAAACTCTCTGCAGTCATCAGTCAGAATTCTGTTTCTTTTGCAACCGGTTGGAGATCAGTGAATGAAAAGGTGACACAGGATCATGTGTAACCTAAGCAGTCCATAGTTGACCTGTCTTAGGGGCCATATAAGGTTATTTTATAGCTGGAGGACAAATGATTCATGTTTGCCAATACATGTAGCCAATCAGAATACACCATGTATGTCTCAAAAACTGTAATACATCAATTGTCATACAAGATTATAATTAGCAATTAGAACATTCTAGAAAATGGTTAGGGCTTCGTTTATCAGTCTTTCGGACATAAACTTCTTTCCAATTAGCCTTGGATACATCTGGCGTTGCCTTGTCCTTGAACACGTCATGCTTTAAAACGAGATATTCAAGGTATAAAGTCTGAATATATCTGTCCAATATTTTTAAGGGCACATGAACCCATTTTGTGATTAACAGTAAATATCTTAATCAATGCAAAAAAGCGTGAATCAATATATTTGCTATACTGCGGAAGCTCCTACACCATCATTTCCCCTCTTTTTTATTCCACTTTTTCTCCCTATTCTACCTACACTAGGCCTGAACTATTCCCTTTCAGTAAACCAGTCCCCTGGACTTATAGTCCAAACCTTGGGGATTACCCCTAACAACAACCAAAGGATAAGTAACTTCATTCTTCTGGCTGGAGAGTCACTGTCAACTTCTTCGAGTGGGATGTATGTAATCAGGTATCACGACCTTTCACCTTAATTTGAGGTAGGCATGGTTAGCAGCACTTGATATGGACCATCATATCTTGGTTCAAAGGTATTTCTCACATGTCTCTTTAAATAGACCCAATCTCCTGGATTTAGCTTATGCGTAGCTGATCCTTCTGGGTCTGGAATGGAAGAAAACACTCGGCAATGGAGGTTAGTCAATGTTTTACAGACCTCCTGTACATAACCTGTTAAATCACCATGATTATGTTGTAATTGTTGTGGATAATAACAACCTGTTCTTAGAGCTGACCCAAACAATATTTCATATGGAGTCAGTTTACTAGGTCTCATGGGTGTGGTCCTAATATTAAACAAGACTATAGGTAGGCATTCTGGCCAAGTTCTTTTGGTTTCTGTCATCATTTTCTGTAGTTTTAGCTTAAGGTCAAAGTTCAGATGTTCCCCCTCCCACTCGCCTGGGGGCGGTAAGGCACGTGGAAGGCCTGCTGTACCCCCAAATCTTTCATTATATGCTGCATGACTTCTCCTGTGAAATGTGTACCTCTATCTGATTCTATAACCTCAGGTATCCCAAATCTACATACTACTTCTGCTATCAGTTTCTTTGCAGTGGTTTTTGCTGTGACTTTGCTTACTGGCCAGGCTTCGGCCCAGTGACTAAACATGTCCGTTGTTACTAGTACATATTCATATGGACCGCTTCGTGGCAACTGTATATAGTTGATTTGTAGTCTTTGAAATGGGTAAGAGGCTTTGGGTATAGTTCCTAGAGGTGTCTTGGTTCTTTGTCCTGGATTGCTGATTCCACAGATCCAGCATCCTGCTACAAAGTGTGTTGCAGCTTTATTGAAGCCTGGAGCTATCCAATGCTCTTGTACTCTATTCACCATGGCTTCCTTTGAATGATGTACTTGTCCATGAGCTACTTGTAACATAGGTGGAAATAGAGCTGCTGGTAGACAGTACTTTAATTCTCTTGACTTCCAAAGTCCATGTTCATCTTCTTCTGCCCCCAATCGTCTCCATTTCTCCTTGTGATTCTTGATGTTGAATTTTGATCAACTCCTCTTCACTGGGCATTTGCTTTACATCTTGAGCTACTAAGACTTGCTCAAGTTCTTTTGATTGTAAGGCAATTCTCTTGGCTTCTGCATCTGCAAATGCATTTCCTTTAGCTTCCATGGTTTGGCTCTTAGTATGTGCTTGTACTTTGATTATGCCAATCCTTTTAGGTAGTTCCAATGCTCTGAAGAGTTCCATAATCAAACTGGCATGTTTGATGGGTTTTCCATTTGCACCTTTGAAGTCCCTACTTTTCCAAATAACAGCGTAATCCTGGGACTAGATATTAGCTGTCATGTTTTCAGCATGTATGCAGGCTCTGGTCATTGCTATGAGTTCTGCTTCTTGTGCTGTCATTCTTGGTAGCAATGGTCCAGAGTCTATGACTTCAGTTTCAGTTGTTACTGCATATCCTGTCCTTGGGGATCCATTATCATAATATCTTGATCCATCGACGAACAGGTTCATGTCTGGATTGTCCAGTGGTGTATCTTGGACATTAGGAAGAGGTAAAGTCTCTAATTCCATGAGGGCTAGGCAATCATGTGGAAATGTTTGTGCTGTATTTTCTGTGTCTGTAGCAGCATTTTCCTCCTCATCTGACAATTTACCATCATTTACCATTTCCCACTCTCCTCCCCTCTTTTGAATCGTTGATGGGAAGGAGTGTAGCTGGGTTTAGTACAGTGCATCTTGTGATGGTGACATGGGAGGCGCTTAATAGTGCTACTTCATATTTGGTAAGTCTGGCTGCAGAAAGATGCTTGCTGTTTTCTTGACTTAGTATTTCTGTTACAGCGTGCGGTACTTGTATACACAGTGGATGATCAAGCACAAGGTCTGTCACCTTTTCCTTCAGTATTGCTGCTGCTGCCACTGCTCGGACACAGGCAGGTGCTCCTCTGATAATCGGATCCAGCTGGGCTGAATAGTATGCCACTGGTCTTTGTTTTGGTCTGTATTTCTGGGTGAGCACCCCTAAAGAATGCCCTCTGTTTTCATGGCAGAATAGGTTAAAAGGCTTTTTGTAATCAGGCAATCCCAATGCTGGGGCTGTTATTATGGCTTGCTTTAGTTTTCTTACTGCTTCTTCAATGGTGTCCCTGTTTTCTGCTGACACCTCCTTTCTTGTTAATTCATATAGGGGATGCATCAGTAATGAGGCTGAGGGTATCCATTCTCTGCAATAACCAATAAGGCCCAGAAAAGCTCTGATTTCCTTTAATGTTCTTTGGGTTTTTGCTTGAGTTATTGCTTTTGTTCTTTGATCAGTAAGATGCCTTGTTACTTGGGATATGCAGTGTCCTAAAAAGATAACTCTCTTCTGTACTAGCTGTAGTTTGGCTTTTGACACTCTGCAATCTTCTCCTGCCAAAAAGATGAGTAGTGATGCTGTTTCCTTTTTGCACTTCTCTTCTGTCTGTGCAGCAATAAGCAGATCATCGACATATTGAACTAACTGGGTGTCTGTAAAGTGCGGTCTCCATTTCTGCAGGATTAATGCCATTGCCTCTGAGAAATCTGATGGACTGGTTGCTCCCCCTTGGGGTAATCGTGTCCAACAATATTGTTTACCTTCGTGAGTGAATGTTAGAAACTTCTGGCTTTCCCATTCATCAGTAGATAATCTGTTTTTCCCTCCTTTTGAATCTTGAGATTCAACACCTTTATTGATTAATGTTGGAAAAGGGTTGCTGCGTTGAGGGTAATACATCTTCTGATGGTTACTTGTCGCACTTTGGCAGTGCTACTTCATACATGGTCAGCCTTGGCACTGACAGGTGTTTGGTTCTTGCTTGTTGAAGCTTCTCTGTACCTGCATGTGGACCCTGGATGATAAGTTCATGATTCAGCACTATGCCTGTGCTCTTGTCCTCTTCTAGGACTTCTGATTCATCACTGTGTCTGTGCTCTTATACTCTTCTAGGACTGTTGCTGCTATCACTGCTCTGATGCCGGTAGGTGCTCTTTGATTACCGCTGTTAAGCTTGCTTGAGTTGTAGGCCACTGGTCTTCACCTCAGTCCATGATTTTGCATAAGGACTTCTATGTATGGCCTCCTTCTTTAATAGTCAGGTAGTTCTAGGGCTTGAGATGAGGCAACTGCTGTTTCCAATTGTTCAATAGCTTAATTCATCTGTTGCTGTATGTAGGATGCGGACCCTCCTCCCTTTCAGTGTTGTCATACAATGCTTGCATGTAGACTGGTGCTAGAGGTATCCGTGTTCTGTAGTGTACTACTAGGCCCAGGAATGATCATCTGACTTGCTTGACACTAGTTGGCATCTTAGCTTGCAGTCTGAATCTTTTCCTTCTCACTTTTGTTAGATGTCTGGTACCTTGGGTGTCCTAGGAAGATTAACTCTTGCTTGACTAGCTGCAATTTCTCCTTCTGAGGCTCTGCAGTCTTGTTATTCCAGAAACTTCACTAAGGACACTGCCCCTTCTTGGTGCTTCTTTTAGTAGTGGTGGCAATCAGCAGTTCATTCACATCCTGTATTCAGCTGTGCATTTTGTGGATAAATCACTTGGTGATATAGCCCCTCCACAGGGCTATCCTGGTCCAGTAGTATTGCTTACTTTCTTCTACAACTGGTACTGCGGGAATGAGCCAATACTGAACTTCTGTTTTAACTTGCTTCTAAATGGCTTTTTGTTCTTTCCTTTGATAAGTTGCTGGAAAGTTAAACTTCTGCTGGTGTGTACTGTATTCTCCTTGGATAAGCTTTAGTACATTGTGCTTCAGCAAAGTCACTGGACATGTACTCCGAGGTTAAGAACTGGGCTGGTATTGGTGACTGTATTTCTTTCATCTCCTGTCCTTTTAAGAATTTCTGATATCATCAGTTCTTGTGGTATCTCCCTCTGCTGTCTTCTGTGTGTGCTGGCTCCAGTATTCATTAGGCACAAACGTATTTCTCCAGTGGGCAAGGTGACTGTAATCATACCTTCTGCTGTTTCCTCTGGAGACATTATGTTCACTGGGGAGTACCTGAAGAAGCTTGTACTTCATATTGGCAGAAGAAGCATCATTCATTTGTCTTCTGGAACTTTTTCTGTCTTGTTCCTTATTATTTGCTTTAAACCCCGGAGCTTCTGTTGCTTTAAATCATGGCATTATCTCTGTAATCTTGCCATGTACTACTGACCACTTGTCAGATGTCTTTCTTTGTCCTTCTTAAAGCAGACTTCCTTTAGTCTCCAAACTTTCATGCGACCTTCATATTGTTTCTCAACTTTTCTTTTTCCAATCACCTCTCTTTATGATTCATTCATTATTCTTCATACTATGTCCTTTCTTTACTTGCATATTCTTTCTCACTGCTGCTGGCATGTCATCTTCTTAGTCCAAGTCCACCCAGGCTGGTGTTTAACATAATGATGTTTATGCTGGGAGATGTTGTTCCTCTTTGTCTTACTTTTCCTGTGAGAGATAGTCTTGTATAGCAGCTTGTATTTCAGGTTACATCTTTGCTTTCTTGCAGGGGTAGGGCATAACCTCCCAATCCAGTTGTTGCAATGGCTTGATCTGTAAGTAAACGTAGAGGAATCTGGTTGTGCATAAAAACAGCTCTTGAAACCCTTGGGTCTCCTGTGGGTAAAGTCACTTTTATCGAACTGCCAGTGGTGACTGAGTACACTGTTGCCGACACAGGAGTTGCACACCTTCATATTCTATCATCTTGTGTGTCGTATAGTGACTTTATCATAGTAAGTTCTAATGGACTCAGTCTTCTCCTGTTTCAAGTCTGGGGCTGCTGGTGCCCTGAGTGTCTGTGCATGACACCATCTCTTAAGTCTTGTCATGTACATCTTTCCACTTTCAAACGTTGTTCTATTTTCCTCTGTCGGAACGTCCGTTGAGGCTGGGCAATCATCTACTGCATCTGCTTTTAACATGGTGCTTACTGTTTGGGCAGTTGCTGGTCCTAGTATAGCCTCACACAACTGGTGGTAGTCGACCCATGCCGGTGTCCATATGGTTTGAATTATTTCCATATAGACATAAACTGCTGTTGGGTTTTTTCTAGGATCTGGGGACTCTGCAACTATATTTGCGAGGCCATTGCCATACCATGGTTTGTGGTGTTGGCTCTGTACGATGTATGGTTCGTTCGTCCTGGCTGCATTATCTGGGTTGCGTATTCTTTGTACTTGTGCTGGATACAGAGAAACAGGCAATGATGACCGTCTTTCAGTATTTCTAGTCGCATAGATATCTTGGCATGGTGGTTCATGGGGTGAAATCCAGTTTCCACAATTTGGGCAATGTTCATATCCTTCTGGAACACAAAACTGACATACCGGACACAATCTTTCTGGAAAATATGTCAATTTATTCTGTACATTATGCACCTGGACATAAAAAGCTGTAGAGGCTGTGTCTTGACCCCTTGCTTCTCCTCTTCACCTGATTTGCACCCTTTCGCCTATAGTTCCTGATTGTGGACAATTGTTTACTGGACTCATAGCTTGATTCCAGGTGTCTACCACTCGTTTATACATGAGGGGAACTTTAGGTGCCCAGTTTCTTTGGTTTGATCTTGTTGGGGTTTCTTGTGATAAAGTATCAGGACACTGGGGCATACTCTATACACATAGCTCAGGTAAATCATTCGGGTTTTCAACCACAGATCCTTCCAAGATAGGGCTGATTATTCGCCACTCTTTTCCTGGTTCATCTCTTTTCAATTTCACTGATAGTGAGCTTGCAGATGATTCAATTCTGTTCATACTAGGGGTACCTGGGTGTGCATGCATGTCTGGGTATAGGGGTGGGGTATAGTGTGGAGGTGCTGTTGCTGGACTAGGTCTCAGTGGTCATTAATTCACTTGGTACCTCTTGCTGCTTTAAAATTGTTCGGCTTGCTCCCGAGTCTATAATGCATTGATATTGGTGACCTGTTGGCAGTACAAGGGTCACTTGATCATTTTCTTGTTCAGATGGTGTTTTGGCAGGGAGGTACCTCGGGAAGCCACTTCTTCATGCTTTAGGTTTTTCTTGCTGGTTTTCACACCATTCCTTGAATTTTTTGCAATTCTTCTTGAAATGTCCTTTTTGCTTGCAGAAATAACACTTTCTGTCATCTTGCTTGGTTCCTTCTTTTGAGTACCTTCCTGTGGCCCCTTGCGTTGGGCTTCTGATTTTCCACTTGCTTTGTTTCTGGACAACGTGAACTGTTACCTTCGGTATGGCATTCTTTTCTTTGGCTTTTCTATTTTTTTCATTTTCTCTTTCTTGTGCTACAGTGATCCAGATGGATACTTGATCTCTACAATTATGCTTTATTATCCAACTCTTGTTACAGGAGGCACATTTTTCCCATTTCTCTAAGTCTAGTGTCCCTTCTGACGGAAAACCTGCTCTTTTGAAAATTTTACTTATTCCCTTTCAAAGCTTTCCTCCCCTCCCTGTTACTAACAATATCCACGGGTTTGAACCCATCCTGTTGTGGTATTTTAGCAACCCCTTTGGAGGGACTTAAAATCTCCTTTTAGAGCTTTCCTCCCCTCCCTGTTACTAACAATATCCACGGGTTTGAACCCATCCTGTTGTGGTATTTTAGCAACCCCTTATGAGGGAATTAAAATCTCCTTGTGAGACGCTGACTCTGAAGAATCTCTTCTATCCTTGTACCTAAAAAGCTCCTTAAATCCATCTGTGGACAAATGACTGGGGTTGTAGTGTTGCCCCTTCCTCCCTGTACTGATCCCCAAGTGAGACCTGCATAATAGATTATTTCTTCTGGATCACTGAGATGCGTCCCTAATATTATTGTTAAGTCACTCCAAGGGTCTATCCCTCTGCCTATATCGACTCCTGCTTGTACCAGTACCCCTGTTGTTCCTTGTTTTCTTGGTAAACTCCCCACTATTCTTGGAATACGTTCACCTTGTGTCTCTTTCAGACAGTAGCTGTTCTTTATTACTGACCCAATCCTACCGCTTAACTGTCTTGCATAGGGACATACAATATATACAGTACAATGTGTGCAGGAGAATCTAGTTACTGACACTGGTTTCATTATTCAGCAGACAACCCGACTCCCCCCCACCTTTTCAAAAGCATATTGGCAGAGTACATACAACAGTGCAAGGATCCAAAAACAAGGATGACAGTAAATGCTATATCTGTTATCTGTGTGCACGGCAGCTGTTTGAGGCTGCACGGGCACATGGGTCTTAGACCTGGGATTATGTGGTTCCTAGGCCAATAGGTTATGATGTTAGATCAATCATTCTTAATGTAATGTTCCAACAATTCCCTTTTTTAAATGACAACCTATTGTACAATAAAATTCATCATCATTTTCCACATAACCAAATGAGACTTCAGTGCTTGTAATTGCCACCAATCTCGGTGCTACAGACCCTTTGTATTTTCTTAACACAACAACACAGGTACAAGATTTGCATATACCTCTTTGGTTATTTATCAATTCAAACTGTTTATCAGCATTAGAATACACCTTGGCCATACGCCGCCTTTTAAAAATGTAAAATTTTTCTGGATATTTGATTAATTCCCCCTGTACACTTGTGACAAATTAGCTGAAGATATTTACCCACAATTCAACAATATAACATAAATGTATGGTACCTTAAAACATTTCTTCTGACTGACACTGGGCTCTTTAAGATATTCTCTGACCTTCCCGACTGGACTTCCGCAGATTCATTCAAGAAACGCTGAGCCAAGTGAGCAGGTAGAAATCTACACATTAAATCTCACTTACCGTTTTTTTTTTATCAGCGGTTCCTGAAAGATCAGAGGATTTGTTGCCAGTGGAGGAGATGCTGGAATATCTCCGGACGATGCTCCCAAATGTTAGGGTATGTTAACCTATTCAGGTCTGGTCTATAAACTCTCTGCAGTCATCAGTCAGAATTCTGTTTCTTTTGTAACCTGTTGGAGATCAGTGAATGAAATGTCACCTTTTCATTCACTGATCTCCAACAGGTTACAAAAGAAACAGAATTGTTTGCCAATACATTTAGCCAATCAGAATACACCATGTATGTCTCAAAAACTGTAATACATCAATTGTCATACAAGATTATAATTAGCAATTAGAACATTCTAGAAAATGGTTAGGGCTTCGTTTATCAGTCTTTCGGACATAAACTTCTTTCCAATTAGCCTTGGATACATCTGGCGTTGCCTTGTCCTTGAACACGTCATGCTTTAAAACGAGATATTCGAGGTATAAAGTCTGAATATATCTGTCCAATATTTTTAAGGGCACATGAACCCATTTTGTGATTAACAGTAAATATCTTAATCAATGCAAAAAAGCATGAATCAATATATTTGCTATACTGCGGAAGCTCCTACACCATCACCTGTTTCAACCCTTTTGCCTGTCCCTGTACCATGTTTTCGCCTAAGCTCTTGCTTGTTGCAGCTGAAGTAGCAATTACAGTATTACATTTTGGGCCTAATTCAGATCTGATTGCTGCAGCAAATTTGTTAGCAGTTGGGCAAAACCATGTGTACTGGAGGGTTGGGGGTGGGTGGCAGATATAACACGTGCAGAGGGAGTTAGATTTGAGTGGGTTATTTTGTCTCTGTACCGAGTAAATACTGCCTGCTTTATTTTTACACTGCAAATTAGATTTCAGTTTGAATACACCCCACCCAAATCTAATGGGCCCTACACACTATGCGATCCGCCGCCGAGCTGCCCAATGGCGGATACGGCCGATGGGCGACCCGGTGGTGGGGGGGCGGTGACGGGGGGAGTGAAGTTTCTTCACTTCCCCGTCACTGCCACCCCACTGCCCCAAAAATGAACTAGGGTTAATATTTGTTAGAAGCCAATTAACCTGCCAGTATATTTTTGGACTGTGCGAGGAAACCGGAGTACCCGGAGGAAACCCACGCAAGTACGGGGAGAATATACAAACTCCGCACAGTTAGGGCCATGGGTGGTCATTCCGAGTTGATCGCTCGCTAGCAGTTTTAAGCAGCCGTGCAAACGCTATGCTGCCTCCCACTGGGGAGTGTATTTTTAGCTTAGCAGAAGTGCGAACGAAAGGATCGCAGAGCAGCAGCAAAGTTTTTTTTGTGCATTTTTAGAGTAGCTCAAAACCTACTCTGCGCTTGCGATCACTTCAGACTGTTCAGTTCCTGTTTTGACGTCACAGACGTGCCCTGCGTTCGCCCAGCCACGCCTGTATTTTTCCTGGCACGCCTGCGTTTTTTCCAAAACTCCCTGAAAACGGTCAGTTGCCACCCAGAAACGCCCCCACTTCATGTCAATCACTCTGCGGTCAGCAGTGCGACTGAAAAGCTTCGCTAGACCTTGTGTGAAACTACGTTGTTCGTTAGTTTTAAATAGACTACAAAAAGTCTCACATGCAGCCTCCTGAAGCAGGCGTGTGATTTACTACACATGGTGAAAACAAGCATATTTATAGGAATCCACAAAAAGTGCTGCAACTCTGTTTTACATTGTAGAGCACACTCACGTTACACAACTAAAAGATGCTTTATACTCAGTTGGGAAAGCCTGTACACAGGGCCGGCTCCAGGCATGTTCCACTGGAGCGGCCGCGCGGGGCGCCAGCCCATAGGGGGCGCTGTGTGGCCACCACAATTGTGACAGGTGCTGACGACAGGCGGCCAGAGGCAGCGATGGCCAGAGCCACAATAAGAACGTATGCGCTGCGCTGCCTGAAATATCCCTCCCCTGCCCTGTCAAAGTTGGCTTCAATGGGACTAATCACGCAGCTGTCGCCCGCTGCCACAAATGAGGCCAGCCAGCGGCAGCCTCACTGGAACTATGTGCTTCCTGGTCCTTCCCCCGGTCCCAGCCAGCATTGACATGCTGTGAGGAGGCCTCTCCTTCCCCTCTGAGACAGTGAGACCCCGCTGCCTTCCATTGGTCCTTCCTGACCGAGTCCCATTGCCTGGCCCTACCCTGTGCTGCAGCTGCACAGTCAGAGCTGGTGAGTGGTGTTAGGGTATATAAAAGCAATCTGGGGGTGGGGTAGTGGCTTATTAATGTTATGGAAATGTATAAATGTTATCAGTGTGGGAAGGGGGTGGGCATATAAATGTTATCTACGTGGTGTATTAATATGTATTATTGTGGGAGGGTGGGGTGTATAGATGTGTAGCTATGTGGTGTATTATAGTGTATTAATGCAGGGTCGGCTCCAGGCATGTTCATATAGAGCGGCCACGCGGGGCACCACCGTTAATGGGCACTGCACGCTGGCGCCGCCATATTCATGCTTGGAGCCAGCCTGCAGTGTCCCGACCCGGCCTAAACTCTTGTGTGTGCTCTATGCGACGCGCTGTGTGGCGCCGGCATCTGACGTCAGACGCCTGCAGCGTGCACACAAGAGTTTTGAAGAGTCCGCCCACGCCCCCACAACAGCACTCCCCCTCCCGGCTCCCAGCACCACAGGTATTGGGCATTTATGGATCGGGCACTGGGGGCATTTATGTATTGGGGCAGGGCACTGTGGGGTCATACCTGGACCTGTGGGGTCATATCTGCACTGTGGGGATAATTATGTATCTGGCACTGTAGGGGCATTTATGCATCTGGAACGGTGGGGACATATCTGGCACTGTGTGGCCATTAATGTATCTGGCACTGCTGGGGGGCATGTCACGTGTTGCTGGCACTGCTGGGGGGCATGTCACGTGTTGCTGGCACTGCTGGGGGGCATGTCACGTGTTGCTGGCACTGCTGGGGGGCATGTCACGTGTTGCTGGCACTGCTGGGGAGCATGTCATGTGTAGCTGGCACTGCTGGGAAGCATATCATGTAGTGTTCCTGCTAGGCGTCTGTTGCTAGGCAATGTGTCTCAGTGCTCTACATGGCGCAGTGTGTCTCAGTGCTCTACCTGGCGCAATGTGTCTCAGTGCTCTACCTGGCGCAAAGTGTCTCAGTGCTCTGCCTTGCGCAAAGTGTCTCAGTGCTCTGCCCTGCGCAAAGTGTCTCAGTGCTCTGCCTGGCGCAAAGTGTCTAACGTGCTCTGCCTGGCGCAAAGTGTCTAACGTGTTCTGCCTGGCGCAAAGTGTCTAACGTGCTCTGCCTGGCGCAAAGTGTCTAACGTGTTCTGCCTGGCGCAATGTGTCTAACGTGCTCTGCCTGGCGCAAAGTGTCTAGGAGGTTCTATCTGGTGCAATGTGTATTAGCTGCACTACTGTGTGGTGTAATGCAAATTGCCACAATTATGTGGCCACGCACCTTCCCCACGAAGCAATGCCCCTAAATTTTTGCAGCGCACCTTCAGCACGCACTGTCCATGCTTTCGCATGTAGGTATGGGAGCACCAAGCATTACAGTATGTACATCATCTTGCCCTCCTAACTTAAAAATGTGCCCTCCCTGTGATCAGCACCCTGCCCTAAAAAATAAACACTATCATGTGTAGCTGGCACTGCTGGGGGGCATATTGTGTGTAGCTGGCACTGCTGGGCGGCATGTCATGTGTAGCAGGCACTGCTGCGGAGCATGTCATTTATAGCTGGCACTGCTGCGGGGCATGTCATGTGTAGCTGGCACTGCTGGGGGGCATATCATGTCTATCTGGCACTGCACATTATGTGTATCTGACACTATACTGGAGACATTGTGTGTAAGGGGTGGTCTTCTGTATACCGGCGGTCGGGCTCCCGGCGCTCAGTATACCGGCGCCGGGAGCCCGACCGCCGGCATACCGACACTTATTTTCCCTCGTGGGGGTCCACGACCCCCATAGAGGGAGAATAAAATAGTGCCCATAGCGTGGCGAGCGCAGCGAGCCCGCAAGGGGCTCATTTGCGCTCGCCACACTGTCGGGCAGCCGGCGGTCGGGCTCCCGGCGCCGGTATGCTGGTCGCCGGGAGCCCGACCGCCGGCCGGCCGGCCGTAGTGAACCCGTGTGTAAGGAACACTACTGTGGCTGTTATGTGTAAGGCTGCTAATTGTGTGCGTAGAGGGGGTGTGAAAAGATATTTATAGTTTGATAATATGATGTTACGAGGCCACGCCCACTTTTCCAGGAGGCAACACCCACTTTTCCAGGAGCGCGCGTAGGGATATTTTTTTTTTGGGGGGGGCGCTTTTGAATTTTCTCGCTCAGGGTGCTAGTAGGCCTGGAGTCGGCCCTGCCAGTACCTACAGGGCCTGATTTTGAGTTAGCTGCTGTATACACTCTGCATCTTTTGAAGGAGTTGTAGCTGTGTATATCTGCAAACTGTAATATCAGCCCTTCTCCAGGTGCACAAGGTTTGCATATTCAGGCAAGCACTGATTCGCTCATATTGAGCTTCAGTGGACATTGTAATATGCATCTTTAGACATCACCATTGGTGTACTATTGGTCGTACCATCGAAACTTAAACTACCGTTTCTGAAACACTGATATTCCTCACTCAATATTCCACACACATCAGGTGGATCGATTAGCGATGACCATCGCCCATGATTTTGAATCATCGATGGTCTATGACTGATGTCAAATACATTTACCATCAATGGGGAGAGAACTAGGTGGTTTCCCCCCATCGATGGTTCGGTGCTACCAAAAGTTTTTTTTTCACCCTCATAGTGTCAGGGCACTGAATTTAGCCCCGCCCCTGACACCTGTGAAGCCACGCCCCCGGGCTCTGATTAGCCTGCCATTCAGTTGACAGTAATGCAGGAGTGACCATCGATGGTTCCTTTACAGAAATTTTTACACCATCGAGGTTATCCATCAATGGCATCACTAATGGTGACCCTTGATGGATAACCAACCGATGGCCATCCCTAGGATCGATTCCAGATTTAGAAGAATGCCACCCAGCTGCTTTTCCTTACTCTCTTCATCCCCAGAGCTAGTGGATATTGCTACTGCGTAACATGATATATTGTCAGCCAGAAATATCATGATCTCATGTGACAATGGGCCTGACTCAGAAGGGTGTACACAGTGACTATGCTGTGTGCAGTTGGCTGATGGTATAAGTCTGTGCGTGCGCCTGAGTCGCACAGCAGATGCCTCCTGATTGCTACCACATAGAGACTCAGCACAGGTTTGGATGGAAGAGCTGCAGATGTCAGTGGGTGGATAACAGGGGGGGCGGCTGAACAGATGCGGGCATGTTGTGGACGTATCTCTGACAGTGGCTGCTTCCAAAGGCACCCAGTCGCTCACACAGGAGCTCATGTTCCGAAAGAGAGACTACACCTTCTATAAGGCTTCTGTCAGTTTCCATGGTGCATCTAAAGATGCACAAAGGGCCTGATTCAGGGGTGGGGGCTAATACTGCAGCTGATAGAATCGTAGAGAGAGGCCCACCATCGGTCACACTATGAAACACAGAATGTCCGTCTGAACATCGGTACCGGAACAGTGCAAGTACGGAAGTCGTCAGTGGTCGTGACAGGACCGGGCCTGGCTTACCACCCGTTTCCTCCCACGGATGCCCACTGACATTGCCCCTCTCCGCAACTAAATCCGTCCTGCATTCCCCGGCGGTAACCATCGGGACACTTGCGTCCGATGCCACAACAAGTGCTGCCTCTGTATCAAGCCCAGAGATGGAGTTACACTGCGGTAATACGCTTCAAGTGGGCGTCTCAGTGTTAGTATAATCAGCATCAGCAAAAAACACAGCCAGAGTATGTACACAGTATCAGCGACTGTCCCTGCCACCTGTGACTGTGGCAAGTGATTGGTAGAGAAGGTGCAGCGGCAGCTGGAATCCCGACACCTGTCAGAATCCCGAACATAAGTATAGTAGGCGAGTTAGGGGCGGGGAAGGGGGGAAAGGGTTTTGGAAAGGATGGGTTAGGCACCACCGCGTGGAGGTTAGGTTTAAGCAGTATGGGGGGAGGGTTAGGCTGCGTTTCAGTGGGAGGTTAGGTATTGGCACCATTTGGGGGAGGTTAGGGGATTAGGTTGCCGGAAGGAAGGGTTAGGGGACAGGGTGAGTGGGGAACAGTCTTACCTCCTCCCTGTCGAAATTTCAACTACAGGGAAGCTGGCGTTCCTATCCTGACTGCTGGCAAATCATACTGAACCCACGGCAGCAATCTCCCCATACATATCTATATACAGCCGGCCTTTATAGTGCCCAGGGTATATACAGTCAGCTTCTATAGTGCACAGGGTATATACAGCCGGCCTCTACAGGGCACAGGGTATATACAGCCAGCCTCTATAGCGCACAGGGTATATTCTGCCGGCCTCTATAGCGCACAGGGTATATAAAGCCGGCCTCTATAGCGCACAGGGTATATTCTGCCGGCCTCTATAGTGCACAGGGTATATAAAGCCGGCCTCTATAGCGCACAGGGTATATACTACCGGCCTCTATAATGCACAGGGTATACACAGCCAGCCTCTATAGCGCACAGGGTATACACAGCCAGCCTCTATAGCGCACAGGGTATACACAGCCGACCTCCATAACGCACAGGGTATACACAGCCAGCCTCTATAGCGCACAGGGTATACACAGCCAGCCTCTATAGCGCACTGGGTATATACGGCCAGCCTCTATAGGGCACTGGGTATATACGGCCAGCCTCTATAGGGCACAGGGTATATACAACTAGCCTCTATAGTGCACAAGGTATATACAGCAAGCCTCTGTAGTGCACAAGGTATACAGAAGCGTAAGCACCGCAAAGATGGCGCCGGGAAAGGGATAAGTGGAAGGGATGCCTGGCGGCCCGTGGGCCAACGGCAGGAGAAAGAGGGGACAGGTATCCTCTTCACACCTGGAGAAGCCCAGCGGCCAGTAAAGTGCAGTGGGGGCAGGGGAGACATGCAGGGGTTAAAAGCTGGGAGCAACAGGGGAGGGAGGTATTCCGGGAAGCAGTACAATTACTGTAGCAGCATCCAAGGCTCCTCAGGCCCCCTCCAGCGCGTGCAATCCACCAGCCACGGCAGTCAGCACCGACGCCATCACGGCCGACGAAACTCCTTCCAACAGGAATGGTGAGAGCATAATTAATAATTGCAATGTTGATAGTGTAAATGTTGATGCAGGGGTTGTTCAAAATGTTAGCAATGCTGTTATGAGATTTACAGGCGTGTATAGTAAGAAGTCGCCAGTGCGGGTTGGCGCACAGGACTGTAGTTCTTCAGAGTCCAAGGAAGACAAGTCAGTGAAGGTGTTGGGAGCAGCTTAAGTTAGCAAAGCAGAAGCGGGGATAGATGAAGTTAGTAGCCTGATGGGGCAAGTAAAGAAGCAGAAGGAAGGTTCTTACAAGAAGGGGTGTCCGTAGACTGTGACATACTGTAGGGCAGGCCTGGCCAACCTGTGGCTCTCCAGATGTTGTGAAACTACACATCCCAGCATGCCCTGCCACAGTTTTAGCATTCCTTAATAGCAAAACGGTGGCAAAGCATGATGGGACTTGTGGTTTTACAACAGCTGGAGAGCCACAGGTTGGCCAGGCCTGCTGTAGGGTAATTGGCTAGACGCTTACCAAAGCAAACTAGAAGGAAGATTGTCAGAGGGTCCTACAGGGACATTTGCTCGTTGACAGTGGCAGGGTTAAGGGAGAAAGAAAAGGCCACAGCTAAGGGTGTGGAGCAATCAGAAGCTTACACGTCAAGACAAAATTGGCTAAGCGGCATGTTTGTCTACATCGGCTGTTATACGGAGACCTATCAGGAAGCGACTATGGGCATGTTGAAATATATACAGATCTTATTTATTCAGTTTACAAGGAATATGGCGGATCTGTGTGGCCCAAGTATGATGAAACATTTAGGCAAAATACAGCGGGAGGCAGGCCCATTGACTTTGAGGTCAGGGATATAGATGAGCGGCTAAGAGCGCAGGCTAGTGGTTTGGCAGAGAAAGGGCTGGCAGTGCAAAAGCCAGATGCAAGGAGGCCTGGCACGCAGAAGCAGGAGCTCACATTCTGGGCTTTTAACGAGTCACAGTGCACACGGGCACAGTGCACTTTCTGCAACGCAAATCACTCAGGGAAGAACTGCAACAGAAAAAGGGCTAGTTACGCACAAAAGCTACCCGCAACAGCGGGACCTAGCAAAAGCCATTAGCCCAGTTGACTTAGGCAGGGTCCTGGAGTGGCTGTTCAGGTACCCCAGGCGTGAAGAAGCCGAGCTGTTGAGGGCAGGGTTTGCAGAAGGGTTTAGGATTCCTATATCAAGAAGCGTCCCGCCCACAGTAGCAGGAATTTAAAATCCATTGCGGCACAGCCGCTTGTAGTACAGGACAAGATTGTGAAAGAGCTGGTGCTGGGCAGGATGGTGGGGTCATTCAGTGCTCCGCCAATACCAGAATTAGTGATTTCGCCTGTGGGGCTGGTCCCGAAGAAGGTGCCGGGGAAATTCCGGCTCATACAGCACCTGTCATACCCGGAAGGGGCATCGGTACCAGTCATTTGACAGAGCAGAGCAGATGGTGAAAGGGCAGGGCAGAGGAGCACTCATGGCGAAGCTGGACATAGAGCCGCTTTCAGGCTCCTGCCTCTGCATCTCAAAAGTTTTGGGCTTATGGGTTTCCGTTTCGACGGGTACCTGTTCATAGACCAATGTTTGCCTATGGGTTGCGCAATTTCATGCGCTTTCTTTGAGGCTTTTAGCTCATTCTTGCAATGGTAACAACATACAACAAACAAAATAGCAGCGCTTTACAATCAATAAATTGAACACAAATGGATTAAAACAGTGAAATTGTTAGAAACACATGGAGATGAATGGACTGAGGGTGGGAAGGTTATATTCCAGATCACCATCGCCAACTGAAAGCTGCATGGGCTACATCCGGACCTTTAGTGGACTTTGGTAAAAATCCACAGATGACTGGGCAAACAGCATCCGCCCATTGGTGACATTTGGTTTTCCACTCAGCATTGAGGATTCCACAACCTGGTGAGGACCAAGGATCCCAGAGATTCTACCCATATAAAGGGACGCTATCCAGAGGACTCCTTTCCTCCAGCGGTAACCATTGTGGTAATTATCATCATCAGGACTGTGCCATCAGCCCTACCTTCCTTTTCCACCATACTCATCTGTAGTCCACATGAATGAAGGAACGGACATATCATTTCAGTAGCCCCTCGGTGATTCTAGTTGTTGTGCAATTTTATCAATTTTTTAATTAATCTTTTTTATTCAATACATTGTCTGTTTTTTTATCATTACATTTATACCTTTTTTCCCACCCTCAGTCCATTCATCTCCATCTGTTTCAATCAATTTCACTGTTTTAATCCATTTGTGTTCAATTTATTGATTGTAAAGCGCTGCTATTTTGTTTGTTGTATGTTGTTTCCAGTTGTACAGGACTGACTAGACCTGTTTTTTTTAGCAGCTACTCAAATTAGCACAGTAGCACACCTTGCGCCTGATTTAACCTTGCTTAAACCCCCTTCTTTGATTCTTGCAATGGCGTCTGGAGGAGCGCACGGGGGGGGAAAGGCAATAGCACATTATTTGGATGATTTCTTGCTGGCAGGCCCGCCCACAGTCGGTCAAGTGTGACAGATTGTTGCAGAAGCTCCAGGGTATGCTAAGGGAATTCTGCGTTCCCATTGCACACAAGAAGACAGTAATATTATACTTGGGCATAGAGATTGATTCAGAGAAAATTGAATGCAGGTTGCCAGCAGATAAAGTCGAGAGGCTGAGTAGGGAGGTCAGCCAGTGCGCAAGAGCGAAAAAGGTCACCTTAGGGCAGATGCAGTCCTTGCTAGGGAGGATGAATTTCGCATGTCGGGTAATTCCCATGGGAAGAAACTTCAAATGAAGGCTGGAGCATATGTTGCAAAGCTGGTAAGCCTGATTTGAAAAATCGTTGGGGAGGAGCACCGTTGAACTCCAGCTTGTAACCCTGAGAGATAAGATCCCTTACCCAAGCATCTTGGCAGGAACCATCCCAGATGTGGCTGTAATGACGTAACCGAGCTCCCACCACGAGATACCCTCGGGGTGGGTGTGCACCATCATGCAGAAGTCTTTGCGGAAGCAGAACTGGTGCTCTGGTCCTGATAGATGGCAACGGCTGGTTTCTTAGGCTTACCTCTGGAGCTTCTAGCTGTGTTGGAGGCCCCCCTGGCCCTAGATCAAAATCTGGAGGACCGAAAGGACTGAGTAGACAGTCCCAGGTAGGTACGTCTAGCAGGCGGAGCCCCCAAAGGGAGAAACGTGGATTTCCCAGCAGTAGCTTTGGAAATCTATGCATCCAATTCACCTCCAAAGAGCCATTCACCTGTGAAGGGAAGAGATTCCACATTACGTTTGGAGTCAGCATCAACAATCCAGTGACGCAACCATATGGCTCTGCGCGCAGACACAGCCATAGCCGTGGTCTTAGCATTAATATTGCCAATCTCTTTAAGGGAGTCACAGATGACTCTTGTCATGTCCTGAATGTGTTTTAGGCAAGTTACAGTAGTAACTAAGGTCATATCACCCGAGAGACCTTCCTGAATTTGAGTAGCCCAGGAATGAATTGCATGTGTCATCCAGCAACCTGCAATGACCGGTCTTTGAGCTACACCTGCAGCAGTGTAGATAGATTTCAGAGTGGTCTCAATTTTCCTATCGGCCGGGTCCTTTACCATAAAGGAGCCCGGAGCAGGAAGTACCACCTTTTTAGAAAGGCGAGAGACTGAGACGTCTACTGCTGGAGATTCTTCCCAGAATTTCCTGCCTTGAGGGGCAAAGGGGAAGGTATGCAAAAACCGCTTGAACACCTGATATTTTTTGTCTGGATTTTTCCAGGCTATTTTAAATAAATCATCCAATTCCCTGGAGTCAGGAAATGTGACTGTCATTTTGTTTTGTGGGAGGAAAAATGACTGCTGATTATTACCATCCTCCAGGGGGAGCTTTAACACACCCCGAATAGCCAATATGAGGTGTCCAATACCCTGTGTAGGGGTGGAGTCCCCACTTATGGGATCCACATCATCCCCATTATCATGTATATCATCATCAGTATCTGACAGTAGTGTCGGTACAGTAAAGTTTTTGTGCACCTGTAGTAGACAGGGGGGATGTTTAGCAGCTAGCTTTGCCACTGCTTGTTGCAGTTACTGAGTTTTATTGGCATTTGCAGTAAGTTGAGATGACATATCCGACATCATAGTTTTGATAGCCCCATCCAGGAGGGCTCTGGACTCTCACCCACATTGTTATCAGCATTTTGTGATGACTGACTACACTGCTCACATGATATTGAGTCATATGAGATCGGGGAGAATCTAGCATTACATTCACTGCATAACTTCTGTTTTACCATTGTGAAGATGAAAAACAGGTACAATACACATACAATACAGACTGAAATACAATACAAGCCTGTCCTATTGCATGTGAGAGGAGACACAGGAGAGAGGACATCACCGCACCCAAAGCTGCACAGCGTTTTACATAAACCAACAGTGAGACTATCTTATGAAAATTCCCCAAGAGGAATGATATTTGTGCACAATATGTAATTTGCACTGCATGTAATTTTGCTATACATGTTTATGCTATAGTGACAATAAAACGAGTTTTATGATAAGAACCTACCTTTTTTAAAAGTCTTTCTGCGAGGTTCACTGGTCTCCACAAGGATTGGACAATGGGGTGTAGAGTAGGATCTTGATCCGAGGCACCAACAGGCTCAAAGCTTTGACTGTTCCCAGAGTGCACAGTGCCGCCTCCTATATCACCCCGCCTCCCAGCACAGAAGCTCAGTTTTTAGTTAACCAGCCCAATGCAGTAGCAGGAAAAGAGACAACAAGAGTTATAAGCCACATACACCACACTCTCACGACAAGAGAAGTATCAGCGGCTAATGCCATACCAACCCAAAGAAGCTAAGTGCGTCAGGGTGGGCGCCTCGTGGAGCCCAGTGTACCTCGCAGAAAGAGTTTTAACAAAGGTCCAACAACGCACCCAGGTGCACCATGCTCTGAGCAGGGACCAGGGAGGATTTCTTCCAGTTGATGAGCCACCCGTGGGCTTGTAGAAACCGGACCGTCATATCCAGATGACGCAGGAGAAGATCTGGGGAATTTGCCAGGAGTAATAAGTCGTCCAGATACGGCAGTATCCTGACCCCTTGACGGTGGAGTACCACCGTCACCACCTCCATAACTTTGGTGAAGACTCGTGGAGCCGTTGTTAAACCAAAAGGTAACGCCCGAAACTGGTAATGGAGGTTGCCAATAGCGAACCTCAGGTATTGTTGATGTGGCACTGCTATAGGAATATGCAGGTAAGCATCCTGTATGTCCAGGGAGACCATGTAGTCCCCAGGTTCCAAGGCCAGAACTATAGAGCGAAGGGTTTCCATACGGAACTTGGAAACCTTCACAAACCTGTTCAATGCCGTGAGGTTGAGAATGGGCCGGGAGGACCCATTCGGTTTCGGGACTAGAAACAGCGGAGAATAGTACCCCCGGCCCCTCTGAGCAAGAGGCACCTGTACGACGACTCCTGTATCCAGGAGGGTCTGTACCACCAAGTGTAGAGTTTTTGCCTTTGTCTGATCCAAAGGGACGTCTGTCTGGCAAAATCGATGAGGGGGTCGGTTTTTGAAGGCTATGGCGTAACCTCGAGTGACGACTTCCCGTACCCAGGCATCTGAACTGGGCTTCAGCCATTCCTGGGTATACCCTAGAAGCCGGCCCCCCACCCATGGATCCCCCAGGGGGAGGCCCGCCACGTCATGCGGCAGGGTTATCGGTCTTGGCAGCTGGCTGACGGGCAGCCCAGGCTCTTTTGGGCTTCGGCTTACCAGGCTTGGAAGTGCGGGACCGCTTATGGTACGCCTGACCTTTTGCTTTACCTGAAGGGGCGAAAGGACGTACCTTTAGCCTTCGACACAGAAGGAGCGGTATTAGGCAGACAGGCAGTTTTGGCAGTAGCCAAGTCAGCCACAATCTTATTTAAGTCCTCCCCAAACAGAATATCTCCCTTGAAAGGGAGTACCTCCAGGGTTTTTCTAGAGTCCAGATCCACAGACCAGGATCTCAGCCATAATATCCGGCGAGCCAGGACTGATGTAGTACAGGCCTTGGCTGCCAGGATACAGGCATCAGAAGCCGCCTGTCACAAACCGGTCTCTCACCTTTGCGGGTTCTGGGGTTCATCCGTTGCCAGTGCGGTTGCTCGCGGTGCTGTGCGCCCGTGTGGGGACACGGCGTGATCAATGGCACAGGTAATGCAGAGTCTGGGAACTGTGAGTGCGGGGACCAAATGGCCTAAGACACTGCGGTGTGTCTGCTGTATAGGAGGTGGCCATGTTGGAGACCAAATAGCTAATACTGAGCACTTGTGAAAACATCTGTGGGCAGGTGTAAGCCAATCCCGTGCTTGTGCTGCCTTTAAGTAGGCTGGGATTATGTCACTCTGGGCCAGTGCTTTGTTGTATCAAAGCTGTGCTCTAGCTCTGAGCTCTCTCCGTGCATTCCTGTGTGATTCCCGTGGTCCAGATATCGCCTCCGTGCCCAGAGGTCCGTCTGCAGCCTTCACTGCTGAAAGATCCACCGGCTCTCTGCTGTGCTGTCAGTTAATTGCACTCCTATTGGAAATAGTTGGATTCCCAGTGTCCTGCATGAGGTTACCTTGTCAGTCTGCCTATCATTCAAAGTCTGGAGGATTCTGTTTCTCTCAGCTGTTCGTTTGTTCAACTCTGCATTTAACCCATTCATCACCTTGTCTTCTACTACAGTTTCACAGTGAACTCCGGAACCCGCAAGTAACCCAATTCAGTACTTTTTATTTGCTATGTTGTCATTACAAGGATAATTCATCACAGTCTCTCAGTTAACCCTCAAAACTCCATTGCAAATTCTTACAGTTAATTCACCATGTCTGCATTAACCAGTTAAACACAATCTGCAGTTCTGCATCAAAGCTTGTTTATATTTGGACAATCCAACATTTATTCTTCAGCTTGCTTTTGCATATGTTTCCATGAACATTTCTTTTATTTATTTTTGAGTTTTCTCTTGCATATTATTTCTGCCATTCTTGCAATACTTCAGTATAATGATGATTAACAACTAGTCATTTAACTCCTTACTGAATTGTTATTTAATAAATATATGAAGCGGAACTTTCTTTGTCCTCCCTGCTTTCTTCATACCCCAGCACCTACACTTGTGGTTGGTTCCGGGTTAACGGATTCACAAAAACACCCGGGCCTGACACCGCCTCTTTAATATATCGAGTAGCTGTGACAATATATGACAAGCATTGTCTAGCATGGTCAGAAGAGATTTCAGCTTCTAACTCCAAGGCCCATGCTTCAATAGCCTCTGCAGCCCATGTTGCTGCAATAGTGGGCCTTTGTGCAGCACCCGTGAGGGTGTAAATCGCTTTCAGACAACCCTCCACACGTTTATCCGTAGGCTCTTTTAGAGACGTGACGGTAGTGACAGGTAGAGCTGAGGAAACCACCATCCTAGCCACATGTGAGTCCACTGGAGGAGGCGTTTCCCAATTTTTAGACAGCTCTGGCACGAGGAGATAGCGAGCCAGCATCTTCTTTTGAGGCACAAACTTCGTACCCGGACTTTCCCAGGGTTCCTGACATATATCCACTAGGTCAGGGCTGGCCAAACCGGTCCTTGAGATCTACCAACAGTTCATATTTTCCAGGCCTCCTGGAGATCTGTAGAATTGTCAGTTAGGAATGAATGCAGCACATCTTAATTAGTAATGACTACACCTGTGCACCAGCTAGGTGGCCTGGAAAATGTAAACTGTTCGTAGATCTCGAGGACCGGTTTCGGTTTGGCCAGCCCTGCACTAGGTGGTCAGAGTGAGGTAAAACTTGCTTAACCACCTTCTGACGCTTGAACCTACCTGGTTTCTTAGGAGGGACGGATGGCTCGGGATCATCCGTAATCTGCAGAATTTAATAGCCTCCACAAGATCCGGAACATCCACATGTGAACTACCCTCCCCATCAGCCGTATCTGAGTCAGAACCTGAGGGGTCAGTATATGAGCCGTCTTGATCAGACGACGTATCAGTGACAGCAGTGGATTGTGAGGAGATAAGCGCTCGCTTAGAGGACCTCTTGGACTTAGGCGAGTGTTGGTCAGACTTTTTAGTAGTCAAGGACTGGTTCAACTTCTTTAATTGAGCAGATAAATCGTCTGCCCACGGCGGGTTAACTGCAGGGACCACATACGGTTGTACCGGCATTGGGGGTCCCATAGGGGGAGTTAGTTTATGAACTAGCGTATGCAGAAGCGTGGAAAAAGCGGCCCACGGTGGGTCAGTATGTGCCTCCGTTGCCACAGTCCCACTGGGGGGCAAGGAGCCCCCAGAACCAGAACCCACAGCTGCTATATTCTCCTCATATGGCTCCGTGGTGTCAGCAACACCGGCAGTGTGTTCAGCCCCAGAACCGTTACCCTCAGAAGCAGACATGATATAACTTGCAGTATGAGGTAACACAGTACAATTATCATCAGCACTATACCTTTAAACCCAAAACCCTGCGCAGTGTAGTCAGCACTAGCAGAGATAAAGGAGAGATATGGTGACTAAATCACAGAGAAAAATACGTACTACAGTATATCTTTGTGAAAATCCTATATTAGGTAACACCTGACGCACCAAGCCCCCTCAGGTTATAGAATATAGGGATAGCAGGTAGACTGAAAGACACGAAATGGACACCACTCAGCTGTCAAATGCACACACAGAAAGTCACAGTTTGTACAATGCAGAGGTTATTAATGACAATAATACTGCACAGGACTAGCTTACACAGCTATATAACAATAGATATAACAGTACACAGTAAGAACTGAATATATATCACAGGGTAATTGTACTATAAAACCCTGACTAAGGGTGCATACACACGGTGAGATTCGGACTTATCCGATTCTCACCGTGCGACAGGGGGCCGGGTCGGCACTTAGCCAGTATCGCAAGCACATAATGGGGTAAATTTACTAAGCTCCCGATTTTGACCGAGATGCCGTTTTTTCTTCAAAGTGTCATCTCGGTAATTTACTAAGCAATAATCACGGCAGTGATGAGGGCATTCGTAATATTTTGAAGTCCTAGGAAAAAAATCACGAATGAATACACCATCGGTCAAAACGCGGCTGTTTAAGTATGAATCTCGGTCATTTACTAAGAAGTGCAAAGCAAAAAAAAACAAACACTGCCGTGAAAAATTACAACTCGTAAAAAAGTGCTAAAAAAAACAGACCTTTTTTTTTTCTCGTGATTGGATAGGCATGCACGGATCCATGATCCTATCAGTGGGAAGGGGTGGGAAAGTGCTTATTTTTTCAAAAAAAATTGCGTGGGGTCCCCCCTCCTAAGCATAACCAGCCTCGGGCTCTTTGAGCCGATCCTGGTTGCAGAAATATGGGAATAAAAATGACAGGGGTTCCCCCATATTTAAGCAACCAGCATCGGGCTCTGCGCCTGGTCCTGGTTCCAAAAATACGGGGGACAAAAAGAGTAGGGGTCCCCCGTATTTTTAAAACCAGCACCGGGCTCCACTAGCTGGACAGATAATGCCACAGCCGGGGGTCACTTTTATCTAGTGCCCTGCGGCCGTGGCATCAAAAATCCAACTAGTCACCCCTGGCCGGGGTACCCTGGGGGAGTGGGGACCCCTTCAATCAAGGGGTCCCCCCCCCCAGCCACCCAAGGGCCAGGGGTGAAGCCCGAGGCTGTCCCCCCCCATCCAATGGGCTGCGGATGGGGGGGCTGATAGCCTTTGTTGTAAAAGAAAATATATTGTTTTTAGTAGCAGTACTACAAGTCCCAGCAAGCCTCCCCCGCATGCTGGTACTTGGAGAACCACAAGTACCAGCATGCGGCGGAAAAACGGGCCCGCTGGTACCTGTAGTACTACTACTAAAAAAATGACCCAAAAAAACACAAGACACACACACCGTGAAAGTATAATTTTATTACATACATACATACATACATACATACTTACCTTAAGTTCCCACGCAGGTCGGTCCTCTTCTCCAGTAGAATCCAAGGGGTACCTGTTGAAGAAATTATACTCACGAGATCCAGGGGTCCAGGCTCCTCGGGGAATCCAGGTGTAATCCACGTACTTGAAAAAAATAACAAAACGCTGACCCGAGCCACGAACTAAAAGGGGACCCATGTTTGCACATGGATCCCCTTTTCCCGACTGCCAGAAAACCCACTCTGACTTCTGTCTAAGTGGGTTTCCTCAGCCAATCAGGGAGTGCCACGTTGTAGCATTCTCCTGATCGGCTGTGTGCTCCTGTACTGAATGACAGGCAGCACACGGCAGTGTTACAATGTAGCGCCTATGCGCTACATTGTAACCAATGCTGGGAACTTTCTGCTCAGCGGTGACGTCACTTTAGGTCAACCGCAGGGCAGAAAGTTCCCAGCATTGGTTACAATGTAGCACATAGGCGCTACATTGTAACACTGCCGTGTGCTGCCTGTCAGTTAGGACAGGAGCACACAGCCGATCAGGAGAGTGCTACAACGTGGCGCTCCCTGATTGGCTGAAGAAACCCACTTAGACAGAAGTCAGAGTGGGTTTCTGGCATTCGGGGAAAGGTGACCCATGTGAAAACATGGGTCCCCTTTCAGTTCGTGGCTCGGCTCTGCGTTTTGTTTTTTTATTCAAGTACCTGGATTAAAAATGGATGCGACGAGGACCCTGGGCCCCTGGATCTCGTGAGTATAATTTATTCAACAGGTACCCTTGGATTCTACTGGACAAGTGGACCGACCTGCGTGGGAACATAGGTAAGTATGTATGTATGTTTGTGTGTATGTATGTAATAAAATTATACTTTCAAGGTGTGTGTATCTTGTGTTTTTTTGGGTATTTTTTTAGTAGTAGTACTACAGGTACCAGCGGGCCCGTTTTTCCGCCGCATGCTGGTACTTGTGGTTCTCCAAGTACCAGCATGCGGGGGAGGCTTGCTAGGACTTGTAGTACTGCTACTAAAAACAATATCTTTTCATTTACATCAAAGGCTATCAGCCCCCCCATCCGCAGCCCATTGGATGGGGGGGGGACAGCCTCGGGCTTCACCCCTGGCCCTTGGGTGGCTGGGGGGGGGACCCCTTGATTGAAGGGGTCCCCACTCCCCCAGGGTACCCCGGCCAGGGGTGACTAGTTGGATTTTTGATGCCACGGCCGCAGGGCACTGTATAAAAGTGACCCCCGGCAGTGGCATTATCTGTCCAGCTAGTGGAGCCCGGTGCTGGTTTTAAAAATACGGGGGACCCCTACTCTTTTTGTCCCCCGTATTTTTGGAACCAGGACCAGGTGCAGAGCCTGATGCTGGTTGCTTAAATATGGGGGAACCCCTGTCATTTTTTTCCCATATTTCTGCAACCAGGATCGGCTCAAAGAGCCCGAGGCTGGTTATGCATAGGAGGGGGGACCCCACGCAATTTTTTTTAATGATTTTACATTGTTTAATTTTTTTTTTTTTAAATGAACCCCAGCACGGATCACACAGATCCGGCCGAGATTCATTGTAAAAAAAGTCGGCAGTGTTTTGCTAATCACTGCCGTAAAAATAAAAATAAAAACACGATTACATCGACATCGGAAGAAAAGAAAAACCCGAATACGACAGCTTAGTAAATTAGTCGTAATAAATTCAAAAAGTTGCAGTTTTACACTTTCGATGTCATTCGTGATTGAACTTTGACCTTTTTCCGAAAATTACGAATGTTAGTAAATTTACCCCAATGAGTGTGCTTGCGATGTTGGCTATGTGCGATTTTGGCTAAGTGTCAATCCTGACTATCTCTTCTATAGAGATAGTCAGGATTGACTTACCTGCACAGCCTATTTTTTCTGCCGATGCCGACCGCGCGGGGCCGCGCATCGGCATCGGATCGGGATCGCAAGGTGACTGTCACCTTGCGATCTGCACTATCTTTTCATCCGATTCTGACTATATAGTCAGAATCAAATTAAAAAATCTTACCGTGTGTACACACCTTAAGTGCACTCTTTCTTAACTATCACTGTCTAAAAAGGCAGGTAGAATACTTAAGTGTCATGTAAAGGCACAGCGCTGACAACCAGGCGGCTTTACATAGGAGGATTTGCCCAAGCAGTCCCAGGAACAGTGAGCTGAGGGATAATGGCTCCGCAGACACTGACAGGGAGTGAGGAAAAGACAGATATGCAGCTCCAGGGCGGGAACACTTGCTAGAATTGGGGCCCTGGGGCTGGGGGAGGGGCTTCAGGTCTAAGCCTTATCCCCTCTGCTGGCAAAACCACCGGAGACTGTGGGCGATATAAGAATTGGTTTAGAGAGAAAACCTGACTTGCGCCCATGCCCTGGTGATCTAGTGGGATCGCCTGTACTGCCAGTGTCCACCGCCAGCGTGTGCGGCCCGCCTCTCACTGACCGCACCGGATCACGATAAAGACACTTACCACCTCCCGAAGCGCGGCCACGCGATCCTGGAGAGCCCCAGCCGTGTGTGTCTAACGTGAAGAAAACCGGAGCCTCCGCTGTAGGTACCCGGCAACCAGTGCTCGGGAGTGCACAGCGCCGCTGGGGAGAGCTGGAGCTGCAGCAGTGAATGTCACAAGACATTTACCACCGCTGCTGCCCTTGAAGTCTTCACTTTTTACCTCATACAAAGCTTTTCCTAGGGCTGCTTGAAGCAGCCCCTCTGTTCAGTGCCTGCTATCTGCAGCACCAACTTACAAAACTGAGCTCCTGTGCTGGGATGCGGGGTGATATAGGAGGCGGCGCTGTGCATTCTGGGCACAGTCAAAGCTTTGAGCTGTTGGTGCCTCGGATCAAGATCCTACTCTACACCCCAATGTCCAATCCTTGTGAGCCCAGTGTAACCCGCAGCAGAAAAAAGTTTAAAAGAAATTGAAGAAAAACTCTGGAGCGTGCAGAGTGTGCATCCTCTCCTGAGGGCACTTTTTTTCTAAACTGACCTGTGCGAGGAGGCATAGAGGGGAAGAGCCAGCACACCCAGTTGAAGAAATTTAAAGTACACTGGCTCCTTTGGACCCCATCTATACCCCCGTCGTACTAATCTGTCCCTAATATCCCTTATGGATGCTATAGAAATATATATGGTTTTGTCATACCTCCCAACTGTCCCTATTTTCGCGAGACAGTCCCGTTTTTTTTGGACTGTCCCGCTCATGGGCCGCAGTGTCCCACGGTTGTGGTGGTGGTGGGGGGGGGGGGCAGTTGGGAGGCTCCTGTAGTCACTGCTCTGCTTAGCAGAGCAGCGGTGAATAGACGCTGTGCGCATGCACAGCGTCTATTCACTGGAGACAGAGGGAGTGGGGGCATGCCAGCAGCTCACAGAGCGCTGGCCTAGCCCCCTCAGTGATGGTAAAGGGGGCATGGCTCGCGATCGCGGGTCAGCCGTGAGGCCACACCCCTTTCTATTAGGTCACGCCCCTTTCGATTAGGCCATGCCTCTTTTTCAGCACGGTATGGTTTTGTGGCTGATGTGTTAATAACTAATTTGAATTGTGTTATGCAGTGTTCATTGTTCAGGTACGGTGTGTCAAACTGGTGTGTGTCAGACTATTTGTCACAGTGAGCGGGCGGCGGAAACAAGCAGTGCGCAAGGCATAGGAATGGGGGGAGCCAGCCGAGGTTTGCAGATCCTCCCTCGGCGAATGGACACACACTCTGCACCAGCTTTGGCTGGTTGGGGCACGGGGTGTGGTGTGCCAGGCGAGCGGGATATGTGTCACAGGGGCGGATTCCCTGGAGGGGCGAGGTTGTGGCCAGGGCTGGTTCTACACCTTGTGGCGCCCAGTGCAAAAGTTTCCACTGTCGCCCCCCCCCCGCGGCAAAACAGTGCGCACAAAAAATAGGGCGTGGCCTCATAGGGGAGGGGCGTGGCCACAGTTATGCTCCCAGTAGTTGTGCCCCCCAGAGCTGTGCCCCCAGTAGATATGCCCCCTGTGCCTATGCACCCTGTAGATATGCCCCCTGTAGCTGTGCCCCAGTAGGTATGCCCCCTGTAGCTATGCCCCCTGTAGATATGCCCCCTGTAGCTGTGCCCCCAGTAGATATGCCCCCTGTAGCTGTGCCCCCCAGTAGATATGCCCCCTGTAGATTTGCCCCAGTAGATGTGTCCCCTATAGCTATGCCCCCAGTAGTTGTGCCCCCAGTAGTTATGCCCCAGTAGTTGTGCCCCCTGTTACTTTGCCCCCAGTAGTTGTGCCCCCTGTTCCTTTGCCCCCAGGAGTTGTGCCCCCCTGTTGCTTTGCCCCCGGGAGTTGTGCCCCCCTGTTGCTTTGCCCCCAGTAGTTGTGCCCTGTTTCTCTGCCCCCAGTAGTTATGCCCCCTCTTTCTTTGCCCCCAGTAGTTGTGCCCCCTGTTGCTTTGACCCGTCGCCGCTTACATCCACACAAAAATAAAAACAACAATACTTACCACTGCCCCGCTCCTGCTTCCCGACCGCTGCTGCTCCGTTTGGCCGCCGGCTCCTCTCTATGGGAGAGACGTCATGCGCCGCACTGACACTAGAGGTCAATACTGACCACTAGTGTCTGTCCCTGAAGCCGGCTGCAGCGGACGCCCACACAGCCCACGGCGTCTGCTGCTGCCGTGGAGCGGATAGGTGGCGGTGCCTGCGGGGTGCCTGAGGCCCCGAGAGAAGGCACTGCTTGCACGCACCAAGAACCGCTCCTGGCTGTGGCACATACCGGATAGGCAGGGCGCGCCCCAGCGGGTAATCTGGTTGATTAGCGTAAGCTTGCCTTGCTCACTGATTATTTTGGTGCCCTGCAATGTGTTGAGATAAAGCAACAAAATAAAGCTATGACCAGTTTATTATCCCAAAACACCTTGCCTCTGAGTCTTTTTTCACGGGGGGGGGGGGGGGGGGGGGAACATAGCCAAGATAGCAGGACGCAGGCAGGTCGGTCTCTGCCCCTTATACAGCCGGCCTCTACAGCGCACAGGGTATATACGGCCAGCCTCTATAATGCACAGGGAATATACGGCCAGCCTCTATTATGCACAAGTCAGTATACCGTACCAGCCACATACCAGGGACGTGCAGTCAGGGGAGGCAGGGGAGGCCTCCCCTGTCATTAATGACTAAAATAATACAAAGAAGATACATATGACACATATCCTGTGTCATATGTATCTTCTTTATATTATTCTAGTAATTTTAGTTTATTAAACTAGTTTGGGAGGCACTGATAGCAGTGCCTCCCATAGACAGTGGGTACGGGGTTAAAGCGGGGGGCGGGGCCAAGCACTGGGCTGTAAAAGCCCGTTAAAACAAGAGGGGAAAGCGGCACATCTACAAGTGCCTCGCTGGCAGGGAAAGCACGCCCCTGCCAGCGAGGCACATGTGATTGGACAGCGGATCCAGCACTGGATCCACTGGACCAATCACCTGTACACAGCGGCAGGACATTCCCTTCATTCCCCCTGACCTCTTTCCTGCCGGAGGGACAGCATCCGTCAGCACCCGCAGTAAGATCCTGCTGGCCTCTCCTCTAACGCGACACAGTTGCTGAGGTACGTAAAAATTATTGATCTGTAAGGCGCATCCCCTTGTCCGTCCCCGTGCTGGCCACTCACCCATCCATGTGCCGCGGCCGCGCTTCCTCCCCTCCCTCATACTGCGGAGGTGCATGAGCTGTACTCCCCCCCCCCCCCCCCGTCACCGTGCTGCCTATGCCCACTCACCCATCTATGTGCCGCGGCCGCGCTTCCTCCCCTCCCTCTTACTGCGGATGTGCCGTTGCGGCTCTCCCCAACCCACATCTCTCCCCGCGCATTGGCTCTCTCCCCCGGCGGCCAGAAAACATGACCTAAAGTTTATTCAGGTAATAAAATCACCCTACACGTAAGTTTTAGGTCTCAAAGAGTAAAGCAAAGCTATAGGAGGCTATTTCCATGTGTCCTGTTAGGATGTGCTCATCAGAAATGTAAGTCATAGGGAAGTATTGTGAGTTAATGCATACCTCCAGCGATGACCCTCTCCAGGAGGGACAGAATGCTCCTGGACTTCCCTCTTACTGTATGATTGCCATCACCTGTGCTGATACACCTTTCTTACCCATTACCCTGTTCAACACAGGTGATGGCAATCACAAATGAAAAGGAAAGTCCAGGAACAGAGCATTGTGTCCCTCCTGGAGAGGGTCATGTTGGGAGGTATGAAACCCCGTTATCTCCACCTGCGGATGCCGTCTTCATCTGCGGCAGTTTTCAATCCCCCAGCCGATGGGTCGTAGTGTCCGCTGGCTGACTCAGAGCAGTAGGGGATGCGGTCAAGATGCCGCCGGCCGGAATCCCGGTGGTTGAAATACCGACGCCGGAATCCTGACCGCCACAATCCCGAAATATTCCCCCTCTGTGGGTGTCCATGACACCCATAGAGAGAGAATATAATAGTGTGCCGACCGAAGCGAGCCAGCAAGGGGCTGCGTTCCGCTCACCACCCCAGTTGGGATTGTGTGGTCAGGATTCCGGCATCGGAATTTCGACCGCTGGGTTTCCAGCCGGCGGCAGTTAGTACTGATCCCAGCAGTAGGTAGGACTGGGGCACATATGAATCGATCGGGCCTGGTGGAAGGGGGGAGTGCCTCCCCAGCCATTGTCCTCACCGCACGTCACTGCCACATACAGTAACGGTTATGGCTAAAAACAAAGTTGGGGACAGTGTGTGTGTGTCTGTGTGTGTGAGTGAGGAAACAGAGGATCCATACCCTCCAACATGATCGGCCCCACTAGGTACAAAATGCTGTTTCACTTTCTGGACTTCCCTCTTAATTTATTATTGCCATTTATTATTGCCATCACCTGTGAAGAAACAGCTTTCTTATCATTTAACTAGTTAAACACAGGTGATGGAAATCATAAATTAAGAGGGAAGTCCAGGAACAGAGCATTTTGTACCTAGTAGTGGGGCGGGTCATGTTTGGAGGGTCTGAGCCTAACGAACATGAGGAATCCCCGCCACAATGACTGCACTGTAGTCAGTCACATGACCTGGTGACGTTGTCAGGGGAACTCGCGGCGGGAACACGGCTCTGCTCTCTGTGCTTATGGGGAACGAAAGACACACTACGGAGCGATCACGTGTCACCGCCCAGTCTCCTCCCCCGAGTGAACCCGCTGATTGTGGCGTGGAGTGCTCGTGCACGGGACCAGCGGGAAAAATCAGAAGCGCCGCGGTCGCTGAGTGTCCGGCAGACAGTGAGGTGAGTGCGGGGTCCCTGGTGCTTGGCAGGGGTGTTTGGGAGGCCGGTCCCACTTCTAGGGGTAACCATTGGTGTGGTGCCCAGTGCCCCCTCCTCTTACTCCCCTGCAGCTGCATGTGCGGTCACTATGTGCTGCTGCGGGACACAGCGCCGGTACTGTGCCGGGGACTCCGTTCCTGTACAGCAGGAGCATACTGTCACCACTTCCATCTTCCCACTACACTATTCCCAGCATCTGTTCCCCGGGCACAGGGGCTGGCTGCTGTGGGGACATCTTTGTAGTATATAGTGCTGATGCTGGGTGTTACAGTGCTGCATACAGATGGCCATCACCTCCTTGCTGGTAACTAATATTATTCCGCCAAACCATGTCTAAAATGTTTAGGGAGTCACATGCCTCCCAATTGTTGTGACTCCAGCGGGAGAGTCCTGCTATTAGGACACCCGCAGACACGGGCCGCAGTGTCTGTTGGGGGGGGGGGGGGGCAGCCTTAGATCACTGCTACTCCGCAAAGCAGCGCGTGATCCCTGAATAGATGCAGTGCACGCAGCATCAGTACAGTACAGCGTGGTGAGCCAGGGGTTATGCCCCCAAAAATTTTTAAAACCAGGTCGTGCTGTTAAAACACACTCACCCATTCGAGGTCACACCCCCTCTTCCAGGTTGTAAGTGTCCCGGGTTGAAGAAGGCAGAAGTTGGGAGGTATGCGGTTAGGGGGCTGTCATACATTGGGTCACACGGTTAGTGGGTGTCATGACCCCTGGGGCACATGGTTAGTGGGTGTCATATGACTCCTGGGGCACATGGTTAGTGGGTGTCATATGACTCCTGGGGCACATGGTTAGTGGGTGTCATATGACCCCTGGGGCACACGGTTAGCGGGTGTCATATGACCCCTGGGGCACACGGTTAGCGGGTGTCATATGACCCCTGGGGCACACGGTTAGCGGGTGTCATATGACCCCTGGGGCACACGGTTAGCGGGTGTCTTATGACCCCTGGGGCACACGGTTAGCGGGTGTCTTATGACCCCTGGGGCACACGGTTAGCGGGTGTCTTATGACCCCTGGGGCACACGGTTAGCGGGTGTCTTATGACCCCTGGGGCACACGGTTAGCGGGTGTCTTATGACCCCTGGGGCACACGGTTAGCGGGTGTCTTATGACCCATGGGGCACACGGTTAGGTGTGACTCCCAATAAGTGCTGTCTTTGCAGTTCAGGGACTTCTGGGTTTGTGACCTAGGAGTCCTTATGTGTTGTATGACATGCGTTGCGTGGGGTTCAGGTAGGGATCTGATTGGTCAGTGCAAAACACGGAAACCCATAGGCTTCTGTTGGACAATGCCATCTAAACATTGTGTTACCCACCGTTTTCCCAGCTTCAGAATGTATCGCATTCCAGTGTCTGGTGTATATGCGAAGAGCTCAGAAAACTTAATTTTTGGAGATTAAACCACAAAATACCCTTTGCTTTCTGTCCACACACGTGTAAATATAGATATGATTTATATATGGTGGTATTTAATAGTCATTTGCACATAATACTCTGGCACAGAAATCCTTATTGTAATGACATACTGTACTGCATGGTCTCTGTAAATGGAGGCGAAAATATAACAAGATTCTCATATCCCCTCAGAGTTTTGCTGAAAGCTGCGATCCGTGAGAGACCTGAGAAGATCAGGTAAATACAGCATAATTTATATTGTGATCTGATCAATACCGCAGTAATGACCATATTATGCACTGCATTTGATTACTCTCAGCAAAATATAGTAATGTTATTATTTTCTGTGTCAGAGATGTGGCGACATCAGTTTAGATTTTCAGGTTTCCATCAGCTGAGACAAAAAGATCCATTGTTACAGCAAGTTTCCCTTAATTGTGATACACAAATGTATAATTTCATATGTCTGATATTACAGCTGTAATATACGAAGGTTAATAATCAGCATATATACAAAATCCAGATATTAAAGAGACTGTGTATGTATCTATATACAGTAGTGTTCCTTCTACTCGGGGAAATCAGATCATGACAATAGGTGAGACATTTGGCTGTTTAGCATTAAGACGCCCATATCAATGTGATATTTAATTTATGATTAAACCTGTGACTATAGACGGCTAATTGAATAAATGAGTGTGACTGTAAACCTTAGATCGTGTTTGTTCCGTAAGCTGGGTGCACACTGAGCAATGTGTCCCCGGCCATCAGGCTGACATATTGGATCCTGGTATGATCGAATGAAGAGCGGAATGATCACTGTTACACCCTTTGTTAGCATACACCATGTTGCTAGAGATACTGCCTTTCTGGCTGTGCAACATAGCAGAGCGGGCAACGTCGCTAGCAACCGCGGGCACCTGCATATCGGGCATACACACAGAATGATATACTCTGTGTCGTTCTGAATCTGCCGATACTGGCTTGACAGCTAATTAATACTGAAACTTTCAGACTGCTCACATTGATTACATTATGATATAATACAGTGTGAATATATTGTAACCAGTGCCATAACTAGACATTTTGGTGCCAGGTGCCACCAACGTACCAGTCCACATTACAGCACAATGTAGTGTCCATTATTCACATTACAATGCATAGTAGTACCCCCTATACACATTACACTGCTCAGTATTACCACATATACTTGTTACCCCGCACAGTAGTATCCCCTTGTACTCTGTACCCCTTATACATGTTACCCTGCACAGTACTACCCCCCTATTTATTTACGTACCGTTTCTTATATAGCGCAGCATATTCCGTTGCGCTTTACAATTCGAACAACAGTAATTGACCAAAACTGAGCAAAAACAGACAGAGATAGAGGTAGGAAGGCCCTGCTCGCAAACTTACTATCTCTAGGGAAATAGGCATTGATACACAAGGATAGATGCTACCTATTGCTTAATGGTCCACCAGATTGCAGGGCTCTTAATGGGTTGTATGATATTATCACCCAGCAGTGTTGGAAGACAAATATGTGAGGTTGTGTACTCTACAGAGAGGATGTAATTAGACAGGAAAGCATTGAAGGTTATGTGAGTGGGTCTGGAATCTGATAGACTTGTCTGAAGAGGCGAGTTTTCAGGGTACGTTTAAAGGTTTGGAGACTAGAGGTGAGTCTTATTCTGCGTGGGAGGGCATTCCAAACAGTGGGTGAAGCCCGGATAAAGTCCTGCAATTTTGAGGGGGAACAAGTAATACGTGTGGATGAGAGATGCAGATCTTGTGCAGAGCGGAGAGGTCGGGTAGGGAGATATTTTGAGATGAGTGAAGAGATGTATGTTGGTGCAGTTTGGTTAATAGCCTTGTATGTAAGTAAAATAATTTTATATTTAATACGGTAGAATACCGGTAATTAATGGAGGGACTGACAGTGCGGATCTGCAGAATATAAACGTCTAGAGAGGAAGATTAGCCATGCAGCCTCATTCAAAATGGATTGCAGTGGTGATAGCCTATGTTTGGGAAGACCAGTAAGGAGACTATTGCAATAATCAATTTCGGGAGATGAGTGCATGGATTAGTTTTTGCAGTGTCTTGTGTAAGATAAGGACGTATTTTTTATATATTTCTCTAACGTCCTAGTGGATGCTGGGGACTCCGTAAGGACCATGGGGAATAGATGGGCTCCGCAGGATTTAGGACTATCTGGTATGCGCTGGCTCCTCCCCCTATGACCCTCCTCCAAGCCTCAGTTAGATTTCTGTGCCCGGCCGAGCTGGATGCACACTAGGGGCTCTCCTGAGCTCCTAGGAAGGAAGTGTTTGTTAGGTTTTTTTATTTTCAGTGAGACCTGCTGGCAACAGGCTCACTGCATCGAGTGACTAAGGGGAGAAGAAGCGAACCTACCTAAGTGGTGGTAGCTTGGGCTTCTTAGGCTACTGGACACCATTAGCTCCAGAGGGATTGAACACAGGACCCGACCTCGTTCCCGGAGCCGCGCCGCCGTCCCCCTTACAGAGCCAGACGCAAGAAGGTGGTCCGGAAAATCGGCGGCTGAAGACTTCTGTCTTCTCCAAGGTAGCGCACAGCACTGCAGCTGTGCGCCATTGCTCCTCATGCACACCACACACTGCGGTCACTGATGGGTGCAGGGCGCTGGGGGGGTGCCCTGAGCAGCAATACTAACACCTTGGCTGGCAAACTGGCACCATATATAGCCCCAGGGGCTATATAGGTGCTTATTAACCCCTGCCAGAACTTTTACAATAGCGGGAGAAAGCCCGCCGAAAAAGGGGTTGGGCCTTCTCCCTCAGCACACTGGCGCCATTTTTCCCTCACGGCTCCGCTGGAAGGAAGCTCCCTGGCTCTCCCCTGCAGTCCTGCACAACATAAAAGGGTAAAAAAGAGAGGGGGGGGGGGGGGGGGGGGCACAAATTAGGCGCAGTATAACTATTTTATGCAGCTATAAGGGGAAAACACGTTTCTATAGGTGATATCCCTGTGATATATAGCGCTCTGGTGTGTGCTGGCATACTCTCCCTCTGTCTCCCCAAAGGGCTTTGTGGGGTCCTGTGTGTCTGCTGGGTGTCGGTACTGCTGTGTCGACATGTATGAGGAGGAAAATGATGTGGAGGCGGAGCAAATGCCTGTGAATGTGATGTCACCCCCTGCGGGGCCGACACCTGTGTGGTTGGGCTTATGGAAGGAATTGCGTGAAAGTGTCAACTCCTTGCACAAAAGGTTTGACGACATAGGACAGCCGGCTACATAGCTTGTGCCTGTTCCAGCGTCTCAAATGTCATCAGGTGCTTTAAAACGCTCGCTACCTCAGGTGACAGATACAGACGTCGACACGGATACCGACTCCAGTGTCGACGATGATGAGACTAGTGTACCCTCCAATAGGTCCACCCGTTACATGATTGAGGCAATTAAAAATGTTTTACACATTTCTGATAATACCCCAGGTACCACAAAAAAGGGTATTGTTTGGTGAGAAAAAACTACCTGTAGTTTTTCCTGCATCTGAGGAATTAAATGAGGTGTGTGAGGAAGCGTGGACTTCCCCCGATAAGAAATTGATCATTTCAAAACGGTTATTGGCAGCGTACCCTTTCCCGCTAGAGGGTAGGTCACGTTGGGAAACACCCCCTAGGGTAGATAAGGCGCTGACACGCTTATCAAAGAAGGTGGCACTACCGTCTCCGGATACGGCCACCCTGAAGGAACCTGCTGATAGAAAGCGGGAAGCTATCCTAAAAGCTATTTACACACATGCGGGCATTATATTGCGACCAGCGATTGCATCAGCTTGGATGTGCAGTGCTGCTGCTGCGTGGTCATATTCCCTGTCAGATAATATTGATTCCATGGATAGGGACAATATTTTGCTGACGATTGAGCATATAAAAGATGCAGTCTTATACATGCGTGATGCACAGAGGGATATTTGCCGGCTGGCATCAAGAGTAAGCGCTATGTCCATTGCCGCCAGAAGGGGGTTATGGACTCGGCAATGGTCAGGCGATGCCGACTCAAAGCGGCACATGGAGGTTTTGCCCTATAAGGGGGTGGAACTGTTTGGTGACTGTCTTTCGGACCTCGTGTCCACAGCTACTGCTGGGAAATCGACCTTTTTGCCACAGGCTGCCCCACAGCAAAAGAAAGCACCGTATTATCAGGTACAGTCCTTTCGGCCCCAGAAAAGCAAGAGGGCTAGAGGCTCATCCTTTCTGCCGAGAGGCAACGGTAGAGGAAAAAAGCTGCAAAGCACAGCTAGTTCCCAAGAGCAGAAGTCCTCCCCTGCGTCCGGTAAGTCCACAGCATGACGCTGGGGCTGCTCAGGCGGACCCGGGTACGGTGGGGGCACGTCTCAGAAATTTCAGCGCACAGTGGGCTCTCTCACAGGTGGATCCCTGGGTCCTTCAAGTAGTACTTCAGGGCTACAGGCTGGAATTCGAGATGTCTCCCCCTCGCCGTTTCTTAAAATCTGCCTTACCGGCAACTCCCTCTGCCAGGGAGGCAGTGTTGGTGGCTATTCAAAAACTATATTCACAGCAAGTGATTGTCAAGGTACCCCTCCTTCAGCAAGGAAAGGGTTACTACTCCACAATGTTTCTGGTACCGAAACCGGACGGTTCGGTGAGACCCATCTTAAATTTAAAATCCTTGAACACTTATATCAAAAGGTTCAAGTTCAAGATGGAATCGCTCAGGGCGGTTATTGCGAGCCTGGACGAGGGGGATTACATGGTCTCCCTGGACATCAAGGATGCGTACCTGTATGTCCCCATTTACCCTCCTCACCAGGAGTACCTCAGATTTGTGGTACAGGACTCACTATCAGTTCCAGACGCTGCCGTTTGAGTTGTCCACGGCACCGAGGGTCTTTACCAAGGTAATGGCCGAAATGATGATACTCATTCGCAAGAAAGGAGTTTCAATTATCCCGTACTTGGACGATCTCCTGATAAAGGCGAGGTCCAAGGAACAGTTGGTAGTGGGGGTAGCACTTTCTCTGGAAGTGCTACAACAGCACGGCTGGATTCTCAATATTCCAAAGTCACAGCTGGTCCCGACGACACGTCTTCTGTTCCTGGGAATGATTCTGGACACAGACCAGAAAATAAGAATTTACTTACCGATAATTCTATTTCTCGTAGTCCGTAGTGGAACTCCGTAAGGACCATGGGGAATAGCGGCTCCGCAGGAGACTGGGCACAAGTAAAGCTTTAGGACTACCTGGTGTGCACTGGCTCCTCCCCCTATGACCCTCCTCCAAGCCTCAGTTAGGATACTGTGCCCGGACGAGCGTACACAATAAGGAAGGATTTTGAATCCCGGGTAACTCATACCAGCCACACCAATCACACCGTACAACCTGTGATCTGAACCCAGTTAACAGCATGATAACAGAGGAGCCTCTGGATAGATGGCTCACAACAACAATAACCCGATTTAGTTAACAATAACTATGTACAAGTATTGCAGACAATCCGCACTTGGGATGGGCGCCCAGCATCCACTACGGACTACGAGAAATAGAATTATCGGTAAGTAAATTCTTATTTTCTCTGACGTCCTAGTGGATGCTGGGAACTCCGTAAGGACAATGGGGATTATACCAAAGCTCCCAAACGGGCGGGAGAGTGCGGATGACTCTGCAGCACCGAATGAGAGAACTCCAGGTCCTCCTCAGCCAGGGTATCAAATTTGTAGAATTTAGCAAACGTGTTTGCCCCTGACCAAGTAGCTGCTCGGCAAAGTTGTAAAGCCGAGACCCCTCGGGCAGCCGCCCAAGATGAGCCCACCTTTCTTGTGGAATGGGCTTTTACAGATTTTGGCTGTGGCAGGCCTGCCACAGAATGTGCAAGCTGAATTGTATTACAAATCCAACGAGCAATAGTCTGCTTAGAAGCAGGAGCACCCAACTTGTTGGGTGCATACAGGATAAACAGCAAGTCAGATTTTCTGACTCCAGCCGTCCTGGAAACATATATATTTTCAGGGCCCTGACTATGTCCAACAACTTGGAGTCCTCCAAGTCACTAGTAGCCGCAGGTACCACAATAGGTTGGTTCAGCTGAAACCACCTTAGGGAGAAAATGAGGACGAGTCCTCAATTCCGCCCTGTCTGAATGGAAGATCAGAGAAGGGCTTTTACAGGATAAAGCCGCCAATTCTGACACGCGCCTGGCCGAGGCCAGGGCTAACAGCATGACCACTTTCCATGTGAGATATTTTAACTCCACTGATTCAAGTGGTTCAAACCATTGTGACTTTAGGAACCCCAAAACTACATTGAGATCCCAAGGTGCCACTGGAGGCACAAAAAGGAGGCTGTATAAGCAGTACCCCTTTTACAAACGTCTGAACTTCAGGAACTGAAGCTAGTTCTTTCTGGAAGAAAATTGACAGGGCCGAAATTTGAACCTTAATGAACCCCAATTTTAGGCTTATAGACACTCCTGTTTGCAGGAAATGCAGGAATCGACCTAGTTGAAATTCCTCCATCGGGGCCTTACTGGCCTCGCACCACGCAACATATTTTCGCCAAATGCGGTGATAATGCTTTGCGGTTACATCCTTCCTGGCTTTGATCAGGGTAGGGATGACTTCATACGGAATGCCTTTTTCCTTCAGGATCCGGCGTTCAACCGCCCTGCCGTCAAACGCAGCCGCGGTAAGTCTTGGAATAGACAGGGTCCTTGATGGAGCAGGTCCCTTCTTAGAGGTAGAGGCCACTGGTCCTCCGTGAGCATCTCTTGAAGTTCCGGGTACCAAGTCCTTCTTGGCCAATCCGGAGCCACGAGTATAGTTCTTACTCCCCTCCGTCTTATAATTCTCAGTACTTTTGGTAAGAGAGGAAGAGGAGGGAACACATACACTGACTGGTACACCCACGGTGTTACCAGAGCATCCACAGCTATTGCCTGAGAGTCCCTTGACCTGGCGCAATACCTGTCCAATTTTTTGTTTAGGCGGGACGCCATCATGTCCACCTTTTGGTTTTTCCCAACGGTTTACAATCATGTGGAAGACTTCTGCTGAGGAAGTCTGTTTCCCAGTTGTTCACTCCCGGAATGAACACTGCTGACAATGCTATCACATGATTTTCCGCCCAGCGAAAAATCCTTGCAGCTTCTGCCATTGCCCTCCTGCTTCTTGTGCCGCCCTGTCTGTCTACGTGGGCGACTGCTGTGATGTTGTCCGACTGGATCAGCACCGGCTGACCTTAAAGCAGAGGTCTTGCTTGGCTTAGGGCATTGTAAATGGCCCTTAGCTCCAAGATATTTATGTGAAGTGATGTCTCCAGGCTTGACCACAAGCCCTGGAAATTTCTTCCCTGTGTGACTGCTCCCCAGCCTCGCAGGCTGGCATCCGTGGTCACCAGGACCCAGTCCTGAATGCCAAATCTGCGCCCTCTAGAAGATGAGCACTCTGCAACCACCACAGAAGAGACACCCTTGTCTTTGGTGACAGGGTTATCCGCTGATGCATCTGAAGATGCGATCCGGACCATTTTTCCAGCAGGTCCCACTGGAAAGTTCTTGCGTGGAATCTGCCGAATGGAATTGCTTCGTAGGAAGCCACCATTTTTCCCAGGACCCTTGTGCACTGATGCACTGACACTTGGCCTGGTTTTAGGAGGTTTCTGACTAGTTCGGATAACTCCCTGGCTTTCTCCTCCTGGAGAAACACCTTTTTCTGAACTGTGTCCAGGATCATCCTTAGGAATAGAAGACGTGTCGTCGGGATCAGCTGCGATTTTGGAATATTAAGAATCCAACCGTGCTGCCGCAACACTACTTGAGATAGTGCTACCCCGACTACCAACTGTTCCCTGGATCTTGCCCTTATCCGGAGATCGTCCAAGTAAGGGATAATTAAAACTCCCTTCCTTCGAAGGTATATCATCATTTCGGCCATTACTTTGGTAAAGACCCGGGATGCCGTGGACAAACCAAACGGCAGCGTCTGAAACTGATAGTGGCAGTTCTGTACCACAAACCTGAGGTACCCTTGGTGAGAAGGGTAAATTGGGATATGGAGATAAGCATCCTTGATGTCCAGAGACTCCATATAATCCCCTTCTTCCAGGTTTGCAATCACCGCTCTGAGTGACTCCAGCTTGAATTTGAACCTTTGTATGTAAGTGTTCAAGGATTTAAATTTAGGTCTCACCGAGCCGTCCGGCTTCGGTACCACAAACAGCGTGGAATAATACCCCTTTCCCTGTTGCAGGAGGGGTACCTTGATTATCACCTGCTGGGAATACAGCTTGTGAATGGCTTCCCATACCGCCTCCCTGTCGGAGGGAGACGTCGGTAAAGCAGACTTTAGGAAACGGCGAAGGGGAGACGTCTCGAATTCCAATTTGTACCCCTGAGATACCACCTGAAGGATCCAGGGGTCCACCTGTGAGTGAGCCCACTGCACGCTGAAATTTTTGAGACGGGCCCCCACCGTGCCTGAGTCCGCTTGTAAAGCCCCAGCGTCATGCTGAGGACTTGGCAGAAAACGGGAGAGGGCTTCTGTTCCTGGGAACTGGCTGTTTGCTGCAGCCTGTTTCCTCTCCCTCTGCCACGGGGCAGAAATGAGGAGCCTTTTGCCCGCTTGCCCTTATGGGGCCCAAAGGACTGCGCCTGATAATACGGCGTCTTTGAGATGCTACCTGGGGTAAAAATGTGGATTTCTCTTGCTGGGTCCACAGGATTATCCACAGGATAACATTGGGATATTGTTGAGCGACAGCGAAAATGGCACCAACACGGTCACAAGCTTTCTGGCCTCCCAGGATGCATTGGGGCCTCCACTATATAGTCCCGCCCACTGACTCAGTCAGATCAGTTTTTTGCTTGGTGCGGCAGGAAGCCGCATGGTCAGGGCTGCTGTGAAAGCAGCCTCAAGTTTTCATTACTTTATTTTTATAGACTTACTGTTTTGGTTTGAGCGACTTCTCTTAACAGCGTCTTAAACGTGTATTAGAAAGAGTCGCTCCAACAACTCCCCACCGGGTCGCAACAACGCTTACCTTCGCGGTACAGTGCTGTCTCGACGGGCGTCTGTGTCGGATGTTCTAGCAGGTCCAGCAGACGTTACCAGGCTGTGGCCGGAGCATGGGGAGACAGTGAGTATATGGACTTCCTCTTACTAGAGGGGTCAGGACACAGCTACGCTGATTTGGTGGAGACTACAAACAGCGTGTTGATGCGCCGAACATCTCGAGTGTGACAGTGCTACGCTCCGGGGATCATAGGCGCCAGGACCAGGTGAGGCTGCGATCCTGGGAGTTTAAGTCAACAGGGGGTTTCAGACGCTCTCCTGGCCGTCCGTCCCTCCGAGTTCATGGCCAGTTCCCGCGGGTCTCTCGTTTCATGAACTGAATGACCTCACTTCCGGCTCAGACGCTACCACGAGGGTACTCGGTCGCAGCTTAGACGCTGCGGTTGTGTACACTGGATATAAACCCGCCCAGACCGAGTCGCAGGCCTTTAGTGTCTGCATGCACGTGGAGTCGCTCAGCGTCCGTGTCCGTTGGTGAGCGTCCGTGTCTGTTATCAGTTACCAAGAGCGGCAGTGTACACCAGTAGCGTCTGAATCCACTCAGCGTCTTTCGAGCGTCTTTGCTTGGATATGGAAGTGTGGTGAGTCTCCCTGTATCCCGCTCCCTGGAGGCAGGGTATACAGTACTAAAAATTCCTTCTACTTCTTAGTGTGCACTGTTAATTTTTAGTACCTATTGCATATGAGACCTGTATATTACTGTGTTTTCTGCATGTTATGTTGAAAAAGAGCCAGTTAAACAGAAGTACAATTTTCCTACTGTATAAGTTATTATGGAGGTTGTATTCTCATATGACAATGTCTAATGCTTTAACATGTGACTGACTGCTAGTATGTGTGCTGACTTTTCTGTGTAATGTCAGTCCTGTTCTGACCCTCAAATCAGGTGCACTGTGGTCAGATTGATTTCACCTCTATATACTGATTATAGGGTGTGGTTCAGTCACAAAATTGTGTAGTCAATATCAGAAAAAATGTCTGTGAGCGGCAAAAGTGATGAGGAGAATTTGTCAAGCACTCCTACAGCCCTAACATGCTTATCTTGTAAGTCAGGGGTAATTGATATGATTCAATTGGTCACTTATGAGGGTTTGTGTGCAAACTGTTTCGCTTTTCAGCGAAGTAAAAAACAGAAGTTAGTTCAACCTCCAGTAGAGCCACCATGGAATATATTCGCAAAGACTGTCTTCAATAGCGGACAGGTTAGCTCCAGTAGCACCACCTCAAGGGTTAGGTTACATTATGAACCCATACATGCAGCTCCCTTCCTATGGTTTGGTTCCAGTAGCCTCTACAAGCAACCAAGGGGTAGGTAAGACTAAGACAGATACGTCTGTATGGCAGACTACACAAGAGGAGACATCGGATGATGATGCGGAAACAATAGATTCAACTCCGTATGATGATCAGTCGCAGAGCTTTAGTTCAGATGATGTAGCTGAACTCATTAATGCAGTAAAGGCTGTGCTTTCTCTGGAAGAACCAGCCAAGACAGCGTTAAAAGCAAAAGCACCTGTATTCAAACGAGCAAAGTCAGTGAAAGCTGAATTTCCAGTGTCAGAAGAGTTGACGGAAATGATGGATGAGTCTTGGGCAGCGCCCGGTAAAAAGTATAAGATTCCTAGGAGATGGGATTCTTCTTATCCATTTCCTGCTGGAGATTGTTCGAAGAGAGAAGTTCCTCCAAAAGTAGATGCACATGTTCTGCGACTCGTGCACAAATCTGCTTTGCCACTGTCATCTACCTCTTTGAATGATGTCACAGACAGGAGGGTAGAGAGCCTATTGAAAAATATTTTTTCTCTTATGGGTGCAGTGGTAAGACCTGCTATGACTTCGGCCTGGGTAGCAAAGGCAATGGGCGAATGGATAGAGGAACTAGAGAATGACATCCCCTCTCCTACTAGGGAGCAAGAGGATCGTCTTTGCCGTTTAAGACAATCTGCCCAGTATTTAGAAGAAGCAGCCATTGATGTAGGCACTGTTGCTTCTAAAGCTTCAGCCCTGACAGTAGTCGCTCGCAGAGCAGTCTGGCTACGGACCTGGAAGGCAGATGCGGAGTCCAAGAAGGAATTGGAAGCATTGCCTTTCGTGGGTAATATATTATTTGGAAAACCTTTATCGGATATCCTGGAGTCAGAGGCTGAATCGAAGGTCAGATTTCCGGCTACCTACAACCCTAAGTCCAAGGGTTTAAAATTTTGCTCATTTCGCTAGCAAAGCGAAAGGTAAAGAGGAGCCTAAACAACCCCAGTTTAAATCCAGGGGTAGGAAGCAGTGGGCTAGCAAAAAGCCAGCTTCCAAACCTGAACAGAAGCCCTCAGCCTGAAGAGACGGGCCTCCGCCTGGAGGATTCCAGGGTTGGGGGCCGACTCCTGCAATTTGCACACACATGGCAACAGTCAACAACAGATGCCTGGGTGCAGAAGGTAGTATCTCAGGGGTATGGGTTCCCATTCAGGAGGCAGCCTCCTCAAAGATTTTTTTGCACCAGCCCGTCTCGTATAGAGTCGAAGGCCAATGCCCTGCAAGAAGCAGTCCAAAAATTACTGCAGTCAGGTGTGATTGTCCCAGTACCTCCATCACAAAAGGGACAGGGGTATTACTCCAATCTGTTTCTATTTCAGAAACCAAATGGGTCATATCAACCAATTCTAAATCTGAAGATATTGAACAATTACCTATGGATCCCGAAGTTCCACATGGAGACGTTACGCTCCATAATGTTGGCTATGGAACCGGGAGACTATATGGTATCTCTGGATGTGCGGGATGCTTACCTACATGTGCCTATAGCACTATCACATCAGTGTTACCTCAGGTTTGCCATCCTCAAGGAACACTTCCAGTTCCAAGCTCTGCCCTTCGGGCTAGCTACAGCACCCAGGGTGTTTACCAAGATCATGGTGGTTATGGCAGCTTGTCTGCGCAAACAAGGGATAAGGATATTCCCATACCTAGACGACCTATTAATCTTAGCACAGTCGCAAGATTTACTGTTGAGCCATCTCCAACAGATGATAGTTTGTTTACAGAGACACGGGTGGCTCATAAATTGGGAGAAGTCGTCCCTGAATCCATCACAGCGGATGGTTCATTTGGGAGCCATATTGGATTCAGACCTACAGAGAGTTCTCTTACCAGAGAAGAAAATAGTCAAGGTGCAGGTCATGGCTCAGGAAGCGTTGCAAGCCCAGACAATGTCAGTCCATGCAGCAATGCGACTGTTGGGTCTGATGGTATCAACGTTCGACATGGTGGAATATGCGCAATTCCACTCCAGACCATTGCAGCATCTCATTTTGACAAAATGGAACAGAAATCATCAAACAATAAAGAAGCAGATGATAAAGATTCCAGTAAATGTAAAAAGGTCTCTAGCATGGTGGCTACAGACAGACCATTTAAACAAGGGGAGACCCTTTTGGATAAAAGAGTGGCAAGTCCTGACGACAGATGCAAGCCTGCAAGGTTGGGGGGCGGTACTCGGAAGCCTATGGTTCCAGGGAAAATGGACCGCAAGGGAAAGTCGCCTGCCGATAAATCTGTTAGAAATAAGAGCCATTTACTTGGCCTTAGTTCAGGCAAAGGACAATCTACAAGGAAGACCAGTCCAGATCCGCTCAGACAATGCGACGGCAGTAGCATACCTAAATCATCAAGGAGGGACTCACAGCAAGAGTCTGATGGAGGAATTAACTCCCATTCTAAAGTGGGCAGAACTCCATCTCCCAGCATTGTCAGCAGTATTTGTCCCGGGTGTACTAAATTGGGAAGCGGATTTTCTCAGTCGGCACACCATTCAGGAAACCGAATGGGCACTACACCCAGAAGTGTTTCAGACACTGGTGAACAGATGGGGTCTACCGGAGATAGACCTTATGGCGTCTCGTCTAAACAACAAAGTTCCGAGGTACGGATCAAGAACAAGGGACCCAGGAGCAGTCCTGGTAGACGCACTGTCAGTAGAATGGAGGTTTCAGCTGGCATATCTGTTCCCTCCAATATTTCTGTTACCCAGAGTAGTGAGAAAGATAAAACAGGCAAAAGGAGCGATCATTCTAATAGCTCCAGCTTGGCCAAGAAGGCATTGGTACACAGATCTGTTGAGAATGTCCGTGGAAGCACCGATACTGCTCCCTCAACGTCCAGATCTGTTAATGCAGGGTCCTTGTTGTCAGTCATCTGGATCGCCTGTCTTTGACGGCGTGGCTGTTGAAACCTCGATCTTAGAGGCTAAAGGATTTTCAAAGCAAGTAATCCAAACCATGCTTAGAGCAAGAAAGCCTTCTTCGTCCCGTGTATATCATAGAATATGGCAAGCCTATATTCATTGGTGTTCTGGAAAAAATTACAATCCGAGATCTTTTAAAGTACCTAGAATTTTGGATTTCCTGCAGGCAGGATTGGATAAAGGGTTGAAGGTTGCTTCCTTGAGGGTGCAAGTCTCAGCATTGACTGTATGGTTTCAGCAGAAGATTGCTGACCTACAGGATGTACGTAAATTTTTCCAAGGAGTAGTACATATTCAACCTCCATTTGTTCCTCCTGCAGCTCCCTGGGATTTGAATTTAGTTCTTAAATTTCTCCAGGGTCCTTTGTTTGAACCACTTGAGAGAGCGGATCTTAAGTGGTTAACGATTAAAGTTATTTTTTTACTGGTAATGGCGTCAGCCAGAAGTGTCAGATTTAGGAGCATTATCATGTAAGTCTCCTTTCCTAAGGTTTTTTCCAGACAGAGCAGTTCTCAGAACGAGATCTAGTTATCTTCCAAAGGTGGTATCAAAGTTTCACCTGAATGAAGAGATTGTAGTCCCAGCTTTTCAGGTATTGGGACTATCTGCGGGAGAAGCGTCGCTGGACGTGGTCCGGGCTTTAAAAATCTACATGGATCGTACTAGTGCCATCAGGAAAACAGATTCCCTCTTCATCCTCTACGGATTCCATAGGAGAGGTTGGCCTGCTAGTAAACAGACGCTGGCGAGATGGCTCCGAATGGTAATATCTGAAGCTTATTCTCATGCAGATCTCCCTATTCCGGCTAATGTCTCTGCACACTCTACACGTAAGGTAGGTCCTTCTTGGGCAGCACAACAGGGTGCATCAGCAGAACAGATATGTAAGGCAACCACATGGTCTTCCATAAACACATTCATCAGACATTATGCCTTGGATACTTTTGCCTCTCATGACGCAGACTTCGGGCGAAAGGTCCTCCTGTGCAATCAGGAGCGTCCCCACCACTAAAATGGCTTTGGGAATCCCAATGTTATCCTGTGGATAATCCTGTGGACCCAGCCAGAGAAATAAACGTTATGGTAAGAACTTACCGTTGATAACGTGATTTCTCTTATGTCCACAGGGATCCCACCCGGACGCATCTGATTTGAGGATCTAGACAAACACTAAAAACCTCTTCCTTCTTGTATGGAAGGGTGTGCGTGTGTGTTCTTATCGCCTGTACAGGTCTCTACCTAATGTTCCTGCCTATAATCGCTGTGGAAAGAACTGATCTGACTGAGTCAGTGGGCGGGACTATATACTGGAGGCCCCAATGCATCCTGGGAGGCCAGAAAGCTTGTGACCGTGTTGGTGCCATTTTCGCTGTCGCTCGACAATATCCCAATGTTATCCTGTGGATACCTGTGGACATAAGAGAAATCACGTTATCAACGGTAAGTTCTTACCATAACGTTTATTTCCCAGCCGTTGCCGTGGCCACCAGGTCTGTTAAACCTACCCCAAATAACTCCTCCCTTTTTATATGGCGATACTTCCATATGCCTTTTGGAATCAGCATCACCTGACCACTGTCTTGTCCATAACCCTCTTCTGGCAGAAATGGACAGCGCACTTACTCTTGATGCCAGTCGGCAAATATCCCTCTGTGCATCACGCATATATAGAAATGCATCTTTTAAATGCTCTATAGTCAGTAATATACTGTCCCTATCTAGGGTATCAATATTGTCAGTCAGGGAATCCGACCAAGCCACCCCAGCACTGCACATCCAGGCTGAGGCGATTGCTGGTTGTAGTATCACACCCGTGTGAGTGTATATACATTTTACTGCTTTCTGTCAGCAGGTTCCTTAAGGGCGGCCGTCCCCGGGGACGGTAGTGCCACCTGTTTAGACAAGCGTGTGAGCGCTTTATTCACCCTAGGGGGTGTTTCCCAACGTGCCCTATCCTCTGGCGGGAAGGGGTATGATGCTAATAACTTTTTAGTAATTAACCGTTTTTATCGGGGGAAACCCACACATCATCACACACTTCATTTAATTCCTCAGATGCAGGAAAAACTACAGGCAGTTTTTTCTCACCCAACATAATACCCTTTTTAGTGGTACTGGTATTATCAGAAATGTGTAAAAACATTTTCCATAGCCTCAATCATGTAACGTGTGGCCCTACTGGAAGTCACATTCGTCTCTTAATCGTCGACACTGGAGTCAGTATCCGTTTCGGCGTCTGTATCTGCCATCTGCGGTAACGGGCGTTTTAGAGCCCCTGATGGCTTTTGAGACCCCTGGACAGGCACAGGCTGAGTCGCCGGCTGTCTCATGTCATCAATCTTTTGTAAAGAGCTGACACTGTCACGTATTCCTTCCATAAGCTCATCCACTCAGGTGTCGACTCCCTAGGGGGTGACATCTCTGTTACAGGCAATTTCTCCGCCTCCACATAATTTTCCTCCTCATACATGTCGACACAACGTACCAACACACAGCACACACACAGGGAATGCTCTGATAGAGGACAGGACTCCACTAGCCCTTTGGGGAGACAGAGGGAGAGTATGCCAGCACACACCAGAGCGCTATATATATACAGGGATAACCTTATTTCTCTAACGTCCTAGTGGATGCTGGGGACTCCGTCAGGACCATGGGGAATAGCGGCTCCGCAGTAGACAGGGCACAAAAGCAAGCTTTTAGGATCACATGGTGTGTACTGGCTCCTCCCCCTATGACCCTCCTCCAAGCCTCAGTTAGGTTTTTGTGCCCGTCCGAGTAGGGTGCAATCTAGGTGGCTCTCTTAAAGAGTTACTTAGAAAAAGTTTTTAGGTTCTTTATTTTCAGTGAGTCCTGCTGGCAACAGGCTCACTGCATCGAGGGACTTAGGGGAGAGAATTTCAACTCACCTGCATGCAGGATGGATTGGATTCTTAGGCTACTGGACACCATTAGCTCCAGAGGGAGTCGGAACACAGGTCTCGCCCTGGGGTTCGTCCCGGAGCCGCGCCGCCGACCCCCCTTGCAGATGCTGAAGATTGAAGAGGTCCGGAACCAGGCGGCAGAAGACTTTCAGTCTTCCTCAGGTAGCGCACAGCACTGCAGCTGTGCGCCATTGTCTGTCAGCACACTTCACACAGCGGTCACGGAGGGTGCAGGGCGCGGGGGGGGCGCCCTGGCAGCAATGTAGAATACCTGTATGGCGAAAAATACATCACATATAGCCCTTGAGGCGATATGGATGTATTTAACCCCTGCCAGATATCACAATCTCCGGAGAAGAAGCCCGCCGAAAAGGGGGCGGGGCCTATTCTCCTCAGCACACAGCGCCATTTTCCCTCACAGAAAGGCTGAGGGGAAGGCTCCCATGCTCTCCCCTGCACTGCACTACAGAAACAGGGTTAAAACAGAGAGGGGGGGCACTGATTTGGCGATATAAATATATATTAAATGCTATAAGGGAGGAACACTTATATAAAGGTTGTCCCTGTATAATTATAGCATTTTGGTGTGTGCTGGCAAACTCTCCCTCTGTCTCCCCAAAGGGCTAGTGGGTCCTGTCCTCTATCAGAGCATTCCCTATGTGTGTGCTGTATGTCGGTACGTGTGTGTCGACATGTATGAGGAAAATGTTGGTGAGGAGGCGGAGCAAATTGCCTGTAATGGTGATGTCACTCTCTAGGGAGTCGACACCGGAATGGATGGCTTACTTATGGAAGTACGTGATAATGTCAACACGCTGCAAGCCGGTTGACGACATGAGACGGCCGGCAAACAAATTAGTACCTGTCCAGGCGTCTCAGACACCGTCAGGGGCTTGTAAAAACGCCCATGTACCTCAGTCGGTCGACAGACACGGACACTGACTCCAGTGTCGACGGTGAAGAAACAAACGTATTTTCCTTTAGGGCCACACGTTACATGTTAAGGGCAATGAAGGAGGTGTTACATATTTCTGATACTACAAGTACCACAAATAAGGGTATTTTGTAGGGTGTGAATAAACTACTTGTAGTTTTGCCTGAATCAGATAAATTAAATGAAGTGTGTGATGATACGTGGGGTTCCTCCGATAGAAAGTTATGGGCGGTATACCCTTTCTCGCCAGAAGTAAGGGCGAGTTGGGAAACACACCTTAGGGTGGATAAGGCGCTCACACGCTTATAAAAACAAGTGGCGTTACCGTCTCCAGATACGGCCGCCCTCAAGGAGCCAGCTGATAGGAAGCTGAAAAATATCCTAAGAAGTATATACACACATACTGGTGTTATACTACGACCAGCAATCGCCTCAGACTGGATGTGCAGCGCTGAGGGGGCTTGGTCGGATTTCCTGACTGAAAATTTTGATACCCTTGACAGGGACAAGATTTTATTGCCTATAGAGCATTTTAAGGATGCATTTCTATATATGCGTGATGCGCAGAGGGATATTTGCATTCTGGCATCAAGAATAAATGTGATGTCCATATCTGCCAGACGAAGACACGACAGTGGTCAGGTGAGGCAGATTCCAGACGGCACATGGAAGTATTGCCGTATAAAGGGGCGGTCCATCGGACCTGGTGGCCATGGCAACAGCTGAAAAATCCACCTTTTGTTACCCCGAGTCACATCTCAGCAGAAAAGGACACAGTCTTTTCAGTCTCAGTCCTTTCGTCCCCATACGGGCAGGCGGGCAAAAGCCAGTCATATCTGCCCAGGGGTAGAGGAAAGGGAAGAAGACTGCAGCAAGCAGCCCATTCCCAGGAACAGAAGCCCTTCACAGCTTCTGCCAAGTCCGCAGCATGACGCTGGGGCAGTACAAGCGGACTCAGGTGCGGTAGGGGGTCATCTCAAGAGTTACAGCACGCAGTGGGCTCACTCGCAAGGGGACTCCTGGATCCTACATGTAGTATCCCAGGTGTACATTGGAAATTCGAGACGTCTCCCCCTCACAAGTTCCGGAAGTCTGTTTTACCAACGTCTACCTCCGACAGGGAGGCAGTATTGGAAACAATTCACAGGCTGTATTCCCAGCAGGTGATAATCAAAGTACCCCTCCTACAACAAGGGAGGGGGTATTATTCCACACTATATTGTGGTACTGAAGCCAAACGGCTCGGTGAGATCTGAAATATTTGAACACTTACATACAAGCGTTCAAATCAAGATGGAGTCACTCAGAGCAGTGATAGCGAACCAGGAATAAGGGGACGATATGGTGTCACTTGATATCAGGGACGCTTACCTACATGTCCAAATTTGCCCTTCTCACCAAGGGTACCTCAGGTTCGTGGTACAGAACTGTCACTATCAGTTCAGACGCTGCCGTTTGGATTGTCCACGGCGCCCCGGGTCTTTACCAAGGTAATGGCCGAAATGATTCTTCTTAAAAGAAACTTGGACGCTTTCCTGATAAGGGCAAGGTCCAGAGAACAGTTGGAGGTCGTAGTAGCACTATCTTTAATAGTTCTACGACAGCACGAGTGGATTCTAAATATTCCAAAATCGCAGCTTTTTCCGACGACACGTCTACTGTTCCTAGGGATGATTCTGGACACAGTCCAGAAAAAGGTGTTTCTCCCAGAGGAGAAAGCCAGGGAGTTATCCGAGCTAATCGGGATCCTCCTAAAACCAGGAAAAGTGTCAGTGCATCATTGCACGAGTCCTGGTAAAAATGGTGGCTTATTACGAAGCAATTCCATTCGGCAGATTTCACGCAAGAACTCTTCAGTGGGATCTGCTGGACAAATGGTCCGGATCGCATCTTCAGATGCATCAGCGGATAACCCTATATCCAAGGACAAGGGTGTCTCTCCTGTGGTGATTACAGAGTGCTCATCTTCTAGAGGGCCACAGATTCAGCATTCAGGATTGGATGCTGGTGACCACGGAGGCCAGCCTGAGAGGCTGGGGAGCAGTCACACAGGGAAAAAATTTCCAGGAAAGTGTGATCAAGTCTGGAGAATTCTCTCCACATAAATGGAGCTAAGAGCAAATTTATAATGCTCTAAACTTAGCAAGACCTCTGCTTCAAGGTCAGCCGGTATTAATCCAGTGGGATAACATCACGGCAGTCGCCCACGTAAACAAAGGGCGGCACAAGAATCTGGAGGGCAGTGACAAGACTGCAAGGATTTTTCGCTAGGCGGAAAATCATGTGATAGCACTGTCAGCAGTGTTCTCTCCGGGAGTGGACGACTGGGAAGCAGACTTCCTCAGGAGGCATGACCTCCACCCGGGAGAGTGGGAACTTCATGATTGTGAACCGTTGGCAAAGACCAAAGGTGGAAATGATGGCGTCCCGCCCGAACAAAAAACGGGACAGGTATTGCGTCAGGTCATGAGACCTTCAGGCGATAGCTGTGGATGTCCTGGTAACACCGTGGGTGTAACAGTCGGTGTATGTGTTCCCTCCTCTGCTTCTCATAACCAAGGTATTGAGAATTATAAGACATAGAGGAGTATGAACTATACTCGTGACTCCGGATTGGCCAAGAGGGACTTGGTACCCGGAACTTCAAGAGATGCTCACAGAGGACTAAGGGCCTGGGGAGCTAAGAAGGGACTTGCTTCAGCAAGTACCATGTCTATTCCAAGACTTACCGCGGCTGCGTTTGACGGCATGGCGGTTGAATGCCGGATCCTGAAGGGAAAAGGCATTCCATAAGAGGTCATACCTACCCTGGTCAAAGCCAGGAAGGAGGTGACCGCACAACGTCATCACCACATGTGGTGAAAATATGTTGCGTGGGTGAGGCCAGGAAGGCCCCACGAAGAAAATTCAACTAGGTCGATTTCTACACTTCCTGAAAACAGGAGTGTTTTGAGCCTCAAATTGGGGTTCTTTAAGGTTTTAAGTTTCGGCCCTGTAGAATTTCTTCCAGAAAGAATTGACTTCAGTTCCTGAAGTCCAGATTGTCAAGGGAGTATTGCATATACAGCCTTTTTTGTGCCTCTAGTGGCACCGTGGGATCTCAACATAGTGTTGGGATTCCTTAAAATCATATTGGTTTGAACCGCTCAAATCTGTGGATTTGAAATATCTCACATGGAAAGTGACCATGCTGTTGACCAATATCTCACATGGAAAGTGACCATGCTGTTGGCCCTGGCCTCGGCCAGGCGATTGTCAGAATGGGCGGCTTTGTCTTACAAAAGCCCATATTTAATTTTCCATTCGGACAGGGCAGAACTGGGACTCGTCTCCAGTTTCTTCCTAAGGGGGTGTCAGCGTTTCACCTGAAACAACCTATTATGGTGCCTGCGGCTACTAGGGACTTGGAGGACTCCAAGTTACTAGACGTTGTCAGGACCCTAAAAATATATATAAATATATATAGTTTAGGACGGCTGGAGTCAGAAAGTCTGACTTGCTGTTTATATTGTATGCACCCAACAAGCTGGGTGCTCCTGCTTCTAAGCAGACGATTGCTCGTTGGATTTGTAGTACAATTCAGCTTGCACATTCTGTGGCAGGCCTGCCACAGCCAAAATCTGTAAATGCCCACTCCACAAGGAATGTGGGCTCATCTTGGGCGGCTGCCCGAGGGGTCTCGGCTTTACAACTTGGCCGAGCAGCTACGTGGTCAGTGGGGAACACGTTTGTAAAATTCTACAAATTTGATACCCTGGCTGAGGAGGACCTGGAGTTCTCTCATTCGGTGCTGCAGAGTCATCCGCACTCTCCCGCCCGTTTGGGAGCTTTGGTATAATCCCCATGGTCCTGACGGATTCCCCAGCATCCACTAGGACGTTGGAGAAAATAAGATTTTACTTACCGATAAATCTATTTCTCGTAGTCCGTAGTGGATGCTGGGCGCCCATCCCAAGTGCGGATTGTCTGCATTACTTGTACATAGTTATTGCTACAAAAATCGGGTTATTATTGTGGTGAGCCATCTTTTTTAGAGGCTACTTCATTGTTATCATACTGTTAACTGGGTTCAGATCACAAGTTGTACGGTGTGATTGGTGTGGCTGGTATGAGTCTTACCCGGGATTCAAGATCCTTCCTTATTGTGTACGCTCGTCCGGGCACAGTACCTAACTGAGGCTTGGAGGAGGGTCATAGGGGGAGGAGCCAGTACACACCATGTGATCCTAAAAGCTTGCTTTTGTGCCCTGTCTCCTGCGGAGCCGCTATTCCCCATGGTCCTGACTGAGTCCCCAGCATCCACTACGGACTACGAGAAATAGATTTATCGGTAAGTAAAATCTTATTATAAGTGTTTCCCCTTATAGCTGCTGTATTGTTATACTGCGCCTAATTAGTACCCCCCTCTCTTTTTTTTTTAAACCCCTTTCTGTAGTGTAGTAACTGCAGGGGAGAGCCAGGGAGCTTCCCTCCAACGGAGCTGTGAGAGAAAATGGCGCCAGTGTGCTGAGGAGATGGGCTCCGCCCCCTTCTCGGCGGCCTTTTCTCACGTTTTTCTGTGGAATCTTGCAGGGGTTAAAATTCATCCATATAGCCCTGGGGGCTGATGTATTTTCGCCAGCCAAGGTGTTTTTATTGCTGCTCAGGGCGCCCCCCCCTAGCGCCCTGCACCCTCAGTGACCGAAGTGTGAAGTGTGCTGAGGAGCAATGGCGCACAGCTGCAGTGCTGTGCGCTACCTTGGTGAAGACAGGATGTCTTCTGCCGACGATTTTCCGGACCTCTTCTTGCTTCTGGCTCTGTAAGGGGGCCGGCGGCGCGGCTCTGGGATAGGACTCCGAGGCTGGGCCTGTGTTCGGTCCCTCTGGAGCTAATGGTGTCCAGTAGCCTAAGAAGCCCAATCCACTCTGCACGCAGGTGAGTTCGCTTCTTCTCCCCTTAGTCCCTCGATGCAGTGAGCCTGTTGCCAGCAGGTCTCACTGAAAATAAAAAACCTAAAACTAAACTTTCACTAAGAATCTCAGGAGAGCCCCTAGTTTGCACCCTTCTCGGCCGGGCACAAAAATCTAACTGAGGCTTGGAGGAGAGTCATAGGGGGAGGAGCCAGTGCACACCAGGTAGTCCTAAAGCTTTACTTTTGTGCCCAGTCTCCTGCGGAGCCGCTATTCCCCATGGTCCTTACGGAGTTCCCAGCATCCACTAGGACGTCAGAGAAAAGAGTGTTTCTTCCAGTGGAAAAAGCCGAGGAGTTGTCATCTCTAGTCAGAGACATCCTAAAACCGGGACAGGTGTCGGTACATCAATGCACACGAGTCCTGGGAAAAATGGTAGCTTCGTACGAGGCAATTCCATTCGGAAGGTTCCACGCAAGGACTTTCCAGTGGGACCTGATGGACAAATGGTCCGGGTCCCATCTCCAGATGCAACAGCGGATAACCCTGTCGGCAAGAACCAGGGTGTCGCTGCTGTGGTGGCTGCAGAGGGCTCATCTACTAGAGGGCCGCAGATTCGGAATACAGGACTGGGTTCTGGTGACCACGGATGCCAGCCTTCGGGGCTGGGGGCAGTCACACAGTGAAGAAATTTCCAAGGACTGTGGTCAAATCAGGAGATTTCGCTTCACATAAATATTCTGGAGCTAAGGGCCATTTACAATGCCCTAAGTCAAGCAAGGCCCGTGCTTCAGAACCGGCCGGTGCTGATACAGTCAGACAACATCACGGCGGTTGCCCATGTAAACAGACAGGGCGGCACAAGAAGCAGGAGGGCAATGGCAGAAGCCACAAGGATTCTCCGATGGGCAGAGAATCATGTGTTAGCACTGACAGCAGTATTCCTTCCGGGAGTGAACAACTGGGAAGCAGACTTCCTCAGCAGGCACGACCTCCACCCGGGAGAATGGGGACTTCATCCAGAAGTTTTCCGAATGCTGGTCAACCGTTGGGAAAAACCACAGGTGGACATGATGGCGTCCCGCCTCAACAAAAAGCTAAAAAGGTATTGCGCCAGGTCAAGGGACCCTCAGGCGATCGCTGTGGACGCTCTAGTGACACCGTGGGTGTACCAGTCGGTTTATGTGTTTCCTCCTCTGCCTCTCATACCCAAGGTACTGAGAATAATAAGAAGGCGAGGAGTAAGAACTATTCTCGTGGCTCCGGATTGGCCAAGAAGAGCTTGGTACCCGGAACTTCAAGAGATGCTTGCAGAGGACCCTTGGCCTCTGCCGCTCAGACAAGACCTGCTGCAGCAGGGACCCTGTCTGTTCCAAGACTTGCTGCGTTTGACGGCATGGCGGTTGAACGCCGGATCCTAAAGGAGAAAGGTATTCCGGATGAAGTCATCCCTACCCTGATCAAAGCCAGGAAGGATGTCACCGCAAAACATTATCACCGCATTTGGCGAAAATATGTTGCTTGGTGTGAGGCCAAGAAGTCCCCAACGGAGGAATTTCAACTGGGTCGATTCCTACATTTCCTGCAAGCAGGTGTGACTTTGGGCCTCAAATTGGGGTCCATTAAAGTCCAGATCTCGGCTCTGTCGATTTTCTTCCTGAAAGAACTGGCTTCACTGCCTGAAGTTCAGACTTTTTTTTGTCATGGGAGTTCTGCATATTCAGCCTCCTTTTGTGCCCCCGGTGGCACCTTGGGACCTCAATGTGGTTTTGGAGTTTCTAAAATCACATTGGTTTGAGCCACTTAAGACTGGATTTAAAATATCTCACGTGGAAAGTGGTTATGTTGTTGGCTCTGGCTTCGGCCAGACGGGTGTCAGAATTGGCGGCTTTGTCCTGTAAAAGCCCCTATCTGATTTTCCATATGGATAGGGCAGAGTTGAGGACTCGTCCTCAGTTTCTACCGAAGGTGGTATCAGCTCTTCACTTGAACCAACCTATTGTGGTGCCTGCGGCTACTAGGGACTTGGAGGATTCCAAGTTGCTGGACGTAGTCAGGGCCCTGAAAATTTATGTTTCCAGGACAGCTGGAGTCAGAAAAACTGGCTCGCTGTTTATTCTATATGCACCCAACAAGCTAGGTGCACCTGCTTCTAAGCAGACTATCGCGCGCTGGATTTGTAGCACTATTCAGCTGGCGCATTCTGCGGTGGGATTACCGCAGCCTAAATCTGTAAAAGCCCATTCCACAAGGAAGGTGGGCTCATCTTGGACGGCTGCCCGAGGGGTCTCTGCTTTACAACTTTGCCGAGCTGCTACTTGGTCTGGGGCAAACACGTTTGCAAAATTCTATAAATTTGATACCCTGGCTGAGGAGGACCTGGAGTTCTCTCATTCGGTGCTGCAGAGTCATCCGCACTCTCCCGCCCGTTTGGGAGCTTTGGTATAATCCCCATGGTCCTTACGGAGTCCCCAGCATCCACTAGGACGTCAGAGAAAATAAGAATTTACTCACCGGTAATTCTATTTCTCGTAGTCCGTAGTGGATGCTGGGCGCCCATCCCAAGTGCGGATTGTCTGCAATACTTGTAAATAGTTATTGTTCCACAAATCGGGTTGTTATTGCGAGCCATCTGTTCAGAGGCTCCATTGTTATCATACTGTTAACCGGGGTTCCGATCACGAGTTATATGGTGTGATTGGTGTGGCTGGTATGAGTCTTACCCGGGATTCAAAATCCTTCCTTATTGTGTCAGCTCTTCCGGGCACAGTGTCCTAACTGATGCTTGGAGGAGGGTCATAGGGGGAGGAGCCAGTGCACACCAGGTAGTCCTAAATCTTTCTTAGAGTGCCCAGTCTCCTGCGGAGCCTGTCTATTCCCCATGGTCCTTACGGAGTCCCCAGCATCCACTACGGACTACGAGAAATAGAATTACCGGTGAGTAAATTCTTATTTTTTTTTAGATTCATGTAACATGATTTAGAGACAGATTGAATGTGTGGAACAAAGGACAGTTCAGAGTCTAGATTGACACCTAGGCAGCGAGCTTGTGGGGTAGGGTGGATAGTTGCATTGTCAACAGTTATGGAGATATCAGGTTGGTAACTACTCTTGGCTGGTGGAAAAATAATTATTTTTATACACGTTATCCGCACAGTAGTACCCCCTATACACATTACCCTGTACAGTAGTTCTCCCTATACACACTACTCTGCACAGTATTACACCATATACACACTTCACCGCATAGTAGTACCCCCTTATACACGTTACCCTGCACAGTAGTACCCCCTATACACATTACCCCACACAGCAGTTACCCTTATACACGTTACCCCACACAGCAGTACCCCCTTGTACACGTTGCCCTGCACAGTAGATCCGCTTTTACACATTACGCCACAGTAAAGCTCATCCTCCTTTCTCTTACGTCCTAGAGGATGCTGGGGTCCACATTAGTACCATGGGGTATAGACGGGTCTACCAGGAGCCATTGGCACTTTAAGAGTTTGAGAGTGTGGGCTGGCTCCTCCCTCTCTGCCCCTCCTACCAGACTTAGTTTAGAAAATGTGCCCGGAGGAGTCGGTCAAAGCTAAGGGAGCTAGAGAGAGAGAGCACCTACGCTGGTCACACAGCCTGTCGGGGTCCCAGGATCTCAGCCGACATCAAACCTCAGGCCAGTATAATCTTATGAAGAGCGGCAAGACAGCGCCATTATGGGGGCGGAGCTTCTACTCATAGCGGTCCCAGCAGTGTTCAGCTCCATCTGCCTGCCTGCACAGCGCTGTCCAGGAAGAAGTCCGTCCCTCCACAACAACTCCAGCTATCTCTCACGGTACCAGGGGGTTGTAGATGGGAGGGGGGCCTGAAAAAACGACTGTGTAACCTATTAAGGTGCACAGTCAGCGCTGATAAGGGGTCTCTCTTTTTTTTAAAAGCGCTGTGTGTGGGTTGGTTCCAGTCTCTTGTGTCTCTCTTGCCATTCTTGGGGTGAAACTGTCTGCCCTCCCCTGTGTGTGTGTGTGTGTGTGTGTGTGTGTGTGTGTGTGTGTCTGTGGTCTCAATTAAGCAATGTCCAGGTTGTCTGTCATATGCTGCAGAGGATATGTCCTCTCAGGATGATCCCATGCCATGTAATCAGAATAGCACTGGTTTAGCACAGATACCAGCAAGGGAACTGGAGTGTTTTTGCTCTATCGAATCTATGATTTCTCAGACTTCTAATAGAGCTGCACAATCTGAATTTGCACCTCCAGGCTTTACAGAACTCTATGGCAGTCTGGCCCAGTTTTGTCGCCTCAGGGCCCTCCTCTGTATGTTCCCAAACACGTGTTCTTGCACAGATTAGGCAGGTTGACACGGATATATCGTTTCTGACACTGCAGGCGATGATGGGGATATAGGTAAAAAACAGTTTTGTAGGAAAATTCTTAGTGCGCACTAGTTAAGCAGCTGGACACACCCCCTTCAGTAGAAGGTTCCCAATCCCTTCACCCAGTGGTGTACATGCAAAAAAAGAAAACAATTGAAGGGGACTTATCCTGCGCTTCTTGGTAAGGTCGCCGTCACACTAGGCTCCCAGAAGTGTTTGTTAAGCTCATATGGATGCCATACAAAAGAAAAATATAATATATAGTGACGTACAGTTTTAATCATCCATAAAACAAAGTACAATACAGTAACAATAGACATTGATTAAAAACATCCCATATTTGGCATAAAAAATAGCAGCAATAGTTTAAATGGCTCAATGGCATGGACTGAATTGAGAGAAGCAATGGAAAATTACCAGAGTAATTTGAACTACTAAAGCAGTTCAAAAACAGCTTGCGGGTTTTGGTGGAACAGGGGAACCCGGAAATCCCCTATACCTCACTGCACTGGTCGGTCCTCCGGCACTCCTCAGCTCACAGTCCTGTATCCACCAACGCGTTTCAACCTCTTACAGAGGTCTTTGTCAAGGTGCAAAAGTGATTTATTGTTCTGCTGGAAAAAAAATCTATTTAAAAGTCCTGTGGCCAATCACCTTTCGGCGACCGCAGCTGGACCCTGTCTTAATGATTGTTCCACTCAGTCCCGTAGTATGTAGCTCCACCTCTCGTTTCCTGTTGACGTTCGTTTCTATGGCAACCAGGTTTCCTTTTCTGGGTATAGTCGAGTACTCTTCTTCTAAGTGGCGTCACGTCACTTCCGGTGACGGGCGTCAGCGCTAGTCCTTATGAACAAATATAACGCACTCATTAATTATTGGAAAATGCCTTCTCTCTTCATAAGACCTCCATTGTACATCAAACACAATCGTCAAATCAGATGAGGAAATTTTAGCATGCACATCAAAAAACTGTTGTCTTCTATTGCTCACAGCCTGGGGAGTCGGAAAACTTCCAAGACGACGACACGTCACGGTGAGTCTTTAATCATCCAAAGCTCAGAGTGTGGTAGAGTCAGCTCACAGCACAGGAGTACTGCCGGCCTGGCTTCTTCCCACAGAGGAGCACTAGTCTATGCACATTGTGGCTGGCAGGCATAGACTAGTGCTCCTCTGTGGGAAGAAGCCAGGCCGGCAGTACTCCTGTGCTGTGAGCTGACTCTACCACACTCTGAGCTTTGGATGATTAAAGACTCACCGTGACTTGTCGTCGTCTTGGAAGTTTTCCGACTCCCCAGGCTGTGAGCAATAGAAGACAACAGTTTTTTGATGTGCATGCTAAAATTTCCTCATCTGATTTGACGATTGTGTTTGATGTACAATGGAGGTCTTATGAAGAGAGAAGGCATTTTCCAATAATTAATGAGTGCGTTATATTTGTTCATAAGGACTAGCGCTGACGTCCGTCACCGGAAGTGACGTGACGCCACTTAAAAGAAGGAAAGAGACTCTTTTCCCACACTTCAAATGGAAATGACTTTACGCTATTCGGCGGTCAGAGATAACCTGAACTGAGGGGAATCCATCTAAACACGCAAGTGACGAATAGCGTTGACGTCCGTCACCGGAAGTGACGTGACGCCACTTAGAAGAAGAGTACTCGACTATACCCAGAAAAGGAAACCTGGTTGCCATAGAAACGAACGTCAACAGGAAACGAGAGGTGGAGCTACATACTACGGGACTGAGTGGAACAATCATTAAAACAGGGTCCAGCTGCGGTCGCCGAAAGGTGATTGGCCACAGGACTTTTAAATAGATTTTTTTTCCAGCAGCACAATAAATCACTTTTGCACCTTGACAAAGACCTCTGTAAGAGGTTGAAACGCGTTGGTGGATACAGGACTGTGAGCTGAGGAGTGCCGGAGGACTGACCAGTGCAGTGCAGCGAGGTATAGGGGATTTCCGGGTTCCCCTGTTTTTGAACTGCTTTAGCAGTTCAAATTACTCTGGTAATTTTCCATTGCTTCTCTCAATTCAGTCCATGCCATTGAGCCATTTAAACTATTGCTGCTATTTTTTATGCCAAATATGGGATGTTTTTAATCAATGTCTATTGTTACTGTATTGTACTTTGTTTTATGGATGATTAAAACTGTACGTCACTATATATTATATTTTCTTTTGTATGGCATCCATATGAGCTTAACAAACACTTCTGGGAGCCTAGTGTGACGGCGACCTTACCAAGAAGCGCAGGATAAGTCCCCTTCAATTGTTTTCCTTTTTGGATGATGGGGATATGTTTGGGGGGACTGCATATCTTACACAAGTGCAGTTAATGATAGAGGCCATTACAGTTATGTGTGAGCATTTCTGATACAGCGCCTGAGCAGGTTGAGGAGGCTTCCTTCACTAATAAGGGAACTTCGCTAACTTTCCCTGCGTCAAAGGCTTTATATGCTATGTTTGAAACAGCATGGGTTGATATTGCGAAATACCAGATCCCTAAGAGGATCCAGGTGGTTTTTCCTTTCCCTGCGGAGCAAAGGACTGAGTAGGAAACCCGACCGGTATTGCAGCTGGCTGACCGTAAGATTGATAATACGCTCCGATCAGTGTGCACAGCTTCAGGGGCGATGTCAAGTCCCACTATTGCCAGTACATGCATTGCCAAGTCCTTGGTAAAGTGATCAGGCACGTTACTTGAGGATTTGGATAAAATGGACAAAAATGATGTTAAATTGTTTTCTCTGACGTACTAGTGGATGCTGGGAACTCCGTAAGGACCATGGGGAATAGACGGCTCCGCAGGAGACTGGGCACATCTAAAGAAAGATTTAGGACTATCTGGTGTGCACTGGCTCCTCCCCCTATGACACTCCTCCACTTAGATTTCTGTGCCCGGCCGAGCTGGATGCCCACTAGGGGCTCTCCTGAGCTCCTAGGAAGAAAGAATATGTTAGTTTTTTTATTTTCAGTGAGACCTGCTGGCAACAGGCTCACTGCACCGAGGGACTAAGGGGAGAAGAAGCGAACCTACCTAAGTGGGGGTAGCTTGTGCTTCTTGGGCTACTGGACACCATTAGCTCCAGAGGGATCGAACACAGGACCCGACCTCGTCGTCCGTTCCCGGAGCCGCGCCGCCGTCCCCCTTACAGAGCCAGAAGCAAGAAGGTGGTCTGGAAAATCTTCTGTCTTCTCCAAGGTAGCGCACAGCACTGCAGCTGTGCGCCATTGCTCCTCATGCACACCACACACTGCGGTCACTGATGGGTGCAGGGGGGTGGGGGGGGGGGGGGGGGCCCTGAGCAGCAATATTAACACCTTGGCTGGCAAACTGACACCATATATAGCCCCTGGGGCTATATAGGTGTTTATTAACCCCTGCCAGCGCTTTTACAATAGCGCGAGAAAGCCCGCCGAAAAAGGGGCGGATCCTTCTCCCTCAGCACACTGACGCCATTTTCCCTCACAGCTCCGCTGGAAGGATCGCTCCCTGGCTCTCCCCTGCAGTCCTGCACTACAGAAAGGGTTAAAAAGAGAGGGGTGCACAAATTAGGCGCAGTATAACTAGATTATGCAGCTATAAGGGGAAAACGCGTTTTATAGGTGATATCCCTGTGATATATAGCGCTCTGGTGTGTGCTGGCATCCTCTCCCTCTGTCTCCCCAAAGAGCTTTGTGGGGTCATGTCTTCTGTAAGAGCATTCCCTGTGTCTGCTGTGTGTCGGTACTGTTGTGTCGACAGGTATGAGGAGGAAAATGATGTGGAGGCGGAGCAAATGCCTGTGAATGTGATGTCACCCCCTGTGTGGTTGACACCTGTGTGGTTGGACTTATGGAAGGAATTACGTGAAAGTGTTAACTCCTTACACAAAAGGTTGACGACATAGAACAGCCGGCTACTCAGCTTGTGCCTGTTCCAGCGTCTCAAATGTCATCGGGGGCTCTAAAACGCCCGCTACCTCAGATGGCAGACACAGATGTCGACACGGATACCGACTCCAGTGTCGACGCTGATGAGACTAGTGTACCCTCCAAATAGGTCCACCCGTTACATGATTGAGGCAATGAAAAATGTATTACACATTTCTGATAATACCCCAGGTACCACATAAAAGGGTATTATGTTTGGTGAGAGAACTACCAGTAGTTTTTCCTGCAGCTGAGAAATTAAATGAGGTGTGTGATGAAGTGTGGTCTTCCCCCGATAAGAAATTGATAATTTCTAAACGGTTATTGGCAGCGTACCCTTTCCCGCCAGAGGATAGGTCATGTTGGGAAACACCCCCTAGGGTAGATACAGCGCTTACACGCTTATCAAAAAAGGTGGCACTACCGTCTCCGGATACGGCCGCCCTGAAGGAACCTGCTGATAGAAAGCAGGAGGTTACCCTAAAAGATATATTCACACACTTGGGCATTATATTGCGACCAGCCATTGCTTCGGCATGGATGTGCAGTGCTCCCGCTGCGTGGTCAGATTCCCTGTCGGATAATATTGATACTATGGATAGGGACAATATTTTGCTGACAATAGAGCATATAAAAGACGCAGTCTTATACATGCGTGATGCACAGAGGGATATTTGCCGGCTGGCATAAAAAATAAGCGCTATGTCCATTGCCGCCAGACGGGGGTTATGGACTCGGCAATGGTCAGGCGATGCCGACTCGAATCGGCACATGGAAGTTTGCCCTATAAGGGGGTAGAACTGTTTGGGGATGGTCTTTCAGACCTCCTTTCCACAGCTACTGCTGGAAAATCGACTTTTTTGCCACAGGCTACCCCACAACAAAAGAAAGCACCGTATTATCAGGTACAGTCCTTTCGGCCCCAGAAAAGCAAGAGGGCTAGAGGCTCATCCTTTCTGCCGAGAGGCAAAGGTAGAGGGAAAAGCTGCAGCACACAGCTAGTTCCCAAGAGCAGAAGTCCTCCTCTGCGTCCGGTAAGTCCACAGCATGACGCTGGGGCTGCTCAGGCGACCCGGGTACGGTGGGGGCCCGTCTCAGAAATTTCAGCGCCCAGTGGGGGCTCTCACATGGATCCCTGGGTCCTTCAAGTAGTATCTCAGGGGTACAGGCTGGAGTTCGAGACGTTCTTCCCCCTGCCGTTTCCTAAAATCTGCCTTACCGGCAACTCCCTCGGCCAGGGAGGCGGTGTTGGTGGCTATTCAACACTATAATCCCAACAAGTGATTGTCAAGGTGCCCCTCCTTCAGCAAGGAAGGGGTTACTATTTCACAATGTTTGTGGTACCCAAACAGGACGGTAAGGTGAGACCCATTTTAAAATTAAAATCCTTGAGTTCAAGATGGAATCGCTCAGGCGGTTATTGCGAGCCTGGACGAGGGGGATTACAGGGTCTCCCTGGACATCAAGGATGCGTACCTGCATGTCCCCATTTACCCTCCTCACCAGGAGTACCTCAGATGTGTGGTACAGAACTGTCACTATCAGTTCCAGACACTGCCGTTTGGGTTATCCGCGGCACCGAGGGTCTTTACCAAGGTAATGGCCGAAATGATACTCCTTCGCAAGAAAGGAGTTTTAATTATCCCGTAATTGGACGATCTCCTGATAAAGGCGAGGTCCAAGGAACAGTTGGTAGTGGGGGTAGCACTTTCTCGGGAAGTGCTGCAACAGCACGGCTGGATTCTCTATATTCCAAAGTCACAGCTGGTCCCGGCGACACATCTTCTGTTCCAGGGAATGATTCTGGAAACAGACCAGAAAAAAGTTTCTTCCAAGTGGAAAAAGCAGAGGAGTTGTCATCTCTAGTCAGAAACCTCCTAAAACCAGGACAGGTGTCGGTACATCAAGGCACACGAGTCCTGGGAAAAATGGTAGCTTCGTACAAAGCAAATCCATTCGGAAGGTTCCACGCAAGGACTTTCCAGTGGGACCTGCGGGTGAAATGGTCCGGGTCCTATCTCCAGATGCAGCAGCGGATAACCCGGTCGGCAAGGACCAGGGTGTCGCTGCCAGGGTGGCTGCAGAGGGCTCATCTACTAGATGGCCGCAGATTCGGAAGTCCTGGGGACCACGGATGCCAGCCTTCGGGGCTGGGGTGCAGCCACACAGTGAAGAAATTTCCAAGGACTGGTCAAATCAGGTGATTTCACTTCACATAAATATTCTGGAGTTAAGAGCCATTTACTATGCTCTAAGCCAAGCAAGGCCCCTGCTCCAAAAACCAGCCGGTACTGTTCCAATCAGACAACAACACGGCGGTCGCCCATGTAAACAGACAGGGCGGCACAAGAAGCAGGAGGGCAATGGCAGAAGCCACAAGCATTCTCCGTTGGGCGAAAAATCATGTGTTGGCACTGGCAGCAGTGTTCAGTCCGGGAGTGGACAACGGGGAAGCAGACTTCCTCAGCAGGCACGACCTCCACCCAGGAGAATGGGGACTTCATCCAGAAGTCTTCCAAATGCTGGTAAACCGTTGGGAAAGACCACAGGTGGACATGATGGCGTCCCGCCTCAACAAAAAGGCTACAAAGATATTGCGTCAGGTCAAGGGACCCTCAGGCGATCGCTGTGGACGCTCTAGTAACACCGTGGGTGTACCAGTCGGTTTGTGTGTTCCCTCCCCTTTCCTCTCATACCCAAGGTACTGAGGATAATAAGCAGGAAGGATGTCACTAAAAAACATTATCACCGCTTGGCGGTAATATGTTGCTTGGTGTGAGGCCAGAAAGGCCCCTACGGAGGAATTTCAACTGGGTCGATTCCTGAATTTCCTGCAAGCAGGGGTGACATTGGGGTCCATTAAGGTCCAGGTTTCGGCTCTGTCGATTTCTTCCAGAAAGAACTGGCTTCACTGCCTGAAGTTCAGACGTTGTAAAGGGAGTGCTGCATATTCAGCCCCTTTTGTGCCCCCTGTGGCACCTTGGGATTTCAACGTGGTGTTGTTTCCTAAAATCACATTGGTTGAACCACTTAAACCGTGGATTTAAAAATGTCTCGCATGGAAAGTGGTCATGTTATTGGCCTTGGCTTCGGCCAGGCGTGTGTCAGAATTGGCGGCTTTGTCATGTAAAAGCCCTTACCTGACTTTCCATATGGATAGGGCAGAGTTGAGGAAGGTGTATCAGCTTTTCACTTGAACCAACCTATTGTGGTTCCTGCGGCTTCTAGGGACTTGGAGGATTCCAAGTTACTGAATGTAGTCAGGGCCCTGAAAATTTATGTTCCAGGACGGCTGGAGTCAGGAAAACTGACTCGCTGTTTATCCTGTATGCACCCAACAAGCTGGGTGCTCCTGCTTCTAAGCAGACTATTGCGCGCTGGAATTGTAGCACTATTCAGTTTACGCATTCTGCGGTGGGACTACCGCAGCCTAAATCTGTAAAAGCCCATTCCACAAGGAAGGTGGGATCATCTTGGGCGGCTGCCCGAGGGGTCTCGGCTTTACAACTTTGCCGGGCTGCTACTTTGGTCAGGGGCAAACACGTTTACAAAATTTTACAAATTTGATACCCTGGCTGAGGAGGACCTGGAGTTCTCTCATTCGGTGCTGCAGAGTCATCCACACTCTCCCGCCCGTTTGGGAGCTTTGGTATAATCCCCATGGTCCTTACGAAGTTCCCAGCATCCACTAGGACGTCAGAGAAAATAAGATTTTACTCACCGGTAATTCTATTTCTCGTAGTCCGTAGTGGATGCTGGGCGCCCATCCCAAGTGCGGATTGTCTGCAATACTGGTACATAGTTATTGTTACACAAATCGGGTTGTTATGGCGAGCCATCTGTTCAGAGGCTCCGTTGTTATCATACGGTTATCCGGGGGTTCATATCACAAGTTATACGGTGTGATTGGTGTGGCTGGTATGAGTCTTACCCGGGATTCAAAATCCTTCCTTATTGTGTCAGCTCTTCCGGGCACAGTGTCCTAACTGAGGCTTGGAGGAGGGTCATAGGGGGAGGAGCCAGTGCACACCAGATAGTCTTAAATCTTTCTTTAGATGAGCCCAGTCTCCTGCGGAGCCGTCTATTCCCCCATGGTCCTTAGGAAGTTCCCAGCATCCACTACGGACTACGAGAAATAGATTTACCGGTGAGTAAAATCTTATTTTTGCGTGACATTCAGGGTTTGGCAGGTTTTCTGGCTGAATCCATGAAGGAACTGGGTTCCATGTCTGCAGGAATTTCTTCCATGTCTGTCTCGGCTCGTCGTGGACTGTGGCTATGTCGGTGGTCTGCCGACGCAGAATCCAGGAGAAGTGTGGAGAGCCTACGCTACACAGGTCGGGCTCACTTTGGGGAAGCGCTAGATGCGTGGATCTCCACAGCTACAGTGGGTAAGTCACCCTTTCTTCCCTCAGCTACGCCTGCTCTGAAGAAACCGTTTTCTTCAACTGCATCACAGCCCTGTGGGGCTGCCAAACCAGAGAAGCCAGGCCATCCAGCACCTCCTTTCGGGGAGGTATGCCCAAGAACACCTGCTGCTGCAGGTTCCCGGGAACAGAAGCCTGCTTCAGGTGCACTAAAGTCCTCCGCATGACTGTGTACTGCACGCCCCAGCGGTGGAGCCGGTGGGAGCACAGCTCAGATGTTTGTCATGTCTGGGTGTCGTCCGGCCTGGATCCTCGGGTGCAATATATTGTGTCTCAGGGATACAGGCTGGTATTTTATTTCTCTCCTCGCCGATTTTCAATTCAGACCTGCCAGCTCTGCTGGCAGGCAAGACGCCGTCCAGACGTTGGTGGAGACACAGGTTCTTGTGCCAGTACCACCTCATATGCAAAACAAAGATTTCTATTCGAACCTTTTCAGATACCGAAACCGGATGGTTTGGTCAGACCCACTCTAAACCTAAAAAAAAACCTTTTCTGAGGGAGTGCAAGTTCAAAATGGAGTCCGTAAGGGCAGTAATATCAGGAGAAGGGGTTTTCCTGGTATCCCTGGATACCGAGGTTGCATAACCCCACATTCTGTGTTGGCCGTCCGCGTCAAGCAATTCTCAGATTAGCTCTGTTGAACTGTCATTTCCAGTTCCAGGACCTGCCATTCGGCCTCTCCACAGCACCGAGGGTATTCACGAAGGTGATGGCAAGGATGATGGTTCTCCTCCGCACACAAGGGGTGAACATGATTCTATATCTGGACTTTCTGCTGATAAAGGCATCGTCCAAGTAGAAGCTGTTGCGGTCCATTGCTCTCACGACCCATCTACTCAGTCCACGTTTTTAGATTCTGAACATTCCCAAATCACTTTGGAACCATCCAGGAGGTTGTCCTTTCTGGGATTGATCCTCGACATGGAAGTGTTGAGGGTTTTTCTCGACGAGAAACAGCATCGATCCGGGATGTCCTGAAGACTTCCCGGGTGTGTGTCCGTCACTGCAGTTGCCTTCTGGGGAAGATGGTGGCCTCTTACGAGACCCTCCATATGGAAGGTTTCCTGCTAGGGTTTTCCTGCTGGATCTCCTGAGTAAGTGGTCAGGATCTCATCTGCATGCACCTGAGAATTCATCTGTCGCCAAAAGCCAAGATTTCACTCCTCTGGTGGCTCCAATTAACTCACCTTCTGGAGGGCCGCAGGTTCAGGATTCAGGACTGGATCCTTCTAACCATGGATGCAAGCCTCCGGAGCTGGGGCGTAGTCACTCAAGGGGAGACCTTCCAAGGAAGGTGGTCAATTCTGGAGGTCTGTCTACCGATCAACATTCTGGAATTAAGAGCAGTTTACAACTGTCTTTTTCAGCGGCCCGTCTTCTAAATAATCGGGCCATTCAAGTGCCGTCAGACACCGTAACAAGAGTTACGGAACGAAGAGCAGAGCTGCAATGTTAGAGTTGGCAAGAGTCCTCCTCTGGGCAGAAAAACGCGCGTTGGCGCTGTCGGCAATCTTCGTTCCGGGAGTGGACAACTGGGAAGCAGACTTCCTCAGCAGACACGATCTCCTACCAGTAGAGTGGGGTATCCATCCGGAGGTGTTCAAGGAAATAACAGACCTTTGGGGATTACCACAAATAGACATGATGGCCTCTCGTCTCAACAAGAAGCTTTGGCGTTATTGTTCCAGGTCGAGGGACCCACAGACAGTGGCAGTGGATACCCTGGTATCTCTGTGGGTGTTCCAGTCAGTGTACGTCTTTCCACCGGAGCTCATCCTTAGAATCCTAAAGCTCATAAGGAGAACAAGGGTTCAAGCGATCCTCATTGCTCCAGACTGGCCGAGAAGGGCTTGGTACGCGGACCTTCTGGATCTACTACGAGAAGAGCCGAGGCCTCTTCTTTTGAGAGGACCTGCTGCAGCAGGGGCCGTTCGCCTATCAAGACTTACCACGGCTACGTTTGACGGCATGGAGGTTGAACGCCTGATACTAGCTCTGAAGGGCATTCCGAACAAGGTTGTTTCTACCCTGATGCAGGCTAGGAAAGGAGTAGAGTTTAAATGTTACCATCGTATTTGGAAAAAATGTGTCTTGCTGTTAGTCAGACGTTTCCTACAGTGGAGTTTCAACTGGGACGATTTCTCCTCTTTCTGCAAGCAGGTGTGGATATGGGCCTGAGGTTGGGATCCGTAAAGGTCCAGATTTCGGTCCTATCCATTTTCTTCCAGAAGCAATTGGCTGCCCTCCCTGAGGTTCAGACCTTTTTGAGAGGAGTCCTGCACATCCAACCTCCCTTTGTATCGCCTACGGCGCCATGGGATCTTAATGTGGTGTTATAGTTTCTCCAGTCTGACTGGTTTGAGGTCAAGTTTCTTACGTGGAAGGCTCTCACTTTGTTGGCCTTTGCTTCTGCTAGACGTGTGTCGGAGTTGGGGGCTTTGTCATGTAAAAGCCTGTACTTGATCTTCCATGAAGATAGAGCTGAGCTTCGGACACGTCCGCAATTACTTCCGAAGGTTGTCGGCATTTCATATCAACCAACCTATCGTGGTGCCAGTTGCTACTGACTCCTCAATTTTGTCTAAGTCCTTGGATGTTGTAAGGGCTCTGAAAATCTATGTGAGGAGGACTGCTCGTCACAGAAAATTGGACGCTCTGTTTGTCCTGTATGATCCCAAGAAAATTGGGTGTCCTGCTTCTAAGCAGACGATCTCTTGCTCGGTCAGGTTCACTATCCAGCATGCTTATTCTACGGCTGGATTGCCGTGTCCAAAATCTGTTAAGGTGGGATCTTCCTGGGCGGCTGCCCGGGGTGTCTTGGCCTTACAACTTTGCCGAGCAGCTACTTGGTCAGGGTCGAACACGTTTGCTAAGTTATACAAGTTCAATACTTTGGCCTCTGATGACATGAAGTTTGGTCAAGCAGTTCTGCAGGAGCCTGCGCGCTCTCCCTCCCGTTCTGGGTGCTTTGGTACATCCCCATGGTACTAATGTGGACCCCAGCATCGTCTAGGACGTAAGAAACAATACGATTTTAATTACATACCAGTGAATCCTTTTCTTGTAGTCCGTAGAGGATGCTGGGTGCCTGCCCAGCGTTTTGTTTTTCTGCAGTTATCTAGTTCAGTACTAGTTAGCTTGATGTGCCTTGTATGTGTGAGCTGGTATGAATCTCGCCACTATCTATATTAAATCCTTCTCTCGAAGATGTCCGTCTCCTCTGGCACAGTTTCTAGACTGTCTGGTAGGAGGGGCATAGAGGGAGGAGCCAGCCCACACTCTCAAACTCTTAGTGCCAATGGCTCCTGGTGGACCAGTCTATACCCCATGGTACTAATGCAGACCCCAGCATCCTCTACCGACTACAAGAAAAGGATTTACCGGTAGGTAATATCCTATTTTCTCTTACGTCCTTGAGGATACTGGGGGTCCACAGTACCATGGGGTATAGACTGGTCCACTAGGAGCCATGGGCACTATAGAAACTTGATTACGAGTACTGGCTCCTCCATGTTCCTCCTACCAGACTCTGTTTAGAAAATGTGCCCTGAGGAGCCGGCCACGCTTGGGGAAGCTCCTAAAGGGAGTTCTGCATTTATTTTCGGTTTGTTTTCAAGGTGGTCTGGTTGGCACCAGACTGCCTGCTTCGTGGGACTTAGGGGACGTAACGGCCTAATGGTCCCGTTCCACACTGACAGGACATAGATACTGAGGGACCTATTCGCAAGCCCCACCACGGCGACAGTACAGTCCCACACGCTGACACCCCTAACAGAGCCAGAACTTAGAGTGGTGAGTAGATGGCAGGCGTCCTGGTTAGCGGGTCGTTGCCGGTAATGGCGGCATGAGGGTAGGAGCGCAGCGCTAACAGGCTGCGGCTCCAGGCTTCAGAAACATTACTTGTTCCGCTGTGAGGGGCGCAATGAAGCCACAACTATACTTACACTGGCACTATGTTTACAGGGTTTCTAACCCACTGTAAACCACATATATAACCTAAGCCAATATAAAAAAAAACCCGGGAAGACTGCGTGCCATTACGGGGATGGGGCTTCACTTAAAGGGTATTCAGCGGCTTACCAGCACCATTTTCCCTCTGCAGCTCACTGAACAGCCTGACAGACACACAGCTCCTCCACAAAGACTCCAGATTACCTCAGCGGTACCAGGTCGTCATAGCAAGTGGGGGTGGGAGTAGTGTAAGAATACTAGTACCCTATTAAGGTATTTAGTCTGCGACCCAGCTGAGCTCAGCTTTAGATAGAAGGGCGCTGTGCTCTCTCATACTCTGTATCCCCCTAGAAGGGCTCTGTTTGGGTAAACTGGGCTTAACTTTCGTGTGTGTGTATTTTCACATTGCAATGGCAGGCAAGGAGTGTGTTTCATGCACTGCAGAGTGCTTTTCTTCCCCAGGGGGATCACTACAATGTACTCGGGGTAGTACACATTCTCTGATTAGTATATCCGAACCAGTATGGTTGTATTCTCTAAAAGGGATGATTTCAGATTTTTCTAATAAATTATCCCATACTGAGAAAGAGACACTACAGTTAAGAAAGTCTATGGATGACCTGGTGAATAGAGTTTCAGGTCCCATGCCTGCATCTCATGCCCCTGCCATTTGTCCACAAAAGCGTACACTGGCCCACATCTTGCAGACTGACACATGATGATGCGTCAGACCCAGAGGAGGGTGAGGTGGACTTAGGTGGGGGGGATGTTTTCCTTGTTACAGGGACACAGGCCCTGATAGAAGCTATTAGGGATGTCCTGCACATCAAAGATGACCGTGACAGGAGCAGCTGAAGAATCTTATTTCTCTGACGTCCTAGTGGATGCTGGGGACTCCATAAGGACCATGGGGAATAGACTGGCTCCGCAGGAGACTGGGCACTCTAAAAGAAAAGCTTAGGTACTATCTGGTGTGCACTGGCTCCTCCCTCTATGCCCCTCCTCCAGACCTCAGTTAGAATCTGTACCCGGCCAGAGCTGGGTGCTCCTAGTGGGCTCTCCTGAGCCTGCTAGTTAAAGAAAGTATTTGTTAGGGTTTTTATTTTCAGTGAGCTTCTGCTGGCAACAGACTCACTGCTACGTGGGACCGAGGGGAGAGAAGCAAACGTACCTGATCACAGCTAGGTTGCGCTTCTAAGGCTACTGGACACCATTAGCTCCAGAGGGTTCGAACACAGGAAGCTGTCCGTTCCCGGAGCCGCGCCACCGTCCCCCTCGCAGAGCCAGAAGATCAGAAGCTGGAAGACGGTCAAATCGGCATTTGAAGACTCCTGTCTTCATTTTAAGGTAGCGCACCGCACCGCAGCTGTGCGCCATTGCTCCCACTGCACACCACACACTCCGGTTACTGTAGGGTGCAGGGCGCTGGTGGGGGGGCGCCCTGGGCAGCAATTAGAGTACCTTTGGCAAAATCTACACATAATACAGTCTGGTACTGTATATGTGAAAAATCCCTCGCCATTTTCCTGTCAGACAGCGGTAGAAGCCCGCCGCTGAGGGGGGCGGGGCCTTCTTCCTCAACGCGCCAGCGCCATTTTTCTTCACAGCTCCGCTGTAAGGACGCTCCCCAGGCTCTCCCCTGCAGCCTCCTGGAATCTAGAAGGGTAAAAAGAGAGGGGCGGCACATAAATTTAAGCACAAAAGGTGTTTATTAAGCAGCTATTGGGAAATCACTTCTTGTTGTGTATATCCCTGTGTTATATAGCACTGTGGTGTGTGCTGGCATAATCTTTCTCTGTCTCCCCAAAGACCTTGTGGGGTCCTGTCCTCCGTCTGAGCATTCCCGGTGTGTGTGCTGTGTGTCGGTACGGCTGTGTCGACATGTTTGAGGAGGGTTACGTGGAGGCGGAGCAAGGGCAGATAGATGTGGTGTCGGTGCCGACCCCTGATTGGATGGTTATGTGGAAGGTCTTAAATGACAATGTAAACTCATTACACAAAAGGTTTGATGATATTGCTGCCAGGGGACAGCCGGGCACTCAACCCGGGCCTGCCCAGGCGCCTCAGAGGCCGGCAGGGTCTCAAAAACGCCCACTATCTCAATTGGTTGACACGGATGCCGACACGTAGTCCGACTCCAGTGTCGACGATGATGAGGCACAATTACAGCCTAAAATGACCAAGGCCATCCGATACATGATTATTGCAATGAAAAATGTATTACACATTTCAGAGGTTGACCCTGTCCCTGACAAGAGGGTGAATATGTTTGGGGAGAAAAAGCAGCCAGTGACTTTTCCCCCTTCACATGAATTAAATGAGTTATGTGAAGAAGCTAGGTCTTCCCCTGATAAGAAAGTGGTGATTCCCAAAAGAATACTAATGGCGTACCCTTTCCCGCCAACGGATAGGTTACATTGGGAATCCTCCCCTAGGGTAGACAAGGCCCTGATGCGCTTATCTAAGAGGGTGGCCTTGCCGTCTCCGGATACGGCCGCCTTTAAAAGAGCCTGTGGATAGGAAGCAGGAAGGTATCCTGAAGTCAGTGTATACACACTCTGGTACTCTGAGACCGGCTATTGCTTCAGCCTGGATGTGCAGTGCTGTAGCAGCATGGACAGATACTTTGTCGGAGGGGTTAGATACCCTGGACAGGGATACCGTATTGCTAACCCTTGGCTATATTAAATACGTTGTCTTGTATATGCGGGATGCCCAGAGGGACATTTGCCTGCTGGGCTCTAGAATAAATGCAATGTCCATTTCTGCCAGGCGGGTCTTATGGACTCTGCAATGGACAGGGGATGCCGACTCTAAAAAACACATGGAGGTTTTGCCTTATAAGGGTGAGGAGTTGTTTGGGGACGGTCTCTCGGACCTCGTATCCACAGCAACAGCTGGAAAGTCAACTTTCTTGCCACAGGTTTCCTCACAGCCTAAGAAAGCACCGTATTACCAAATGCAGTCCTTTCGTTCTCAAAAAAGCAAGAAGGTCAGAGGGGCGTCCTTTCTTGCTAGAGGCAGGGGTAGAGGAAAGAAGCTGCACCATGCAGCCAGTTCCCAGAAACAAAAGTCCTCCCTGGCTTCCACTAAGTCCACTGCATGACGCTGGGGCTCCACAGGCGGTGGGGGCGCGTCTCCGACACTTCAGCAATCAGTGGGTTCGCTCACAGGTGGATCCTTGGGCTATACAGATTGTGTCGCAGGGATACAAGCTGGAGTTCGAGGTGACCCCCCTTCACCGTTACCTAAAATCTGCCTTGCCGGCTTCTCCCACGGAGAGGGAGGTAGTCCTGGCGGCAATTCACAAGCTGTACCTCCAGCAAGTGATAATGGTACCCCCCCCCCCCCCCCCCCCTTCAGCAGGGAAAGGGTTACTATTCCACACTGTTCGTGGTACCGAAACCGGACGGTTCAGTAAGACCCATTCTAAATTTAAAATCCTTGAACATTTAAATGAAAAAATTCAAGTTCAAAATGGAATCGCTCAGAGCGGTCATTGCAAGCCTGGAAGAGGGGGATTTTATGGTATCTCTGGACATCAAGGATGCTTACTTGCATGTCCCCATTTATCCACCTCACCAGGAGTACCTCAGGTTTGTGGTACAGGACTGTCATTACCAGTTCCAGACGTTGCCGTTTGCCCTGTCCACGGCACCGAGAATATTTACCAAGGTAATGGCGGAAATGATGGTACTCCTTCGGAAGCAAGGAGTTAGTTATCCCGTACTTGGACGATCTCCTCATAAAGGCGAGGTCCAGGGAGCAGTTGTTGATCAGCGTAGCACACTCTCAGGAAGTGTTGCTACGGCACGGCTGGATTCTGAATATTCCAAAGTCGCAGCTGGGTCCTACGACGCGTCTGCCCTTCCTGGGTATGATTCTGGACACAGAACAGAGGAAGGTGTTTCTCCCGGAGGAAAAGGCTCAGGAGTTAGTGACTCTGGTCAGAGACCTCCTGAAACCAAAACAGGTATCGGTGCACCACTGCACGCGAGTACTGGGAAAGATGGTGGCGTCATACGAAGCCATTCCCTTCGTCAGGTTCCATGCCAGGATCTTTAGTGGGATCTGTTGGACAAGTGGTCCGGATCGCATCTTCAGATGCATCGGCTGATCACCCTGTCCCCGAGGGCCAGGGTGTCTCTTCTGTGGTGGCTGCAGAGTGCTCATCTTCTTCAGGGCCGCAGGTTCGGCATACAGGACTGGGTCCTGGTGACCACGGATGCAAGCCTCCGGATTGGGGGCAGTCACTCAAGGAAGAAACTTCCAGGGCCTGTGGTCAAGTCAGGAGACTTGTCTGCACATAAACATACTGGAATTAAGGGCCATATATAATGCCCTGAGTCAAGCGGAGCCCTGTTTCAAGACCAACCAGTGCTGATTCAGTCAGACAACGTCACGGCAGTCTCTCATGTAAACCGCCAGGGCGGCAAAAGAAGCAGGGTGGCATTGGCGGAAGCCACAAGGATTCTGCGTTGGATGGAGAATCACGTGCAAGCACTGTCAGCGGTGTTCATTCCGGGAGTGGACAACTGGGAAGCAGACTTCCTCAGCAGGCACGACCTCCACCCGGTAGAGTGGGGATTTCATCAAGAAGTCTTCGAGCAGATTGTAATTCGGTGGGAACGGCCACAGGTGGACATGATGGCGTCCCGCCTAAACAAACAAAAAGCTAAAAAAATATTGCGCCAGGTCAAGGGACCCTCAGGCGATAGCTGTGGACGCACTAGTAACACCGTGGGTGTTCCAGTCGGTATGTGTTTCCTCCTCTTCCTCTCATACCCAAGGTGCTGAGAATAGTAAGAAAAAGTGGAGTGAGAACAATACTCATAGTTCTGGATTGGCCAAGACGGACTTGGTATCCAGAGCTAGAAGAGTTGATTACAGAGGACCCATGGCCTCTGCCTCTCAGACGGGACCTGTTGCAACAGGGACCCTGTCTGTTTCCAGACTTACCGCGGCTGCGTTTGACAGCATGGCGGTTGAACGCCGGATCCTAGCGGAAAAGGGTATACCGGATGAAGTAATTCCTACGCTTATGTGAGCTAGGAAGGATGTGACAGGAGTGCTGCATATTCAGCCTCCTTTTGTGCCACCAGTGGCACCTTGGGATCTTAACGTTGTGTTGGATTTCCTGAAATCCCACTGGTTTGTGCCACTTAAGACCGTGGAACTAAAATATCTCGCGTGGAAAGTGGTCATGCTATTGGCCTTAGTTTCGGCTAGGGGTGTGTCAGAATGGGCGGCTTTGTTATGTAAAAGCCCCTATCTGATCTTCCATATGGACAGGGCAGAATTGAGGACTCATCCCCAATTTCTCCCTAAGGTGGTGTCATCGTTTCATTTGAACCAACCTATTGTGGTACCTGCGGCTACTAGGGACTTGGAGGATTCCAAGTTGCTGGACGTAGTCCGGGCTTTGAAAATTTATGTTTCCAGAACGGCGGGAGTCAGAAAGTCTGACTCGCTGTTTATTCTGTATGCAGCCAACAAGGTTGGCGCTCCTGCTTCGAAGCAGACTATTGCTCGCTGGATCTGTAGCACGATTCAGCTGGCTCACTCTGCGGCTGATTTGCCGCATCCAAAATCAGTAAAAGCCCATTCCACAAGGAAGGTGGGCTCTTCTTGGGCGGCTGCCCGAGGGGTTTCTGCTTTACAGCTTTGCCGAGCTGCTACTTGGTCAGGTTCAAACACTTTTTTGCTAAGTTCTATAAGTTTGATACCCTGGCTGAGGAGGACTTTGAGTTTGCTCATTCGGTGCTGCAGTGTCATCCACACTCTCCCGCCCGTTTGGGAGCTTTGGTATAATCCCCATGGTCCTTACGGAGTCCCCAGCATCCACTAGGACGGTGGAGAAAATAAGAATTTACTCACCGGTAATTCTATTTCTCGTAGTCCGTAGTGGATGCTGGGCGCCCGTCCCAAGTGCGGACTTCCTCTGCAATACGTGTATATAGTTATTGCTTACTAAGGGGTTATTGTTATGAGCCATCCGTTGATTGAGGCTCAGTTGTTCATACTGTTAACTGGGTATGGTTATCACAAGTTGTACGGTGTGATTGGTGTGGCTGGTATGAGTCTTACCCTGGATTCCAAATCCTTTCCTTGTAGTGTCAGCTCTTCCTGGCACAGTTTCCCTAACTGAGGTCTGGAGGAGGGGCATAGAGGGAGGAGCCAGTGCAGACCAGATAGTACCTAATCTTTCTTTTAGAGTGCCCAGTCTCCTGCGGAGCCCGTCTATTCCCCATGGTCCTTACGGAGTCCCCAGCATCCACTACGGACTACGAGAAATAGAATTACCGGTGAATAAATTCTTATTTTTAATGTGAAAAAGAAATCCTCTGTTACTTTCCCTGCATCTCATGAATTAAATTCCCTATTTGAAGAAACTTGGGAAAATCCTGACAAGAAGTTTCAGATCCCTAAAAGGTTGGTTACATCCTTCCCTTTTCCTTAGGATGATAGGAAAAAATGGGAAAACCCACCGATTTGTTGATGCATCAGTTTCTAGTCTGTCCGGGGGGCAGCTTCCTTAAAAGACGCGGCTGACCGTAACATTGAGACCACTCTCAAATCTATGTACACAGCTGCGGGGGTAGCTCAGAGACCTACTATAGCTTATGCTTGTATCACAAGAGCCATTGCTAAATGGTCAGGTGACCTAATGGAGGGTTTAAATTCCTTACTCAAGGTGGAGGTTCTTTTACTCTTGCACTATATTCATGACTTTGCAAGTTTTATGGTTGAGTCTATAAGAGAGGAGCTTGCTAAAGGCACGTACCACGGCTATGGCTGTGTCGGCACGCAGGGGCTTATGGCTTCGTCAGTGGACTGGGACTGTGGATTCCAGAAAAGGTGTGGAAAGCCTACCATTCACAGGTGAGGCCCTGTTTGGAGATGAACTGGATATGTGGATATCCAAGGCTACGGCGGGTAAGTCTACATACCTTCCTTACGCAGCTCCTTCACCTAGGAAGACCTACTCGGCCACTACTTTGCAGTTATTTTGGACTGCAAAATTTAAAAATAAGACCAAAGGTTCTTCTACGCCCTTCAAAGGTTCAAACACTAAACCTAAGAAACCAGCAACTGCAGGTTCACATGAACAGCACTCAAGTTCTGCTTCCTCTAAGCCTTCAGCATAACTGTGGACCCCACTACCTGGAAGACAGGCAGGTGGGAGTCCATTTAAGAGATTTCAGTCAAGTCTGGGCGACATCATGCCAGGATCCCTGGGTCATAGAACTAATCACCCAAATCAGGCTTACAAGCTTCTCAACAGGCAGGTATAATTTTACAGGATGCAATCCAAAAACTGGTACAGACTCGAGTCATTGTTCCAGTTCCACCTCAGCTGCAGAACAAAGGTTGTTATGCCAACCTGTTTGTGGTTCTGAAACCGGACGGTTCGGTAAGGCCCATTCTAAACCTCAAGTCACTGAACCCTTATTTACGGGTGTTCAAATTCAAGATGGAGTCTCTGAGAGCGGTGATCTCGGTTCTGGAGGAAGGGGCATTCTTGGTGTATCTAGATATCAAGGATGCGTAGCTTCATATCCTGATCTGGCTGCCTCATCAGGCTTATCTAAGGTTTACATTGCAGGACGGCCACTACCAGTTCCAGGGCCACCATTTAGGCTCTCAATGGCACCGAGGGTGTTCACCAAGGTAATGGCAAAGATGATGTTCCTCCTCCGCAAACAGGAAGTGAACATAATTCCGTACCTGGGCGACCTGCTGAAAAAAAGCAGTCCAGGGAGAGGCTGTTAGACAACATTTCCCTTTCGACTCGACTACTCCAGGCGCACGGGTGGATTGTGAACCTGCCAAAATCTCACCTGGAACTGACGAGGAGGCTTCCGTTCCTGGGAATGATATTGGACACTGAAGCACAGATAGTATTCCTTCCATTGGAAAAGGCTTTGGTAATCCAGTCAATGGTGCGAGCTGTTCTAAAACCAGCCCGGATATTAGTGCATCTGTGCATTCGTCTTCTGGGGAAGATGGCCGTTTACGAGGCGCTGCATTATGGAAAGTTTCACGCAAAGCCCTTCCAGCTGGATCTGTTGTACAAATGGTCCGGATCGCATCTCCACATGCACCAGCGGAGGGCCGAAGGTTTGGGATTCAAAATTGGATTATGCTAACCACGGACGCAAGCCTCAGAGGTTGGGGAGCTATCACCCAAGGGGAACAGTTCCAAGGAAAGTCAAACCATTCTTCCGATCAACATTCTGAAGCTAAGGGCCATATAAAACAGTCTTCTACAGGCATCACATCTTCTACAATATCAAGCCTTTCAGGTTCAGTCGGACAATGTGAAGGCAGTGACGTACATAAACCTACAGAGCAGAACGAAGAGCAGAGCAGCAATGTTAGAGGTAACACGGTTTCTCCTCTGGACAGAAAGATATGCTGTGGCGTTGTCCGCAATCTTCATTCCGCGAGTAGATATCTGGGAAGCTGACTTCCTCAGCAGACACTATCTCCACCCCAGAGAGTGGGGCCTTCACCTGGAGGTGTTCGGGTGCTTGACACCGCAGGTCAACATGATGGCCTCTCTGCTCAACAAGAAGCTCAAGCGGTACTGTTCCAGGTCAAGAGACCCACAGACAGTGGCAGTGGACACTCTGGTGACTCCATGGGTCTATTAGAAAGTGTAGGTGTTTCCACCAGTTATTCAATTTGCTTTCAATTGAATTGATCCCTTTATTTCATTCCTCACACATCTTTATGCTTTAAATATATTATTGGTCTAGTTTTTATATATTATTTTAAAAGGAACTCATAAGTAAAATTGTATTCATAGTGCACTAAATATGACCATGCTTTTTTTTTTTTTTTTCTAATTATACAAGGTTTTCATAGTTGTCCAGGAGCTGCACCGCCTTTCAGCACATATAGAAACTTTGGTGGAATACATATTTTCTTGTTACATATAAAATATACTACTTTGGCAAAGGACCTCCATAATTACTTTCCTGTTTCCACCTCATTTTGAGAGTATATTACTCTGTATCAGGTTAGTATTTGTCCCATTTTATATACAGTCCTGAGACGCTCAGACTGAAACAAACGCAGGGCTGGCCTGAGCTTCATTTTTTGTTTTTGGTAAGCAAATTCATAGGGGGAGGGGGGGGGAGGAGAGAGGCAGCTCTCAAACATGAGCATGTGTTGAATAGTATCAGAGTATGAATATAATTCTAAAGCTATATGATTTAATCAAATAAAAAATAAAAAAGTACACACATAAAATGGATGCAATGAACAAATCTAGTTAACACATGTATAAAATGGTATTAGTCAATTTGATAGGTTAAAGAATGTAAAATCTTTCACTGGAGAAGTCCATTCCTATGGTTTCCCCTGTAATACAGTATATATCCAAATGGCAGTGGGTCATTTTTGAGGATGAAGGTCCAGTGAGGAGGTATAGTGGCCAGTTCACCGTTGGAGGAAATTGGGACTTCAGCAGGTCCCGTTTTGCATTAAGTCCTCATACACTGTGGTGTGAAAAGTCTTCCTTGTATGTGGATGGCTGGCTTCCTCTCAAGACTTGGCAAGTGCCACAATTGCCAGGGCATGGTTCGGTTCTTCTATTCCAGTGTCCTGACCATATAACTGGTTGCTCTGATGCATTTCGCTGTACTGGAACTGCCGTTTTTTTCAAAGGTTTAGAGTGGTGGTCCAGTTGTACAGTATGGGTCCCACGTCCTCACATGCAATGAGGCTACTGGCAGTCTGCAGTAGTTTGGTAGCGGGAAAGGGATGGCAATGGACTTGTGACCTCCATTTTGTGGGAGTTCCCAGGACAGTGTGTTTTCTGGCCTCAGTGGCGGAGCTGTGGCAGTCACTCTGTGTAATGAGGGTCACTCAGCTGGCCAATAATGTCGCAGGTGAGCCGATGCTGCAACCAGAGAGAGGCTAGAAGAAGGAAAGGGGCGGAGACTCTTTGAGGAAAAGGGGCACAATTAAAATAGAAGAGGAAGCAGAGACCCTCCTCTTGTCAGTAGTGACCAGCTCTGATCAAGGCAGTAGTCATGTGACCTGTTGGGTGACTCGGGATATGTTAAATCAGCCCCTATATGATCGTGGTTGCAGCCTCGATCATATAGGGGCTGCAACCCATAGCCTGCCAAGACCTGTCCCTCATAGGGGGGGGGGTTCAGGGAATTACACTGATCCCCTGCCCCCAGTACGAACGTGCCCGCACCTTCCTCACTGTGGCACCTTATTCAGCTGCGTACCCGCTGTAATGGTTCTGCGCATACATCAAGACGCATGCATTTTATACATCATGTTCCTTATACAATATAACATTTCTGCCATATAAATATATCTACCCTGGTAACCTTTACTCTTTTATATATAAATTTCTTACAGGACAATTGAGCAAGATACCCACTAAGAATATTAGAAGATGTTATGGAAAGGGACATTGTTCTCTGATCAAGCCAACTAAAGACGTCATTTCTTCCTACACTTCTGGAGGATTCACAAAAGATGCTCTCATTTTCTGGATAGAAGAAACTTTCTACAAATATTTTTCTTTCCATCTAATACATGATGAGTCTCACAGGAGCGAAACTACATGTGTGCTCTGAGTGTGACAAAAGCTTTACATATAAATCAAGGCTTCTTAATCACCAGAGGAATCATACACGCAAGAAGCCATTCACATGTTCTGAGTGCAGCAAATGTTTTCCCATTAAGTCACTTCTTGTTCTACATCAGAGGAGTCACACTGGAGAGAAGCCATATGTGTGCTCTGAGTGTGACAAAAGCTTTACACATAAATCATATCTTCTCAGACATTACAGTATTCACACAGGAGAGAAACCATTTACATGTTCTGAGTGCAGCAAGTCTTTTACTCGAACAGCAACTCTTTATATTCATCAAAGGAGTCACACAGGAGAGAAACCATTTACATGTTCTGAATGTAGCATGTGTTTTACCTCCAAGCCATATCTTCTTAGACATCAGATGACTCACACAGGAGCGAAACCATTTAAATGCTCTGAATGTAGCAAATATTTTTCCCATAAGGCTCCTCTTATTAAACACCAGAGGATTCACACAGGAGAGAAGCCATTTAAATGTTCTGAATGCAGCGATTGTTTTACCAATAAATCGCATCTTGTTAGTCATCAGATGACTCACACAGGAGAGAAACCATTTAAATGCTCTGAATGTAGCAAGTGTTTTTCCCGTCCGTTTCATCTCAATAGACATCAGAGGATTCACACAGGATAGAAACCATTTCATTACTTTGAATGTAGAAAGTGTTTTACCAATAAAATCACATCTTGTTCTACATCAGAGGAGTCACACAGGAGAGAAACCATTTACATGTTCTGAATGTAGCAAGTGTTTTTCCCGTATGTTTCATCTCTTTAGACATAACGAGTCATGGGAGTAAAAATGTTGAAATAGAAAGCCAGTACTTATCAGATGAGGAGTCTTTCTGAAATACTGAATGTTTTATGCGTTTCATAAGTCTGCTAACTTGTATCATGACAATATGTATTCCAGGGAAGCAATATTTGTTTTCTGAATATGGCAAGTGTTTATATAATCAGTTTTGATAAAGACAGGAGAGGTCTGACAACTGGGCTTGAGGGCATTTTCCCTCTGGGACAGTCTCATTATTAGGAGCTAGAATTGCAGTATAACAGACAATAGTGATGGCGGTGTTATTACTGAGATCTGTAATCTACAGCTGTACTGCTCACCCAGGTGCTGGGACTAGCAGATGGAAGCTTCCTATCCAGTAGTGAATACCAGGAGCTTCTCTAAGTACTGAGATTCCTTCGATGACGGGCAGAGCTTTAAGTCCTGTATATTTCTACAGGAACTCTGCACACTGGCATGTTTTATCTTACAGGTCTCATCTGGGGGTATGTTTACTAAAATGGGAGTTCTATTTAAGATGGGATGTTGCCCATAGCAACCAGTCAGATTCCAGGTGTTATCTTCTAGAAGGTGCTAAATAAATTAGAAGTAAAATCTGATTGGTTGCTACGGGCAACATCCCATTTTAAATAGAACGCCCATCTTAGTAAATTTACCCCCTGGTCTCTGATACCTCATTTTTCTTTCCCTTATACCTTTCTCTTACCTTATCTCCCTCTATTTAAAAAAAAAAAAAAAATGATATTGCAGAATGGTGCAATAAAGAAACTGGTCACCTGTTTCCCATAATAACTTATCCTTATAACCTATTTTAGCTTGCTGCCAGTAGCCTGCTAATAGCTGATATCTGGTTACTATGGGTTGTAGCACATTCTTGTTTTTCACACCATGCTATTAAATAAGTCCCTAGTAGACCAAATTGTGCACCAGGCTAATATTAAATATCTTTCATAATACATTCTTTTAAACTATTATCTCATAAAAAGTATACATAATACTATGATATAGTACATAATGATCTGTCCTGCTCGTAGACTAAAGGACATGTTCAAATAATAGCTGTAGTAACCATATATGTTGCTAGCAGCTGTCCTCATAACACTTGATGAATAAAAACTGATCTGGATTAATGTTTTCATTTTTAAATTGTAAAACTAAGGTTATTCTTTAATATTAAATAATTTTGTACATACTTGTCACTGTTGGGTTATTTGATTTCATCATAGTATATAAGTTGTAATACCTGTCATGTACCCAATGAATGTCTAAAGCTGGGTACACACTAGAGCATTAGTCTTCAACCTACAGCCCTCTTAGCACACCAGCGCCATTTTCTCTTCACAGCTCCGCTGGAAGGACGCACCCCAGGCTCTCCCCTGCAGTATCCAGGTACAAGAAGGGTTAAAAAAGAGGGGGCACATAAATTTAGGCGCAAAAGTCATAAAATCGGCAGCTATTGGGTAATCACTTATTATAGTGAGAATCCCTAGGTTATATAGCGCTGTGGTATGTGCTGGCATACTCTCTCTCTGTCTCCCCAAAGGCCTTTGTGGGGTCCTATCCTCAGAGCATTCCCTGTGTGTGTGCAGTGTGTCGGTACGGCTGTGTCGACATGTTTGAGGGTTACGTGGAGGCGGAGCAAGTGCAGATAAATGTGGTGTCGGGGCCGACACTAATTGGATGGATATGTGGAAGGTCTTAAATGATAATGTAGGCTCCTTACATAAAAGGTTTGATGACGCTGCAGCCTTGGGACAGTCGGGGTCTCAACCCGTGCCTGCCCAGGCGACTCAGAGGCCGTCAGGGTCTCATAAATGCCCACTATCTCAGATGGTTGACACAGATGCTGACACGGAGTCCGACTCCAGTGTCGACGATTATGAGGCACATTTACAGCCTAAGATGACCAAGGCCATCCGCTACATGATTATTGCAATGAAAGATGTATTGCACATTTTAGAGGTTAACCCTGTCCCTGACAAGAGGGTGTATATGTTTGGGGAGAAAAAGCAGGCAGTGACTTTTCCCCCTTCACATGAATTAAATGAATTATGTGAAGAAGCGTGGAGTTCCCCCGATAAAGTAGTGATTTCCAAAAAGCTACTGATGGCATACCCTTTCCCGCCAACGGACAGGTTACGTTGGGAATCCTCCCCTAGGGTAGACAAGGCGTTGACACGCTTATCTAAGAAGGTGGCCCTGCCGTCACAGGATACGGCCGCCCTAAAGGATGCTGCGGATAGGAAGCAAGAAAGTATCCTGAAATCAGTGTATACACACTCTGGTACTCTACTGAGACCAGCTATTGCTTCAGCCTGGATGTGTAGCGCTGTAGCTGCATGGACAGATACTCTGTCGGAGGACATAGATACCTTGGACAGGGATACGGTTTTGCTAACCCTGGGCCATATAAAAGACGCCGTCTGATATATGCGGGATGCCCAGAGGGACATTTGCCTGCTGGGCTCTAGAATAAATGCAATGTCCATTTCTGCCAGAAGGGTCTTATGGACTCGGCAATGGACAGGAGATGCCGATTCTAAAAAAACACATGGAGGTTTTGCCTTACCTCGTGTCCACAGCGACAGCTGGAAAGTCGACTTTCTTGCCTCAGGTTTCCTCAGCCTAAGAAAGCACCGTATTATCAAATGCAGTCCTTTCGTTCTCAGAGAAGCAAGAAGGTCAGAGGTGCATCCTTTCTTGCCAGAGGCAGGGGTAGAGGAAAGAAGCTGCACCATGCAGCCAGTTCCCAGGAACAAAAGTCCTCCCCGGCTTCCACTAAGTCTACCGCATGACGCTGGGGCTCCGCAGGCGGAGCCAGGTGCGTTTGGGGCGCGTCTCCGAAAATTCAGCAACCAGTGGGTTAGCTCGCAGGTGGATCCCTGGGCTGCACAAATTGTATCTCAGGGATACAAGCTGGAATTCGAAGTGACTCCTCCTCACCGTTACCTAAAATCAGCCTTGCCAGCTTCCCCCATGGAAAGGGAGGTAGTGCTGGCGTCAATTCACAAGCTATACCTCCAGCTAGTGATAATAATGGTCCCCCTCCTTCAACAGGGAAGGGATTACTATTCTATAATGTTTGTGGTACCGAAACCGGACGGTTCGGTAAGACCCATTCTGAATTTAAAATCCTTTGAACATTTAAATGAAAAAATTCAAGTTCAAAATGGAATCGCTCAGAGCGGTCATTGCAAGCCTGGAAGAGGGGGATTTTATGGCATCTCTGGACATCAAGGATGCTTACTTGCATGTCCCCATTTATCCACCTCACCAGGAGTACCTCAGGTTTGTGGTACAGAACTGTCATTACCAGTTCCAGACGTTGCAGTTTGCCCTGTCCACGGCACCGAGAATATTTACCAAGGTAATGGCGGAAATGATGGTACTCCTTCGGAAGCAAGGAGTTAGTTATCCCGTACTTGGACGATCTCCTCATAAAGGCGAGGTCCAGGGAGCAGTTGTTGATCAGCGTAGCACACTCTCAGGAAGTGTTGCAACAGCACGGCTGGATTCTGAATATTCCTAAGTCGCAGCTGATTCCTACGACGCGTCTGCCCTTCCTGGGCATGATTCTGGACACAGAACAGAAGAAGGTGTTTCTCACGGAGGAGAAGGCACAGGAGCTAGTGGCTCTGGTCAGGGACCTCCTGAAACCAAAACAGGTGTCGGTGCACCACTGCACGCGAGTCCTGGGAAAGATGGTGGCCTCATACGAAGCCATTCCCTTCGGCAGGTTCCATGCGAGGATCTTTCAGTGGGATCTGTTGGACAAATGGTCCGGATCGCATCTTCAGATGCATCGGCTGATCACCCTGTCCCCGAGGGCCAGGGTGTCTCTTCTGTGGTGGCTGCAGAGTGCTCATCTTCTCGAGGGCCGCAGGTTCGGCATACAGGACTGGGTCCTGGTGACCACGGATGCAAGCCTCCGCGGATGTGGGGCAGTCACTCGGGGAAGAAACTTCCAGGACTGTGGTCAAGTCAGGAGACTTGTCTGCACATAAATATACTGGAACTAAGGGCCATATACAACGCCCTGAGTCAAGTGAAGCCCCTGCTTCGAGACCAACCAGTGCTAATTCAGTCAGACAACATCACGGCGGTCGCCCATGTAAACTGCCAGGGCGGCACAAGAAGCAGGGTGGCCATGGCGGAAGCCACAAAGATTCTTAGTTGGGCGGAGAATCACGTGCAAGCACTGTCAGCAGTGTTCATTCCGGGAGTGGACAACTGGGAAGCAGACTTCCTCAGCAGACACGACCTCCACCCGGGAGAGTGGGGACTTCATCAAGAAGTCTTCACACAGATTGCAAATCGATGGGAACTGCCACAGGTGGACATGATGGCGTCCCGCCTCAGCAAAAAGCTAAAAAGATATTGCGCCAGGTCAAGGGACCCTCAGGCGATAGCTGTGGACGCGTTAGTGACACCGTGGGTGTTCCAGTCGGTCTATGTGTTTCCCCCTCTTCCTCTCATACCCAAGGTACTGAGAGTAGTAAGAAAGAGGAGTGAGAACAATTCTCATCGTTCCGGATTGGCCAAGAAGGACTTGGTACCCAGAACTACAAAAGTTGATCACAGAGGACCCATGGCCTCTGCCTCTCAGACAGGACCTGTTGCAACAGGGACCCTGTCTGTTCCAAGACTTACCGCGGCTGCGTTTGACGACATGGTGGTTGAACGCCGGATCCTAATGGAAAAGGGCATTCCGGATGAAGTGATTCCTACGCTGATCAGAGCTAGGAAGGATGTGACAGCAAAGCATTATCACCGTGTATGGCGAAAATATGTTGCTTGGTGTGAGGCCAGGAAGGCCCCTACAGAGGAATTCCAGCTGGGTCGATTTCTGCACTTCCTACAGTCAGGTGTGACTATGGGCCTAAAATTAGGGTCCATAAAGGTCCAGATTTCGGCCCTATCTATTTTCTTTCAAAAATAACTGGCTTCACTGCCTGAGGTTCAGACGTTTGTAAAGGGAGTGCTGCATATTCAGTCCCCTTTTGTGCCACCAGTGGCACCTTGGGATCTTAACGTTGTGTTGGATTTCCTGAAATCCCACTGGTTTGAGCCACTTAAGACCGTGGAACTAAAGTATCTCACGTGGAAAGTGGTCATGCTGTTGGCCTTGGCTTCGGCTAGGCGTGTGTCAGAATTGGCGGCTTTGTCATGTAAAAGCCCCTATCTGATCTTCCATATGGACAGGGCAGAATTGCGGACTCATCCCCAATTTCTCCCAAAGGTGGTGTCATCGTTTCATTTGAACCAACCTATTGTGGTGCCTGCGGCTACTCGGGACTTGGAGGACTCCAAGTTGCTGGACGTAGTCCGGGCTTTGAAAATATGTTTCCAGAACAGCTGGAGTCAGGAAGACTGACTCGCTGTTTCTTCTGTATGCACCCAATAAGCTGGGTGCTCCTGCTTCAAAGCAAACTATTGTTCGCTGGATCTGTGGCACGATTCAGCTGGCTCATTCTGCGGCTGGATTGCCGCATCCTAAATCAGTGAAAGCCCATTCCACAAGGAAGGTGGGCTCTTCTTGGGCGGCTGCCCGAGGGGTCTCGGCTTTACAGCTTCGCCGAGCAGCTACTTGGTCGGGGTCAAACACTTTTGCAAAGTTCTACAAGTTTGATACCCTGGCTGAGGAGGACCTTGTGTTTGCTCATTCGGTGCTGCAGAGTCATCCGCACTCTTCCGCCCGTTTGGGAGCTTTGGTATAATCCCCATGGTCCTTACGGAGTTCCCAGCATCCACTAGGGCGTTAAAGAAAATAAGAATTTACTCACCGGTAATTCTATTTCTCGTAGTCCGTAGTGGATGCTGGGCGCCCGTCCCTAGTGCGGACTTTCTGCAATACGTGTATATAGTTATTGCTAAATAAGGGTTATTGTTATGAGCCATCTGTTGAGTGATGCTCAGTTGTTGTTCATACTATTAACTGGGTAAAGTGTTCAAGTCAAGGTATTAACTGGGTCAAGTGTTCATGCTGCCATCATACCAGTGTCCTGCTTTTCAAACAGATCCAGATATGGACTTTTGAACCAACCTTTTTGGAACTTTTCCTGTGGGATTCCAATTATACAGCACCGATTGGAGAGACCCAGTGCTCACACGAACAGCACAGCTTGCCTGCTGGCAATTACTTATCTCTGGAAGTCTCCATTATTAAAGGTAACACCAGCTGTTTACATTTCCTCTCCCCAGGGAACTTTGCACATTTTCAGTCCTGGATCCTTTGTGGACACTTGCTAGCAGCTATTACCAACTATTTCTGAGTTCCATCAATGCCCTTTGTTACATGTTTATATTGGAATTATTTCCTGTTTTTAGCATGTGATGTCTAGTTAATTCATAAATGTATGTAATTTCATTAGAATTTATCCACAGTCTTCATTATTGGGGAAACATATTAGCGCCAGTTTTTTATCTACTTTTTACAGTTTTCATTGGGACTTGCAATCCCTACTGGCAGCTGTGACAGCGCGTCTGGGTGTGTTTTTCTGTTCTGTTAACTGGGTATGGTTATCACAAGTTGTACGGTGTGATTGGTGTGGCTGGTATGAGTCTTACCCTGGATTCCAAATCCTTTCCTTGTAGTGTCAGCTCTTCCGGGCACAGTTTCCCTAACTGAGGTCTGGAGGAGGGGCATAGAGGGAGGAGCCAGTGCACACCAGATAATACCTAATCTTTTCTTTAGAGTGCCCAGTCTCCTGCGGAGCCCGTCTATTCCCCATGGTCCTTACGGAGTTCCCAGCATCCACTACGGACTACGAGAAATAGAATTACCGGTGAGTAAATTCTTATTTCTCTATCGTCCTAAGTGGATGCTGGGGTTCCTGAAAGGACCATGGGGAATAGCGGCTCCGCAGGAGACAGGGCACAAAAGTAAAGCTTTTACAGGTCAGGTGGTGTGTACTGGCTCCTCCCCCTATGACCCTCCTCCAGACTCCAGTTAGATTTTTGTGCCCGGCCGAGAAGGGTGCAATTCTAGGTGGCTCTCATAAAGAGCTGCTTAGAGAGTTTAGCTTAGGTTTTTTATTTTACAGTGATTCCTGCTGGCAACAGGATCACTGCAACGAGGGACAGAGGGGAGAAGAAGTGAACTCACCTGCGTGCAGGATGGATTGGCTTCTTGGCTACTGGACATGAAGCTCCAGAGGGACGATCACAGGTACAGCCTGGATGGTCACCGGAGCCACGCCGCCGGCCCCCTCACAGATGCTGAAGCAAGAAGAGGTCCAGAATCGGCGGCTGAAGACTCCTGCAGTCTTCTTAAGGTAGCGCACAGCACTGCAGCTGTGCGCCATTTTCCTCTCAGCACACTTCACACGGCAGTCACTGAGGGTGCAGGGCGCTGGGGGGGGGGCGCCCTGGGAGGCAAATGAAAACCTTTAAAAAGGCTAAAAATACCTCACATATAGCCCCAGAGGCTATATGGAGATATTTACCCCTGCCTAAATGTACTAAATAGCGGGAGACGAGCCCGCCGAAAAAGGGGCGGGGCCTATCTCCTCAGCACACGGCGCCATTTTCTGTCACAGCTCCGCTGGTCAGGAAGGCTCCCAGGTCTCTCCCCTGCACTGCACTACAGAAACAGGGTATAACAGAGAGGGGGGGCAGAATAAATGGCAATATATTAATATAAAAGCAGCTATAAGGGAGCCCTTAATCATAAGGCTATCCCTGTCATATATAGCGTTTTTTGGTGTGTGCTGGCAGACTCTCCCTCTGTCTCCCCAAAGGGCTAGTGGGTCCTGTCTTCGTATAGAGCATTCCCTGTGTGTCTGCTGTGTGTCGGTACGTGTGTGTCGACATGTATGAGGACGTTATTGGTGTGGAGGCGGAGCAATTGCCAAATATGAGGATGTCACCTCCTAGGGGGTCGACACCAGAATGGATGCCTTTATTTGTGGAATTACGGGATAGCGTCAACTCGCTTAAGCAGTCGTTTGCCGACATGAGGCGGCCGGACACTCAATTAGTGTCTGTCCAGGCGCCTCAAACACCGTCAGGGGCTGTAAAACGTCCCTTGCCTCAGTCGGTCGACACAGACCCAGACACAGGCACTGATTCCGGTGGTGAAGGTGACGAATCAACCGTATTTTCCAGTAGGGCCACACGTTATATGATTTTGGCAATAAAGGAGATGTTACATTTAGCTGATACTACAGGTACCACTAAACAGGGTATTATGTGGGGTGTGAAAAAACTACCAGTAGTTTTTACCGAATCAGAAGAATTAAATGACGTGTGTGATGAAGCGTGGGGTGCCCCGATAAAAAACTGCTAATTTCAAAGAAGTTATTGGCTTTATACCCTTTCCCGCCAGAGGTTAGGGAGCGCTGGGAAACACCTCCTAGGGTGGACAAAGCGCTAACACGCTTATCAAAACAAGTGGCGTTACCCTCTCCTGAGACGGACGCACTTAAAGATCCATCAGATAGGAGGATGGAAAATATCCAAAAAGGTATATACACACATGCAGGTGTTATACTACGACCAGCTATTGCGACTGCCTGGATGTGCAGTGCTGGGGTAGTTTGGTCAGAGTCCCTGATCGAAAATATTGATACCCTGGACAGGGACAATATTTTACTGTCGTTAGAACAAATAAAGGATGCATTTCTTTATATGCGTGATGCACAGAGAGATATCTGCACACTGGCATCACGGGTAAGTGCTATGTCCATTTCGGCCAGAAGAGCTTTATGGACACGACAGTGGACAGGCGATGCGTAGAGGAGTTATTTGAGGTCGGTCTATCGGATTTGGTGGCCACGGCTACGGCCGGGAAATCCACCTTTCTACCTCAAGTCACTCCCCAACAGAAAAAGGCACCGACCTTTCAACCGCAGCCCTTTCGTTCCTTTAAAAATAAGAGAGCAAAGGGCTATTCATATCTGCCACGAGGCAGAGGACGAGGGAAGAGACAGCAACAGGCAGCTCCTTCCCAGGAACAGAAGCCCTCCCCGGCTTCTACAAAAGCCTCAGCATGACGCTGGGGCTTCGCAAGCGGACTCGGGGGCGGTAGGCGGTCGTCTCAAAAATTACAGCGCGCAGTGGGCTCACTCGCAGGTAAATCCCTGGATCCTGCAGATAATATCTCAGGGGTACAGGTTGAAATTAGAGACAGAGCCACCTCGCCGTTTCCTGAAGTCTGCTTTACCAACGTCCCCCTCAGAAAGGGAGACGGTTTTGGAAGCCATTCACAAGCTGTATTCTCAGCAGGTGATAGTCAAGGTACCTCTTCTACAACAAGGGAAGGGGTATTATTCCACTCTATTTGTGGTACCGAAGCCGGATGGCTCGGTAAGGCCTATTCTAAATCTGAAGTCCTTGAACCTATACATAAAGAAGTTCAAGTTCAAGATGGAGTCACTCAGAGCAGTGATAGCGAACCTGGAAGAAGGGGACTTTATGGTATCCTTGGACATCAAGGATGCGTATCTCCACGTTCCAATTACCCCTCACACCAGGGGTACCTCAGGTTCGTTGTACAAAACTGTCACTATCAGTTTCAGACGCTGCCGTTTGGTTTGTCCACGGCACCTCGGGTCTTTACAAAGGTAATGGCCGAGATAATATTTCTTCTTCGAAGAAAAGGCGTATTAATTATCCCATACTTGGACGATCTCCTAATAAGGGCAAGGTCCAGAGAACAGCTAGAGATGGGTTTAGCACTATCTCAAGAGGTGCTAAAGCAGCACGGATGGATTCTGAATATTCCAAAATCCCAATTAATGCCGACAACTCGTCTGCTGTTCCTGGGGATGATTCTGGACACAGTTCAGAAAAAGGTTTTTCTTCCCGAAGAAAAAGCCAAGGAGTTATCTGACCTGGTCAGGAACCTCCTAAAACCAGGAAAGGTGTCTGTACATCAATGCACAAGAGTCCTGGGAAAAAATGGTAGCTTCTTACGAAGCAATCCCTTTCGGCAGATTCCATGCAAAGGGATCTGTTGGACAAATGGTCAGGGTCGCATCTTCAGATGCACCTGCGGATAACCCTGTCGCCGAGGACAAGGGTATCCCTTCTGTGGTGGTTGCAGGAGGCTCATCTATTGGAGGGCCGCAGATTCGGCAGGCAGGATTGGATCCTGGTGACCACGGATGCCAGCCTGAGAGGCTGGGGAGCAGTCACACAGGGAAGAAATTTCCAGGGAGTGTGGTCGAGCCTGAAAAAGTCTCTTCACATAAGCATTCTGGAACTAAGAGCAATCTACAATGCTCTAAGCCAGGCGGAACCTCTGCTTCAAGGAAGACCGGTGTTGATCCAGTCGGACAACATCACGGCAGTCGCCCATGTAAACAGACAGGGCGGCACAAGAAGCAGGAGGGCAATGGCAGAAGCTGCCAGGATCCTTCGCTGGGCGGAGAATCACGTGATAGCACTGTCAGCAGTATTCATCCCGGGCGTGGACAACTGGGAAGCAGACTTCCTCAGCAGACACGACCTTCACCCGGGAGAGTGGGGACTTCATCCAGAAGTTTTCCACATGCTATTAAACCGTTGGGTAAAACCAATGGTGGACATGATGGCATCTCGCCTCAACAAAACACTGGACAGGTATTGCGCCAGGTCAAGAGATCCGCAGGCAATAGCTGTGGACGCGCTGGTAACACCTTGGGTGTACCAGTCGGTATATGTGTTTCCTCCTCTGCCTCTCATACCAAAGGTATTGAGGATTATACGGCAAAGAGGAGTAAGACTAGTGGCTCCGGATTGGCCAAGAAGGACTTGGTACCCGGAACTTCAAGAGATGGTCACGGACGATCCGTGGCCTCTACTTCTGAGAAGGGACCTGTTTCAGCAGGGTCCTTGTCTTTTTCAAGACTTACCGCGGCTGCGTTTGACGGCATGGCGTTGAATGCCAGATCCTAAAAGGAAAAGGCATTCCAGAAGAAGTCATTCCTACCTTGATAAAGGCAAGGAAGGAAGTCACCGCGAAGCATTATCGCCGTATTTGGCGAAAATATGTTGCGTGGTGCGAGCAGCGGAGTGCTCCGATGGAGGAATTTCAACTGGGTCGTTTTCCTACATTTCCTGCAATCAGGATTGTCTATGGGTCTCAAATTGGGATCTATTAAGGTTCAAATTTCGGCCCTATCAATATTCTTCCACAAAGAATTGGCCTCAGTCCCTGAGGTCCAGATTTTTATCAAAGGAGTACTGCATATACAGCCTCCTGTGGTGCCTAAGGTGGCACCGTGGGATCTAAATGTAGTTTTAGATTTCCTCAAATCCAATTGGTTTGAACCACTAAAGAATGTGGATTTGAAATATCTCACATGGAAAGTGACTATGTTACTGGCCCTGGCTTCGGCCGGGAGAGTATCTGAACTGGCGGCTTTGTCTTATAAAAGCCCTTATTTAATTTTCCATTCGACATAGGGCAGAGCTGCGGACGCGTCCGCATTTTCTCCCTAAGGTGGTATCAGCGTTTCACCTGAACCAGCCTATTGTAGTGCCTGCGGCTACAGACGACTTGAAGGACTCCAAGTTGTTGGACGTTGTCAGAGCCTTAAAAATATACATTTAAAGGACGGCTGGAGTCAGAAAATCTGACTCGCTGTTTATACTGTATGCACCCAACAAGTTGGGTGCACCTGCTTCTAAGCAGTCGATTGCTCGTTGGTTTTGTAACAAAATTCAACTTGTACATTCTGTGGCAGGCCTGCCACAGCCTAAATCTGTTAAGGCCCATTCCGCAAGGAAGGTGGGCTCATCTTGGGCGGCTGCCCGAGGGGTCTCGGCATTACAACTCTGCCGAGCAGCTACGTGGTCAGGGGAGAACACGTTTGTAAATTTTTACAAATTTGATACCCTGGCAAAGGAGGACCTGGAGTTCTCTCATTCGGTGCTGCAGAGTCATCCGCACTCTCCCGCCCGTTTGGGAGCTTTGGTATAATCCCCATGGTCCTTTCAGGAACCCCAGCATCCACTTAGGACGATAGAGAAAATAAGAATTTACTTACCGATAATTCTATTTCTCGGAGTCCGTAGTGGATGCTGGGCGCCCATCCCAAGTGCGGATTATGTGCAATACTTGTACATAGTTATTGTTAACTAATTCGGGTTATTGTTTAGGAAGCCATCTTTCAGAGGCTCCTCTGTTATCATACTGTTAACTGGGTTTAGATCACAAGTTGTACGGTGTGATTGGTGTGGCTGGTATGAGTCTTACCCGGGATTCAAAATCCTCCCTTATTGTGTACGCTCGTCCGGGCACAGTACCTAACTGGAGTCTGGAGGAGGGTCATAGGGGGAGGAGCCAGTACACACCACCTGACCTGTAAAAGCTTTACTTTTGTGCCCTGTCTCCTGCGGAGCCGCTATTCCCCATGGTCCTTTCAGGAACCCCAGCATCCACTACGGACTCCGAGAAATAGAATTATCGGTAAGTAAATTCTTATTTTTCTCCCCCAAGCCCAAAAATTATTCGGCCCCCCCCCCCCCCCCCCCCCACACCATCCCCCATAATTGCCACTATTAAAGGGACAAAATGCGCGCACCCACAAAAAAAGGGGTGTGGTTTTGTTGGAATGGGCGTGGTTTTGCAGGAAAAGACTTCCTTATACCCCAGTTTTGCAACCTGCACGCCCAGACGTTAGCCACCACAGGAAAGAAAAATAATCCTGATTCATGCCCCTTACATTATTTGTCATTTTTCCTCCTTATAGTAACGCCCATTATACATTATGCCACATACTGCAATGGCCCTTAGACATTGTCACACACCGTAATGCCTGTGACACATTATGCCACACACCGTAATGCCTGTGACACATGACGACAGGCAGTAGCGGATCTTGCCACGGGCAAGCAGGACTTTTGCCTGGGGCGCCGCCTTCCGGAGGGCGCTGGCTCCATCCGGAGGGCGCCGCACCATGGCAAGATCTGCCACTGCTGTGCCCTCCGCTGTGTCTCCCGTCTGTACCTCCTGTGAAGGGAACTAGACGCGTAGAGTCTAGTTTCCATTCGTGGAGAGGACCTTTTGCTGTGCGGTGCGCTATGACGTCATCGCGCACCGCTCAGCATTCAAGCGGCGCTACTAATGTACAGGGGGCGTAACTGACCACGCCTCCTGTATTAAGCCACGCCCTGTTTCCGGCCCGGGGCGCAGAGCGGGCTTGAACTGGCCCTGACGACAGGAATCGCAATGCCCGTTATACATTATGCTACACGCTGCAATGCCCCTGATGCATTATAGCACAATGCCTGTGACACATTATGACACGCACTGCAATGACCCTGAGACATACCACAATGCCCATGATATAGTATACAACACACAGTAATGCCTGACACATACCGCAATGCCCGTTATACATTATGCCACACTGCAATGACCCTGAGACATAACACCACAATGCCCGTGATATAGTATACAACACACCGTAATGCCTGACACATTATGACACACACCGCAATGTCCGTGATACATTATGCCACACACTGCAATGACCCTGAGACATTATACCATACACCGTAATGCCTGTGACACATACCGCAATGCCCGTTATACCCTATGCCACACTGCAATGCCCCTGAGACATTATACCACAATGCCCGTGATATAGTATGCCACACACCGTAATGCCTGTGACACATTCTGACACACCGCAATGTCCGTGATACATTATGCCACACACCGTAATGCCCATTATACATTAAGTCCTACAGTAAGGCTTCTAATTACTTTTAAATTACCTGCTCGTTGCCAGGGGTTTCATGCTCTTGGTTCCATGCACGGTGCCAGGTGTTTCATGCACTGGGTGTTATGCTCGTTGCTAGGGGGTAGTGCTTGTTGCTAGGGCTGTGCTCCCAGTGCCACATATGTCCCCAGTGCCAGATATTCCCCCACGGTACCAGGTACTCACATGCCCCCAGTGCCAGGTGCTCATGTGCCCCCAGTGCCAAATATAGTCTCCCCCCCCCCCCCCCATGTGCCAGGTACACATACAGTGCCATATATGCCCCCTCAGTACCCCCCCCCCAGCGCCATATATTTCTCTGACGTCCTAGTGGATGCTGGGAACTCCGTAAGGACCATGAGGAATAGCGGCTCCGCAGGAGACAGGGCACATCTAAAGAAAGCTTTAGGATCACCTGGTGTGCACTGGCTCCTCCCCCTATGACCCTCCTCCAAGCCTCAGTTAGATTTTCTGTGCCCGACGAGAAGGGTGCACAGTAGGGGCTCTCCTGAGCTCTTTGTGAAAGTTTTAGTTTAGGTTTATTATTTTCAGTGAGACCTGCTGGCAACAGGCTCACTGCATCGAGGGACTAAGGGGAGAAGAAGCGAACTCACCTGCGTGCAGAGTGGATTGGGCTTCTTAGGCTACTGGACATTAGCTCCAGAGGGACGATCACAGGTTCAGCCTGGATGGGTCACCGGAGCCGCGCCGCCGGCCCCCTTACAGAGCCAGAAGAGCGAAGAGGTCCGGAAAAATCGGCGGCAGAAGACTTTCCTGTCTTCAGATAAAGGTAGGCGCACAGCACCGCAGCTGTGCGCCATTGCTCTCAGCACACTTCACACTCCGGTCACTGAGGGTGCAGGGCGCTGGGGGGGGGGGCAGCGCCCTGAGACGCAATAAATCGTTAGAAAACCTTTTATGGCTAAAAATAAATGCATCACATATAACTCCTGGGCTATATGGATGCATTTAACCCCTGCCAAAACATACAAGAAAACGGATGATAAGGACGCCGAGAAAGGGGCGGAGCCTATCTCCTCAGCACACTGGCGCCATTTTCCCTCACAGCTCAGTTGGAGGGAAGCTCCCTGGCTCTCCCCTGCAGTCACTACACTACAGAAAAGGGTTAAAAAAGAGAGGGGGGCACAAATTAGGCGCAGTATAAACAATACAGCAGCTATAAAGGGAAAAACACTTATATAAGGTTATCCCTGTGTATATATATAGCGCTCTGGTGTGTGCTGGCAAACTCTCCCTCTGTCTCCCCAAAGGGCTAGTGGGGTCCTGTCCTCTATCAGAGCATTCCCTGTGTGTGTGCTGTGTGTCGGTACGTTTGTGTCGACATGTATGAGGAGAAAAATGATGAGGAGACGGAGTAGAGTGTCTGTAATAGTGTTGTCACCCCCTGGGGGGTCGACACCTGAGTGGATGTACTGTTGAAATTGCGTGACAGTGTCAGCTTTGTATAAAAGACCGTGGTTGACATGAGACAGCCGGCTACTCAGCTTGTGCATGTCCAGACGTCTCATATAGGGGCTCTAAAGCGCCCGTTACCTCAGATACAGACGCCGACACGGATACTGACTCCTGTGTCGACGGTGAAGAGACAACCGTGATTTCCAATAGGGCCACACATTGCATGATTGAGGCAATGGAAAAAGTTTACACTTTTCTGATAATATGAATACCACCAAAAAAAAAAGGGGTATTATGTTTGGTGAGGAAAAACTTCCTTTAGTTTTCCTGAATCTGAGAAATAAATGATGCGTGGGTTTCCCCCCCCGATAACAATTGATAATTTCTAAAAAGTTATTGGCAGTATACCTTTTCCCGCCAGAGGTTAGGGTGCGTTGGGAAACACCCCCTAGGGGGGATAAGGCGCTCACACGCTTGTAAGAACAAGGGCTCTACCCTCTCTTGAGATGGCCGCCCTTAAGGATCCTGCTGATAGAAAGCAGGAGGGTATCCTAAAATGTATTTACACACATACTGGTGTTATACTGCGACCAGCAATCGCCTCAGCCTGGATGTGCAGTGCTGGGTTGGCGTGGTTGGATTCCCTGACTGGAAATATGATATCCTAGATAAGGACAGTATATTATTGCCTATAGAGCAATTAAAAGATGCATTTCTATATATGCATGATGCACAGCGGAATATTTGCCGACTGGCATCAAGTATAAGTGCGTTGTCCAATTATACCAGTAAAGTGGTCAGGTGATGCGGATTCCAAACGGCATTTGGAAGTATTGCCTTAAAAGAGGGGATGTACCCCAGGTCGCCTCTCAAAATAAGACGCCGTATTATCAGGCGCAGGCCTGGTTGGCAAAAGGGTTCCTCTTTTCTGCTCGTGACAGAGGGAGAGGAAAATGGCTGCAGAGATCAGCCAGTTCCAAGGAACAAAAACTCCTTTCCGCCTCTGCCAAGCCCTCAGTATGACGCTAGGGCTTTACATGTTCAGGCACGGTGGGGTCCCGTTCTCAATTCATTTCAGTGCGCAGTGGGCTCACTCGCAAGTAGACCCCTGGATCCTTCAGGTAATATTTCAGGGGTACAAATTGGAATTCGAGACGTATTCCCCTCGCCGTTTCCAAAGGTCTGTTTTACCGACGTCTCCCGCTGACAGGGAGGCAGTTTTGGAAACCATTCACAAGCTGTATTCCCAGCAGGTGATAATCAAGGTACCCCTCCTGCAACAGGGAACGGGGTATTATTCCACACTATTGTGGTACCGAAGCCAGACGGCTCGGTGAGACCGATTTTAAAATCTAAAATCTTTGAACACTTGCATACAGAGGTTCAAATTCAAAATTGAGTCACTCAGAGCAGTGATTGCAAACCTGGAAGAAGGGGACTACATGATGTCTCGGGACATCAAGGATGCTTACCTTCATGTCAAAATTTACCCTTCTCACCAAGGGTATTTCAGGTTATGGTACAGAACTGTCACTATCAGTTCGGACGCTGCCGTAGGGATGGTCCACGGCACCCCGGGTCTTTACTGAAGTAATGACCGTAATGATGATATTCCTTCGAAGGAAGGGAATTTTAGTTATCCGTTACTTGGACGATTCCCTGATAAGGGTAAGATCCAGGGAACAGTTGGAGATCGGTGTAGCACTATATCAGGTAGTGTTGCGGCAGCACGATTGGATTCTCAATATTCCAAAATCGCAGCTGGTTCCGACGACTTGTCTTCTGTTCCTAGGGATGATCCTGGACACAGTCCAGAAAGAAGGTGTTTCTCCCGGAGGAGAAAGCCAGGGAGTTATCCGAGCTAGTCAGGAACCTCCTAAAACCGAACCAAGTCTCAGTGCATCAATGCACAAGGGTTCTGGGTAAAAATGGTGGCTTCCTACGAAGCAATCCCATTCGGCAGATTCCATGCAAGACTTTCCAGTGGAACCTACTGGACAAATGGTCCGGGTCGCATCTTCAGATGCTTCAGCGGATAACCCTGTCACCGGGGACAAGGGTATCTCTCCTGTGGTGGTTGCAGAGTGCTCATCTTCTAGAGGGCCGCAGATTCGGCATTCGGGACTGGGTCCTGGTGGCCACGGATGCCAGCCTGCGAGGCTGGGGAGCAGTCACACAGGGAAGGAATTTCCAGGGCTTATGGTCAAGCCTGGAGACATCTCTTCATATAAACATTCTGGAACTAAGGGCCATTTACAATGCCCTAAGTCAAGCGAAACCCCTGCTTCAGGGTCAGGCGGTATTGATCCAATCGGACAACATCACGTCAGTCGCCCACGTAAACAGACAGGGCGGCATGAGAAGCAGGGGGGCAATGGCAGAAGCTGCAAGGATTCTTCGCTGGGCGGAAAATCATGTGATAGCACTGTCAGCAGTGTTCATTCCGGGAGTGGACAACTGGGAAGCAGACTTCCTCAGCAGACACGACCTTCACCCGGGAGAGTGGGGACTTCACGCAGAAGTCTTCCACCTGATTGTAAACCGTTGGGAAAAACCAAAGGTGGACATAATGGCGTCCCGTCTAAACAAAAAACTAGACAGATATTGCGCCAGGTCAGGGGACCCTCAGGCAGTAGCGGTGGACGCTCTGGTAACACCGTGGGTGTACCAGTCAGTGTATGTGTTCCCTCCTCTGCCTCTCATACCAAAAGTACTGAGAATCATAAGAAGGAGAGGAGTAAGAACTATACTCGTGGTTCCGGATTGGCCAAGAAGGACTTGGTATCCGGAACTTCAAGAGATGCTCACGGACGAACCGTGGCCTTTACCTCTAAGAAAGGACCGCTCCAGCAGGGGCCTTGTCTGTTCCAAGACTTACCGCGGCTGCGTTTGACGGCTTGGCGGTTGAACGCCGGATCCTGAAGGAAAAAGGCATTCCAGATGAAGTCATCCCTACCCTGGTCAAGGCCAGGAAGGACGTAACCGCAAAACATTATCACCGCATTTGGCGAAAATATGTTGCGTGGTGTGAGGCCAAGAAGGCCCCTACGGAGGAATTTCGACTGGGTCGTTTCCTCCATTTCCTGCAAACAGGACTGTCTATGGGCCTAAAAATTAGGGTCCATTAAGGTTCAAAAATTCGGCCCTGTCGATTTTCTTCCAAAAGGAACTGGCTTCAGTGCCTGAAGTTCAGACATTTGTAAAAGGGGTACTGCATATACAGCCTCCTTTTGTGCCTCCAGTGGCACCTTGGGATCTCAATGTTGTGTTGAGTTTCCTAAAGTCACATTGGTTTGAACCACTCACCACTGTGGACTTAAAATATCTCACATGGAAGGTGACGATGCTGTTAGCCCTGGCTTCAGCCAGGCGTGTGTCAGAATTGGCGGCTTTATCATATAAAAGCCCTTACTTAATATTTCATTCTGACAGGGCAGAATTGAGGACTTGTCCTCAAATTCTACCTAAGGTGGTTTCTGCATTTCACATGAAGCAACCTATTGTGGTACCTGCGGCTACTAAGGACTTGGAGGATTCCAAGTTGCTTGACGTGGTCAGGGCCCTGAAAATATATGTTTCCAGGACGGCTGGAGTCAGAAAATCTGACTCGCTGTTTATCCTGTATGCACCCAACAAACTGGGTGCTCCTGCTTCTAAGCAGACGATTGCTCGTTGGATTTGTAGTACAATTCAGCTTGCACATTCTGTGGCAGGCCTGCCACAGCCAAAAATCTTAAAAATGCCCACTCCACAAGGAAGGTGGGCTCATCTTGGGCAGCTGCCCGAGGGGTCTCGGCTTTACAACTTTGCCGAGCAGTTACTTGGTCAGGAGCAAATACGTTTGTAAAATTCTACAAATTTGATACCCTGGCTGAGGAGGACCTGGAGTTCTCTCATTCGGTGCTGCAGAGTCATCCGCACTCTCCCGCCCGTTTGGGAGCTTTGGTATAATCCCCATGGTCCTTCCGGAGTTCCCAGCATCCACTAGGACGTCAGAGAAAATAAGAATTTACTTACCGATAATTCTATTTCTCGTAGTCCGTAGTGGATGCTGGGCGCCCATCCCAAGTGCGGATTGTCTGCAATACTGGTACATAATTATTGTTACCAAAAAAATGCGGGTTATTGTTGTAGTGAGCCATCTTTTCTAGAGGCTTCTCTATTATCATGCTGTTAACTGGGTTCAGATCACAAGTTGTACAGTGTGATTGGTGTGGCTGGTATGAGTCTTACCCGGGATTCAAAATCCTTCCTTATTGTGTACGCTCGTCCGGGCATAGTATCCTAACTGAGGCTTGGAGGAGGGTCATAGGGGGAGGAGCCAGTGCACACCAGGTGATCCTAAAGCTTTCTTTAGATGTGCCCTGTCTCCTGCGGAGCCGCTATTCCCCATGGTCCTTACGGAGTTCCCAGCATCCACTACGGACTACGAGAAATAGAATTATCGGTAAGTAAATTCTTATTTTCCCATCAGTGCCCCCCAGTGCCATATATGCCCCCTCAGTGCCCCCCCCAGTGCGACATATGCCCCCCAGTGCCAGATATTCCCCCACAGATGCCCCCAGTGCCATATATGCCCTCCCAGTGCCATATATGCCCCCTCAGTGCCCCCCAGTGCCATATATGCCCCCTCAGTGCCTCCCCCCCCCCCCCCCCCCTGCTGCTGTGAAGGAGGAACACGGAGGGCACAGCGCGCGCCTCTCCTGTGTCCCTCTGGGTTTCTGGCGGGACTGTGAAAGGAAGTGCCGGTTCGTGAGCCAATCAGAGCTCACGACCGGCACTTCCTTTATTAGACCCGCCGGAGACCCAGAGGGACACGGGAGAGGCTTACAGCAGGGAGGGTTAGTGACAACAGATTGACATGCGGACGCTCGTCCACATGTCAATCTGCTCTAAATCAGTGGTGGTGCCCCCAAGCCACCGCGAGGGCTGCGGGGGCAGTAGTTACGTCACTGCTCATACTGTATAGTCATTTTGGACAGGTTGGTATTGGATGACCGGTGGTTGGGAGACTGGCGGTCACCATACTGACACCGGGATTCCGTCTGTCAGATGGCCAGCAGGGGGGATTTTGGCCAGCACAACAAAGACCCTTGCGGGCTCGTTGTGCTTGCCACAGGTTCTATTCCACTCTATGGGAATAGTCCTTGTTGCTCGGCATGCCAACTGGCGGGCTAGTCAGTGTTCATGATGCCAGCGCTGGTATTGTAACCACATCCTTTTTGGACTTGAGGAGCCTGCACACTGCAAGCATCTGGTTGTTCATTTATTGTTCCTCTCCCTGATGTTAGATCGAGACCATACATACCTCAGTCCTTTTCTAGGTCACTAAGCTATACAACAGTGAAAATGTGATATAAATTCATACAGTAGTTTTTGTGTGATGCCAGAACGTACAGTCTAAATTTCACTTTTTTTTGTCTCCATGGTCCATAAACAGTCCCTAGAAGTATAATTCTCAATAAAAAAATGTCTATGTACAGACACAACCTTTACAGTTTTATTATATGTATAGATTTTTATTGTAGGGTGTCCCTATTTATCTTTGGCTATGTAAGGCTTTGTGTGAACCCAATTTCCACTGTTGTTATGTTGTTTATTACTGTTCCAGTGTTTCAATGATAACCTCATTTAAGGACAAAATGATGAAAACTAGTGTGCCCTGAGCAGTCTCCAGGTGTGCCGCCATAGAAGCACATCCAGGCCCATCAGTGTTTTGCCGTTACTGAGGCCCTGGAACGATCAATACTGGTGGGTTTAGTGGTTGCAGAGCCAGTTCTTATTTTGGACCCGGGCAGTGTTGGGTTCTTCTGGCTTTCTCAGATGTGGCTCAGGCGTTACCTATGGGGAAGCTGCAACATGACATCATAGGACATGCAACTGCACCATGCATCACCATTATATTTGAATGTGCCTTGGCAATACTTAAATCTTGTTCAGTGTGCCGCAAGTTGTAAAGAGTTGAAAATCTCTGTGCTACAGTGTCATCACCATGTTGTTATAAAAACGACAAAAGACGAGCATTGGTAAAGGGGCTGCTGAAGGGGCCTGGCAGAAGCCCCAGTTTGCTACCCCTCCCCAGTATGTCTGTGCTGTAGCCAGTGGCAGTGGCGCTGTCTTTAATTGTGAAGATTGCACTGCACATAGAAAGCAAAGACTCTGGCACTGCTCCTGATTGGCTTCTGGTCCATGAACACGGACCGGCACCTGATTTAAGATACCCGTGCCATCGCCGGAGACCGGACTGGGGAGCAAGAGAGGTGTGCGCTGTGCTCTCCTGCCCTCATAGCAAGCAAGGTGGTTGGGCCGCAAAAGGACCCCTGCCCGCGGGCCACAAAAGGATGCGGTAGGAGCTGCGAGTTTGACACCCCTGCCCTAGACTTTCAGAATTTCTGTCGCAGCACCCCAAAACCATAGTTTCTTAGTGAGAAATTTAGAAAAAAATATAAAATGAAGTAAATTGTGTTTATAATATGTCATCCTTAGGTTCAGTTATGTGGTGAAGGACTGGTTTTGCCAATTAAATTCAGTATAAGCAATTTGAATTGTTCTTGGACCACCAAACTATGGCACCACTGCAAGGCCTCCCCTATCGTCCCCCTTCCCACCTTTCCCAAGGAACCCCAGGGTCTCACGGCCCCCTGTATGGAAACTACTGCCATAAAATAAACTTATTTTTATAACTACATGTAATACACCTTAGATCTCAGTTCCTTTAAGGTTTTATATCCTTGTATACAGTAAACTACACATATTTGAAAATCCTACACCAGGCACAAGTAATAATTCAGATGCGTTGTTGACCGGCGGCCAAGATCCTGGTGGTCAGCATACCGATGATGGGATCCTGACTGCCAGCATGCCGGGAGAGGGGCAAGCAAAATGAAGCCCCTTGCTGCGGGCTTCACGCTGCGGGCTTGGTGGCTTGCTGCGCTCGCCACAGGTTCTATTCCCACTCTATGGGTGTCGTGGACACCAACTAGTGGGAATAGTCCTTGGCCCCACTGACTGCATTCGGTGGCCGAGATCCCGGTGGTGGTAAGCTGACCACCGGGATGGTGACTACATCCCATTTAGATGACTATGTGGGAGTTTTAGCATTATTATCCTATTTGTATGTAAAAAGTGTTGAAAGGGGAGAGCGCTACTGCGCAGATTCCATACTGTTCCTTCAGGAAGGCTTCACTCCCTGTACCAAGATGGCTGCTGACCTAAATCCTGCACATAAATGCGGTGGCATCTTGTCAATGTCTTAGAGCATCACAGTGGGAGACAGTAGTTTTTCACTTAACTCCTCAGAGACCTGAGACTATCAGAGATCCACACTTCCAGTGATCTTGCCGAATAACACCCCTCTCATCTCAACCTCCGCTCAGTGAGAACCAGTGTGTAACAGTGATTAAGTGGGGTTCATAGAAATATTTTATGCAATTCACAGTATGAGCTTACCATCTTTGGAGTGTTGGAGAATTATTATATATTTCTATTTTTTATTATTATTTTATAATGTAACTGGACCCTGTATTGTTATTTTCCCCTCAGCTCGCTTTAAAATAAGAATTTACTCACCGGTAATTCTATTTCTCGTAGTCCGTAGTGGATGCTGGGGACTCCGTAAGGACCATGGGGAATAGACGGCTCCGCAGGAGACTGGGCACAATTAAAGAAAGATTCAGGACTATCTGGTGTGCACTGGCTCCTCCCCCTATGACCCTCCTCCAGACATCAGTTAAGATACTGTGCCCGGAAGAGCTGACACAATAAGGAAGGATTTTGAATCCCGGGTAAGACTCATACCAGCCACACCAATCACACCGTACAACTCGTGATATGAACCCCGGTTAACAGTATGATAACAACGGAGCCTCTGAACAGATGGCTCGCAATAACAACCCGATTTGTGGAACAATAACTATTTACAAGTATTGCAGACAATCCGCACTTGGGATGGGCGCCCAGCATCCACTACGGACTACGAGAAATAGAATTACCGGTGAGTAAATTCTTATTTTCTCTGACGTCCTAGTGGATGCTGGGGACTCCGTAAGGACCATGGGGATTATACCAAAGCTCCCAAACGGGCAGGAGAGTGTGGATGACTCTGTAGCACCGAATGAGCAAACTCAAGGTCCTCCTCAGCCAGGGTATCAAATTTGTAAAATTTAGCAAAAGTGTTAGACCCTGACCAAGTAGCCGCTCGGCAAAGTTGCAGTGCCGAGACCCCTCGGGCAGCCGCCCAAGATGAGCCCACCTTCCTTGTGGAGTGTGCTTTTACTGATTTTGGCTGCGGTAGTCCTACCGCAGAATGCACAAGCTGAATAGTGTTACAAATCCAGCGAGCAATGGTCTGCTTAGAAGCAGGAGCACCCAACTTATTGGGTGCATACAGGATAAACAGCGAATCAGTTTTCCTGACTCCAGCCGTCCTGGAAACATAAATTTTCAGGGCCCTGACTACGTCCAGCAACTTGGAATCCTCCAAGTCCCTAGTAGCCGCAGGCACCACAATAGGTTGGTTCAAGTGAAACGCTGATACCACCTTCGGGAGAAACCTGAGGACGAGTCCTCAACTCTGCCCTATCCATATGGAAAATCAGATAAGGGCTTTTACACGACAAAGCCGCCAATTCCGATACAAGCCTGGCCAAAGCCAGGGCCAACAACATGACCACTTTCCACGTGAGATATTTCAAATCCACGGTTTTAAGTGGCTCGAACCAATGTGACCTCAGGAATCCCAAAACCACATTGAGATCCCAAGGTGCCACTGGAGGCACGTAAGGAGGCTGAATATGCAGAACTCCCTTGACAAAAGTCTGAACTTCAGGCAACGAAGCCAGTTCCTTTTGAAAGAAAATCGACAGAGCCGAAATCTGGACCTTAATGGACCCCAATTTGAGGCCCATCGTCACCCCTGCTTGCAGGAAATGCAGGAAACGACCCAGTTGAAATTCCTCCGTTGGGGCCTTCCTGGCCTCACACCAAGCCACATATTTCCGCCAAATGCGGTGATAGTGGGTTGCAGTCACATCCTTCCTGGCCTTGATCAGGGTAGGAATGACTTCCTCCGGAATACCTTTTTCCTTCAGGATCCGGCGTTCAACCACCATGCCGTCAAACGCAGATGCGGTAAGTCTTGGAACAGGCAGGGCCCCTGCTGCAGCAGGTGCCGCCTTAGCGGTAGAGGCCATGGGTCCTCTGAGAGCATCTCTTGAAGTTCCGGGTACCAAGTTCTTCTTGGCCAATCCGGAACCACGAGTATAGTTCTCACTCTTCCCCTTCGTATTATTCTCAGCACCTTGGTAATAAGAGGCAGAGGGGGAAACACGTAAACCGACTGGTACACCCATGGTGTCACTAGAGCGTCCACAGCTATCGCCTGAGGGTCCCTTGACCTGGCGCAATATCTTTTTAGCTTTTTGTTGAGGCGGGACGCCATCATATCCACCTGTGGTCTTTCCCAACGGTTTACAATCAATTGGAAGACTTCTGGATGAAGCCCCCACTCTCCCGGGTGAAGGTCGTGTCTGCTGAGGAAGTCTGCTTCCCAGTTGTCCACACCCGGAATGAACACTGCTGACTGCTAGCACGTGATTTTCCGCCCATCGGAGAATCCTTGTGGCTTCTGCCATTGCCCTCCCGCTTCTTGTGCCGCCCTGTCTGTTTACATGGGCGACCGCCGTGATGTTGTCTGATTGGATCAGAACCGGTTTGTTTTGAAGCACGGGACTTGCTTGGCATAGGGCATTGTAAATGGCTCTTAGCTCCAGGATATTTATGTGTAGTGAAATCTCCTGATTTGACCACAGCCCTTGGAAATTTCTTCCCTGTGTGACTGCTCCCCAGCCCCGAAGGCTGGCATCCGTGGTCACCAGGACCCAGTCCTGTATTCCGAATCTGCGGCCCTCTAGTAGATGAACCCTCTGCAGCCACCACAGTAGTGACACCCTGGTCCTTGCCGACAGGGTTATCCGCTGCTGCATCTGGAGATGCAACCCGGACCATTGGTCCAACAGGTCCCACTGGAAAATCCTTGCGTGGAACCTTCCGAATGGAATTGCTTCGTACGAAGCTACCATTTTTCCCAGGACTCGCGTGCATTGATGTACCGACACCTGTCCTGGTTTTAGGAGGTTTCTGACTAGAGATGACAACTCCTCGGCTTTTTCCACTGGAAGAAACACTTTTTTCTGGTCTGTGTCCAGAATCATTCCCAGGAACAGAAGACGTGTCGTCGGGACCAGCTGTGACTTTGGGATATTTAGAATCCAGCCCTGCTGCTGCAGCACTTCCCGAGAAAGTGCTACCCCCACTAACAACTGTTCCTTGGACCTCGCCCATATCAGGAGATCGTCCAAGTACGGGATAATTAAAACCCCCTTCTTCCGAAGGAGTATCATCATTTTGATATATGTGTTCAAGGATTTTAAATTTAAGATGGGTCTCACCGAGCCGTCCGGTTTCGGTACCACAAACATTGTGGAATAGTAACCCTTTCCTTGTTGAAGGAGGGGTACCTTGACAATCACTTGCTGTGAATACAGTTTTTGGATAGCCACCAACACTGCCTCCCTGGCAGAGGAAGTTGCTGGTAAGGCAGATTTTAGGAAACGGCGGGGGGGAGACGTCTCGAATTCCAGCCTGTACCCCTGAGATACTACTTGAAGGATCCAGGGAACCACCTGTGAGAGAGCCCACTGTGCGCTGAAATTTCTGAGACGGGCCCCCACCATACCCGGGTCCGCCTGTGAAGCCCCAGCGTCATGCTGTGGACTTACCGGACGCGGAGGAGGACTTCTGCTCTTGGGAACTGGCTGTATGCTGCAGTTTTTTCCCTCTACCTTTGCCTCTCGGCAGAAAGGATGCGCCTCTAGCCCTCTTGTTTTTATGGGGCCGAAAGGACTGTACTTAATAATACGGTGCTTTCTTTTGCTGTGGGGTAGCCTGTGGCAAAAATGTTGATTTCCCAGCCGTAGCTGTGGAAACGAGCTCTGAAAGACCATCCCCAAACAGTTCCACCCCCTTATAAGGCAAAACTTCCATGTGCCTTTTTGAATCGGCATCACCTGACCACTGCCGAGTTCATAACCCCCTTCTGGCGGCAATGGACATTGCGCTAATTTTTGATGCCAGCCGGCAAATATCCCTCTGTGCATCACGCATGTATAAGACAGCGTCTTTTATATGCTCTATTGTCAGCAAAATATTGTCCCTATCCAGAGTATCAATATTATCCGACAGGTTATCTGACCACGCAGCAGCAGCACTGCACATCCATGCCGATGCAATCGCTGGTCGCAATATAATGCCCGTGTGTGTATATATAGCTTTAAGGGTAGCCTCCTGCTTTCTATCAGCAGGTTTCTTTAGGGCGGCCGTATCTGGAGACGGTAGTGCCACCTTTTTTGATAAACGTGTAAGCGCTTTATCTACCCTAGGGGGTGTTTCCCAACGTGACCTATCCTCTAGCGGGAAAGGGTACGCTGCCAATAACCGTTTAGAAATTATCAATTTCTTATCGGGGGAAGTCCACGCTTCCTCACACACCTCATTTAATTCCTCAGATGCAGGAAAAACTACTGTTAGTTTTTTCTCACCAAACATAATACCCTTTTTTGTGGTACCTGGGGTACTATCAGAAATGTGTAATACATTTTTCATTGCCTCAATCATGTAACGGGTGGCCCTATTGGAAGGTACACTAGTCTCATCGTCGTCGACACTGGAGTCGGTATCCGTGTCAACATCTGTGTCTGCCATCTGAGGTAGCGGGCGTTTTAAAGCCCCTGATGACATTTGAAACGCTTGGACAGGCACAAGCTGAGTAACCAGCTGTCCTATGTCGTCAAACCTTTTATGTAAGGAGCTGACACTGTCACGTAATTCCTTCCATAAGTCCATCCACACAGGTGTCGACCCCGCAGGGGGTGACATCACATTCACAGGCATTTGCTCTGCCTCCACATCATTATCCTCATCATACATGTCGACACAGCAGTACCGACACACATCACACACACAGGGAATGCTCTGACAGAGGACAGGACCCCACAAAGCCCTTTGGGGAGACAGAGGGAGAGTATGCCAGCACACACCAGAGTGCTATATAACACAGGGATATCACTATACAGAGTGTTTTCCCCTATAGCTGCTTGTATTATATATACTGCACCTAAATTTATTGCCCCCCCTCTCTTTTTTACCCTTTCTGTAGTGCAGGACTGCAGGGGAGAGCCAGGGAGCGATCCTTCCAGCGGAGCTGTGAGGGAAAATGGCGCCAGTGTGCTGAGGAAGATGGCTCCGCCCCTTTTTCGGCGGGCTTTCTCCCGCTGTTTGTGTAAATCTGGCAGGGGTAATTTACACCTATATAACCTCTAGGGCTATATATGGTGTCAGTTTTGCCAGCCAAGGTGTTAATATTGCTGCTCAGGGCGACCCCCCCAGCGCCCTGCACCCATCAGTGACCGGAGTGTGTGGTGTGCATGAGGAGCAATGGCGCACAGCTGCAGTGCTGTGCGCTACCTTGGAGAAGACAGAAGTCTTCAGCCGCCGATTTTCCGGACACTTCTTGCTTCTGGCTCTGTAAGGGGGACGGCGGCGCGGCTCCGGGACCGGACGACGAGGTCGGGTCCTGTGTGTGATCCCTCTGGAGCTAATGGTGTCCAGTAGCCTAAGAAGCCCAAGCTACCACCACTTAGGTAGGTTCGCTTCTTCTCCCCTTAGTCCCTCGTTGCAGTGAGCCTGTTGCCAGCAGGTCTCACTGTAAAATAAAAAACCTAAAATATACTTTCTTTCTAGGAGCTCAGGAGAGCCTCCTAGTGTGCATCCAGATCGGCCGGGCACAAAAATCTTACTGAGGTCTGGAGGAGGGTCATAGGGGGAGGAGCCAGTGCACACCAGATAGTCCTGAATCTTTCTTTAATTGTGCCCAGTCTCCTGCAGAGCCGTCTATTCCCCATGGTCCTTACGGAGTCCCCAGCATCCACTAGGACGTCAGAGAAAATAGTTATAAAGGAGAAAGATATCTAAAAGCAATTATAGAGTAAGACCGTTTTCCTTACTGCGTAAGCTGCAAACTAGGTGTCCTGTTAGTTGCTTTTCATTTTACCTTTGTGTGCCTTACTGCCATGCTTTACTTATTGCACAGTGTAATCTATGTAATGGACCCAAAATGGCTGCCTCACATGGTACTCTCTAGTGTAGAATAAACAATGCATGGTTCTAAACTCTCCTAATATATTTGTCTCCCTAAATAGGTGTCATTTCTTCACCTTTTGAGAGAATTTATTTATTAAGACAACTTCAAGCAAAATATATTTAAAAAATAAATGTCTATTTTTATTTTAAGCACAATGTAGCCTATTTTTGTTCTACTTCTTCGTCTTCTTCGTCTTTGTCTTTGTCTTCTTCTTTAAAAACACCGCACCGTCTTTAAGAAAAAAGTTTATCAGTCAGGGTCTTCACCTGGGGGCGGCGGCCTTTAATTTCTTTTGCATGGCTGCCGCCTTCCCAGGGCTTCCAGCTTCTTCACCTGGTGGGCGGCGGCTGTTAAGCTCTTTTGCATAGCACTTGGAGAACCACAATTGCCAGCATGTCCGGACATAAAGGGCCCGCTGGCACCTGTAACGAAAATATCAAAATAAAAACACCACACCGTCTTTAAAAAAAAAGTTTATTAGTCAGGGTCTTCACCTGGGGACGGCGGCATTTAAGCACTTTTGCATGGCCACTGCCTCGCCAGGGCTTCCGCCGTCTTCACCTGGGGGGCCGCCGCCTCCCCAGGGCTTCTGTCGTCTTTCTCCGTCGTCTTCACCTGGGAGGCAGCGGCCTTTAAGCTCTTTTGCATGGCTGCCGCCTTCCCAGGGCTTCCAGCGTCTTCACCTGGTCGACGGTGGCTGTTAAGCTTTTTTGCATAGCACTTGGAGAACTACAAGTGCCAGCATGCCTGGACATAAAGGGCCCACTGGCACCTGTAGTCCACCTGTAAAGAAAATATTAAAATAAAAACACCACTCCGTCTTTAAAAAAAAGTTTATTATTCAGGGTCTTCACCTGGGGCGGCGGCCTTTAAGCTTTTTTGCATGGCTGCCGCCTCTCCAGGGCTTCTGACGCCTTCACTTGGGGGGCCGCCGCCTCACCAGGGCTTCCGGCGTCTTCACCGGGGAGGCAGCGGCCTTTAAGCTCTTTTGCATGGCTGCCGCCTTCCCAGGGCTTCCAGTGTCTTCACCTGGTGGGCGGCGGCCGTTAAGCTCTTTTGCATAGCACTTGGAGAACCACAAGTGCCAGCATGTCCGGACATAAAGGGCCCTCTGGCACCTGTAGTCCACCTGTAAAGAAAATATTAAAATAAAAACACCACACCATCTTTAAAAAAAAGTTTATTATTCAGGGTCTTCACCTGGGGGCGGCGGCCTTTAAGCTTGTTTGCATGGCTGCCGCCCATCCAGGACTTCCAGCGTCTTCTTTCTTCAGGAGCTCTTCCGCCGTCGGACTGACGCTGATGCCTCCAGTGACGGATCCTCTGGCCAATCACTGTGGCCTCACTGACAGGGGTGTGCTTTCATGGGTTGAAAGCACGTCCCTGTATGAAAGCAGCACCTCTAATGGTGCCGCTTTCCCATGCATTTCCAATGGACTTTTAATGCCCATGGCTAGGCCCCGCCCCCCGCTCCCACACCCTTCCCCATTCACAATGGGAGGCACCACGATCTGTGCCTCCCAAACACATTTAAACAGGGATAATGATTAGATTAATATAAAGGAGATACTTATAACACAGAATACAGTATGTGTTATAAGTATCTTCTCTATATTATTTTAATCATTAATGACAGGGGAGGCACTGCCTCCCCTGCCTTCCCTGACTGCACGTCCCTGGTTTGCCCAGACCACCCACCCACCAAATAACCTTGCCTAAGCCAGTCTTCCCATCTGTCACCTCAAATCTGATATTTTGACCTATTTACCCGGCAGGAGAAAAACGCACCTATACGTCAATGGTGAGAGAGTGAAAAAAGAGAGCAAGAAATGAGTGGGGCATGGAGAGCCCACCGGGGGAATGCAGAGGTAAAGGCCCATGCTTAGGGGTGTGGCCTGCTGCCACAGAGGCTTGGCTAACATGGTATAGGGCCCATGATAAATATATACAGTAAATACTGCTAGTGCATGCATGATAATGTACCAGATTAGTAACTGCAATGCACTGTAGATAATATGTATAATGTACAATTCAAGTGGACAGACGGGACCTGATCAATAGATGAGGAGGTGGGCCCCCAGGCAGTAGGGCCCACCGGTGGTTTTCCTTGTACCCCTATGGGTTATGACTGTCCCCCTCCCCCCTCACTCCCACTCAGGGAGGGGGACAGTCATAACCACCATAGCATTCATTTCTGACGCTAACAGGAATTACAACTGTACAAATGTAGCCATTCTCGTTGTGGCTACATCTTAAGGCGATTGCGCCTTGTTAGTTGCGACCGCACCGCGTACGTCTGGACGTCTAATACATGTGTGTGCCCCATTCACATGGATGAAGGCGGCAAATGCCGCAACTCGACATGGCTAGGCACAGGTGCGCATAGCTGCGTCGAGGGTGCACGTTTCCCTCAGATGTAGCCATGATCAGCATGGCTACATCTGTATATAGTATTGGATAAAAACAAAAGTAATGATTAAAGCACAATTTAATTCTCTTACATCTCTACATATTAATAAAAATGAATCACTGGCACACTGGGATTTAGGCAGGCAGAGAGAGAGAGAGAGTAAAGCACTCTTCATATATCTCCAATGGCCCATTTGCAGCCGCTTGTGGATGTTAAGTAATGGCACTGTCCCAGTAGGTGTGAGATTTTGTTTTTATCCAATACTATGCTATCCCCAAGGTCGTAAGTCATATATTATAATAGTCATGCTAAACGTCTGCCGACGATTCAAAATAAGCTGCTCTTATCTTTGTCCAGTCACTAACCTTCTACCAGTGTGCTATGCCGTGCCAGGCCTCTGAAAGCATATGCAAGAGACAGCAACAACATAGCCCTGACATAGGCAGTTTCCATTATGACATCAGCATGACCTCACACACCCCACCAGACCGGCTAAGACTGGTTATTTCTGGTTTGAGGCCCTTGTCTTTTACATGACTGGCCTAAGGGAAATGTGATTTCACTTATTTAAAATTATTACTTTAGAAAACTGTTATTACTGCCATTTGCCGGCAGTTTTGCTCCCTTAGTGGCATCTAATATTGTGATGTATATTTTATATTTTACAAATAGAGCCTGATTCAGGTTGGATCTCAATCGCAATAAGCGATCCAACGGTAAAAATTGCTAAGAGGATGCCGGATCCTGCGCAGGGCCCATACTGCGCATGCGCCTGCATTTTCTACGGCGCCCCACAGAAAATGCGATTGCTTCTGCCTGTCTATGAGGCAGAGATGGTCGCGGGGGTGGGGGGGGAACGCTCCATTTCGGAGATGGAGTATTGCGGGGACGAGACTTCAAAACAGAGACGGCAACGGAGAAACAGGGGGCGTAGTCGGGGCAGCTGCATGACATCACACGCAGCCGATGCTATCACAAAAATGGCTGCGGGTGGTCTCATGCGGGCGCCTAACACATGGGGCATACTAGCCCTATGCTGGGCGTCCCCCCGCATGTCAGAGAATCTGATCATAAATGTGCTAAATTTAGCACCTCTAGGATCACGTCTGAATCACCCCCATGGAACAAAAAAAAGGCCCAAATTTTGTGATTTTAGTTTTGTTTGTCAATTTTTGAAAACAAGAAAACAAAACCAGTCACGGCAGTTTGGCAAAAACCAAATACAAAGCCATATGACGAATCAGGGCCAATTCCAAATCCAGCAAAAATGGTCCTGTGCACATCTCTAGTAATATTCTCATATCACATTGAGTTTGCTAGCATTGTATGCCTATGGATGTGCTGATACGAGACATTCCCTTTACTTCCTGTTTTATTGAGTTTAATAAATTATTCCTGTAGTTTAGCTGGTCATTCAAAACTTGGGATCAGTGCTACCATATGGTCCCTACTGGTCTGCACATGTGCACTGATGTTGCTTGCTAACTGGTAGCATAGGAGTGCGCAGGGGGGGTGCCTGGTGCGCACAGGCACCCCCTAATGTCTGGCACCCCGATCTCACATGCCTGATTCAGCGATTGCCGAGCAGTCTGATTACTGTCCCCTCTGTGCTGCACCCTGCAGGACTGCATTACTGACCGGACACCTGGGTTAATCAAGGGTGCCACTGCCACCGACTTTCAAATTCCTAGCTCCACCTCTATGTACAAAAACAGTGTGATGTGATTACGTCATACTGCTCGCACGCCCATCTCTCTCCTTCTATGCTATGCCAACACCATCCAATGATGAGGAGCAGCATGCAGCCATGGTTCCTCTTAGGAACAGCAGCAGTAACTAGTCTGTGACTGTCAGTGAGTGACTGACTTGTAAGTAAGCTGCTGCAGCTTGCAGGGGAAAGAGAGGGGGAGCCAGACCAGGCTGAGGAGGAGCAGTAAAATTGCATGAGTGCCATCAGGGGTATTTGTTTGGTGCATACCACAACATCTGGCAATGTATCTGCTTTATTAGGATTGGTACAAAGGTGGATATTTTATATGCGTTGACCATCAATAGATGGTGCTAGACACGCCCCTCCCACGGTGCACCCCCTAATAAAATGTGCTGCGCACGCCAGTGACTGGTAGCTGCATTAGAAGTTGTTGCATTCCACAGGAGGAGCTAGTTGCTTATATCCAGTTTTGCGTTCCACATGGCACAGTTTGAGAGCACCAGTGCCACATTTTACACATGGTACCCTGAGGTTACCGGCAGAGAGGTGCATCTCTGCCTGACCGATTATGTGACTTAAGTGTTGAACAGTGTATTGTTGCTATAGGATGTGATACCACTACCAGGCAGGCCGTGTGGTCCAAATTAAACTACTGTACATGTAGTTTGCTGTCTTTTTATACATTATTCTGTTGGTATAAACATACTTGCCTACGCTCCCTCATTCTGCAGGAGACTCCCTGAAATAGAAGCAATCTCCCAAACTCCCTGAATAGTCCAGCAATCTCACTGATTGCACCTTAACCCCTGATGGGGGGTAAGGTAGAGAATAGAATAACAGTCGGTAAGAGTAATTCTAGGAAGGCACTTGTAAATAATGGTAAGTTACCATTAAAGCGAAAGGACAAACGAAATATTAACATAAAATGTATGCTTGCGAAAGCAAAAAGCCTATCAGGTAAAATGGGGGAATTGGAATGGCATGTATCAAAAAATTAGTATGATATTATAGGTATTACGGAAACATGGTGGGACGACTCTCACGACTGGGTTACTAATTTGGAGGGATATTCACTTTTCAGGAGGGACAGGGCTACCAAAAGAGGAGGAGGGGTATGTCTCTATGTAAAACCATCTCTAAAACCAAACTTAATATATGTTATTTACGAGGGGACTGGTGATAATGTGGAATCACTATGGGTTGAGATCACTAGTGGGGGCACTGAAATAAAGAAACTAGTCATTGGCACGTGCTACAAGCAACCAGATATTTGCATATGTGACGAGGAACTGCTCTCACAGCAAATTGAAAAAGCTGCGGGAATGGGGGACATCCTAGTGTAATGGGATTTTTAACTATCCGGATATAAACTGGAGTAACGATTCATGTGTAAAAATTAGGAGCAGCAGGATTCTAAACACATTAAAGGATCAATACTTGTCTCAATTAGTCGAGGACCCAACCAGAGGTAATAATGTTCTGGACCAAGTTATTACCAATAATGTGGACATTACATCAAACATTACAGTTGGGGAGACCTTGGGAAACAGTGATCACTATATGATCACATTCAGCATCAGTTTCAAGAAACATAGCTATAAGGAATCAACAAAAACATTCAACTTTAGAAAAGCTAACTTCAATATGCTGAGACAGGCACTAAACGACATTGACTGGTAAGTTTTGTTTCATGGTAAAGACACATTGAAAATGTGGAATACTTTAAAAGGGTTGCTTGATAGCAATATTCACAAATTCATACCCTTGAGCAGTAAACGCAAGAGTAATAGACTCAAATCAATGTGGCTTAATAAGGATGTCAAAGAAGCAATGGCTAAAAAGAGGTGTTCTTTTAAAGCATTTAAAACTAATGGAGGGGAGGAGTCATTCCAGTATTACAAAGAATCAAATAAAAGAAGCAAAAAAGTAATAAGGGCAGCTACAATTGTAAACGAAAAACAAATTGCTATATAGAATAAAGCCAATCCCAAAGAGTTTTATAAATACATAAATATTAAAGGGTTAAAAAATTAGAACATTGGCCCATTGAAAGATGAACTGTGAGCCTTGGAAACGATTACAAAATAAAAGCAGATATACTGAACAGCTTTTTTTCACCAGGGAGGATCAGACGGTGTTAGTAGTGCATAACGACAGTGAAGGTAATGATTCTTGGCTAGATGCTTGTTTAAGTGAGGAAATAGTCCTGGAGAGACTAAGCAACATAAAGATTAATAAATCACCGGGACCAAATGGTTTTCATCCGAGGGTTTTTATGGAGCTTAAGGCACAGCTTGCAAGACCCTTATACTTGATTTTCTATAGTTCCATTAAATCGGGTATGGTACCAATGGATTGGCGTATAGCTGTGGTAGTGCCATTATTTAAAAAGGGTTCTAAAAATCATCCTGGGAACTATAGACCAGTTAGTTTAACCTCTATAGTGGGTAAAATATTGGAAGGAATTTTGAGGGATAGCATAGAGGATTATCTGCGGAATACTAAGTTTATTAGCAGGAGTTAGCATGGGTTTGTGAGGGACAGATCATGTCAAACTAACTTAATTAGCTTCTACGACGAAGTGAGCGATAATCTTAACCAGGGAAAAGCAGTGGATGTGGTCTATTTAGATTTAGCAAAAGCCTTCAATACAGTGCCTCACAAGAGACTGATCATCAAATTAAGGGAATTTGGCCTAGGATACACTGTTTGTACATGGATAGGTAATTGGCTGGATAACAGGGTACAACGAGTATGTCAAGCCCGGGTGTTTTTGTGAATCCGTTAACCCGGAACCAACCACAGGTGTAGGTGCTGGGGTATGAAGAAAGCAGGGAGGACGAAGAAAGTTCCGCTTCATATATTTATTCAAAATAACAATTCAGTAAAGAGTTAACTGACAAGTTGTTAATCATCATATTATACTGAAGTATTGCAGGAATAATATGCAAGAGAAAACTCAAAAATAAATAAAAGAAATGTTCATGGAAACATATGCAAAACAAGCTGATGAATAAATGTTAGATTGTCCAAATATAAACAAGCTTTGATGCTGAACTGCAGAATGTGATTAACTGGATAATGCAGACATGAAGAGATAACTGTAAGGATTTGCAATGGAGTTTTGAGAGTTAACTGAGAGACTGTGAAGAATTATCCTTGTTATGACAACATAGCAAATATAAACAAGCTTTGATGCTGAACTGCAGAATGTGATTAACTGGATAATGCAGACATGAAGAGATAACTGTAAGGTTTTGCAATGGAGTTTTGAGAGTTAACTGAGAGACTGTGAAGAATTATCCTTGTTATGACAACATAGCAAATATAAACAAGCTTTGATACTGAACTGCAGAATGTGATTAACTGGATAATGCAGACATGAAGAGATAACTGTAAGGATTTGCAATGGAGTTTTGAGAGTTAACTGAGAGACTGTGATGAATTATCCTTGTAATGACAACATAGCAAATAAAAAGTACTGAATTGGGTTACTTGCGGGTTCCGGAGATCACTGTGAAACTGTAGTAGAAGACAAGGTGATGAATGGGTTAAATGCAGAGTTGAACAAACGAACAGCTGAGAGAAACAGAATCCTCCAGACTTTGAATGATAGGCAGACTGACAAGGTAACCTCATGCAAGACTCTGGGAATTCAACTGTTTCCAGTAGGTGAGCAATTAACTGACAGCACAGCGGAGAGCCGGTGGATCTTTCAGCAGTGAAGGCTGCAGACGGACCTCTGGGAACGGAGGCGATATCTGGACCACGGGAATCACACAGGAATGCACGGAGAGAGCTCAGAGCTAGAGCACAGCGTTGATACAACAAAGCACTGGCCCAGAGTAACATAATCCCAGCCTACTTAAAGGCAGCACAAGCACGGGATTGGCTTACACCTGCCCACAGGTGTTTTCACAAGTGCTCTGTATTAGCTATTTGGTCTCCAACATGGCCACCTCCTATACAGCAGACACACCGCAGTGCCTTAGGCCATTTGGTCCCCGCACTCACAGTTCCCAGACTCTGCATTACCTGTGCCATTGATCACGCCGTGTCCCCACACGGGCGCACAGCACCGCGAGCAACCACACTGGCAACGGATGAACCCCAGAACCCGCAAAGGTGAGAGACCGGTTCGTGACAGAGTAGTGGTCAATGAGATGTTCTCCAGCTGGGCACTAGTAGTCAGCGGTATACCACAAGGGTTCATATTTGGTCCGCTACTGTTCAATATATGTATTAATGACCTAGGAATAGGCCTGGGAAGCATAGTATCAATCTTTGCAGATGATACTAAACTGTGTAGGGTAATTAATTCGGAAATAGATGTGTAGTCTCTACAGAATGACTTATTAAAACTTGAAATCTGGGTGTCTAAATGGGGAATGAGGTTCAATATTGGAAAATGCAAAGCTATGCATTTTGGGATTAAAAACAAACTTGCATCCTATTCACTTAATGGGGAAAATATAAAGGTATCAGTAGTGGAAAAAGATTTAGGGGTCCTCATAGATAATACATCAATAACAGTACACAGTGTCAAAATACAGTGAAGAAGACAAGTAAAGTCCTTGCTTGCCTAAAACGGGGTATCGAGACCAGGGACGAGGATGTAATCATGCCACTGTACAAATTATTAGTACATCTGCACCTTGAATATTGTGTTACATTTTTGGCACCATATTATAAAAAAGATATTGCGGAACTCGAAATAGTTCAAAGGCGTGCTACTAATTTGATTAAAGGGTTAGAGACACTGGAGTACGAGGAAAGGCTAACTATGTTAAATATGTATACTCTAGAAAAGAGGCGTCTAAGAGGAGATATTAATATATTCAAATATGTAAAGGGTCATTACAAGGAGTTAGCAGGGGATTTGTTTATTAATAGAACTCTGTATAGGACACGTGGACACTCACTGAGGTTAGAGGAGAGAAAATTCCGTACAAAACGTAGGAAGGGGTTCTTCACGGTAAGGGCAATAAAGATTTGGAACTCCCTGCTGGAGAAGGTAATAATGGCGGACTCTGTAAATGCATTCAAAATCTGGTTGGACAGCTTTCTAGCTGAAAAAAGTATCCAAGGCTACAGCATTTAATATATTGGCATTAGTATCTGGGAGTTGTACAAAATATAGTTGACAATTGGTACGAAACCATTATTTCAACTGGTGCATTATAATGTGCACAGCTAAACACAGAATACAGGTTGAACACGATAGGCATTTCACCTCTTTTCAACCTCAACAACTATGTTACTATGTTAACCCCATTGTGCAGCTGTTACATTCTTGGGGGGAAAAAATAAATCACAGATACATACGGTACATTCAAATGGGAACATCAGTGCCATTTCCCTGTATTGGTTATAAGTAGTGATGTGCACCGGAAATTTTTCGGGTTTTGTGTTTTGTTTTGGATTCGGTTCCGCGGACGTGTTTTGGATTCAGACGCGTTTTGGCAAAACCTCCCTTAAAAATTTTTGTCGGATTCGGGTGTGTTTTGGATTCGGTTCAAAAAACCCTCAAAAACAGCTTAAATCATAGAATTTGGGGATAATTTTGATCCTATAGTATTATCAACCTCAATAACCATAATTTCCACTCATATCCAGTCTATTCTTTTTAGTCCTAAAATTTGCACCGAGGTCGCTGGATGACTAAGCTAAGCGACCCAAGTTGCCGGCACAAACACCTGGCCCATTTAGGAGTGGCACTGCAGTGTCAGACAGGATGGCACTTAAAAAAATTGTCCCCAAACAGCACATGATGCAAAGAAAAGAGAAAAAGAGGTGCACTGTGGTCACTGGATGGCAGAGCTAAGCAACACAAACACCTCAATATCACAGGAATTATTCGTTCTAATCAATGATATTATTGGTCCAGATCACAGGAAGAAAATGACAAAATCACAGGAATTATTCATTCTAATCAATGGTATTACTGGTCCAAATCACTGGAAGAAAATTACAAAATCACAGGAATTATTCGTTCTAATCAATGGTATTATTGGTCCAAATCACTGGAAGAAAATTACAAAATTACTGGAATTATTTGGCAAGATCACTGTAATTAATAATTATAAATCACTGATGTTAATTGGTAATATCTGCTATCGCCTGCCTAGTGAAGTGGAATCTAGATGGGATTTTGTACCAGGGACACAATAACTTCATCAATTATCTAAATCCCAATGCACTAATAGCGGAAAACGGGTGCACGTCTAACAGCACACTGATTATACTGAGAACTGATTATACTGATCACTGATGATACTACGGAGAACTGACACTGAGCAGCGAGAACAGCACTGGACTATTGTACTGTAGTATACTGGTCGCCACAATGCAGCACTGACACTGAGCACAGATATTAAGCACTGATCAGGATACTAGAAGTGACATGGTGCAGCAAAATAATGCTATGGCCTACTGTACTGTAATACTATATACTGGTGGTCACCACAATGGAGCTCTGTACTACTATATACAGGTCACCACAATGCAGCACAGATATTGAGCACTGATCCGGAGAATAGAACTGAGTCTGACACGGAGCTGCAAGATTCAGCAATGGCCTACTGTACTGTACTACTATATACTGGTGGTCACCACAATGCAGATTGTACTACTATATACTGGTCCCCACAATGCAGCACAGATATTGAGCACTGATCTGGAGAATAGAACTGAATCTCACATGGAGCTGCAAGATACAGCAATGGCCTACTGTACTGTACTACTATATACTGGTGGTCACCACAATGCAGCACTGTACTACTATATACAGGTCCCCACAATGCAGCACAGATATTGAGCACTGATCCGGAGAATCAAAATTAGTCTGACGCGGAGCTGCAAGATACAGCAATGGACAACTGAACTGTACTGCTATATACTGGTGGTCACCACAATGCAGCACTGTACTACTATATACTGGTTCCCACAATGCAGCACAGATATTGAGCACTGATCCGGAGAATAGAACTGAGTCTGACAAGGAGCTGCAAGATACAGCAATGGACAACTGTACTGTACTGCTATATACTGGTGGTCACCACAATGCAGATTGTACTACTATATACTGGTCCCACAATGCAGCAAAGATATTGAACACCGATCCAGAGAATAGAACTGAGTCTGACACTGAGATGCAAGATACAGCAATGGCCTACTGTACTGTACTACTATATACTGGTGGTCACCACAATGCAGCACTGTACTACTATATACTGGTCCCCACAATGCAGCAAAGATATTGATCACTAATCTGGAGAATAGAACTGAGTCTGACACAGAGCTGCAAGATAAAGCAATGGCCTACTGTACTGTACTACTATATACTGGTGGTCACCAAAATGCAGCACTGTACTACTATATACTGGTCCCCACAATGCAGCACAGATATTGAGCACTGATCCGGAGAATCGAACTGAGTCTGGCACGGAGCTGCAAGATACAGCAATTGACAACTGTACTGTACTACTATATACTGGTGGTCACCACAATGCAGCACTGTACTACTACATACTGGTCCCCACAATGGAGCACACTGAGCACAGATATTGAGCTTTTCAGCCAGAGAACGTAGCCACGTCCTCTCCGCTCAATCGACAATGCACAAATGAAAATGGCGGCGGCACGCAGCTCTTTATATGGAATCCGAATCTCGCGAGAATCCGACAGCGGGATGATGACGTTTTCCTCCGTTCGGGTTTTGCGTGTTATGCGGGAAGAACTGAGGCTGCCTCCGACCCGTGTAAACCACGTCAAGTTCGGGGGGGTTCGGATCTCGACGAACCGATCCCTCTCATCTCTAGTTATAAGACACAGTGCTCCCTATGGCTACATGCATTTTAAATAAAGTTTCTCGTGGCCACTTACAGTATATGGTACCTCTTGTAAAGCACAATACACAAACAAATTCTGCAAAATATAAGAGTTTTTTCTTCAACAAGTAGATTTTACTAACTTTGGGGCTCATTTACATTTGGATGTACTGTAAGTCATTTTTATGACACGCCTCTCAGATGGAGCAGTACACGTCCGCAATGATAGTTGTTACTTTCACATCTCCCTGAAATGCTTTTTCAAAAGTAGGCAAGTATGCTTTAAGTCGGGTTCTGTTGTATAACCTGGGCAGAGTCAAGGTCTGCAGAAGCATGACCGGAACACCAACTGTCAGTGCAGTGCTATACACTGGAAGTCCAGCTGCACTAAGTGAGTGTAATAATTCCACTCATACTGTATAGTCATTTTGGACAGGTTGGTATTGGGTGACCGGTGGTTGGGAGACTGGCGGTCACCATACCGACGCCGGGATTCCGTCTGTCAGATGGCCAGCAGGGCGGGTTTCGGCCAGCACAACAAAGACCCTTGCGGGCTCGTTGCGCTTACTACAGGTTCTATCCCACTCTATGGGAATAGTCCCTGTTGCTCGGCATGCCAACTGGCGGGCTAGTCAGTGTTCATGATGCCAGCGCTGGTATTGTAACCGCATCCTTTTTGGACTTGAGGAGCCTGCACACTGCAAGCATCTGGTTGTTCATTTATTGTTCCTCTCCCTGATGTTAGATCGAGGCCATACATACCTCAATCCTTTTCTAGGTCACTAAGCTATACAACAGTGAAAATGTGATATAAATTCATACAGTAGTTTTTGTGTGATGCCAGAACGTACAGTCTAAATTTCACTTTTTTTTGTCTCCATGGTCCATAAACAGTCCCTAGAAGTATAATTCTCAATAAAAAAATGTCTATGTACAGACACAACCTTTACAGTTTTATTATATGTATAGATTTTTATTGTAGGGTGTCCCTATTTATCTTTGGCTATGTAAGGCTTTGTGTGAACCCAATTTCCACTGTTGTTATGTTGTTTATTACTGTTCCAGTGTTTCAATGATAACCTCATTTAAGGACAAAACGATGAAAACTAGTGTGCCCTGAGCAGTCTCCAGGTGTGCCGCCATAGAAGCACATCCAGGCCCGTCAGTGTTTTGCCGTTACTGAGGCCCTGGAACGATCAATACTGGTGGGTTTAGTGGTTGCAGAGCCAGTTCTTATTTTGGGCCCGGGCAGTGTTGGGCTCTTCTGGCTTTCTCAGATGTGGCTCAGGCGTTACCTATGGAGAAGCTGCGACATGACATCCTAGGACATGCAACTGCACCATGCATCACCATTATATTTGAATGTGCCTTGGCAATACGTAAATCTTGTTCAGTGTGCCGCGAGTTGTAAAGAGTTGAATATCTCTGTGCTACATGGTCATCACCATGTTGTTATAAAAACAACAAATGACGAGCATTGGTAAAGGGGCTGCTGGAGGGGCCTGGCAGAAGCCCCAGTTTGCTACCCCTCCCCAGTATGCCTGTGCTGTAGCCAGTGGCAGTGGCGCCGTCTTCATGGTGATTTCTTTGGGAAGATGGCATTGCACATAGAAAGCAAAGACTCTAGCAATGCTCCTGATTGGCTTCTGGTCCGTGAACACGGACCGGCACCTGATTTAAGATACCCATGCCATCGCCGGAGACCGGACTGGGGAGCAAGAGAGGTGTGCGCTGTGCTCTCCTGCCCTCGCTGCAAGCAAGGTGGTTGGGCCGCAAAAGGGCCCCTGCCCGCGGGCCACAAAAGGATGCGGTAGGAGCTGCGAGTTTGACACCCCTGCCCTAGAGTTTCAGAATTTCTGTTGTGGCACCCCAAGATCATAGTTTCTTAGTGAGAAATTTAGAAAAAAATATAAAATGAAGTCATCCTTAGGTTCTGTTATGTGGTGAAGGACTGGTTTTGCCGATTTAATTCAGTATAAGCAATTTGAATTGTTCATGGGTGGTCATTCCGAGTTGTTCGCTCGGTAAATTTTTTCGCATCGCAGCGATTTTCCGCTTAGTGCGCATGCGCAATGTCCGCAGTGCGACAGCGCCAAGTAAATTTGCTATGCAGTTAGGTGTTTTACTCACGTTTTTTTCTTCGTTCTGGAGATCGTAATGTGATTGTCAGCAAGTGGGTGTTTTTGTGCAGAAACAGGCCGTTTTATGGGCGTGTGGGAAAAAACGCTACCGTTTCTGGGAAAAACGCGGGAGTGGCTGGAGAAACGGAGGAGTATCTGGGCGAATGCTGGGTGTGTTTGTGACGTCAAACCAGGAACGACAAGCACTGAACTGATCGCAGATGCCGAGTAAGTCTCGAGCTACTCAGAAACTGCACAGAGATGTCTTTTCGCTATATTGCAAATCTTTCGTTGGCAATTTTAAGAAGCTAAGATTCACTCCCAGTAGGCGGCGGCTTAGCGTGTGTAAAACTGCTAAAAGCAGCTTGCGAGCGAACAACTCGGAATGAAGGCCATGGACCACCAAACTACGGCACCACTGCAAGGCCTCCCCTATCCCCCCCCCCCATTCCCACCTTTCCCAAGGAACTCCAGGGTCTCACGGCCCCCTGTATGGAAACTACTGCCATAAAATAAACTTATTTTTATAACTACATGTAATGCACCTTAGATCTCAGTTCCTTTAAGGTTTTATATCCTTGTATACAGTAAACTACACATATTTGAAAATCCTACACCAGGCACAAGTAATAATTCAGATGCGTTGTTGACCGGCGGCCGGGATCCTGGTGGTCAGCATACCGATGATGGGTTCCTGACTGCCAGCATGCCGGGAGAGGGGCAAGCAAAATGAATCCCCTTGCTGCAGGCTTCACGCTGCGGGCTTGGTGGCTTGCTGCACTCGCCACAGGTTCTATTCCCACTCTATGAGTGTCACCAACTAGTGGGAATAGTCCTCGGCCCCACTGACTGCATTCGGTGGCCGGGATCCCGGTGGTGGTAAGCTGACCGCCGGGAGGGTGACTACATCCCATTTAGATGACTATGTGGGAGTTTTAGCGTTATTATCCTATTTGTATGTAAAAAGTGTTGAAAGGGGAGAGTGCTACTGCGCAGATTCCATACTGTTCCTTCAGGAAGGCTTCACTCCCTGTACCAAGATGGCTGCTGACCTAAATCCTGCACATAAATGCGGCGGCATCTTGTCAATGTCTTAGAGCATCACAGTGGGAGACAGTAGTTTTTCACTTAACTCCTCAGAGACTTGAGATTATCAGAGATCCACACTTACAGTGATCTTGCCGAATAACACCCCTCTCATCTCAACCTCCGCTCAGTGAGAACCAGTGTGTAACAGTGATTAAGTGGGGTTCATAGAAATATTTTATGCAATTCACAGTATGAGCTTACCATCTTTGGAGTGTTGGAGAATTATTATACATTTCTATTTTTTATTTTTTGGTCATAGAATTTTTTATTATTATTTTATAATGTAACTGGACCCTGTATTGTTATTTTCCCCTCAGCTCACTTTAAAATAGTTATAAAGGAGAAAGATATCTAAAAGCAATTAGAGTAAGACCATTTTCCTTACTGCGTAAGCTGCAAACTAGGTGTCCTGTTAGTTGCTTTTCATTTTACCTTTGTACAGTGCTAGATTAAGGTCCACATGGGCCTGGAGCTGACATTTAGGAAGGGCCTATTGTGTGCCTCGGCAGGAGGTGTGACAAGCGCTGCGGTGGTGTGATTAGTGATGTGGGGGTGTGACCAGTGTGCTGTGGGTGTGATCTAAGTAGGGGGTGTGGCTATCCCGATGGATGTCAAAGCTAGTACCTACCTTCAACCACTTAATAGTGATGCTATAACAAGAAAACGTTTGTAACCACCATATAATACAGAGAATCAGTAACCACCATATAATAGAGAAAGCATCTCAGTGACCACCATATGATACCGAGAGCATCTAAATGACCAGCATATAATACAGAGAGCATCGCAGTGACCACCATATGATACAGAGAGTTGTATCAACATGCAAAGAAGATGGAAAGGGGAGAAACGATTGGGTAAAACAGAGCAGGGGTGGAAAGATTAGAAAAGATGAAGGCAATACAGAGCAAACAGGGAACTGAGGGCTCATGGGACAAAGTTACTGATACAGATACTTATTGACACAGACACCACTTACCGACACAGGCATCTCTTACCGACACAGGCACACTTGCAGACAGACACCGCTTACCAACAGACACCCCTTACTGACACAAATACAGATATAGACTGAAGACCTTACTAACACACAGATCACCTACTGACACAGACTTACTGATACCACTTACTAACACCTACACAGACACCTCTTACTGACACAGACACCGCTTACTGACAGATATCACTTATGGACACAGGCACCCCTCACTGACCTATTCCACTTACTGACACACCTTACTAACACAAACATTTATTGACACAGGCATCACTCACTGACAGATGGCACTTACTGACACAGACACCGCTTACTGACAGATATCACTTATGGACACAGGCACCCCTCACTGACCTATTCCACTTACTGACACACCTTACTAACACAAACATTTATTGACACAGACATCACTTACTGACAGATGGCACTTACGGACATAGACACCGCTTATTGGCACATAAATACTTAATAACAGACTCCCCTTACTGACAAAAATACAGATATAGACTGAAGACCTTACTAACACACAGATCACCTACTGACACAGACTTACTGATACCACTTACTAACACCTACACAGACACCTCTTACTGACACAGACACCGCTTACTGACAGATATCACTTATGGACACAGGCACCCCTCACTGACCTATTCCACTTACTGACACACCTTACTAACACAAACATTTATTGACACAGACATCACTTACTGACAGATGGCACTTACGGACATAGACACCGCTTATTGGCACATAAATACTTAATAACAGACACCCCTTACTGACACAAATACAGATATAGACTGAAGACCTTACTAACACACAGATCACCTACTGACACAGACTTACTGATACCACTTACTAGCACCTACACAGACACCTCTTACTGACACAGACACCGCTTACTGACAGATATCACTTATGGACACAGGCACCCCTCACTGACCTATTCCACTTACTGACACACCTTACTAACACAAACATTTATTGACACAGGCATCACTCACTGACAGATGGCACTTACTGACACAGACACCGCTTTCTGACAGATATCACTTATGGACACAGGCACCCCTCACTGACCTATTCCACTTACTGACACACCTTACTAACACAAACATTTATTGACACAGACATCACTTACTGACAGATGGCACTTACGGACATAGACACCGCTTATTGGCACATAAATACTTAATAACAGACACCCCTTACTGACAAAAATACATCTTAGTGACACAAACACTCTTACTGGCAGGGACAGGGATGCCATCAGATATTGTGGGGCCTGGGACAGAAAACATAGGTACCCCCCCCCCCCCCCCCGAACCACATGGTCTCACACATGCATATGCTGCCCCATAGCCATATTTCCCTCTGTCTGTTACACCCCCACATTACCCTCTGCCTCAGTGACATGGTCACATTGACCTGTCTCAGTGTCACCCCCTCGCCACATTACCCTGTCTCTCAGTGACTGCTCCCACATTCCTCCCTGTGTCAGTGACACCCCATTTTCCTGTCTCTCAGCGACCCTCCTCCCCACATTCCCGTCTCTCAGTGACCCCCCAAACATTCCCCTCTGTCTCTCAGTGACCATCACAGACACACTCACATTCCTCTCTGTTTCTCAGTGACATTCCCCCTCACACACTCACATTCCCCTCTGAGCTGCAACATTAATACAAAGGTCCTCACCAGTGAAAAGATGCTGGCCGCTGAGCACTGTCCTGGTCCAGGGACATCTCAGGCATCCACAGATTACACATGGTACACTGCCAGGCTGCCTGGGAGTACAAGAGAGGGTGGTTACTGGGCCACATCAAAGCTGGAAGATAAGCTCTGCGCGGCCGGGCCAGAGCTTAAGTACAGTGTCAACCCTACTATAGGAGCCAGAGGTAGCCCCCCTTTCTACCCAGGCCAGGTACTCTTGTCCGGCAGTCCCCCCCATACCCCTGATGGTGGCTCTGAACATGGATATCCCTTACTGACAGATACCACTTACTGACACAGAATCCACTTACCTATACATACATCTCTAATGGACACAAATAGCCCTTACGGACACAGACACCTCTTAATGACATAGACACCTCTTACTGACAGACACACTGACACAAACACACTGATATACACTTACTGACACACCTTACTGACACACACACTTACATACAGACACTCCTTACTGATACAAACATTTAGTGACATACCACTTAATAACACAGACAACCCTTACTGACACAGATGCCACCTACTGACACAGATGCCACATATTGGAATATACAAAGTTACTGACAGGAATGCCTTAATAACACAGATACAACTTACTGACACAGACCACTTACTGAGGAACCACATACTGTCACAGACACACTTACTGAGACACCCCTTACTGACACAGACACTACTTACTGACAGATAACACTTACTGGCACATACATACTTACTAACACCCCCCCTTACTGACACAGGTACAACTTACTGATACAGATACCCCTTACAGAAACACACAACACAGATACCGCTTACTAACACAGATAAACTAACTGCCTCAGACACCACTTACTGACAGACACTACTGACACACACAACACAAACTTACTGACACAGTCACCACTTACTGATAGACATTACTTACTGACATACACGCACAACACAGACACTACTTACTGACACACACAGATACAACACAATACTTACTGACACAGACACCACTTACTGACAGACACTACTTAATGACACACACACACACAACGCAAAATGTACTGACACAGATCCCACTTATTGACAGACACTACTTACGGACACACACACACACAACAAAAAATGTACTGATAGACACTACTTACTAACACACACACGCACAAAACTTACTGATACAGACACCACTTACTGTCACACACACAACATAAAACTTACTGATACACACCACTTACTGACAGACAATACTTACTGACACCAGTGGCGTAAGTTCATACCAAGTACCCCCCACCCCCTCCACAGCATTGGTGACCCCCATATGCTACTGATAGCATTGTCACCTCCATATTGTAACAACAGCATCGGGGACCCACAGATACTACAGACAGCGTTAGTGGTCGCCACATACTACTGTATATCCCTCAATCTAATAAAAAAAAATCTTACAACAGTTTGGAATTATCTTGGAGCATCAAGCCAAGCGAAGTGTGTAGAAGAAAGGGCATGGAAAAATGCAATAAGAAGCCAATTTAACCCCTCCCACAGATCAAAAATATACTCATCCTTTTTTAGGGGTGGGGGGGTGACATACACACAAAGGTAGCAGGTACAGGATACAGGGGGTCACAGGGAGGTACATGGGGTTACACACACACACACACACACACTGGTATGGGTACAGGGCAGTAACACACAGGAGTGGGGGGTAGCTGGGTACAGGACTACCCGGTCACTCACTGCACTGTGTCCAATCCCAACCTTGCAAGTGGTGAGCTGCATGGTGTCATTGGGAGGCCCACGGATCCAGGTGCAGGTCGAAGAGGAGGCCAGTGGCAGGAGGATCCACGCTGGATGTGGATCTCACCAAGCTCCAGCTGCTATGCTGTCCTATGGTGCCGCCCGGCCTGTAGTGTGAGGAGGAGTTTAGGACACTGGAACAGTGTTTGATATGGAGAGGCCGACCTCTGTTTCACCGCAGCTGCTGGAGGAGGGAGAATGCCGGGCCTGCTCGGGAGGAGGGCAGCAGCTTAGTGATCTGCCCTGCCAGCGGCCGCCCGAACGGAGCGGCATGTTTATATTAGTCAGCCAGGCGAGCCTTGCTCTGCACCTGCACTCCCTCCCGCTGCAGACTCAGAGCTGTCCTGCCGGCTGCTGACCGATCTCAAATCATAACAAAGCCGCCGGCAGGTGCCCTTACCTACCACCACCATCACTCTAAGGGTCGGCTCTGAGACCGCAGCGGCACAACGGCGGTAATGAGATCCCGGAACTCTGCTCTGACAACAGTGGCAACAGCAGGTGTGCTATCGCTCAGCGCTCACTGCTGAAGTGGTCAGCGGCGCGCCACTTACACACACAGCAGTTTTAGATGGATTCATATATGGATTCATCTATAACCTCAATGCCTTCTCTTCTGTGCCCCTTTGATGGCTAACGCCCGGCGGCAAATGTCTCCATTGCCTCCGGGAGTTACGCCACTGACTGACACATACACACAACACTTACTGACACAGATAGCACATACTGACAGACACTACTTATTGACACACACACACACACACACACACACACACACACAACACAAAACTTACTGACACACACCACTTACTGACACAGAGAGCACATACTGACACATACTATTTACTGACACACACCATAAAACCTACTGACACATACCACTTACTGACACAGACAGCACATACTGAGACACTATATACTGACACACACACACACACACACACCACAAAACCTACTGACACATACCACATACTGACACAGACAGCACATACTGACACACACACACACCACAAAACCTACTGACACACACCACTTACTGACACAGATAGCACATACTGACAGACACTATTTACTGACACACACACACCACAAAACCTACTGACACACACCACTTACTGACACAGATAGCACATACTGACAGACACTATTTACTGACACACACCACTTACTGACACAGCTAGCACATACTGACAGACACTATTTACTGACACACACACCACAAAACTTACTGACACACACCACTTACTGACACAGATAGCACATACTGACAGATACTATTTACTGACACACACCACAAAACCTACTGCCACACACCACTTACTAACACAGATAGCACATACTGACAGATACTATTTACTGAGACAAACAACACACACCACAAAACTTACTGACACACACTACTTACTGACACAGATAGCACATACTGACAGACACTATTTACTGACACACACACACACACACACACACACACACACACCACAAAACCTACTCACACACACCACTTACTGACACAGATAGCACATACTGACAGACACTATTTACTGACACATACACACAAACACCACAAAACCTACTGACACGCACCACTTACTGACACAGATAGCACATACTGACAGACACCATTTACTGACACACACCACAAAACCTACTGACACAAACCACTTACTGACACAGATAGCACATACTGACCGAAACTATTTACTGACACACACACACACACACACACACACACACACACACACACACACACACACACACACCACAAAACCTACTGACACACACCACTTACTGACACAGATAGCACATACTGACATACTATTTACTGACACACACAACACAAAACTTACTGACACACACCACTTACTGGCAGACACTACTTACTGACACACACATGCAGCACTTACTGACATAGACACCACTTACAGAGGAGACTTCAGGGCCTGGTGTGGAAGACAGCTCTCCTAAAGGCAGCAGCCCCTTCCCCTCTTTCATGAGGCATTATCCTGCTGGGAAGCTGCAGCGGGGAGGATAAGAAAGCACGTATTTCGGATTGGCAGGGGGCGGAGTCTCTGGTGTATGGGGCGGAGCTTCAGGCGGACCCGTGGGCGGAGCTTCAGGCGGACCAAGGGGTTGAGCCTCAGATGGATATAGGAAAGGAAAGCCATTGACAGCGGTATGTTTAGTTACTAGTCAGTGCCGTGGTGGAGGTGAATGGGCAGCCGGAGGTGAGTTCGCTGCTGTGTGTGGTGACAGGAAATATATTTTTTCCTGTCACCACTGGCTGCACTGCACTGCAGGGAACTCTCTGGGCCATACTTACCTACTCTCCCGGATTCTGCGGGAGACACCCGGTTTTCGGGTAGTCCCCCGCAGCCCCCGGAAGAGTGGGCACCCCTCCCGCATTCTGCCCACTTCCTAGTGAAGTGGGCAGAATAGGGAGAATAACAGTGAAAAATCATGGACCCGACGGGGGGCGGAGCCTAATGACGCAATCAGATGCTAATCGCGTCATTTTAGCCCCGCCCCTACCCATATGTTGTCCAATTACAGCATTTTGCCGGTGAGTGGGCGGGGCCTGCTGATGTAATCAGTTTGGCTCCTCCCTCACCACCGCCCACCTGCTTCTCCTCTCCGGTCATCTCCCGGAGAGGAGCTTTAAAATATCGGTAAGAATGCTCTGGGCCTATTTTCAATGGCAGGCTTGGAGCTGCAGCTCCATCCGCCCCATTGTTAATCCGGCCCTGCCTTTGTATGCCTTACTGCCATGCTTTACTTATTGCACAGTGTAATCTATGTAGTGAACCCAAAATGGCTGCCTCACATGGTACTCTCTTGTGTAGAATAAACAATGCATGGTTCTAAACTCTCCTTATATATTTGTCTCCCTAAATATGTGTCATTTCTTCACCTTTTGAGAGAATTTATTTATTAAGACAACTTCAAGCAAAATATATTTAAAAAATAAAATGTCTATTTTTATTTTAAGCACAATGTAGCCTATTTTTGTTCTACTACTTCTTCTTCTTCTTCTTCTTCTTCTTTGTCTTCGTCTTCTTCTTTAAAAACACCACACCGTCTTTAAGAAAAAAGTTTATCAGTAAGGGTCTTCACCTGGGGGCGGCGGCCTTTAAGTTCTTTTGCATGGCTGCCGCCTTCCCAGGGCTTCCAGCTTCTTCAAAAAGCTCTTTTGCATAGCACTTGGAGAACCACAATTGCCAGCATGTCCGGACATAAAGGGCCCGCTGGAACCTGTAAAGAAAATATTAAAATAAAAACACCACACTGTCTTTAAAAAAAAGTTTATTAGTCAGGGTCTTCACCTGGGGACGGCGTCATTTAAGCACTTTTGCATGGCCACTGCCTCGCCAGGGCTTCCGCCGTCTTCACCTGGGGGGCCGCCGCCTCCCCAGGGCGTCCGTCGTCTTTCTCCGTCGTCTTCACCTGTGAGGCAGCGGCCTTTAAGCTCTTTTGCATGGCTGCCGCCTTCCCAGGGCTTCCAGCGTCTTCACCTGGTGGACGGTGGCTGTTAAGCTTTTTTGCATAGCACTTGGAGAACCACAAGTGCCAGCATGTCCGGACATAAAGGGCCCACTGGCACCTGTAGTCCACCTGTAAAGAAAATATTAAAATAAAAACACCACTCCGTCTTTAAAAAAAAGTTTATTATTCAGGGTCTTTACCTGGGGGCGGCGGCCTTTAAGCTTTTTTGCATGGCTGCCGCCTCTCCAGGGCTTCCGACGCCTTCACTTGGGGGGCCGCCGCCTCCCCAGGGTTTCCGGCGTCTTCACCGGGGAGGCAGCGGCCTTTAAGCTCTTTTGCATGGCTGACGCCTTCCCAGGGCTTCCAGCGTCTTCACCTGGTGGGCGGCGACCGTTAAGCTCTTTTGCATAGCACTCGGAGAACCACAAGTGCCAGCATCTCCGGACATAAAGGGCCCGCTGGCACCTGTAGTCCACTTGTAAAGAAAATATAAAAATAAAAACACCACATCATCTTTAAAAAAAAGTTTATTATTCAGGGTCTACACCTGGGGGCGGTGGCCTTTAAGCTAGTTTGCATGGCTGCCGCCCATCCAGGACTTCCAGCGTCTTCTTTCTTCAGGAGCTCTTCCGCCGTCGGACTGACGCCGATGCCTCGCGCTGACTTATATAAGTCAGCCGGAGGGGCCGGGGTAATGACGCAGCGAGCCGTGATTGGCTCATGGTTGCCATCTTGAATTTAGAAAATTACGCTGAGGTGCCATTTTTGAAATTGGTACCGCTCCGCTGCCAAACTCTGCAGAATGGCAGTGCCACTAATACTCTCACTGCCACCGATGTCTACACCTCCGCACACCCATACAGTGATGGCAGCAGATCCAGTGACGGATCCTCTGGCCAATCACTGTGGCCTCACTGACAGGGGTGTGCTTTCATGGGTTGAAAGCACGTCCCTATATGAAAGCAGCACCTCTAATGGTGCCGCTTTCCCATGCATTTCCAATGGACTTTTAATGCCCATGGCTAGGCCCCTCCCCCCGCTCCCACACCCTTCCACATTCACAATGGGAGGCACCACGATCGGTGCCTCCCAAACACATTTAAACAGGGATAATGATTAGATTAATATAAAGGAGATACTTATGACAAAGAATACAGTATGTGTCATAAGTATCTTCTTTATATTATTTCTCTGACGTCCTAGTGGATGCTGGGACTCCATCAGGACCATGGGGATTAGCGGCTCCGCAGGAGACAGGGCACAAAAATAAAAGCTTTACGATCAGGTGGTGTGCACTGGCTTCTCCCCCCATGACCCTCCTCCAAGCCTCAGTTAGGTTTTTGTGCCCGTCCGAGCAGGGTGCAATCTAGGTGGCTCTCCTAAAGAGCTGCTTAGAAAAAGTTATTAGGTTTTTTATTTTCAGTGAGTCCTGCTGGCAACAGGCTCACTGCAACGAGGGACTTAGGGGAGAAGAAGTGAACTCACCTGCGTGCAGGATGGATTGGCTTCTTAGGCTACTGGACACCATTAGCTCCAGAGGGATCGAACACAGGCCCAGCCATGGAGTCCGGTCCCGGAGCCGCGCCGCCGACCCCCTTACAGATGCCGAAAAGTGAAGAGGTCCAGAAACCGGCGGCAGAAGACTTTTCAGTCTTCATGAGGTAGCGCACAGCACTGCAGCTGTGCGCCATTGTTGTCAGCACACTTCACACCAGCGGTCACGGAGGGTGCAGGGCGCTGGGGGGGGGGGGGGGGGGGGGGGGGGGGGGGCGCCCTGGGCTGCAATGATAATACCTTGTTCTGGCTAAAAATACATCACATATAGCCCCTGGGGCTATATGGATGTATTTAACCCCTGCCAGGTCTCACAAACACCGGGAGAAGAGCCCGCCGAAATAGGGGGCGGGGCCTATCTCCTCAGCACATAGCGCCATTTTCCTGCACAGCTCCGCTGCGAGGAAGGCTCCCAGGACTCTCCCCTGCACTGCACTACAGAAACAGGGTAAAAAAACAGAGAGGGGGGGCACTTTTTTGGCGATTTTTATATATTAAGCTGCTATAAAGGAAACAACACTTCTGTAGGGCTGTTCCTATATATTTATAGCGCTTGGGTGTGTGCTGGCAAACTCTCCCTCTGTCTCCCCAAAGGGCTAGTGGGGTCCTGTCTTCGATAAGAGCATTCCCTGTGTGTCTGCTGTGTGTTGGTACGTGTGTGTCGACATGTATGAGGACGATGTTGGTGTGGAGGCGGAGCAATTGCCGGTAATGGTGATGTCACCCCCTAGGGAGTCGACACCGGAATGGATGGCTTTGTTTATGGAATTACGTGATAATGTCAGCACGTTACAAAAATCAGTTGACGACATGAGACGGCCGGAAAACCAGTTAGTACCTGTCCAGGCGTCTCAGACACCGTCAGGGGCTGTAAAACGCCCTTTACCTCAGTCGGTCGACACAGACCCAGACACGGCCACCGAATCTAGTGTCGACGGTGAAGAAACAAACGTATTTTCCAGTAGGGCCACACGTTATATGATCACGGCAATGAAGGAGGCTTTGCATATCTCTGATACTGCAAGTACCAAAAAAAGGGGTATTATGTGGGGTCTGAAAAAACTACCTGTAGTTTTTCCTGAATCAGAGGAATTGAATGAAGTGTGTGATGAAGCGTGGGTTAACCCCTATAGAAAACTGCTAATTTCAAAGAAGTTATTGGCATTATATCCTTTCCCGCCAGAGGTTAGGGCGCGCTGGGAAACACCCCCTAGGGTGGATAAGGCACTCACACGCTTATCAAAACAAGTGGCGTTACCGTCTCCTGAAACGGCCGCCCTCAAGGATCCAGCTGATAGGAGGCTGGAAACTACCCTGAAAAGTATATACACTCATACTGGTGTTATACTGCGACCAGCCATCGCCTCAGCATGGATGTGCAGTGCTGGGGTGGTTTGGTCGGATTCCCTGACTGAAAATATTGATACCCTGGATAGGGACAGTATTATATTGACTATAGAGCAATTAAAGGATGCTTTTCTTTATATGCGAGATGCTCAGAGGGATATTTGCACTCTGGCATCGAGAGTAAGTGCGATGTCCATATCTGCCAGAAGAAGTTTATGGACGCGACAGTGGTCAGGTGATGCGGATTCCAAACGGCATATGGAAGTATTGCCGTATAAAGGGGAGGAATTATTTGGGGTCGGTCTATCGGATTTGGTGGCCACGGCAACAGCCGGGAAATCCACCTTTTTACCTCAGGTCCCCTCCCAACAGAAAAAGACACCGTCTTTTCAGCCGCAGTCCTTTCGTTCCTATAAGAACAAGCGGGCAAAAGGACAGTCATATCTGCCCTGAGGCAAAGGAAAGGGTAAGAGAGTGCACCAAGCAGCTCCCTCCCAGGAGCAGAAGCCCTCCCCGGCTTCTGCAAAGCCCTCAGCATGACGTTGGGGCTTTACAAGCGGACTCAGGGGCGGTGGGGGGTCGACTCAAGAATTTCAGCGCACAGTGGGCTCACTCACAGGTGGACCCCTGGATCCTGCAGGTAGTATCTCAGGGTTACAGGTTGGAATTCGAGAAGTCTCCCCCTCGCCGGCTCCTAAAGTCTGCTCTGCCAACGTCTCCCTCAGACAGGGTGACGGTATTGGAAGCCATTCACAAGCTGTATTCTCAGAAGGTGATAGTCAAGGTACCCCTCCTACAACAGGGAAAGGGGTATTATTCCACACTTTTTGTGGTACCGAAGCCGGACGGCTCGGTAAGACCTATTCTAAATCTGAAATCTTTGAACCTGTACATACAAAAATTCAAGTTCAAGATGGAGTCACTCAGAGCAGTGATAGCGAATCTGGAAGAAGGGGACTTTATGGTGTCCCTGGACATCAAGGATGCTTACCTGCATGTCCCAATTTGCCCTTCACATCAAGGGTACCTCAGGTTCGTGGTGCAAAACTGTCATTATCAGTTTCAGACGCTGCCGTTTGGATTGTCCACGGCACCTCGGGTCTTTACCAAGGTAATGGCCGAAATGATGTTTCTTCTGGGAAGAAAAGGCGTATTAATTATCCCTTACTTGGACGATCTCCTGATAAGGGCAAGGTCCAGAGAACAGCTGGAGGACGTAGTAGCACTAACCCAAGTAGTGCTGCAACAGCACGGGTGGATTCTGAATTTTCCAAAATCTCAATTGACCCAGACGACACGTCTGCTGTTCCTGGGAATGATTCTGGACACGGTTCAGAAAAAGGTGTTTCTTCCGGAGGAGAAAGCCAGGGAGTTATCCGAACTTGTCAGGAACCTCCTAAAACCAGGAAAAGTGTCTGTGCATCAATGCACAAGAGTCCTGGGAAAAATGGTGGCTTCTTACGAAGCGATTCCATTCGGCAGATTCCACGCACAAACTTTTCAGTGGGATCTGCTGGACAAATGGTCCGGATCGCATCTGCAGATGCATCAGCGGATAACTTTGTCTCCACGGACAAGGGTGTCTCTTCTGTGGTGGTTGCAGAGTGCTCATCTGTTAGAGGGCCGCAGATTCGGCATACAGGACTGGGTCCTGGTGACCACGGATGCCAGTCTGAGAGGCTGGGGAGCGGTCACACAGGGAAGAAACTTCCAGGGAGTGTGGTCAAGCCTGGAGATGTCTCTTCACATAAATATACTGGAGCTAAGAGCGATTTACAATGCTCTAAGCCTGGCAAAACCCCTGCTTCAGGGTCAGCCGGTGTTGATCCAGTCGGACAACATCACGGCAGTCGCCCACGTAAACAGACAGGGCGGCACAAGAAGCAGGAGGGCAATGGCAGAAGCTGCAAGGATTCTTCGCTGGGCGGAAGATCATGTGATAGCACTGTCAGCAGTGTTCATTCCGGGAGTGGACAACTGGGAAGCGGACTTCCTCAGCAGACACGATCTACACCCGGGAGAGTGGGGACTTCATCCAGAAGTCTTCCACATGATTGTGAACCGTTGGGAAAAACCAAAGGTGGATATGATGGCGTCCCGCCTCAACAAAAAACTGGACAGGTATTGCGCCAGGTCAAGAGACCCTCAGGCAATAGCTGTGGACGCTCTGGTAACACCGTGGGTGTTCCAGTCAGTGTATGTGTTTCCTCCTCTGCCTCTCATACCAAAAGTACTGAGCATTATACGGCAAAGGGGAGTAAGAACGATACTCGTGGCTCCGGATTGGCCAAGAAGAACTTGGTACCCGGAACTTCAGGAGATGCTCACGGAAGATCCGTGGCCTCTACCTCTAAGACGGGACCTGCTTCAGCAGGGACCGTGTCTATTCCAAGACTTACCGCGGCTGCGTTTGACGGCATGGCGGTTGAACGCCGAATTCTAAGGGAAAAAGGCATTCTGGAAGAGGTCATCCCTACCCTGGTAAAAGCCAGGAAGGAGGTGACTGTACAACATTATCACCGCATTTGGAGAAAATATGTTGCGTGGTGTGAGGCCAGGAAGGCCCCGACGGAGGAATTTCAACTGGGTCGATTCCTACATTTCCTGCAAACAGGATTGTCTATGGGCCTCAAATTAGGGTCCATTAAGGTTCAAATTTCGGCCCTGTCGATTTTCTTCCAGAAAGAATTGGCTTCAGTTCCTGAAGTCCAGACTTTTGTAAAAGGAGTACTACATATACAGCCCCCGGTTGTGCCCCCAGTGGCTCCGTGGGATCTTAATGTAGTTTTGGATTTTCTCAAATCCCATTGGTTTGAGCCACTCAAATCAGTGGATTTGAAATATCTTACATGGAAAGTAACCATGCTACTGGCCCTGGCTTCAGCCAGGAGAGTGTCAGAATTGGCGGCTTTATCGTATAAAAGCCCATATCTGATTTTCCATTCGGACAGGGCAGAACTGCGGACGCGTCCTCAGTTTCTACCTAGGGTGGTTTCAGCGTTTCACCTGAACCAGCCTATTGTGGTGCCTGCGGCTACTAGCGATTTGGAGGATTCCAAGTTGCTGGACGTTGTCAGGGCATTGAAAATATATATTTCAAGGCCGGCTGGAGTCAGAAAATCTGACTCGCTGTTTATACTGTATGCACCCAACAAGCTGGGTGCTCCTGCTTCTAAGCAGACGATTGCTCGTTGGATTTGTAGCACAATTCAACTTGCACATTCTGTGGCAGGCCTGCCACAGCCTAAATCTGTCAAGGCCCATTCCACAAGGAAGGTGGGCTCATCTTGGGCGGCTGCCCGAGGGGTCTCGGCATTACAACTCTGCCGAGCAGCTACGTGGTCGGGGGAGAACACGTTTGTAAAATTCTACAAATTTGATACCCTGGCTAAAGAGGACCTGGAGTTCTCTCATTCGGTGCTGCAGAGTCATCCGCACTCTCCCGCCCGTTTGGGAGCTTTGGTATAATCCCCATGGTCCTGACGGAGTCCCAGCATCCACTAGGACGTCAGAGAAAATAAGATTTTACTTACCGATAAATCTATTTCTCGTAGTCCGTAGTGGATGCTGGGCGCCCATCCCAAGTGCGGATTGTCTGCAATACTTGTACATAGTTATTGTTACAAAAAAATTGGGTTGTTATTGTTGTGAGCCGTCTGTTCAGAGGCTCCTACGTTTGTCATACTGTTAACTGGGTTCAGATCACAGGTTGTACAGTGTGATTGGTGTGGCTGGTATGAGTCTTACCCGGGATTCAAGATCCTTCCTTATTGTGTACGCTCGTCCGGGCACAGTATCCTAACTGAGGCTTGGAGGAGGGTCATGGGGGGAGGAGCCAGTGCACACCACCTGATCCTAAAGCTTTTATTTTTGTGCCCTGTCTCCTGCGGAGCCGCTAATCCCCATGGTCCTGACGGAGTCCCAGCATCCACTACGGACTACGAGAAATAGATTTATCGGTAAGTAAAATCTTATTTTTAATCATTAATGACAGGGGAGGCACTGCCTTCCCTGACTGCACGTCCCTGGTTTGCCCAGACCACCAACTAACCTTGCCTAAGCCAGTCTTCCCATCTGTCACCTCAAATCTAATATTTTGACCTATTTACCCGGCAGGAGAAAAATGCACCTATACGCCAATGGTGAGAGAGTGAAAAAAGAGAGCAAGAAATGAGTGGGGCATGGAGAGCCCACCGGGGGAATGCAGAGGTAAAGGCCCATGCTTAGGGGTGTGGCCTGCTGCCACAGAGGCTTGGCTAACATGGTATAGGGCCCATGATATATATATATAGTAAATACTGCTAGTGCATGCATGATAATGTACCAGATTAATAACTGCAATGCACTGTAGATAATATGTATAATGTACAATTCAAGTGCACAGACGGGACCTGATCAATAGACGAGGAGGTGGGCCCCCAGGCAGTAGGGCCCACCGGTGGTTTCCTTTGTACCCCTATGGGTTATGACTGTCCCCCTCCCCCCTCACTCCCACTCAGGGAGGGGGACAGTCATAACCACCATAGCATTCATTTCTGACGCTAACAGGAATTACAACTGTAAAAATGTAGCCATTCTCGTTGTGGCTACATCTTAAGGCGATTGCGCCTTGTTAGTCGCGACCGCACCGCATACGTCTGGACGTCTAAGACATGTGTGTGCCCCATTCACATGGATGGGGGCGGCAAATGCACAACTCGACATGGCTAGGCACAGGTGCGCATAGCTGCGTCGAGGGTGCACGTTTCCCTCAGATGTAGCCATGATCAGCATGGCTACATCTGTATATAGTATTGGATAAAAACAAAAGTAATGATTAAAGCACAATTTAATTATCTTACATCTCTACATATTAATAAAAATGAATCAGCGTGCAACACTGGCACACTGGGATTTAGGCAGGCAGAGAGAGAGAGAGTAAAGCACCCTTCATATATCTCCAATGGCCCATTTGCAGCCGCTTGTGGATGTTGAGTAATGGCACTGTCCCAGTAGGTGTGAGATTTTGTTTTTATCCAATACTATGCTATCCCCAAGGTCGTAAGTCATATATTATAATAGTCATGCTAAACGTCTGCCGACGATTCAAAATAAGCTGCTCTTATCTTTGTCCAGTCACTAACCTTCTACCAGTGTGCTATGCCATGCCAGGCCTCTGAAAGCATATGCAAGAGACAGCAACAGCATAGCCCTGACATAGGCAGTTTCCATTATGACATCACAGCATGACCTCACACACCCCACCAGACCGGCTAAGACTGGTTATTTCTGGTTTGAGGCCCTTGTCTTTTACATGACTGGCCTAAGGGAAATGTGATTTCACTTATTATTTAAAATTATTACATTAGAAAAATGTTATTACTGCCATTTGCCGGCAGTTTTGCTCACTTAGTGGCATCTAATTTTGGCCCTCATTCCGAGTTGATCGGTCGCAAGGCGAATTTAGCAGAGTTGCACACGCTAAGCCGCCGCCTACTGGGAGTGTATCTTAGCATCTTAAAATTGCGACCGATGTTTTCGCAATATTGCGATTACAAACTTCTTAGCAGTTTCAGAGTAGCTCCACACTTACTCGGCATCTGCGATCAGTTCAGTGCTTGTCGTTCCTGGTTTGACGTCATAAACACACCCAGCGTTCGCCCAGACACTCCCCCGTTTCTCCTGCCACTCCTGCGTTTTTTCCGGAAACGTTAGCGTTTTCAACCACACGCCCATAAAACGCCGTGTTTCCACCCAGTAACACCCATTTCCTGTCAATCACATTACGATCACCGGAGCGAAGAAAAAGCCGTGAGTAAAAATACTATCTTCATAGCAACATAACTTGGCGCAGTGCGATTATTGCGCATGCGTACTAAGCGGATTTTCATTGCGATGCGATGAAAAATACCTAGCGAACGACTCGGAATGAGGGCCATTGTGAGGTATATTTTATATTTTACAAATAGAGCCTGATTCAGGTTGGATCGCAATAAGCGATCCAACGGTAAAAATTGCTAAGAGGATGCGGGATCCTGCGCAGGGCCCATACTGCGCATGCGCCTGCATTTTCTACGGCGCCCCACAGAAAATGCGATTGCTTCTGCCTGTCTATGAGGCAGAGATGGTCACGGGGGTGGGGGGGGGGGGGGGGAGGCAACGCTCCATTTCAAAGATGTAGATGGAGTATTGCGGGTACGAGACTTCAAAACAGGGGAGGCAACGGAGAAACGGGGCGTAGTTGGGGCAGCTGCATGACATCACACACAGCCGATGCTATCACAAAAATGGCTGCGGGTCTCATGCGGGCACCTAACGTGGGGCATACTAGCCCTGTGCTGGGCGTCCCCCCGCATGTCAGAATTCCTGTAGTTTAGCTGGTCATTCAAAACTTGGGATCAGTGCTACCATATGGTCCCTACTGGTCTGCACATGTGCACTGATGTTGCTTGCTAACTGGTAGCTGCATTAGAAGTTGTTGCATTCCACAGGAGGAGCTAGTTGCTTATACCCAATTTTGTGTTCCACATGGCACAGTTCGGGAGCACCAGTGCCACATTTTACACATGGTACCCTGAAGTTACCGGCAGAGAGGTGCATCTCTGCCTGACCGATTACGTGACTTAAGTGTTGAACAGTGTATTGTTGCTATAGGATGTGATACCACTACAAGGCAGGCCATGTGGTCCAAATTAAACTACTGTACATGTAGTTTGCTGTCTTTTTGTACATTATTCTGTTGGTATAAACATACTTGCCTACGCTCCCTCATTCTGCAGGAGACTCCCTGAAATAGAAGCAATCTCCCAAACTCCCTGAATAGTCCAGCAATCTCACTGATTGCACCTTAACCCCTGATGGGGGGGTAAGGTAGAGAATAGAATAACAGTCGGTAAGAGTAATTCTAGAAAGGCACTTGTAAATAATGGTAAGTTACCATTAAAGCGAAAGGACAAAGGAAATATTAACATAAAATGTATGCTTGTGAAACCAAGAAGCCTATCAGGTAAAATGGGGGAATTGGAATGGCATGTATCAAAAAATCAGTATGATATTATAGGTATCACGGAAACATGGTGGGACGACTCTCGCAACTGGGTTACTAATTTGGAGGGATATTCACTTTTCAGGAGGGACAGGGCTACCAAAAGGGGAGGAGGGGTATGTCTCTATGTAAATCCATCTCTAAAACCAAACTTAATATATGTTATTTACGAGGGGACTGGTGATAATGTGGAATCGCTATGGGTTGAGATCACTAGTGGGGGCACTGAAATAAAGAAACTAGCAACCAGATATTAGCATATGTGACGAGGAACTGCTCTCACAGCAAATTGAAAAAGCTGCGGGAATGGGGGTCATCCTAGTGTAACGGGATTTTTAACTACCCGGATATAAACTGGAGTAACGATTCATGTGTAAAAATTAGGAGCAGCAGGATTCTAAACACATTAAAGGATCAATACTTGTCTCAATTCGTCGAGGACCCATCCAGAGGTAATAATGTTCTGGACCAAGTTATTACCAATAATGTGGACATTATATCAAACATTACAGTTGGGGAGACCTTGGGAAACAGTGATCACTATATGATCACATTCAGCATCAGTTTCAAGAAACATAGTTATAAGGAATCAACAAAAACATTCAACTTTAGAAAAGCTAACTTCAATATGCTGAGACAGGCACTAAACCACATTGACTGGGAAGTTTTGTTTCATGGTAAAGACACATCGGAAATGTGGGATACTTTAAAAGGGTTGCCTGATAGCAATATTCACAAATTCATACCCTTGGGCAGTAAACGCAAGAGTAATAGACTCAAATCAATGTGGCTTAATAAGGATGTCAAAGAAGCAATGGCTAAAAAGATGTGTTCTTTTTAAGCATTTAAAACTAATGGAGGGGAGGAGTCATTCCAGTATTAGAAAGAATGCAATAAAAGATGCAAAAAAGTAATAAGGGCAGCTACAATTGTAAACGAATAACAAATTGCTATAGAGAATAAAGCCAATCCCAAAGAGTTTTATAAATACATAAACATTAAAGGGTTAAAAAAATTAGAACATAGGCCCATTGAAAGATGAACTGTGAGCCTTGGAAACGATTACAAAATAAAAGCGGATATACTGAACAGCTTTTTTTCACCAGGGAGGATCAGACGGTGTTAGTAGTGCAAAACGACAGTGAAGGTAATGATTCTTGGCTAGATGCTTGTTTAAGTGAGGAAATAGTCCTGGAGAGACTAAGCAACATAAAAATTAATAAATCACCGGGACCAAATGGTTTTCATCCGAGGGTTATTATGGAGCTTAAGGCACAGCTTGCAAGACCCTTATACTTGATTTTCCATAGTTCCATTAAATCGGGTATGGTACCGATGGATTGGCGTATAGCTGAGGTAGTACCATTATTTAAAAAGGGTTCTAAATATCATCCTGGGAACTATAGACCAGTTAGTTTAACCTCTATAGTGGGTAAAATATTGGAAGGAATTTTGAGGGATAGCATAGAGGATTATCTGCGGACAGGGCCGGTTCTATGATTTCTGGTGCCCCGGGCAAAATATGGGGGCGTGGCTTCGATTGGGGGCGTGGTCAGCGCACTGAAATAAAAAATAAAAATAAATAAAAAGTATACTTACCATCCCCGTTCCTGATCCAGACCCCATCCGCCGGCGGCGCCGCTCTTCTCCTCTCTTCATCTATGGGAGAGACGTTATTACGTCTCTCCCATAGAACAGCATAGACACTAGAGGTCAATTATGACCCCTAGTGTCTGTGCCACTATGCTGTGCGGTGCGCGATGACGTCATCGCGCATCGCACAGGAAAGGTCCTCTAGACGATGGGAAACTAGACCGTAGCGTCTAGTTTCCCTTCATGGAGAGGACCTTTGCTGTGCGGTGCGCGATGACGTCATCGCGCACCGCACAACTAAGGTCCTCTCCATGAAGGGAAACTAGACGCTATGCGTCTGGTTCCCTTCAAAGCGGGGGGGGGCACAGCAGGGCACTACGGGGGGCACAGTGGCGGATCTTGCCCTGGTGCGGCGCCCTCCGGATGGCGCCGGCGCCCTCCGGAAGGCGGCGCCCCGGGCAAAAGTACCGCTTGCCCGCAGCAAGAACCGCCACTGTCTGCGGAATGCTAAGTTTATTAGCAGGAGTTAGCATGGGTTTGTGAGGGACAGATCATGTCAAACTAATTTAATTAGCTTCTACGATGAAGTGAGCGATAATCTTAACCAGGGAAAAGCAGTGGATGTGGTCTATTTAGATTTTGCAAAAGCCTTCAATACAGTGCTTCACAAGAGACTGATAATCAAATTAAGGGAACTTGGCCTAAGGATACACTGTTTGTACATGGATAGGTAATTGGCTGGATAACAGGGTACAACGAGTAGTGGTCAATGAGATGTTCTCCAGCTGGGCACTAGTAGTCAGCGGTATACCACAAGGGTCCATATTTGGTCCGCTACTGTTCAATATATGTATTAATGACCTAGGAATAGGCCTGGGAAGCATAGTATCAATCTTTGCAGATGATACTAAACTGTGTAAGGTAATTAATTCAGAAATAGATGTGGAGTCTCTGCAGAATGACTTATTTAAACTTGAATTCTGGGTGTCTAATTGGAAAATGCAAAGCTATGCATTTTGGGATTAAAAACAAACTTGCATCCTATTCACTTAATGGGGAAAATATAGGGGTATCAGTAGTGGAAAAAGATTTGAGGGTCCTCATAGATAATACACTCAATAACAGTACACAGTGTCAAAATGCGGTGAAGAAGACAAGTAAAGTCCTTGCTTGCATAAAACGGGGTATTGAGACCAGGCACGAGGATGTAATTATGCCGCTGTACAAATCATTGGTACGCCCGCACCTGGAATATTGTGTTACATTTTTGGCACCATATTATAAAAAAGATATTGCTGAACTCGAAAGAGTTCAAAGGCGTGCTACTAAACTGATTAAAGGGTTAGAGACACTGGAGTACGAGAAAAGGCTAACTATGTTAAATATGTATACTCTAGAAAAGAAGCGTCTAAGAGGAGATATTATTAATATCTTCAAATATGTAAAGGGTCATTACAAGTAGTTAGCAGGGGATTTGTTTATTAATAGAACTCTGTATAGGACACGTGGACACTCACTGAGGTTAGAGGAGAGAAAATTCCGTACAAAACGTAGGAAGGGGTTCTTCACGGTAAGGGCAATAAAGATTTGGAACTCCCTGCCGGAGAAGGTAATAATGGCGGACTCTGTAAATGCATTCAAAATCAGGTTGGACAGCTTTCTAGCTGAAAAAAGTATCCAAGGCTACAGCATTTAATATATTGGCATTAGTATCTGGGAGTTGTACGAAATATAGTTGACAATTGGTACGAAACCATTATTTCAACCGGTGCATTATAATGTGCACAGCTAAACACAGAATACAGGTTGAACCCGATAGGCATTTCACCTCTTTTCAACCTCAACAACTATGTTACTATGTTAACCCCATGGTGCAGCTGTTACATTCTTGGGGGAAAAAAATAAATCACAGATACATACATTCAAATGGGAACATCAGTGCCATTTCCCTGTATTGGTTATAAGTAGTGATGTGCACTGGAAATTTTTTGAGTTTTGGATTTGGTTCCGCGGACGTGTTTTCGATTCGGGCGCGTTTTGGCAAAACCTCCCTTTAAAACATTTTGTCGGATTCGGGTGTGTTTTGGATTCGGGTGTTTTTTAAAAAGAAAAGAAAAAACCCTCAAAAACAGCTTAAATCATAGAATTTAGGGGTAATTTTGATCCTATAGTATTATTAACCTCAATAACCATAATTTCCACTCATTTCCAGTCTATTCTGAACACCTCACACCTCACAATATTATTTTTAGTCCTAAAATTTGCAACAAGGTCGCTGGATGACTAAGCTAAGCGACCCAAGTGGCCGGCACAAACACCTGGCCCATTTAGGAGTGGCACACCCCTTACTGACACAGGTACAACTTATTGATACAGATACCCCTTACAGAAACACACAACACAGATACCGCTTACTAACACAGATAAACTAACTGCCTCAGACACCACTTACTAACAGACACTACTGACACACACAACACAAACTTACTGACACAGTCACCACTTACTGATAGACATTAATTACTGACATACACGCACAACACAGACACTACTTACTGACACACACAGATACAACACAATACTTACTGACACAGACACCACTTACTGACAGACACTACTTACTGACACACACACACAACAAAAAATGTACTGACAGACACTACTTACTAACACACACACACACACACACACACACACACACACACACACACACACAACTTACTGATACAGACACCACTTACTGTCACACACACAACATAAAACTTACTGACACACACCACTTACTGACAGACAATACTTACTGACACCAGTGGCGTAAGTTCATACCAAGTACCCCCACCCCCTCCACAGCAATGGTGACCCCCATATGCTACTGATAGCATCGTCACCTCCATATTGTAACAACAGCATCGGGGACCCACAGATACTACAGACAGCATTAGTGGTCACCACATACTACTGTATATCCCTCAATCTAATAAAAAAAATCTTACAACAGTTTGGATTTATATTGGAGCATCAAGCCAAGCGAAGTGTGTAGAAGAAAGGGCATGGAAAAATGCAATAAGAAGCCAATTTAACCCCTCCCACAGATCAAAAATATACTCATCCTTTTTTAGGGGGGGGGGGGGGGGTGACATACACACAAAGGTAGCAGGTACAGGATACAGGGGGTCACAGGGAGGTGCAGGGGGTTAAGGGGGTTACACACACACACACACTGGTATGGGTACAGGGCAGTAACACACAGGAGTGGGGGGTAGCTGGGTACAGGACTACCCGGTCACTCACTGCACTGTGTCCAATCCCAACCTTGCAAGTGGTGAGCTGCATGGTGTCATTGGGAGGCCCACGGATCCAGGTGCAGGTCGAAGAGGAGGCCAGTGGCAGGAGGATCCACGCTGGATGTGGATCTCACCAAGCTCCAGCTGCTATGCTGTCCTATGGTGCCGCCCGGCCTGTAGTGTGAGGAGGAGTTTAGGACACTGGAACAGTGTTTGATATGGAGAGGCCGACCTCTGTTTCACTGCAGCTGCTGGAGGAGGGAGAATGCCTGGCCTGCTCGGGAGGAGGGCAGCAGCTTAGTGATCTGCCCTGCCAGCGGCCGCCCGAACGGAGCGGCATGTTTATATTAGTCAGCCAGGCGAGCCTTGCTCTGCACCTGCACTCCCTCCCGCTGCAGACTCAGAGCTGTCCTGCCGGCTGCTGACTGATCTCAAATCATAACAAAGCTGCCGGCAGGTTCCCTTACCTACCACCACCATCACTCTAAGGGTCGGCTCTGAGACCGCGGCGGCACAATGGTGGTAATGAGATCCCGGCACTCTGCTCTGACAACAGTGGCAACAGCAGGTGTGCTACCGCTCAGCGCTCACTGCTGAAGTAGTCAGCGGCACGCCAGTTACACACACAGCAGTTATAGATGGATTTATATATGGATTCATCTATAACCTCAATGCCTGCTCTTCTGTGCCCCTCTGATGGCTAACGCCCGGCGGCAAATGTCTCCATTTCCTCCGGGAGTTACGCCACTGACTGACACATACACACAACACTTACTGACACAGATAGCACATACTGACAGACACTACTTATTCACACACACACACAAACCATTTTCCCGCCCCCCCCATACAAAACCTACTGACACATACTACTTACTGACACAGACAGCACATACTGACAGACACTATTTACTGGCACACACACCACAAAACCTACTGACACATACCACTTACTGACACAGACAACACATACTGACAGACACTATTTACTGACACACACACCACAAAACCTACTGACACACACCACTTACTGACACAGATAGCACATACTGACAGACACTATTTACTGACACACACACACACACACCACAAAACCTACTGACACACACCACTTACTGACACAGATAGCACATACTGACAGACACTATTTACTGACACACACCACTTACTGACACAGCTAGCACATACTGACAGACACTATTTACTGACACACACACACACCACAAAACTTACTGACAAACACCACTTACTGACACAGCACATACTGACAGACACTATTTACTGACACACACACACACACACACACCACAAAACTTACTGACACACACCACTTACTGACACAGATAGCACATACTGACAGATACTATTTACTGACACACACCACAAAACCATACACCACTGACACAGATAGCACATACTGACCGATACTATTTACTGACACACACCACTTACTGACACAGATAGCACATACTGACAGACACTATTTACTGACACACACACACCACAAAACCTACTGACACACACCACTTACTGACACAGATAGCACATACTGACAGACACTATTTACTGACACACACACACACACACACACACCACAAAACCTACTGACACACACCACTTACTGACACAGATAGCACATATTGACATACACTATTTACTGACACACACCACTTACTGATACAGCTAGCACATACTGACAGACACTATTTACTGACACATACACACAAACACCACAAAACCTACTGACACACACCACTTACTGACACAGATAGCACATATTGACATACACTATTTACTGACACACACCACTTACTGATACAGCTAGCACATACTGACAGACACTATTTACTGACACACACACACACACACACACACACACACACACACACACCACAAAACTTACTGACACACACCACTTACTGACACAGATAGCACATACTGACAGATACTATTTACTGACACACACCACAAAACCTACTGCCACACACCACTTACTGACACAGATAGCACATAGTGACAGATACTATTTACTGACACACACACCACACACCACAAAACTTACTGACACACACCACTTACTGACACAGGTAGCACATACTGACAGACACTATTTACTGACACACACACACACACACACACACACACACACACACACACACACACACACACCACAAAACCTACTGACACACACCACTTACTGACACAGATAGCACATACTGACAGACACTATTTACTGACACACACCACTTACTGACACAGCTAGCACATACTGACAGACACTATTTACTGACACACACACACACCACAAAACTTACTGACAAACACCACTTACTGACACAGATAGCACATACTGACAGACACTATTTACTGACACACACACACACACACCACAAAACTTACTGACACACACCACTTACTGACACAGATAGCACATACTGACAGATACTATTTACTGACACACACCACAAAACCTACTGACATACACCACTTACTGACACAGATAGCACATACTGACCGATACTATTTACTGACACACACCACTTACTGACACAGATAGCACATACTGACAGACACTATTTACTGACACACACACACACCACAAAACCTACTGACACACACCACTTACTGACACAGATAGCACATACTGACAGACACTATTTACTGACACACACACACACACACACACCACAAAACCTACTGACACACACCACTTACTGACACAGATAGCACATACTGACAGACACTATTTACTGACACACACACACACACACACACACACACACACACACACACCACAAAACCTACTGACACACACCACTTACTGATACAGCTAGCACATACTGACAGACACTATTTACTGACACACACACACACACACACACACACACACACACACACACACCACAAAACTTACTGACACACACCACTTACTGACACAGATAGCACATACTGACAGATACTATTTACTGACACACACCACAAAACCTACTGCCACACACCACTTACTGACACAGATAGCACATAGTGACATATACTATTTACTGACACACACAACACACACCACAAAACTTACTGACACACACCACTTACTGACACAGATAGCACATACTGACAGACACTATTTACTGACACACACACACACCACAAAACCTACTGACACACACCACTTACTGACACAGATAGCACATACTGACAGACACTATTTACTGACACACACACACAAACACCACAAAACCTACTGACACTCACCACTTACTGACACAAATAGCACATACTGACAGACACTATTTACTGACACACACACACACACACACACACACACACACACACACACACACACACACTACAAAACCTACTGACACACACCACTTACTGACACAGATAGCACATACTGACAGATACTATTTACTGACACACACACACCACAAAACCTACTGACACACACCACTTACTGACACAGATAGCACATACTGACAGATACTATTTACTGACACACACAACACAAAACTTACTGACACACACCACTTACTGGAAGACACTACTTACTGACACACACATGCAGCACTTACTGACATAGACACCACTTATAGAGGAGACTTCAGGGCCTGGTGTGGAAGACAGCTCTCCTAAGGCAGCAGTCCCTTCCACTCTTTCATGAGGCATTATCCTGTTGGGAAGCTGCAGCGGGGAGGATAAGCAAAGCACGTATTTCGGATTGGCAGGGGCCGGAGCCTCAGTGTATGGGGCGGAGCTTCGGGCGGACCCGTGGGCGGAGCTTCAGGTGGACCAAGGGGCGGAGCCTCAGATGGATATAGGAAAGGAAAGCCATTGACAGCGGTATGTTTAGTTACTAGTCAGTGCCGTGGTGGAGGTGAATGGGCAGCCAGAGGCGAGTTCGCTGCTGTGTGTGGTGACAGGAAATATATTTTTTCCTGTCACCACTGGCTGCACTGCACTGCAAGGAACTCTCTGGGCCTATTTTCAATGGGAGGCTTGGAGCTGCAGCTCCATCCGCCCCATTGTTAATCCGGCCCTGCCTTTGTATGCCTTACTGCCATGCTTTACTTATTGCACAGTGTAATCTATGTAGTGGACCCAAAATGGCTGCCTCACATGGTACTCTCTTGTGTAGAATAAACAATTAGTGATGAGCGGGTTCAGTTTCTCGGAAACCGAACCCCCCCGAACGTCACCCTTTTTACACGGGTCCGAGCACCACCATGGTTTTGCACAACTGCTAAAAAAAATTCCTGCTGCGATCAACTTGGAATTACCCCCTATGTGAGTATAATTTTTTCCACAGGTACCCCTAGGATTCTACATGGAGAAGAGGACCGAGCCTCGTGTAAACATAGCAGTGGCGTGCGGTGAGGTCAGTGGCTGGTAAGGCACTGCAGCCATAATGTATGCTGAGGCCCACCGATGACCCCTACCACCGCTGAGCTGATGTCTGCTACTGCCCCACAAGCCAATACCCACTGCTGCTGCTGCTAATGGCTGCTGCCTATGCCAATCTACTACAAAATTGCCGCCATCAACCGTCCTGGCCCCCCTGCCGCTAATTTGCATCTCAGTCCGATGCAGCCACTGCCAAACTTGTGTAAATTTTGTAATATAAAAAATAAATATTAAGGGGGGAGGGTGATGCCAGGGAGAGGGTGACAGCAGTGGGTGACAGAGAGGGTGACGCCGACAGCATTGGGAGACAGGGAGAGGGTGATGCCAGGGAGAGGGTGACAGCAGTGGGTGACAGAGAGAGGGTGACAGAAGTGGGTGCCAGAGAGAAGGTGACACTGACAGCATTGGGAGACAGGGAGAGGGTGACACCAGGGAGAGGGTGACAGAAGTGGGTGCCAGAGAGAGGGTGATGCTGTGGAGAGGATGACAGCAGTAGGTTACACGGAGAGGGTGACACTAGGTATAGCACAATATAAAATACAACATAAACAGTACATCCCGGGGTCTGTGGAACAGCACGGGTGAGCTCACACAATGTCACACTGAAAATACACTTTTTTGGGGGCACGCTTGAAAATGTCCACAGGGATGTAAATGCACACATTTTTTTCTGGTCCTGCTCTTATCAGCGATCGTGAAGGGCACACGGAAAAGCTTTTTAGTATCAGGGTGACCCGTTCCCCCTAACGCAGACAGCAGAAGGGACCCTCTATCACTATATACTGTACTACACTCTCGGTAATTTACCTCACATATTAGCTCAATATTTTTTCCTATTTTTCAGCACTCTCTCATTGGCGAATTTGTTGTAGTCTCCCTGCACTGTCCTTTGGCATCTGGGTTACGATCAGCATCTAACACCAACAGCAGAAGTGTTCTGTCTGTCTTATTTTTTTTATTTACAGTACATTATACAGTGCAGGTACACAATTATGTATTCCTGTTTTAACTGGAAATACCTATGCAAATAACTATGTTACTGCACAATCTGCTGAATCAAACTGTATTAATCGCTTTCTTCAACAAAAAATTCTAACAATGTGGCAATCATAAAATAACAGTGTTGCTACCACTTACATAAGCAACAAACGTTTTAGCAATTAGAACACATCAGCGTTTCTGTTATCTTTATCACAAGCTTACAGTATATTGGCCCTCATTCCGAGTTGTTCGCTCGCTAGCTGCTTTTAGCAGCATTGCACACGCTAAGCCGCCGCCTACTGGGAGTGTATCTTAGTATAGCAAAATTGCGAACGAAAGATTCGCAAAATTGCGAGTAGAAATTTCTTAGCAGTTTCTGAGTAGCTCCAGACTTACTCTGCCACTGCGATCAGTTCAGTCAGTTTCGTTCCTGGTTTGACGTCACAAACACACCCAGCGTTCGCCCAGACACTCCCCCGTTTCTCCAGCCACTCCCGCGTTTTTCCCAGAAACGGCAGCGTTTTTTCACACACACCCTTAAAAGGGCCAGTTTCCGCCCAGAAACACCCACTTCCTGTCAATCACATTACGATCACCAGAACAAAGAAAAGACCTCGTAATGCCATGAGTAAAATACCTAACTGCATAGCAAATTTACTTGGCGCAGTCGCACTGCGGACATTGCGCATGCGCAGTAAGCGTAAAATCGCAATATAGCGAAAATCGGCAACGAGCGAACAACTCGGAATGACCACCATTGTTGCTCCTGGGACGCTCATGCTTGATCAATTGAGGTGAATACTGTTCTCTCTAATACAAGCCTATACTGTTATTCTAAAGGACCTCGATACTTTACTAATTGAGGTGACAATTGTGTCTTTTCCATATTGGGTTACTCTAACTTTACATTATTTTATATTTATGTGATCTTTTTCAAATATCACAATAATTTGCGGTTAGGGAGCAATATGATTAAGGATCATTAATGCCAATTAACTTGTTTTTTGTATTTATGCTTTTGACCGAGTGTTATGCGGATAATGAATGAGGTCCCAGTTGGAATTGCTCCTATATTACATGTGCAGTTTCAGTCATTTGTAAACATTTCAGATCTTTTTGGTGTAAAACATTAATTGGTATTGTCATTTATGACTAGAGTAGTGATTATCGAATTATGTGATCAACAAATTGTGTATACATTAAAGGTCACTTTTACGTTTGATTTAATTCAATGTTTGGTATGTCTAAGTATTTTGGGGAACTGTACTCTTTTTAAGATGGAATAATAAAAGTTATGTTTTAATTTTTTCTAAGTGTGCATTTACAACCCTGCAGACATTTTCAAGCGTGCCCCCCAAAAAAGAGCATTCTTTCTTCTAAGTGTATTTTCTCTGTTTATTTGGCTCTGGGGAGCACCACCAACCCGTATTATACATCTGCTCTGTTGGGCTTATAAATTAGGTAGTTGGCTTTGTATCAGTACTTCATGATATAACCATCCATTTGCATCTGTTTGAGATATTTTCAGAGGCTCAGGGTGGGGATCCTGTTGCATACATTCAATTTATGCTTTTCTGTCCACAATGTCACACTGACAAGCACTCACACTCACACTGAGGCACACACACTCACACTGAGGCACACACACTCATACTGAGACACGCACACTGTCACTCACACTGAGGCACAGACACTCATACTGAGACACAAACTCATACTGAGACATGCACACTGACACTCATACTGAGACACACACACTGTCACTCACACTGAGGCACACACACTCATACTGAGACACGCACACTGACACTCACACTGAGGCGCACACACTCATACTGAGACACGCACACTGACACACACTGAGACACACACACTGTCACTCACACTGAGGCACACACACTCATACTGAGACACACACACTGACACTCATAATGAGACACACACACTGTCACTCACACTGAGGCACACACACTCATACTGAGACATGCACACTGACACTCATACTGAGGCGCACACACTCATACTGAGACACACACACTGACACTCACACTGAGGCGCCCACATTCATACTGAGACACGCACACTGTCACTCACACTGAGGTACAGACACGCACACTGTCACTCACACTTAGGCACACACACTCATACTGAGACACACACTCATACTGAGACACGCACACTGACACTCACACTGAGGCGCACACACTCATACTGAGACACACACTCATACTGAGACACGCACACTGACACTCACACTGAGGCGCACACACTCATACTGAGACACGCACACTGTCACTCACACTGAGGCACACACACTCATACTGAGACACACACTCATACTGAGACACGCACACTGACACTCACACTGAGGCACACACACTCATACTGAGACACGCACACTGACACTCACACTGAGGCACAGACACTCATACTGAGACACACACTCATACTGAGACACGCACACTGACACTCACACTGAGGCACACACACTCATACTGAGACACGCACACTGACACTCACACTGAGGCACAGACACTCATACTGAGACACACACTCATACTGAGACATGCACACTGACACTCACACTGAGGCGCACACACTCATACTGAGACACGCACACTGACACTCACACTGAGGCGCACACACTCATACTGAGACACGCACACTGACACTCACACTGAGGCGCACACACTCATACTGAGACACGCACACTGACACTTACACTGAGGCGCACACACTCATACTGAGACACGCACACTGACACTCATACTGAGACACGCACACTGACACTCACACTGAGGCGCACAAACTCATACTGAGACACACACTCATACTGAGACACGCACACTGACACTCACACTGAGGCGCACACACTCATACTGAGACACGCACACTGACACTCACACTGAGGCACACACACTCATACTGAGACACGCACACTGACACTCACACTGAGGCACACACACTCATACTGAGACACGCACACTGACACTTACACTGAGGCACTCACACTTTTACTGAGACACACAGACACACTGAGGCACACACTCATACCGAGGCACACACACATTACCACAGTAGGTACCTCCAGGCTGGAGGTGCCAGCTCACACTGCAGGAGCCAGTGTCAGCAAAGTAGCAGTCAGATCGCAGGAGACTTGGCACAGTCGGGGGCGTGGCTTAATCACGGATATGTGACCACGCCCCTTTTTATAAAAATAACCCCTCACCATCAAGCAGCAGGCTCCAAAGCCATCCCGACACTAGTAGGTGTACAGTGCCCCCCCCCCCCCCCCCTTCCACTACTACTCCCTGCAGCCCTGTTACGGGGGGAGGGGTCTCTGGTGATCTGTGGGTGTGAGCTGCCCCCCTTCCCACGTTACTTTCATTCACTCACCACCCTCACCTGGGTCCTGGCCTGGGCATATGTGCCTTCCGCAGAGGTGTCAGTGCTGCTCCCTGGGAGAGAGCAGTGGAGGAAGGGAGTTAGCGCCGCCCGCTGCATAAAGCACTCCCAGCTCTCTGCACCTGGCTCTCGCGGTGCTGTCTTCTGCTCTCCCCCCTTCTCCATGTACCACTGCAAGAACAGCAAGAACAGTGCTGTGAGTAAGGAGGCAGGGAGGGGGGAGCCGCTCATAGTCAGCGCCGCATGCACTCTGTCTCCTCGGCATCCCGGCGCGCTGCAGCTGGAGCAGTGCCTGACGTGTCCCGCCGCCACTTCTCCCCGCCGCGTCTATGTGATTGGACCAGCGGATCCAGCACTGGATCCGCTGTCCAATCACAGGTGCCTCGCTATCAGGGGCGTGCTTTCCCTGCTAGCGAGGCACTTGTATAAGTGCCGCTTTCCACTCTTTTTGTGATGGGCTTTTAAAGCCCAGCACATGGCCCTGCCCCCCGCTTTGTCCCGTTCCCACTGGTTACGGGAGGCACTAGCTGCCAGTGCCTCCCAAATGTAGTACATGCGGACTACAATGATTATAATAATACAAAGAGGGTACATCTGACACAGAATATATGTCTTATGTATCTTCTTTGTATTATTTTAATCATTAGTGACAGGGGAGGCACTGCCTCACCTGCCTCCCCTGACTGCACGGTCCTGGAACATAGGTATGTTTGGAGGTGTGCATGTATGTAATAAACTCATACTGTCACGGTGTGTGTCTCCTGTTTTCTTGGGGGTATGTTTTTTGTAGTAGTACTACAGGTACCAGCAGGCCCGGTTTTCCGCTGCATGCTGGTACTTGTGGTTCTCCAAGTACCAGCTTGCGGGGGAGGCTTGCTGGGACTTGTAGTACTGCTTCTAAAAACAATATTCACATTTTTAACAAAAAGGCTATCAGCCCCCCATCCGCCGCCCTTGGATCGGGGGAACAGCCTTGGGCTTCACCCCTGGCCCTTGGGTGGCTGGAGGGGAGGGGTCCCCTGGATTGAAGGGGTCCCCACTCCTCCAGGGTACCCCGGCCAGGGGTGACTAGTTGGGTATGTAAAGCCAGGGCCGCAGGGACCTAGATAAAAGTGTCCCCCGGCTGGGGCATTATCTACCTGGCTAGTGGAGCCCGGTGCTGGTTTCAAAAATACGGGGAACCCCTACGCTTTTTGTCCCCCGTATTTTTTGAGCCAGGCGCAGAGCCCGGTGCTGGTTGATTAAATATGGGGGAACCCCTGACATTTTTTCCCCATATTTTTTCAACCAGGTCCGGCTCAAAGAGTCCGAGGCTGGTTTTGCTTAGGAGGGGGGACCCCACGCATTTTTTCCCTGAAAATGTAGCACTTTCCCACCTCTTCCCACTGATAAACATGCACGGATCTCATGGATCCGTGCATGCCTATCAGAACACGGTAAAAAAAAGTAGGTCTGTTTTAAATCTGCTTTTTTTTACGATTTATATTTTTTCACGGCAGTGTTTGGCTATTGCCGGCAGTGTTCGTGAAATACACTTTTTTGTAAATTACCGAGTTGTATAAAAAAACAGTCGTATTTGACCGATGATGTATTCATTCGTATTTTTTTTCTTTGACTTCCAAAAAAATACGAATGCCCTCATCACTGCCGAGATTTGAGTTTAGTAAATTCCCGAGATGACACTTTGAAGAAAAAACACCATCTCGGTCAAAATCGGGAACTTAGTAAGTATACCCCAAAGTCTCACTGTCTCGTCTAGTACCTGCACGAATAACACATGCTCTGGCTTGGCTGTCTGCCAAGTGCAGTTCATACACAGAAGTTGGTAGCCCATCCTGTCACATGCAGGTCTGGACTGGCCTTTTGGCCCACAGTGGCTTCCAAGCACACTGAGCTCTGACTCCCTCTGCCCCTCTAGTTGTTTCAGTGAGGCTCTGTGCAAAGGGCAGCCTATGGGGGTCATTCTGACCCGATCGCACGTTGCAGTTTATCGCAGCGGTGCGATCGGGTCAGAACTGCGCATGCACCGGCGCCGCAGTGCTCCGGTGCATGCCAGATGGCCTAAGGTCGTCGGGCCACTACGATCAACTCTACCTGATTGACCTGCAGAGACAGTCGCTGGGCGGGGAGGCAGAACGGCTGCGTTTGGCCGCCATTTTGTGGGCGCGGTCCGGCCAATGCAGGCGTGGCCAGACCAAATGGGGGGCGGACAGCAGCGGCTGCGCGATGTCACACGTAGCTGTTGCGGGCCAGCGCGCTAAAGCTGCGCTGGTCGGGAGCTACTCTTGAAGTGCAAAGGCATTGCCGCTGTGCGATGCCTTTGCACTTCTGCGTGTGTGTGTGTGTGTGGGGGGGGGGGGGGCGGCACTGACATGCGGGGCAGGATAGCCCTGTGCTGGGCGTCCCCCCACATGGGAACAGAGAACTGCTGGAGAGTAGCTGCTGGAAGCAGGGCTGGTTCAGGGGCTTTTTGCGCCCAGGGCGGCCATAGGGGGCGTGGCTTCATACAGGGGGCGTGGTCAGTTACGCCCCCTGTACAGTAGTAGCACCGCTGAAATGATGTGCGGTACGCGTTGACGTCATCACGCACCGCACAGCAAAGGTTCTCTCCACGAAGGGAACTAGACGCTCATCTAGTTCCATTCGTGGAGAGAACCTCTGCTGTGCAGTGCGCGATGACGTCAATGCGCACCGCACAGCATTACAGAAAAGATCCTCTCCACAAAGGGAAACTAGACAGCGGACAGCGGCAGTTGGGGGCAAAGCAGCAGCGGATCTTGCCATGGTGCGGCGCCATCCGGAAGGCCCCGGGCAAAAGTCCTGCTTGCCCGTGGCAAGATCCGCTACTGGCTGGAAGCCGGAGTCATACACTCTGTTAGCACTAGGTGCGGAAACAAGGAAGACAGGTTGCACCACAGAGTATCAGCACAGGAGAACTGGAGCTGCACCGCAGAGAGTAACCAACAGGGAGTCAGGCTATACTGCAGGGAGTGTTCACAGGAGAGTCCTTAATGAAGCTGCATACAGGAACGCTGGAAAAGACAACTGAAGCACTGACAACCTTCTGGTTGCTGGGACAGGATATTTATACCTGCTGGATAGCAGGGATTGGCTGACAATTATGCTCAGGCTTCGGCAGCGCTGCGGATAGGAGAGAAGAGTGACGTGATTCAAACCAAAATGGCTGCGCCCATTGATGGAGATTGAAAGGGAAAGAAGCACTCAGAATCCATGTGTCAAACGGTAATGGCGGCGGAGGCCGCAGCAGCAGAAACTCCACGTGCGCAGACGAGCACAGCAGCCACAGGGATGGCAGTGGCAGCCGCGGCACACAGAGGACGCACATCCAGCGGAAGACCACAGGCGCGGCAGTGCCAGCTGCGACGGGGCTGAGAGCGCCACACCACCGTAAGTGTATACACTAAGGAGGCCGCTGAACCAGCGCTGCAGGCCATACCCATGAAATGTACCCCAAAACACAGTTATAGCCCGGCCCTGGCTCGCTGAGCCAACCTCAGGAGACACCTAACAGGCAGGAAACGGCGTCCAGTTACCCGGATCGTGACACAACAGATTCCAAATGCAAATGTCACACCTGGAATCTTCTCCAGACCTTTTACCTGCTTAATTGATTATGAAATACCGAGGGAATAGTCCACTCCTGTCCATGAAATAGCTTTTGAGTCGATTGTCCCATTACTTTTGGTCCCTTAAAAAGTGTGAGGCACATATACAAACCGTTGTAATTCCTACACCATTCACCTGATGTGGATGTAAGTACCCTCAAATTAAAGCGGAAAGTCTGCAGTTACAGCACACCTTGTTTATTTCATTTAAAATCCATTGTGGTGGTGTATAGAGCCCAAAATATGAGAATTGTGTCCATGTCCCAATATTTATATACCTGACTGCATATACACTGGGCAATATATCAGGTGGAACGATTCTAGCTTTAGAAGATTGCCACCCAGCTGCCTTTCTCTACTGGGGGCATTATTACGGGGGGGCATCTACTGGGGGCATTACTACTGGGGGGTCAACTATTGGGGGCATTACTACTGGGGGGTCATCTATTGGAGGCATTACTGCTGGGGGCAGCTACTGGAGGACATTTTTACTGGGTGCCATCTACTGGGGGCATTACTACTGGGGGCAAACTCCTAGGGGGCATTACTACTGGGGGCAAACTACTGGGGGGCATCTACTGGGGCAAACTACTGGGGGACATTATTACTGGGGGTCAACTACAAAGGGGCTAACTACTGGGGGCATACTACAGGAGGGCATTACTACTGGGGGCATACTACAGGAGGGCATTACTACTGGCGGTGTAACTACAGGGGCATTACTACTGGCAGCTTAACTACAGAGGCATTACTACTGGCGGCTTAACTACAGAGGCATTACTACTTGGGGGCTAAACTACAGGAGGGGCAAACTACTGGGGGCATAACTACAGGGGCCAAACTACTGGGGGATAACTACAGGGGCCAAACTACTGGGGGCATTACTACTGGGGGCTAAACTACAAGTGGGGCATAACTACAGGGGCTAAACTACAAGGGGGCATAACTACAGGGGCTAAACTACAATGGGGCAAACTACAGGGGGGCATTACCACTGGGAAGCTAAACTAAAGGGGGGGGTAAACTACTGGGGTCATAACTGCAGGGGCATTACCACTGGGGGCATAACTACTAGGGCGCTAAATGACTGCGGGCATTGCTACAGGCAACATTACTACTGGGGGCAATACGGGCATTGCATAAGGGGCACCACTACTATGGGGTCTATATAAGGGGCACTACCAGTACAGTGGACATTGCATAATGAGCGCTACAACTGTGGGCGTTGTATAAGAAGCGCCACCTCACATGCACCGAAGCCGCACGCAAATGTACTTGCCCCTTCTATGGTGCCCCCCCTATCATTTTCTTCTGGATCCGCCCCTGATCTCATGTGACAATGGGCCTGACCCAGAGGCGCACGCAGTGACAATGATGCATGCAGTTGGCCGATGGTCTGTGTGTTTGTCGGAGTTGCACAGCGCATGGGTCCAGATTGCAACAACACAGAGACGCAGATGTCAGTGGGAGGTAACGGGGGCGGCTCAGCAGATGCGGCGTGTTGCGGACATGTCTCTAACAGCTGCTGTGTCAAAATACGCAGTCGCTCACACAGGGGGCCATGATCAGAGAGACTGTACCTGTCATAGGGCTGCTGCCAGTTTCCATGGTGCATATAAAGATGCACAGAGTGCCTGATTCAGAGGTGGGGGTTAATGCAGCTGTGATTTAGCTTATATGCCGCTGCCAATGGAAGTCATAGAGATGCCCCCTGGCTGCGGCGCTAATCTGCAGCTTTGCATATTAGGATGCACCATCGGTCACACCAGTGGCGGAACAAGCAAGCGGTGGGCCCAGGTGCGACAAAATGCTTTGGGCCCCCCCCCCCCCCCCCATCCAAGTCCACCCCAGGGGCAGTGCGCGCCGTAGGCGCGCGCAAAAATACATAGTGGCGTGGCTTCGTGGGGAAGGGGTGTGGCCACAAAATAATACCAACACAGTAGTCTCCATTATTCAAATTACGCCGCACAGTAGCACCACTACACCAGGTAGAGACCCTTTTACACCTTACAGCGAACAGATTCCTCTTTTTACACATTACAGCAGACAGCGTGCCCTTTTTACACATAACGGCAGACCGCGTGCCCTTGTTACACATTACGGCAGACAGCGTGCCCTTTTTACACATTACAGCAGACAGCGTGCCCTTGTTACACATAGCGGCAGACAGCGTGCCCTTTTTACACATTACGGCAGACAGCGTGCCCTTGTTACACATTACGGCAGACCGCGTGCCCTTGTTACACATTACGGCAGACAGCGTGCCCTTGTTACACATTACGGCAGACAGCGTGCCCTTGTTACACATTACGGCAGACAGCGTCCCCATTTTTACACATTACGGCAGACAGCGTGCCCTTGTTACACATTACGGCAGACAGCGTCCCCATTTTTACACATTACGGCAGGCAGATTCCCCATTTTTACACATAGCAGCAGGCAGATTCCCCATTTTTACACATAGCGTCAGGCAGTCCCCCTGTTTTACACATAGCGTCAGGCAGTCCCCCTTTTTTACACATTACGGCAGGCAGATTCCCCTTTTTACACATTGCGTCGGGCAGATTACCCCTTTTTACACATAGCGGCAGGCAGTCCCCCATTTTTACACATTGCGGCAGGCTGATTCCCCCTTTTTACACATTGCGGCAGGCAGTCCCCCCTTTTTACACATTGCGGCAGGTAGTCCCCCCTTTTTACACATTGCGGCAGGCAGTCCCCCCTTTTTACACATTGCTGCAGGCAGTCCCCCCTTTTTACACATTGCTGCAGGCAGTCCCCCCTTTTTACACATTGCGGCAGGTATGCCCCCCTTTTTACACATTGCGGCAGGTAGTCCCCCATTTTTACACAGTGCGGCAGGTAGTCCCCCATTTTTACACAGTGCGGCAGGTAGTCCCCCATTTTTACACATTGCGGCAGGCAGGCACAAGAAAGAAGGAAAGAAGGAAAGAAGGAAAGAAAGAAAGAAAGAAAGAAAGAAAGAAAGAAAGAAGAATTATACTTACCCTCTCCGCTGGCTCAGGCTCCTCGGTGCAGCGTCAGAGACGATTCCCGGGCTGGAGAGAAGGAGGAGGAGGGAGGCTGAGAAGGGAGCCGCAGCAGCGCTGTGTTACTGGTGGAGGCGCTGCTGCTGCTGCCCCTCTGCTTCCCTATAGGCTGTTCTCGGAAGACAGCCTATAGGGAAGCAGAGGGGCAGCAGCAGCAGCGCCTCCACCAGTAACAAAGCGCTGCTGCGGCTCCCTTCTCAGCCTCCCTCCTCCTCCTTCCCCCGTCTGTAGTACCGCTGCTCCTCTCCTCTCCTCTCTTCGCCGGGCGGCTGTGCGCTGCGGGCAGCGGTTGCCCGCAGCGCACAGCGGCATGTAATGAGTCAGTTTGACTCATTACATGCTTGGGCCCCTGGACAGAGGCGGGCCCCAGTGCAGTGCACTGCCTGCACTGCCGGTAGTTCCGCCTCTGGGTCACACCATCAAACACTGCACCAGCCCAAGAGAGGCGCAGAATATGTATCTGAACATGGGCACCAAAATCAGTGCAACTAATGTAGCAGTTACTGTTAGGCGCGGAGGTGCTCCCGCTCTCTGACAGAGCAGCGGTCATGGCCGCCGCGCCTCTCTTCTTGTTTCTTCTGCACGGCGCCTAGCAACGCCGGGACGCAAGGCGCGCGCTAGCCGACGGCTCCCTGGCAACGCTAGGACGCCGTGCGTGCAGGGCCGCCGGGTCCTTAGCAACGGGGACACCACAGGCGGACCGCGTTCCCCGTTGCACTAATCAGCATTCACCTGTTTTCCCCTGCTCGTGCAGCAAAGCAGCTGCACGACATTTGTTCATTAGGCTCTGTGTTCCTATTGGAGGGTTCCCTGTTATATGCCTCCTCAGTGCCTCACACTAACGCCGGTGATAGCTTCCCGCATGCTGCTCATGTTTGGTGAACGTCTGTTCTTGGTCTGCCGTATCCGGTCCGTCCTGCTCCCTGAGTTCCTGTATCTTGGAGTTCGTTAGCCGGTCCCGGGAATCCTTCTGGTCCTCATTTACCTGTGGCTGTCGGTTGGGGTTCTCACCCGGTTTCGTGAGTGGCGGCCTTGCCGCGTGTTGCGGCCTAGGCCGCTTTAGTATTGTTTTTTGTACTGGAGCATTTGCAGAGGTTTCCGCTTCCATTGTCCTCCCCGGAACTCCGCGGTGCCGTGTAGGGGAGTGGACAAGTGGTATCTTTTGGTTGTTCTTTTCCTTGGCGGTAAGCCGCGCATACTTTTAGTTTTAGGTTAGCCAGTAGCCCCTGGCCTTGTTGTTTCAGTTAGAGGGCCCCTTGTTATTACCCTGTCTCAGTTCACCCTTTGTCTCTCCTTAAGACCTGAGGGGGCATCGGAGTTGGGCAGACTTAATCCGCCCTTCAAATGCGGCTGCCATGGGCCCAAGAAACCATAGTCTCGCAAGAGTGAATTGACAGCACGGGTAAAACAACGGAGGTAGGGTGCCAGGGGCTATTCCCATTCCGTTTCCCTTTCCCAGCATTACGCCCTGCTGCTCCGGACTACTATATAAGATCTCCTGGTCCTGAGCATCCGGGTCGTAACAGTTACTGGGCACAATATGGCATCGTCCAGCTTACCACCCTCTACCTCCCAGGGAGACCCACTGACATTGCCTCTCTCTATAACTAAATATGTTCTGCGTTCCCCGGCGGTTAACCATCGGGGTACATGCAGAGTGCGACTCCGAGAACATCGGCCACATGCGTCCGATGCCACAACAGCGTCCACCTCTGTACTGTAGCAGGCTCAGAGATGCAGTTACACTGCAGCAATATGCTACAAGCGGGCGTCTCAGTGTTGGGATAATGAGCTGTAGCATCAGCGTAAGACACATCGGCTTCTGCGCACACCTCTGTATCACCCACACTGTATTCCTGTCCCACTCACACAGCCACAGACTATGTATATATACAGTATCAGCAACTGCCCCTCCCGCCTGTGCAGTGTGCCAGCAATCTCCCAATACATATCTATATACAGCCAGACTCTATAGCGCACAGGGTATATACAGCCGGCCTCTACAGTGCACAGGACGTATACAGCCGGCCTCTACAGCGCACAGGGTATATACAGCCGGCCTCTACAACGCACAGTACGTATACAGCCGACCTCTACAGCCACAGGGTATATACAGCCGGCCTCTACAACGCACAGTACGTATACAGCCGGCCTCTACAGCACACAGGACGTATACAGCCGGCCTCTACAGCCACAGGGTATCTACAGACAGCCTCTATAGCCACAGGGTATATACAGCCGGCCTTTACAGCCACAGGGTATATACAGCCGGCCTCTACAGCCACAGGGTATATACAGCCGGCCTCTATAGCGCACAGGGTATATACAGCCAGCCTCTACAGTGCACAGGGCATATACAGCCAGCCTCTACAGTGCACAGGACGTATACAGCCGGCCTCTACAGCGCACAGGGTGTATACAGCCGGCCTCTACAGCGCACAGGGTGTATACAGCCGGCCTCTACAGCCACAGGGTATATACAGACAGCCTCTATAGCCACAGGGTATATACAGCCGGCCTCTACAGCCACAGGGTATATACAGCCGGCCTCTATAGCCACAGGGTATATACAGCCGGCCTCTATAGCGCACAGGGTATATACAGCCGGCATCTATAGCGCACAGGGCTTATACAGCCGGTGTCTCCAGCGCAGAGGGTATATACAGCCGGCCTCTACAGCGCACAGGGTATATACAGCCGGCCTCTATAGCGCACAGGGTATATACAGCCGGCCTATACAGCTTACAGGGCTTATACAGCCAGCCTCTACAGTGCAAAGGGTATATACAGCCGGCCTCTACAGCGCACAGGGATTATACAGCCGGCCTCTACAGCGCACAGGGTATATACAGCCGGCCTCTACAGTGCACAGAGCATATACAGCCGGCCTCTATAGCGCACAGGGTATATACAGCTGGCCTCTACAGCGCACAGGGTATATACAGCTGGACTCTACAGCCTACAGGGTATATACAGACGGCCTCTACAGTGCACAGAGCATATACAGCCGGCCTCTATAGCGCACAGGGTATATACATCCGGCCTCTACAGTGCACAGGCTATATACAGCCGGCCTCTACAGTGCACAGGGTATATACAGCCGGCCTCTACAGCACACAGGGCGTATACAGCTGGCCTCTATATCGCACAGGGTATATACAGCCGGTCTCTACAGCGCACAGGGTACATACAGCCGGCCTCTACAGTGCACAGGGCGTATAAAGCTGGCCTCTATAGTGCACAGGGTGTATACAGCCGGCCCCTACAGCGCACTGTTTATATACAGCCGGCCTCTACAGTGCACAGGGTATATACAGCCGGCCTCTACAGCCTACAGGGTATATACAGCCGGCCTCTACAGCCACAGGGTATATACAGCCGGCCTCCATAGCCACAGGGTATATACAGCCGGCCTCTACAGCGCACAGGGTATATACAGCCGGCCTCTACAGCCTACAGGGTATATACAGCTGGCCTCTACAGCCACAGGGTATATACAGCCGGCCTCTATAGCCACAGGGTATATACAGCCGGCCTCTCCAGCGCAGAGGGTATATACAGCCGGCCTCTATAGCGCACAGGGTATATACAGCCGGCCTCTATAGCGCACAGGGTATATACAGCCGGCCTATACAGCTCACAGGGCTTATACAGCCGGCCTCTGCAGTGCACAGGGTATATACAGCCGGCCTCTACAGCGCAAAGGGCTTATATAGCCGGCCTCTACAGCGCACAGGGTATATACAGCCGGCCTCTACAGCGCACAGGGTACATACAGCCGGCCACTACAGCGCACTGGGCATATACAGCCGGCCTCTACAGCGAAAAGGGTATATACATCCGGCCTCTACAGTGCACAGAGCATATACAGCTTGCCTCTATAGCGCACAGGGTATATACAGCTGGCCTCTACAGCGCACAGGGTATATACAGCCGGCCTCTACAGCCTACAGGGTATATACAGCCGGCCTCTACAGTGCACAGAGCATATACAGCCGGCCTCTATAGCGCACAGGGTAAATACAGCCGGCCTCTACAGTGCACAGGGTATATACAGCCGGCCTCTACAGTGCACAGGGTATATACAGCCGGCCTCTACAGCGCACAGGGCGTATACAGCTGGCCTCTATAGCGCACAGGGTATATACAGCCGGTCTCTACAGCGCACAGGGTACATACAGCCGGCCTCTACAGTGCACAGGGCGTATAAAGCTGGCCTCTATAGTGCACAGGGTGTATACAGCCGGCCTCTACAGCGCACTGGGTATATAGAGCCGGCCTCTACAGCCCACAGGGTATATACAGCCGGCCTCTACAGCCTACAGGGTATATACAGCCGGCCTCTAAAGCCACAGGGTATATACAGCCGGCCTCTATAGCCACAGGGTATATACAGCCGGCCTCTATAGCGCACAGGGTATATACAGCCGGCCTCTATAGCGCACAGGGCTTATACAGTCAGCCTCTCCAGCGCATAGGGTATATACAGCCGGCCTCTATAGCGCACAGGGTATATACAGACAGCCTCTATAGCCACAGGGTATATACAGCCGGCCTCTACAGCCACAGGGTATATACAGCCGGCCTCTATAGCCACAGGGTATATACAGCCGGCCTCTATAGCGCACAGGGTATATACAGCCGGCCTCTATAGCGCACAGGGTATATACAGCCGGCATCTATAGCGCACAGGGCTTATACAGCCGGCGTCTCCAGCGCAGAGGGTATATACAGCCGGCCTCTACAGCGCACAGGGTATATACAGCCGGCCTCTATAGCGCACAGGGTATATACAGCCGGCCTATACAGCTTACAGGGCTTATACAGCCGGCCTCTACAGTGCAAAGGGTATATACAGCCGGCCTCTACAGCGCTCAGGGATTATACAGCCGGCCTCTACAGCTCACAGGGTACATACAGCCGGCCACTACAGCGCACAGGGCATATACAGCCGGCCTCTACAGCGCACAGGGTATATACAGCCGGCCTCTACAGTGCACAGAGCATATACAGCCGGCCTCTATAGCGCACAGGGCATATACAGCTGGCCACTACAGCGCACAGGGTATATACAGCTGGCCTCTACAGCCTACAGGGTATATACAGCCGGCCTCTACAGTGCACAGAGCATATACAGCCGGCCTCTATAGCGCACAGGGTATATACATCCGGCCTCTACAGTGCACAGGGTATATACAGCCGGCCTCTACAGTGCACAGGGTATATACAGCCGGCCTCTACAGTGCACAGGGCATATACAGCTGGCCTCTATAGCGCACAGGGTATATACAGCCGGTCTCTACAGCGCACAGGGTACATACAGCCGGCCTCTACAGTGCACAGGGCGTATAAAGCTGGCCTCTATAGTGCACAGGGTGTATACAGCCGGCCTCTAAAGCGCACTGTTTATATACAGCCGGCCTCTACAGCGCAAAGGGTATATACAGCCGGCCTCTACAGCCTACAGGGTATATACAGCCGGCCTCTACAGCCACAGGATATATACAGCCGGCCTCCATAGCCACAGGGTATATACAGCCGGCCTCTACAGCGCACAGGGTATATACAGCCGGCCTCTACAGCCTACAGGGTATATACAGCCGGCCTCTACAGCCACAGGGTATATACAGCCAGCCTCTATAGCCACAGGGTATATACAGCCGGCCTCTACAGCGCACAGGGCTTATACAGCCGGCCTCTCCAGCGCAGAGGGTATATACAGCCGGCCTCTATAGCGCACAGGGTATATACAGCCGGCCTCTACAGCGCACAGGGTATATACAGCCGGCCTCTACAACGCACAGTACGTATACAGCCGGCCTCTACAGCCACAGGGTATATACAGCCGGCCTCTACAACGCACAGTACGTATACAGCCGGCCTCTACGGCGCACAGGACGTATACAGCCGGCCTCTACAGCCACAGGGTATCTACAGACAGCCTCTATAGGCACAGGGTATATACAGCCGGCCTTTACAGCCACAGGGTATATACAGCCGGCCTCTATAGCCACAGGGTATATACAGCCGGCCCTTATAGCGCACAGGGTATATACAGCCGGCCTCTACAGTGCACAGGGCATATACAGCCAGCCTCTACAGTGCACAGGACGTATACAGCCGGCCTCTACAGCGCACAGGGTGTATACAGCCGGCCTCTACAGCGCACAGGGTGTATACAGCCGGCCTCTACAGCGCACAGGGTATATACAGACAGCCTCTATAGCCACAGGGTATATACAGCCGGCCTCTACAGCCACAGGGTATATACAGCCGGCCTCTATAGCCACAGGGTATATACAGCCGGCTTCTATAGCGCACAGGGTATATACAGCCGGCATCTATAGCGCACAGGGCTTATACAGCCGGTGTCTCCAGCGCAGAGGGTATATACAGCCGGCCTCTACAGCGCACAGGGTATATACAGCCGGCCTCTATAGCGCACAGGGTATATACAGCCGGCCTATACAGCTTACAGGGCTTATACAGCCGGCCTCTACAGTGCAAAGGGTATATACAGCCGGCCTCTACAGCGCACAGGGATTATACAGCCGGCCTCTACAGCGCACAGGGTATATACAGCCGGCCTCTACAGCTCACAGGGTACCTACAGCCGGCCACTACAGCGCACAGGGCATACACAGCCGGCCTCTACAGCGCACAGGGCGTATAAAGCTGTCCTCTATAGTGCACAGGGTGTATACAGCCGGCCTATACAGCTTACAGGGCTTATACAGCCGGCCTCTACAGTGCAAAGGGTATATACAGCCAGCCTCTACAGCGCACAGGGATTATACAGCCGGCCTCTACAGCGCACAGGGTATATACAGCCGGCCTCTACAGCTCACAGGGTACCTACAGCCGGCCACTACAGCGCACAGGGCATACACAGCCGGCCTCTACAGCGCACAGGGTATATACAGCCGGCCTCTACAGTGCACAGAGCATATACAGCCGGCCTCTATAGCGCACAGGGTATATACAGCTGGCCTCTACAGCGCACAGGGTATATACAGCTGGACTCTACAGCCTAAAGGGTATATACAGCCGGCCTCTGCAGTGCACAGAGCATATACAGCCGGCCTCTATAGCGCACAGGGTATATACATCCGGCCTCTACAGTGCACAGGCTATATACAGCCGGCCTCTACAGTGCACAGGGTATATACAGCCGGCCTCTACAGCACACAGGGCGTATACAGCTGGCCTCTATAGCGCACAGGGTATATACAGCCGGTCTCTACAGCGCACAGGGTACATACAGCCGGCCTCTACAGTGCACAGGGCGTATAAAGCTGTCCTCTATAGTGCACAGGGTGTATACAGCCGGCCCCTACAGCGCACTGTTTATATACAGCCGGCATCTACAGTGCACAGGGTATATACAGCCGGCCTCTACAGCCTACAGGGTATATACAGCCGGCCTCTACAGCCACAGGGTATATACAGCCGGCCTCCATAGCCACAGGGTATATACAGCCAGCCTCTACAGTGCACAGGGTATATACAGCCGGCCTCTACAGCCTACAGGGTATATACAGCTGGCCTCTACAGCCACAGGGTATATACAGCCGGCCTCTATAGCCACAGGGTATATACAACCGGCCTCTCCAGCGCAGAGGGTATATACAGCCGGCCTCTATAGCGCACAGGGTATATACAGCCGGCCTCTATAGCGCACAGGGTATATACAGCCGGCCTATACAGCTCACAGGGCTTATACAGCCGGCCTCTGCAGTGCACAGGGTATATACAGCCGGCCTCTACAGCGCAAAGGGCTTATATAGCCGGCCTCTACAGCGCACAGGGTATATACAGCCAGCCTCTACAGCGCACAGGGTACATACAGCCGGCCACTACAGCGCACTGGGCATATACAGCCGGCCTCTACAGCGAAAAGGGTATATACATCCGGCCTCTACAGTGCACAGAGCATATACAGCCTGCCTCTATAGCGCACAGGGTATATACAGCTGGCCTCTACAGCGCACAGGGTATATACAGCCGGCCTCTACAGCCTACAGGGTATATACAGCCGGCCTCTACAGTGCACAGAGCATATACAGCCGGCCTCTATAGCGCACAGGGTAAATACAGCCGGCCTCTACAGTGCACAGGGTATATACAGCCGGCCTCTACAGTGCACAGGGTATATACAGCCTGCCTCTATAGCGCACAGGGTATATACAGCCGGCCTATACAGCTTACAGGGCTTATACAGCCGGCCTCTACAGTGCAAAGGGTATATACAGCCGGCATCTATAGCGCACAGGGCTTATACAGCCGGCGTCTCCAGCGCAGAGGGTATATACAGCCGGCCTCTACAGCGCACAGGGTATATACAGCCGGCCTCTATAGCGCACAGGGTATATACAGCCGGCCTATACAGCTTACAGGGCTTATACAGCCGGCCTCTACAGTGCAAAGGGTATATACAGCCGGCCTCTACAGCGCTCAGGGATTATACAGCCGGCCTCTACAGCTCACAGGGTACATACAGCCGGCCACTACAGCGCACAGGCCATATACAGCCGGCCTCTACAGCGCACAGGGTATATACAGCCGGCCTCTACAGTGCACAGAGCATATACAGCCGGCCTCTATAGCGCACAGGGCATATACAGCTGGCCACTACAGCGCACAGGGTATATACAGCTGGCCTCTACAGCCTACAGGGTATATACAGCCGGCCTCTACAGTGCACAGAGCATATACAGCCGGCCTCTATAGCGCACAGGGTATATACATCCGGCCTCTACAGTGCACAGGGTATATACAGCCGGCCTCTACAGTGCACAGGGTATATACAGCCGGCCTCTACAGTGCACAGGGCATATACAGCTGGCCTCTATAACGCACAGGGTATATACAGCCGGTCTCTACAGCGCACAGGGTACATACAGCCGGCCTCTACAGTGCACAGGGCGTATAAAGCTGGCCTCTATAGTGCACAGGGTGTATACAGCCGGCCTCTAAAGCGCACTGTTTATATACAGCCGGCCTCTACAGCGCACAGGGTATATACAGCCGGCCTCTACAGCCTACAGGGTATATACAGCCGGCCTCTACAGCCACAGGATATATACAGCCGGCCTCCATAGCCACAGGGTATATACAGCGGGCCTCTACAGCGCACAGGGTATATACAGCCGGCCTCTACAGCCTACAGGGTATATACAGCCGGCCTCTACAGCCACAGGGTATATACAGCCGGCCTCTATAGCCACAGGGTATATACAGCCGGCCTCTACAGCGCACAGGGCTTATACAGCCGGCCTCTCCAGCGCAGAGGGTATATACAGCCGGCCTCTATAGCGCACAGGGTATATACAGACAGCCTCTATAGCCACAGGGTATATACAGCCGGCCTCTACAGCCACAGGGTATATACAGCCGGCCTCTATAGCCACAGGGTATATACAGCCGGCCACTACAGCGGACAGGGCATATACAGCCGGCCTCTACAGCGCACAGGGTATATACAGCCGGCCTCTACAGTGCACAGAGCATATACAGCCGGCCTCTATAGCGCACAGGGTATATACAGCTGGCCTCTACAGCGCACAGGGTATATACAGCTGGCCTCTACAGCCTACAGGGTATATACAGCCGGCCTCTACAGTGCACAGAGCATATACAGCCGGCCTCTATAGCGCACAGGGTATATACATCCGGCCTCTACAGTGCACAGGCTATATACAGCCGGCCTCTACAGTGCACAGGGTATATACAGCCGGCCTCTACAGTGCACAGGGCATATACAGCTGGCCTCTATAGCGCACAGGGTATATACAGCCGGTCTCTACAGCGCACAGGGTACATACAGCCGGCCTCTACAGTGCACAGTGCGTATAAAGCTGGCCTCTATAGTGCACAGGGTGTATACAGCCGGCCTCTAAAGCGCACTGTTTATATACAGCAGGCCTCTACAGCGCACAGGGTATATACAGCCGGCCTCTACAGCGTACAGGGTATATACAGCCGGCCTCTACAGCCACAGGATATATACAGCCGGCCTCCATAGCCACAGGGTATATACAGCCGGCCTCTACAGCGCACAGGGTATATACAGCCGGCCTCTACAGCCTACAGGGTATATACAGCCGGCCTCTACAGCCACAGGGTATATACAGCCGGCCTCTATAGCCACAGGGTATATACAGCCGGCCTCTACAGCGCACAGGGTATATACAGGTGGCCTCTACAGCGCACAGGGCTTATACAGCCGGCCTCTACAGCGCACAGGGTATATACAGCCGGCATCTATAGCCACAGGGTGTATACAGCCGGCCTCTACAGTGCACAGGGTATATACAGCTGGCCTCTATAGCGCACAGGGCTTATACAGCCGGCCTCTCCAGCGCAGAGGGTATGTACAGCCGGCCTCTATAGCGCACAGGGTATATACAGCCGGCCTCTATAGCGCACAGGGTATATACAGCCGGCCTCTATAGCGCACAGGGTATATACAGCCGGCCTATACAGCTCACAGGGCTTATACAGCCGGCCTCTGCAGTGCACAGGGTATATACAGCCGGCCTCTACAGCGCACAGGGCTTATACAGCCGGCCTCTACAGCGCACAGGGTATATACAGCCGGCCTCTACAGCGCACAGGGTACATACAGCCGGCCACTACAGCGCACTGGGCATATACAGCCGGCCTCTACAGCGAAAAGGGTATATACATCCGGCCTCTACAGTGCACAGAGCATATACAGCCTGCCTCTATAGCGCACAGGGTATATACAGCTGGCCTCTACAGCGCACAGGGTATATACAGCCGGCCTCTACAGCCTACAGGGTATATACAGCCGGCCTCTACAGTGCACAGAGCATATACAGCCGGCCTCTATAGCGCACAGGGTAAATACAGCCGGCCTCTACAGTGCACAGGGTATATACAGGCGGCCTCTACAGTGCACAGGGTATATACAGCCGGCCTCTACAGCGCACAGGGCGTATACAGCTGGCCTCTATAGCGCACAGGGTATATACAGCCGGTCTCTACAGCGCACAGGGTACATACAGCCGGCCTCTACAGTGCACAGGGCGTATAAAGCTGGCCTCTATAGTGCACAGGGTGTATACAGCCGGCCTCTACAGCGCACTGGGTATATAGAGCCGGCCTCTACAGCCCACAGGGTATATACAGCCGGCCTCTACAGCCAACAGGGTATATACAGCCGGCCTCTAAAGCCACAGGGTATATACAGCCGTCCTCTATAGCCACAGGGTATATACAGCCGGCCTCTATAGCGCACAGGGTATATACAGCCGGCCTCTATAGCGCACAGGGCTTATACAGTCAGCCTCTCCAGCGCAGAGGGTATATACAGCCGGCCTCTATAGCGCACAGGGTATATACAGACAGCCTCTATAGCCACAGGGTATATACAGCCGGCCTCTACAGCCACAGGGTATATACAGCCGGCCTCTATAGCCACAGGGTATATACAGCCGGCCTCTATAGCGCACAGGGTATATACAGCCGGCCACTATAGCGCACAGGGTATATACAGCCGGCATCTATAGCGCACAGGGCTTATACAGCCGGCGTCTCCAGCGCAGAGGGTATATACAGCCGGCCTCTACAGCGCACAGGGTATATACAGCCGGCCTCTATAGCGCACAGGGTATATACAGCCGGTCTCTACAGCGCACAGGGTACATACAGCCGGCCTCTACAGTGCACAGGGCGTATAAAGCTGGCCTCTATAGTGCACAGGGTGTATACAGCCGGCCTCTACAGCGCACTGGGTATATAGAGCCGGCCTCTACAGCCCACAGGGTATATACAGCCGGCCTCTACAGCCAACAGGGTATATACAGCCGGCCTCTAAAGCCACAGGGTATATACAGCCGTCCTCTATAGCCACAGGGTATATACAGCCGGCCTCTATAGCGCACAGGGTATATACAGCCGGCCTCTATAGCGCACAGGGCTTATACAGTCAGCCTCTCCAGCGCAGAGGGTATATACAGCCGGCCTCTATAGCGCACAGGGTATATACAGACAGCCTCTATAGCCACAGGGTATATACAGCCGGCCTCTACAGCCACAGGGTATATACAGCCGGCCTCTATAGCCACAGGGTATATACAGCCGGCCTCTATAGCGCACAGGGTATATACAGCCGGCCTCTATAGCGCACAGGGTATATACAGCCGGCATCTATAGCGCACAGGGCTTATACAGCCGGCGTCTCCAGCGCAGAGGGTATATACAGCCGGCCTCTACAGCGCACAGGGTATATACAGCCGGCCTCTATAGCGCACAGGGTATATACAGCCGGCCTCTACAGCGCTCAGGGATTATACAGCCGGCCTCTACAGCTCACAGGGTACATACAGCCGGCCACTACAGCGCACAGGGCATATACAGCCGGCCTCTACAGCGCACAGGGTATATACAGCCGGCCTCTACAGTGCACAGAGCATATACAGCCGGCCTCTATAGCGCACAGGGCATATACAGCTGGCCACTACAGCGCACAGGGTATATACAGCTGGCCTCTACAGCCTACAGGGTATATACAGCCGGCCTCTACAGTGCACAGAGCATATACAGCCGGCCTCTATAGCGCACAGGGTATATACAGCTGGCCTCTACAGCCTACAGGGTATATACATCCGGCCTCTACAGTGCACAGGGTATATACAGCCGGCCTCTACAGTGCACAGGGCATATACAGCTGGCCTCTATAGCGCACAGGGTATATACAGCCGGTCTCTACAGCGCACAGGGTACATACAGCCGGCCTCTACAGTGCACAGGGCGTATAAAGCTGGCCTCTATAGTGTACAGGGTGTATACAGCCGGCCTCTAAAGCGCACTGTTTATATACAGCCGGCCTCTACAGCGCAAAGGGTATATACAGCCGGCCTCTACAGCCTACAGGGTATATACAGCCGGCCTCTATAGCCACAGGATATATACAGCCGGCCTCCATAGCCACAGGGTATATACAGCCGGCCTCTATAGCGCACAGGGTATATACAGCCGGCCTCTACAGCCTACAGGGTATATACAGCTGGCCTCTACAGCCACAGGGTATATACAGCCAGCCTCTATAGCCACAGGGTATATACAGCCGGCCTCTACAGCGCACAGGGCTTATACAGCCGGCCTCTCCAGCGCAGAGGGTATATACAGCCGGCCTCTATAGCGCACAGGGTATATACAGCCGGCCTCTACAGCGCACAGGGTATATACAGCTGGCCTCTACAACGCACAGTACGTATACAGCCGGCCTCTACAGCCACAGGGTATATACAGCCGGCCTCTACAACGCACAGTACGTATACAGCCGGCCTCTACAGCGCACAGGACGTATACAGCCGGCCTCTACAGCCACAGGGTATCTACAGACAGCCTCTATAGCCACAGGGTATATACAGCCGGCCTTTACAGCCACAGGGTATATACAGCCGGCCTCTATAGCCACAGGGTATATACAGCCGGCCTCTATAGCGCACAGGGTATATACAGCCGGCCTCTACAGTGCACAGGGCATATACAGCCAGCCTCTACAGTGCACAGGACGTATACAGCCGGCCTCTACAGCGCACAGGGTGTATACAGCCGGCCTCTACAGCGCACAGGGTGTATACAGCCGGCCTCTACAGCCACAGGGTATATACAGACAGCCTCTATAGCCACAGGGTATATACAGCCGGCCTCTACAGCCACAGGGTATATACAGCCGGCCTCTATAGCCACAGGGTATATACAGCCGGCTTCTATAGCGCACAGGGTATATACAGCCGGCATCTATAGCGCACAGGGCTTATACAGCCGGTGTCTCCAGCGCAGAGAATATATACAGCCGGCCTCTACAGCGCACAGGGTATATACAGCCGGCCTCTATAGCGCACAGGGTATATACAGCCGGCCTATACAGCTTACAGGGCTTATACAGCCGGCCTCTACAGTGCAAAGGGTATATACAGCCGGCCTCTACAGCGCACAGGGATTATACAGCCGGCCTCTACAGCGCACAGGGTATATAAAGCCGGCCTCTACAGCTCACAGGGTACCTACAGCCGGCCACTACAGCGCACAGGGCATACACAGCCGGCCTCTACAGTGCACAGGGTATATACAGCCGGCCTCTACAGTGCACAGAGCATATACAGCCGGCCTCTATAGCGCACAGGGTATATACAGCTGGCCTCTACAGCGCACAGGGTATATACAGCTGGACTCTACAGCCTACAGGGTTTATACAGCCGGCCTCTGCAGTGCACAGAGCATATACAGCCGGCCTCTATAGCGCACAGGGTATATACATCCGGCCTCTACAGTGCACAGGCTATATACAGCCGGCCTCTACAGTGCACAGGGTATATACAGCCGGCCTCTACAGCACACAGGGCTTATACAGCTGGCCTCTATAGCGCACAGGGTATATACAGCCGGTCTCTACAGCGCACAGGGTACATACAGCCGGCCTCTACAGTGCACAGGGCGTATAAAGCTGTCCTCTATAGTGCACAGGGTGTATACAGCCGGCCCCTACAGCGCACTGTTTATATACAGCCGGCCTCTACAGTGCACAGGGTATATACAGCCGGCCTCTACAGCCTACAGGGTATATACAGCCGGCCTCTACAGCCACAGGGTATATACAGCCGGCCTCCGTAGCCACAGGGTATATACAGCCAGCCTCTACAGCGCACAGGGTATATACAGCCGGCCTCTACAGCCTACAGGGTATATACAGCTGGCCTCTACAGCCACAGGGTATATACAGCCGGCCTCTATAGCCACAGGGTATATACAACCGGCCTCTCCAGCGCAGAGGGTATATACAGCCGGCCTCTATAGCGCACAGGGTATATACAGCCGGCCTCTATAGCGCACAGGGTATATACAGCCGGCCTATACAGCTCACAGGGCTTATACAGCCGGCCTCTGCAGTGCACAGGGTATATACAGCCGGCCTCTACAGCGCAAAGGGCTTATATAGCCGGCCTCTACAGCGCACAGGGTATATACAGCCAGCCTCTACAGCGCACAGGGTACATACAGCCGGCCACTACAGCGCACTGGGCATATACAGCCGGCCTCTACAGCGAAAAGGGTATATACATCCGGCCTCTACAGTGCACAGAACATATACAGCCTGCCTCTATAGCGCACAGGGTATATACAGCTGGCCTCTACAGCGCACAGGGTATATACAGCCGGCCTCTACAGCCTACAGGGTATATACAGCCGGCCTCTACAGTGCACAGAGCATATACAGACGGCCTCTATAGCGCACAGGGTAAATACAGCCGGCCTCTACAGTGCACAGGGTATATACAGCCGGCCTCTACAGTGCACAGGGTATATACAGCAGGCCTCTATAGCGCACAGGGTATATACAGCCGGCCTATACAGCTTACAGGGCTTATACAGCCGGCCTCTACAGTGCAAAGGGTATATACAGCCGGCATCTATAGCGCACAGGGCTTATACAGCCGGCGTCTCCAGCGCAGAGGGTATATACAGCCGCCTCTACAGCGCACAGGGTATATACAGCCGGCCTCTATAGCGCACAGGGTATATACAGCCGGCCTATACAGCTTACAGGGCTTATACAGCCGGCCTCTACAGTGCAAAGGGTATATACAGCCGGCCTCTACAGCGCTCAGGGATTATACAGCCGGCCTCTACAGCTCACAGGGTACATACAGCCGGCCACTACAGCGCACAGGGCATATACAGCCGGCCTCTACAGCGCACAGGGTATATACAGCCGGCCTCTACAGTGCACAGAGCATATACAGCCGGCCTCTATAGCGCACAGGGCATATACAGCTGGCCACTACAGCGCACAGGGTATATACAGCTGGCCTCTACAGCCTACAGGGTATATACAGCCGGCCTCTACAGTGCACAGAGCATATACAGCCGGCCTCTATAGCGCACAGGGTATATACATCCGGCCTCTACAGTGCACAGAGTATATACAGCCGGCCTCTACAGTGCACAGGGTATATACAGCCGGCCTCTACAGTGCACAGGGCATATACAGCTGGCCTCTATAACGCACAGGGTATATACAGCCGGTCTCTACAGCGCACAGGGTACATACAGCCGGCCTCTACAGTGCACAGGGCGTATAAAGCTGGCCTCTATAGTGCACAGGGTGTATACAGCCGGCCTCTAAAGCGCACTGTTTATATACAGCCGGCCTCTACAGCGCACAGGGTATATACAGCCGGCCTCTACAGCCTACAGGGTATATATAGCCGGCCTCTAAAGCCACAGGATATATACAGCCGGCCTCCATAGCCACAGGGTATATACAGCCGGCCTCTACAGCGCACAGGGTATATACAGCCGGCCTCTACAGCCTACAGGGTATATACAGCCGGCCTCTACAGCCACAGGGTATATACAGCCGGCCTCTATAGCCACAGGGTATATACAGCCGGCCTCTACAGCGCACAGGGCTTATACAGCCGGCCTCTCCAGCGCAGAGGGTATATACAGCCGGCCTCTATAGCGCACAGGGTATATACAGCCGGCCTCTACAGCGCACAGGGTATATACAGCCGGCCTCTACAACGCACAGTACGTATACAGCCGGCCTCTACAGCCACAGGGTATATACAGCCGGCCTCTACAACGCACAGTACGTATACAGCCAGCCTCTACAGCGCACAGGACGTATACAGCCGGCCTCTACAGCCACAGGGTATCTACAGATAGCCTCTATAGCCACAGGGTATATACAGCCGGCCTTTACAGCCACAGGGTATATACAGCCGGCCTCTATAGCCACAGGGTATATACAGCCGGCCTCTATAGCGCACAGGGTATATACAGCCGGCCTCTACAGTGCACAGGGCATATACAGCCAGCCTCTACAGTGCACATGACGTATACAGCCGGCCTCTACAGCGCACAGGGTGTATACAGCCGGCCTCTACAGCGCACAGGGTGTATACAGCCGGCCTCTACAGCCACAGGGTATATACAGACAGCCTCTATAGCCACAGGGTATATACAGCCGGCCTCTACAGCCACAGGGTATATACAGCCGGCCTCTATAGCCACAGGGTATATACAGCCGGCTTCTATAGCGCACAGGGTATATACAGCCGGCATCTATAGCGCACAGGGCTTATACAGCCGGTGTCTCCAGCGCAGAGGGTATATACAGCCGGCCTCTACAGCGCACAGGGTATATACAGCCGGCCTCTATAGCGCACAGGGTATATACAGCCGGCCTATACAGCTTACAGGGCTTATACAGCCGGCCTCTACAGTGCAAAGGGTATATACAGCCGGCCTCTACAGCGCACAGGGATTATACAGCCGGCCTCTACAGCGCACAGGGTATATACAGCCGGCCTCTACAGCTCACAGGGTACCTACAGCCGGCCACTACAGCGCACAGGGCATACACAGCCGGCCTCTACAGCGCACAGGGTATATACAGCCGGCCTCTACAGTGCACAGAGCATATACAGCCGGCCTCTATAGCGCACAGGGTATATACAGCTGGCCTCTACAGCGCACAGGGTATATACAGCTGGACTCTACAGCCTACAGGGTATATACAGCCGGCCTCTACAGTGCACAGACCATATACAGCCGGCCTCTATAGCGCACAGGGTATATACATCCGGCCTCTACAGTGCACAGGCTATATACAGCCGGCCTCTACAGTGCACAGGGTATATACAGCTGGACTCTACAGCCTACAGGGTATATACAGCCGGCCTCTACAGTGCACAGAGCATATACAGCCGGCCTCTACAGCGCACAGGGTATATACATCCGGCCTCTACAGTGCACAGGCTATATACAGCGGGCCTCTACAGTGCACAGGGTATATACAGCCGGCCTCTACAGCACACAGGGCGTATACAGCTGGCCTCTATAGCGCACAGGGTATATACAGCCGGTCTCTACAGCGCACAGGGTACATACAGCCGGCCTCTACAGTGCACAGGGCATATAAAGCTGTCCTCTATAGTGCACAGGGTGTATACAGCCGGCCCCTACAGCGCACTGTTTATATACAGCCGGCCTCTACAGTGCACAGGGTATATACAGCCGGCCTCTACAGCCTACAGGGTATATACAGCCGGCCTCTACAGCCACAGGGTATATACAGCCGGCCTCCATAGCCACAGGGTATATACAGCCGGCCTCTACAGCGCACAGGGTATATACAGCCGGCCTCTACAGCCTACAGGGTATATACAGCTGGCCTCTACAGCCACAGGGTATATACAGCCGGCCTCTATAGCCACAGGGTATATACAGCCGGCCTCTCCAGCGCAGAGGGTATATACAGCCGGCCTCTATAGCGCACAGGGTATATACAGCCGGCCTCTATAGCGCACAGGGTATATACAGCCGGCCTATACAGCTCACAGGGCTTATACAGCCGGCCTATACAGCTCACAGGGCTTATACAGCCGGCCTCTGCAGTGCACAGGGTATATACAGCCGGCCTCTACAGCGCAAAGGGCTTATATAGCCGGCCTCTACAGCGCACAGGGTATATACAGCCAGCCTCTACAGCGCACAGGGTACATACAGCCGGCCACTACAGCGCACTGGGCATATACAGCCGGCCTCTACAGCGAAAAGGGTATATACATCCGGCCTCTACAGTGCACAGAGCATATACAGCCTGCCTCTATAGCGCACAGGGTATATACAGCTGGCCTCTACAGCGCACAGGGTATATACAGCCGGCCTCTACAGCCTACAGGGTATATACAGCCGGCCTCTACAGTGCACAGAGCATATACAGACGGCCTCTATAGCGCACAGGGTAAATACAGCCGGCCTCTACAGTGCACAGGGTATATACAGCCGGCCTCTACAGTGCACAGGGTATATACAGCAGGCCTCTATAGCGCACAGGGTATATACAGCCGGCCTATACAGCTTACAGGGCTTATACAGCCGGCCTCTACAGTGCAAAGGGTATATACAGCCGGCATCTATAGCGCACAGGGGTTATACAGCCGGCGTCTCCAGCGCAGAGGGTATATACAGCCGGCCTCTACAGCGCACAGGGTATATACAGCCGGCCTCTATAGCGCACAGGGTATATACAGCCGGCCTATACAGCGCACAGGGCTTATACAGCCGGCCTCTACAGTGCAAAGGGTATATACAGCCGGCCTCTACAGCGCTCAGGGATTATACAGCCGGCCTCTACAGCTCACAGGGTACATACAGCCGGCCACTACAGCGCACAGGGCATATACAGCCGGCCTCTACAGCGCACAGGGTATATACAGCCGGCCTCTACAGTGCACAGAGCATATACAGCCGGCCTCTATAGCGCACAGGGCATATACAGCTGGCCACTACAGCGCACAGGGTATATACAGCTGGCCTCTACAGCCTACAGGGTATATACAGCCGGCCTCTACAGTGCACAGAGCATATACAGCCGGCCTCTATAGCGCACAGGGTATATACATCCGGCCTCTACAGTGCACAGGGTATATACAGCCGGCCTCTACAGTGCACAGGGTATATACAGCCGGCCTCTACAGTGCACAGGGTATATACAGCCGGCCTCTACAGTGCACAGGGCATATACAGCTGGCCTCTATAACGCACAGGGTATATACAGCCGGTCTCTACAGCGCACAGGGTACATACAGCCGGCCTCTACAGTGCACAGGGCGTATAAAGCTGGCCTCTATAGTGCACAGGGTGTATACAGCCGGCCTCTAAAGCGCACTGTTTATATACAGCCGGCCTCTACAGCGCACAGGGTATATACAGCCAGCCTCTACAGCCTACAGGGTATATACAGCCGGCCTCTACAGCCACAGGATATATACAGCCGGCCTCCATAGCCACAGGGTATATACAGCCGGCCTCTACAGCGCACAGGGTATATACAGCCGGCCTCTACAGCCTACAGGGTATATACAGCCGGCCTCTACAGCCACAGGGTATATACAGCCGGCCTCTATAGCCACAGGGTATATACAGCCGGCCTCTACAGCGCACAGGGCTTATACAGCCGGCCTCTCCAGCGCAGAGGGTATATACAGCCGGCCTCTATAGCGCACAGGGTATATACAGCCGGCCTCTACAGCGCACAGGGTATATACAGCCGGCCTCTACAACGCACAGTACGTATACAGCCGGCCTCTACAGCCACAGGGTATATACAGCCGGCCTCTACAACGCACAGTACGTATACAGCCAGCCTCTACAGCGCACAGGACGTATACAGCCGGCCTCTACAGCCACAGGGTATCTACAGATAGCCTCTATAGCCACAGGGTATATACAGCCGGCCTTTACAGCCACAGGGTATATACAGCCGGCCTCTATAGCCACAGGGTATATACAGCCGGCCTCTATAGCGCACAGGGTATATACAGCCGGCCTCTACAGTGCACAGGGCATATACAGCCAGCCTCTACAGTGCACAGGACGTATACAGCCGGCCTCTACAGCGCACAGGGTGTATACAGCCGGCCTCTACAGCGCACAGGGTGTATACAGCCGGCCTCTACAGCCACAGGGTATATACAGACAGCCTCTATAGCCACAGGGTATATACAGCCGGCCTCTACAGCCACAGGGTATATACAGCCGGCCTCTATAGCCACAGGGTATATACAGCCGGCTTCTATAGCGCACAGGGTATATACAGCCGGCATCTATAGCGCACAGGGCTTATACAGCCGGTGTCTCCAGCGCAGAGGGTATATACAGCCGGCCTCTACAGCGCACAGGGTATATACAGCCGGCCTCTATAGCGCACAGGGTATATACAGCCGGCCTATACAGCTTACAGGGCTTATACAGCCGGCCTCTACAGTGCAAAGGGTATATACAGCCGGCCTCTACAGCGCACAGGGATTATACAGCCGGCCTCTACAGCGCACAGGGTATATACAGCCGGCCTCTACAGCTCACAGGGTACCTACAGCCGGCCACTACAGCGCACAGGGCATACACAGCCGGCCTCTACAGCGCACAGGGTATATACAGCCGGCCTCTACAGTGCACAGAGCATATACAGCCGGCCTCTATAGCGCACAGGGTATATACAGCTGGCCTCTACAGCGCACAGGGTATATACAGCCGGCCTCTACAGTGCACAGAGCATATACAGCCGGCCTCTATAGCGCACAGGGTATATACAGCTGGCCTCTACAGCGCACAGGGTATATACAGCTGGACTCTACAGCCTACAGGGTATATACAGCCGGCCTCTACAGTGCACAGACCATATACAGACGGCCTCTATAGCGCACAGGGTATATACATCCGGCCTCTACAGTGCACAGGCTATATACAGCCGGCCTCTACAGTGCACAGGGTATATACAGCTGGACTCTACAGCCTACAGGGTATATACAGCCGGCCTCTACAGTGCACAGAGCATATACAGCCGGCCTCTACAGCGCACAGGGTATATACATCCGGCCTCTACAGTGCACAGGCTATATACAGCGGGCCTCTACAGTGCACAGGGTATATACAGCCGGCCTCTACAGCACACAGGGCGTATACAGCTGGCCTCTATAGCGCACAGGGTATATACAGCCGGTCTCTACAGCGCACAGGGTACATACAGCCGGCCTCTACAGTGCACAGGGCATATAAAGCTGTCCTCTATAGTGCACAGGGTGTATACAGCCGGCCCCTACAGCGCACTGTTTATATACAGCCGGCCTCTACAGTGCACAGGGTATATACAGCCGGCCTCTACAGCCTACAGGGTATATACAGCCGGCCTCTACAGCCACAGGGTATATACAGCCGGCCTCCATAGCCACAGGGTATATACAGCCGGCCTCTACAGCGCACAGGGTATATACAGCCGGCCTCTACAGCCTACAGGGTATATACAGCTGGCCTCTACAGCCACAGGGTATATACAGCCGGCCTCTATAGCCACAGGGTATATACAGCCGGCCTCTCCAGCGCAGAGGGTATATACAGCCGGCCTCTATAGCGCACAGGGTATATACAGCCGGCCTCTATAGCGCACAGGGTATATACAGCCGGCCTATACAGCTCACAGGGCTTATACAGCCGGCCTATACAGCTCACAGGGCTTATACAGCTGGCCTCTGCAGTGCACAGGGTATATACAGCCGGCCTCTACAGCGCAAAGGGCTTATATAGCCGGCCTCTACAGCGCACAGGGTATATACAGCCAGCCTCTACAGCGCACAGGGTACATACAGCCGGCCACGACAGCGCACTGGGCATATACAGCCGGCCTCTACAGCGAAAAGGGTAAATACATCCGGCCTCTACAGTGCACAGAGCATATACAGCCTGCCTCTATAGCGCACAGGGTATATACAGCTGGCCTCTACAGCGCACAGGGTATATACAGCCGGCCTCTACAGCCTACAGGGTATATACAGCCGGCCTCTACAGTGCACAGAGCATATACAGCCGGCCTCTATAGCGCACAGGGTAAATACAGCCGGCCTCTACAGTGCACAGGGTATATACAGCCGGCCTCTACAGTGCACAGGGTATATACAGCCGGCCTCTACAGCGCACAGGGCGTATACAGCTGGCCTCTATAGCGCACAGGGTATATACAGCCGGTCTCTACAGCGCACAGGGTACATACAGCCGGCCTCTACAGTGCACAGGGCGTATAAAGCTGGCCTCTATAGTGCACAGGGTGTATACAGCCGGCCTCTACAGTGCACTGGGTATATAGAGCCGGCCTCTACAGCCCACAGGGTATATACAGCCGGCCTCTACAGCCTACAGGGTATATACAGCCGGCCTCTACAGCCTACAGGGTATATACAGCCGGCCTCTAAAGCCACAGGGTATATACAGCCGGCCTCTATAGCCACAGGGTATATACAGCCGGCCTCTATAGCGCACAGGGCTTATACAGTCAGCCTCTCCAGCGCAGAGGGTATATACAGCCGGCCTCTATAGCGCACAGGGTATATACAGACAGCCTCTATAGCCACAGGGTATATACAGACAGCCTCTACAGCCACAGGGTATATACAGCCGGCCTCTATAGCCACAGGGTATATACAGCCGGCCTCTATAGCGCACAGGTTATATACAGCCGGCCTCTATAGCGCACAGGGTATATACAGCCGGCATCTATAGCGCACAGGGCTTATACAGCCGGCGTCTCCAGCGCAGAGGGTATATACAGCCGGCCTCTACAGCGCACAGGGTATATACCGCCGGCCTCTATAGCGCACAGGGTATATACAGCCGGCCTATACAGCTTACAGGGCTTATACAGCCGGCCTCTACAGTGCAAAGGGTATATACAGCCGGCCTCTACAGCGCTCAGGGATTATACAGCCGGCCTCTACAGCTCACAGGGTACATACAGCCGGCCACTACAGCGCACAGGGCATATACAGCCGGCCTCTACAGCGCACAGGGTATATACAGCCGGCCTCTACAGTGCACAGAGCATATACAGCCGGCCTCTATAGCGCACAGGGCATATACAGCTGGCCACTACAGCGCACAGGGTATATACAGCTGGCCTCTACAGCTTACAGGGGTATATACAGCCGGCATCTACAGTGCACAGAGCATATACATGCTGGCCTCTATAGCGCACAGGGTATAATACATCCGGCCTCTACAAGTGCACAGGGTATATACAGCCGGCCTCTACAGTGCACAGGGTATATACAGCCGGCCTCTACAGTGCACAGGGCAAATACAGCTGGCCTCTATAGCGCACAGGGGTATATACAGCCGGTCTCTACAGCGCACAGGGTACATACAGCCGGCCTCAGACGGCCTAGTGCACAGGGCGTATAAAGCTGGCCTCTATAGTGCACAGGGTGTATACAGCCGGCCTCTAAAGCGCACTGTTTATATACAGCCGGCCTCTACAGCGCACAGGGTATATACAGCCGGCCTCTACAGCCTACAGGGTATATACAGCCGGCCTCTACAGCCACAGGATATATACAGCCGGCCTCCACAGCCACAGGGTATATACAGCCGGCCTCTACAGCGCACAGGGTATATACAGCCTGGCCTCTACAGCCTACAGGGTATATACAGCCGGCATCTACAGCCACAGGGTATATACAGCCAGCCTCTATAGCCACAGGGTATATACAGCCGGGCCTCTACAGCGCACAGGGCTTATACAGCCGGCCTCTCCAGCGCAGAGGGTATATACAGCCGGCCTCTATAGCGCACAGGGTATATACAGCCGGCCTCTATAGCGCACAGGGTATATACAGCCGGCCTCTATAGCGCACAGGGTATATACAGCCCGGCCTATACAGCTCACATGGCTTATACAGCCGGCATCTGCAGTGCACAGGGTATATACAGCCGGCCTCTACAACGCACAGGGCTTCATACAGCCGGCCTCTACAGCGCACAGGGTATATACAGCCGGCCTCTACAGCGCACAGGGTACATACAGCCGGCCACTACAGCGCACAGGGTATATACAGCCGGCCTCTACAGTGCACAGAGCATTTACAGCCTGCCTCTATAGCGCACAGGGTATATACAGCTGGCCTCTACAGCGCACAGGGTATATACAGCGGGCCTCTACAGCCTACAGGGTATATACAGCCGGCCTCTACAGAGCACAGAGCATATACAGCCGGGCCTCTATAGCGCACAGGGTATATACATCCGGCCTCTATAGCGCACAGGGTATATACATCCGGCCTCTACAGTGCACAGGGTATATACAGCCGGCCTCTACAGCGCCCAGGGCGTATACAGCTGGCCTCTATAGCGCACAGGGTATATACAGCCGATCTCTACAGCGCACAGGGTACATACAGCCGGCCTCTACAGCCCACAGGGTATATACAGCCGGCCTCTACAGCCTACAGGGTATATACAGCTGACCTCTAAAGCCACAGGGTATATACAGCCGGCCTCTATAGCCACAGGGTATATACAGCCGGCCTCTATAGCGCACAGGGTATATACAGCCGGCCTCTATAGCGCACAGGGCTTATACAGTCAGCCTCTCCAGCGCAGAGGGTATATACAGCCGGCCTCTATAGCGCACAGGGTATATACAGACAGCCTCTATAGCCACAGGGTATATACAGCCGGCCTCTACAGCCACAGGGTATATACAGCCGGCCTCTATATCCACAGGGTATATACAGCCGGCCTCTATAGCGCACAGGGTATATACAGCCGGCCTCTATAGCGCACAGGGTATATACAGCCGGCATCTATAGCGCACAGGGCTTATACAGCCGGCGTCTCCAGCGCAGAGGGTATATACAGCCGGCCTCTACAGCGCACAGGGTATATACAGCCGGCCTCTATAGCGCACAGGGTATATACAGCCGGCCTATACAGCTTACAGGGCTTATACAGCCGGCCTCTACAGTGCAAAGGGTATATACAGCCGGCCCTCTACAGTGCACAGGATTATACAGCCGGCCTCTACAGCGCACAGGGTATATACAGCCGGCTCTACAGCTCACAGGGTACATACAGCCGGCCACTACAGCGGACAGGGCATATACAGCCGGCCCTCTACAGCGCACAGGGTATATACAGCCGTCCTCTACAGTGCACAGAGCATATACAGCCGGCCTCTATAGCGCACAGGGTATATACAGCTGGCCTCTACAGCGCACAGGGTATATACAGCTGGCCTCTACAGCCTACAGGGTATATACAGCCGGCCTCTACAGTGCACAGAGCATATACAGCCGGCCTCTATAGCGCACAGGGTATATACATCCGGCCTCTACAGTGCACAGGGCTTATACAGCCGGCCTCTACAGTGCACAGGGTATATACAGCCGGCCTCTACAGCGCACAGGGCATATACAGCTGGCCTCTATAGCGCACAGGGTATATACAGCCGGTCTCTACAGCGCACAGGGTACATACAGCCGGCCTCTACAGTGCACAGTGCGTATAAAGCTGGCCTCTATAGTGCACAGGGTGTATACAGCCGGCCTCTAAAGCGCACTGTTTATATACAGCAGGCCTCTACAGCGCACAGGGTATATACAGCCGGCCTCTACAGCGTACAGGGTATATACAGCCGGCCTCTACAGCGACAGGATATATACAGCCGGCCTCCATAGCCACAGGGTATATACAGCCGGCCTCTACAGCGCACAGGGTATATACAGCCGGCCTCTACAGCCTACAGGGTATATACAGCCGGCCTCTACAGCCACAGGGTATATACAGCCGGCCTCTATAGCCACAGGGTATATACAGCCGGCCTCTACAGCGCACAGGGTATATACAGGTGGCCTCTACAGCGCAAAGGGCTTATACAGCCGGCCTCTACAGCGCACAGGGTATATACAGCCGGCATCTATAGCCACAGGGTGTATACAGCCGGCCTCTACAATGCACAGGGTATATACAGCTGGCCTCTATAGCGCACAGGGCTTATACAGCCGGCCTCTCCAGCGCAGAGGGTATGTACAGCCGGCCTCTATAGCGCACAGGGTATATACAGCCGGCCTCTATAGCGCACAGGGTATATACAGCCGGCCTCTATAGCGCACAGGGTATATACAGCCGGCCTATACAGCTCACAGGGCTTATACAGCCGGCCTCTGCAGTGCACAGGGTATATACAGCCGGCCTCTACAGCGCACAGGGCTTATCCAGCCGGCCTCTACAGCGCACAGGGTATATACAGCCGGCCTCTACAGCGCACAGGGTACATACAGCCGGCCACTACAGCGCACAGGGTATATACAGCCGGCCTCTACAGTGCACAGAGCATATACAGCCTGCCTCTATAGCGCACAGGGTATATACAGCTGGCCTCTACAGCGCACAGGGTATATACAGCCGGCCTCTACAGCCTACAGGGTATATACAGCTGGCCTCTACAGTGCACAGAGCATATACAGCCGGCCTCTATAGCGCACAGGGTATATACATCCGGCCTCTATAGTGCACAGGGTATATACATCCGGCCTCTACAGTGCACAGGGTATATACAGCCGGCCTCTACAGCGCACAGGGCGTATACAGCTGGCCTCTATAGCGCACAGGGTATATACAGCCGGTCTCTACAGCGCACAGGGTACATACAGCCGGCCTCTACAGTGCACAGGGCGTATAAAGCTGGCCTCTATAGTGCACAGGGTGTATACAGCCGGCCTCTACAGCGCACTGGGTATATACAGCCGGCCTCTACAGCCCACAGGGTATATACAGCCGGCCTCTACAGCCCACAGGGTATATACAGCCGGCCTCTACAGCCTATAGGGTATATACAGCCGGCCTCTAAAGCCACAGGGTATATACAGCCGGCCTCTATAGCCACAGGGTATATACAGCCGGCGTCTATAGCGCACAGGGTATATACAGCCGCCCCCTATAGCGCACAGGGCTTATACAGTCAGCCTCTCCAGTGCAGAGGGTATATACAGCCGGCCTCTATAGCGCACAGTGTATATACATCCGGCCTCTATAGCGCACAGGGTATATACAGCCGGCCTATACAGCTCACAGGGCTTATACAGCCGGCCTCTGCAGTGCACAGGGTATATACAGCCGGCGTCTACTGCGCACAGGGCTTATACAGCCGGCCTCTACAGCGCACAGGGTATATACAGCCGGCCTCTACAGCGCACAGGGTATATACAGCCGGCCTCTACAGCCTACAGGGTATATACAGCCGGCCTCTACAGCCACAGGGTATATACAGCCGGCCTCTATATCCACAGAGTATATACAGCTGGCCTCTACAGTGCACAGGGTATATACAGCCGGCCTCTACAGCGCACAGGGCGTATACAGCTGGCCTCTATAGTGCACAGGGTGTATACAGCTGGCTTCTACAGCGCACTGGGTATATACAGCGGCCTCTACAGCGCACAGGGTATATACAGCCGGCCTCTACAGGGCACAGGGCTTATACAGCCGGCCTCTACAGCGCACAGGGCTTATACAGCCGGCCTCTACAGTGCACAGGGCTTATACAGCCGGCCTCTACAGCACACAGGGCAGATACAGCCGGCCTTTATAGCGCACAGGGTATATACAGCCGGCCTCAACAGCGCACAGGACATATACAGCCGGCCTATACAGCCACAGGCTATATACAGCCAGCCTGTATAGCGCACAAGGTATATACAGCCGGCCTCAACAGCGCCCAGGACATATACAGCCGGCCTCAACAGTGCACAGGACATATACAGCCGGCCTATACAGCGCACAGGGTATATACAGTCAGCCTCTACAGCCATAGGCTATATACAGCCAGCCTGTATAGCGCACAGGGTAAATACAGCCGTCCTCAACAGCGCACAGGACATATATAGCCGGCCTCTACAGCGCTCAGGGCGTATACAGACGGCCTCTACAGCGCACAGGGCTTATACAGCCGGCCTCTACAGCGCACAGGGCTTATACAGCCGGCCTTTACAGCGCACAGGGCTTATACAGCCGGCTTCTACAGCACACAGGGTACATACAGCCGGCCTCTACAGCGCACAGGGCATATACAGCCGGCCTCTACAGCGCACAGGGTATATACAGCCGGCCTCTACAGTGCACAGAGCATATACAGCCGGCCTCTATAGCGCACAGGGTATATAGAGCCGGCCTCTACAGCGCACAGGTTATATACAGCCGGCCTCTACAGCGCACAGGGCGTATACAGCCGGCCTCTATAGCGCACAGGGTACATACAGCCGGACTCTACAGCGCACAGGGTACATACAGCCGGCCTCTCAACGCTCAGGGCGTATACAGACGGCCTCTATAGCGCACAGGGTATATACAGCCGGCCAACATAGCGCACAGGGTATATACAGCCCGCCTCTACAGCGCACAGGGCTTATACAGCCGGCCTCTACAGCGCACAGGGCTTATACAGCCGGCCTTTACAGCGCACAGGGCTTATACAGCCGGCTTCTACAGCACACAGGGTACATACAGCCGGCCTCTACAGCGCACAGGGCATATACAGCCGGCCTCTACAGCGCACAGGGTATATACAGCCGGCCTCTACAGTGCACAGAGCATATACAGCCGGCCTCTATAGCGCACAGGGTATATAGAGCCGGCCTCTACAGCGCACAGGTTATATACAGCCGGCCTCTACAGCGCACAGGGCGTATACAGCCGGCCTCTATAGCGCACAGGGTACATACAGCCGGACTCTACAGCGCACAGGGTACATACAGCCGGCCTCTCAATGCACAGGGCATAAACAGCCAGCCTCTATAGCGCACAGGGTGTATACAGCCGGCCTCTACAGCGCACAGGTTATATACAGCCAGCCTCTATAGTGCACAGGGCTTATACAGCCGGCCTCTACAGCACACAGGGAATATACAGCCGGCCTCAACAGCGCACAGGGCGTGTACAGCCGGCCTCTATAGCGCACAGGGCGTATACAGCCGGCCTCTACAGCGCACAGGGCGTATACAGCCGGCCTCTACAGCGCACAGGGCGTATACAGCCGGCCTCTACAGCGCACACGGTATATACAGTCAGCCTCTACAGCCACAGGGTATATACAGCCAGCCTGTATAGCGCACAAGGTATATACAGCCGGCAACTACAGTGCACAGGACATATACAGCCGGCCTCTACAGCACACAGGGCATATACAGCCGGCCTCAACAGCGCACATGGCGTATACAGCCGGCCTCTACAGCGCACAGGGTGTATACAGCCGGCCTCTACAGCGCACAGGGCGTATACAGCCGGCCTCTACAGCGCAGAGGGCGTATACAGCCAGCCTCTACAGCACACAGGGCGTATACAGCTGGCCTCTACAGCACACAGGGTATATACAGCCGGCCTCTACAGCGCACAGGGCATATACAGCCGGCCTCTACAGCGCACAGGGCATATACAGCGGCCTGTACAGCGCACAGGGTATATACAGCCAGCCTGTATAGCGCACAAGGTATATACAGCCGGCAACTACAGTGCACAGGACATATACAGCCGGCCTCAACAGCGCACAGGGCGTATACAGCCGGCCTCTACAGCGCACAGGGTGTATACAGCCGGCCTCTACAGCGCACAGGGCGTATACAGCCGGCCTCTACAGCGCAGAGGGCGTATACAGCCAGCCTCTACAGCGCACAGGGCGTATACAGCCGGCCTCTACAGCACACAGGGCGTATACAGCTGGCCTCTACAGCACACAGGGTATATACAGCCGGCCTCTACAGCGCACAGGGCATATACAGCCGGCCTCTACAGCGCACAGGGCATATACAGCGGCCTGTACAGCGCACAGGGTATATACAGCCGGCCTCTACAGCGCACAGGGCGTATACAGCCGGCATCTATAGCGCACAGGGTATATACAGCCGACCTCTACAGTGCACAGGGTATATACATCCGGCGTCTACAGCTCACAGGGCTTATACAGCCGGCCTCTACAGCGCACAGGGCTTATACAGCCGGCCTCTACAGCGCACAGGGTATTTAAAGACGGCCTCTACAGCGCACAGGGTATATACAGCCGGCCTCTACAGCGCACAGGGTATATACAGCCGGCCTCTACAGCGCACAGGGCTTATACAGCCGGCCTCTACAGCGCACAGGGTAAATACAGCCGGCCTCAACAGCGCACAGGACATATACAGCCGGCCTCTACAGCGCACAGGGTATATACAGTCAGCCTTTACAGCCACAGGGTATATACAGCCAGCCTGTATAGCGCACAAGGTATATACAGCCGGCCTCTACAGCGCACAGGACATATACAGCCGGCCTCTACAGCACACAGGGCATATACAGCCGGCCTCAACAGCGCACAGGGCGTATACAGCTGGCCTCTACAGCGCACAGGGCGTATACAGCCGGCCTCTACAGCGCACAGGGCGTATACAGCAGGCCTCTACAGCGCACAGAGGGTATACAACCGGCCTCTACAGCACACAGCGTATATACAGCCGGCGTCTACAGCGCACAGGGCATATACAGCGGCCTCTACAGTGTACAGGGCATATACAGCCGGCCTCTACAGTGCGTAGGGCGTATATAACCGGTTTCTACAGCGCACAGGGCATATACAGCCGGCCTCTATAGCGCACAGGGTGTATACAGCCGGCCTCTACAGCGCACAGGACGTATACAGCCAGCCTCTGCAGTGCACAGGGCATATACAGCAAGCCTCTATAGTGCACAGGGCGCATACAGCCGGCCTCTACAGCGCACAGGGTATTTACGGCCAGCCTGTACAGCGCACTGGGTGTATACTGCCGGCCTCTACAGCACACAGGGTATATACAGTCGGCCTCTAGAGCGCACAGGACATATACAACCGGCCTCTACAGTGCACATGGTATATACAGCCGGCCTCTACAGCGCACAGGGTATATGCAGCCGGCCTCTACAGCGTACAGGGTATATACAGCCGGCCTCTACAGCGTACAGGGTATATACAGCCGGCCTCTACAGCGTACAGGGTATATACAGCCGGCCTCTACAGCGCACAGGGTATATACAGCCGGCCTCTACAACGCACAGGATATATACAGCTGGCCTGTACAGCGCACAGGGTATATACAGCCAGCCTCTACAGCGCACAGAACATATACAGCCGGCCTCTATAGCGCGCAGGGTATATACAGCCGGCCTCTACAGCGCACAGGGCGTATACAGCCGGCATCTATAGTGCACGGGGTATATACAGCCGACCTCTACAGCGCACAAGGTATATACATACGGCCTCTACAGCGCACAGGGCTTATACAGCCGGCTTCTACAGCGCACAGGGTATATATAGATGGCCTCTACAGTGCACAGGGCTTATACAGCCGGCCTCTACAGCGCACAGGGTATATACAGCCGGCCTCTACAGCGCACAGGGCATATACAGCCGGCCTCTACAGCGCACAGGGCATATACAGCCGGCCTCTACAGCGCACAGGGTATATACAGCCAGCCTCTATAGTGCACAGGGTATATACAGCCGGCCTCTACAGCGCACAAGGTATATACAGCTGGCCTCTACAGCGCACAAGGTATATACAGCCGGCCTCTACAGCGCACAGGGTATATACAGCCGGCCTCTACAGTGCACAATGTATATACAGCCGGCGCCTCTACAGAGCACAGGGCATATACAGCCGGCCTCTATAGCGCACAGGGTAGATACAGCCGGCCTCAACAGCGCACAGGACATATACAGCCGGCCTCTACAGTGCACAGGCTATATACAGCCGGCCTCTACAGCACACAGGGTATATACAGACGGCCTCTATAGCGCACAGGGTATATACAGCCGGCCTCTACAGCTCACAGGGTATATACAGCTGGCCTCTACAGCGCACAGGATATATACAGCCGGCCTCTACAGCGCACAGGGCTTATACAGGCAGCCTCTACAGTGCACAAGGTATATACAGCCGGCCTCTACAGCGCACAGGGTATATACAGCCGGCCTCTACAGAAAACAGTGTATATACAGCCGGCGCCACTACAGAGCAGAGGGCATATACAGCCGGCCACTATAGCGCACAGGGTAGATATAGCCGGCCTCTACAGGGAAAAGGACATATACAGCCGGCCTCTACAGTGCACAGGGTATATATAGCCGGCCTCTACAGCGCACAGGGTATATACAGCCGGCCTATACAGCGCACAAGGTATAGACAGCTGGCCTCTACAGCGCACAAGGTATATACAGCCGGCCTCTATAGCGCACAGGGTATATACAGCCGGCCTCTACAGTGCACAATGTATATACAGCCGGCGCCTCTACAGAGCACAGGGCATATACAGCCGGCCTCTATAGCGCACAGGGTAGATACAGCCGGCCTCAACAGCGCACAGGACATATACAGCCGGCCTCTACAGTGCACAGGCTATATACAGCCGGCCTCTACAGCACACAGGGTATATACAGCTGGCCTCTATAGCGCACAGGGTATATACAGCCGGCCTCTACAGCTCACAGGGTATATACAGCTGGCCTCTACAGCGCACAGGATATATACAGCCGGCCTCTACAGTGCACAGGGCTTATACAGGCGGCCTCTACAGTGCACAAGGTATATACAGCCGGCCTCTACAGCGCACAGGGTATATACAGCCGGCCTCTATAGCGCACAGGGTGTATACAGCCGGCCTCTACAGCGCACAGGACGTATACAGCCAGCCTCTGCAGTGCACAGGGCATATACAGCAAGCCTCTATAGTGCACAGTGCGCATACAGCCGGCCTCTACAGCGCACAGGGTATTTACGGCCAGCCTGTACAGCGCACTGGGTGTATACTGCCGGCCTCTACAGCACACAGGGTATATACAGTCGGCCTCTAGAGCGCACAGGACATATACAACCGGCCTCTACAGTGCACATGGTATATACAGCCGGCCTCTACAGCGCACAGGGTATATGCAGCCGGCCTCTACAGCGTACAGGGTATATACAGCCGGCCTCTACAGCGTACAGGGTATATACAGCCGGCCTCTACAGCGTACAGGGTATATACAGCCGGCCTCTACAGCGCACAGGGTATATACAGCCGGCCTCTACAACGCACAGGATATATACAGCTGGCCTGTACAGCGCACAGGGTATATACAGCCAGCCTCTACAGCGCACAGAACATATACAGCCGGCCTCTATAGCGCACAGGGTATATACAGCCGGCCTCTACAGCGCACAGGGCGTATACAGCCGGCATCTATAGTGCACGGGGTATATACAGCCGACCTCTACAGCGCACAAGGTATATACATACGGCCTCTACAGCGCACAAGGCTTATACAGCCGGCTTCTACAGCGCACAGGGTATATATAGATGGCCTCTACAGTGCACAGGGCTTATACAGCCGGCCTCTACAGCGCACAGGGCATATACAGCCGGCCTCTACAGCGCACAGAACATATACAGCCGGCCTCTATAGCGCACAGGGTATATACAGCCGGCCTCTACAGCGCACAGGGCGTATACAGCCGGCATCTATAGTGCACGGGGTATATACAGCCGACCTCTACAGCGCACAAGGTATATACATACGGCCTCTACAGCGCACAAGGCTTATACAGCCGGCTTCTACAGCGCACAGGGTATATATAGATGGCCTCTACAGCGCACAGGGTATATACAGCCGGCCTCTACAGCGCACAGGGCATATACAGCCGGCCTCTACAGCGCACAGGGCATATACAGCCGGCCTCTACAGCGCACAGGGTATATCCAGCCAGCCTCTATAGTGCACAGGGTATATACAGCCGGCCTCTACAGCGCACAAGGTATATACAGCTGGCCTCTACAGCGCACAAGGTATATACAGCCGGCCTCTACAGCGCACAGGGTATATACAGCCGGCCTCTACAGTGCACAATGTATATACAGCCGGCGCCTCTACAGAGCACAGGGCATATACAGCCGGCCTCTATAGCGCACAGGGTAGATACAGCCGGCCTCAACAGCGCACAGGACATATACAGCCGGCCTCTACAGTGCACAGGCTATATACAGCCGGCCTCTACAGCACACAGGGTATATACAGACGGCCTCTATAGCGCACAGGGTATATACAGCCGGCCTCTACAGCTCACAGGGTATATACAGCTGGCCTCTACAGCGCACAGGATATATACAGCCGGCCTCTACAGCGCACAGGGCTTATACAGGCAGCCTCTACAGTGCACAAGGTATATACAGCCGGCCTCTACAGCGCACAGGGTATATACAGCCGGCCTCTACAGAAAGCAGTGTATATACAGCCGGCGCCACTACAGAGCAGAGGGCATATACAGCCGGCCACTATAGCGCACAGGGTAGATATAGCCGGCCTCTACAGGGAAAAGGACATATACAGCCGGCCTCTACAGTGCACAGGGTATATATAGCCGGCCTCTACAGCGCACAGGGTATATACAGCCGGCCTATACAGCGCACAAGGTATAGACAGCTGGCCTCTACAGCGCACAAGGTATATACAGCCGGCCTCTATAGCGCACAGGGTATATACAGCCGGCCTCTACAGTGCACAATGTATATACAGCCGGCGCCTATACAGAGCACAGGGCATATACAGCCGGCCTCTATAGCGCACAGGGTAGATACAGCCGGCCTCAACAGCGCACAGGACATATACAGCCGGCCTCTACAGTGCACAGGCTATATACAGCCGGCCTCTACAGCACACAGGGTATATACAGCTGGCCTCTATAGCGCACAGGGTATATACAGCCGGCCTCTACAGCTCACAGGGTATATACAGCTGGCCTCTACAGCACACAGGATATATACAGCCGGCCTCTACAGTGCACAGGGCTTATACAGGCGGCCTCTACAGTGCACAAGGTATATACAGCCGGCCTCTACAGCGCACAGGGTATATACAGCCGGCCTCTACAGCGAACAGTGTATATACAGCCGGCGCCACTACAGAGCACAGGGCATATACAGCCGGCCACTATAGTGCACAGGGTAGATATAGCCGGCCTCAACAGGACAAAGGACATATACAGCCGGCCTCTACAGTGCACAGGGTATATACAGCCGGCCTCTACAGCGCACAGGGTATATACAGCTGGCCTCTACAGCGCACAAGGTATATACAGCTGGCCTCTACAGTGCACAGGGTATATACATCCGGCCTCTACAGCGCACAATGTATATACAGCCGGCGCCTCTACAGAGCACAGGGCATATACAGCCGGCCTCTATAGCGCACAGGGTAGATACAGCCGGCCTCAACAGCGCACAGGACATATACAGCCGGCCTCTACAGCACACCGGGTTTATACAGCCGGCCTCTACAGCGCACAGGGTATATACAGCCGGCCTCTACAGCTCACAGGGTATATACAGCTGGCCTCTACAGCGCACAGGATATATACAGCCGGCCTCTACAGCGCACAGGGCTTATACAGGCAGCCTCTACAGTGCACAAGGTATATACAGCCGGCCTCTACAGCGCACAGGGTATATACAGCCGGCCTCTACAGAAAACAGTGTATATACAGCCGGCGCCACTACAGAGCAGAGGGCATATACAGCCGGCCACTATAGCGCACAGGGTAGATATAGCCGGCCTCTACAGGGAAAAGGACATATACAGCCGGCCTCTACAGTGCACAGGGTATATATAGCCGGCCTCTACAGCGCACAGGGTATATACAGCCGGCCTATACAGCGCACAAGGTATAGACAGCTGGCCTCTACAGCGCACAAGGTATATACAGCCGGCCTCTATAGCGCACAGGGTATATACAGCCGGCCTCTACAGTGCACAATGTATATACAGCCGGCGCCTCTACAGAGCACAGGGCATATACAGCCGGCCTCTATAGCGCACAGGGTAGATACAGCCGGCCTCAACAGCGCAAAGGACATATACAGCCGGCCTCTACAGTGCACAGGCTATATACAGCCGGCCTCTACAGCACACAGGGTATATACAGCTGGCCTCTATAGCGCACAGGGTATATACAGCCGGCCTCTACAGCTCACAGGGTATATACAGCTGGCCTCTACAGCGCACAGGATATATACAGCCGGCCTCTACAGTGCACAGGGCTTATACAGGCGGCCTCTACAGTGCACAAGGTATATACAGCCGGCCTCTACAGCGCACAGGGTATATACAGCCGGCCTCTATAGCGCACAGGGTGTATACAGCCGGCCTCTACAGCGCACAGGACGTATACAGCCAGCCTCTGCAGTGCACAGGGCATATACAGCAAGCCTCTATAGTGCACAGGGCGCATACAGCCGGCCTCTACAGCGCACAGGGTATTTACGGCCAGCCTGTACAGCGCACTGGGTGTATACTGCCGGCCTCTACAGCACACAGGGTATATACAGTCGGCCTCTAGAGCGCACAGGACATATACAACCGGCCTCTACAGTGCACATGGTATATACAGCCGGCCTCTACAGCGCACAGGGTATATGCAGCCGGCCTCTACAGCGTACAGGGTATATACAGCCGGCCTCTACAGCGTACAGGGTATATACAGCCGGCCTCTACAGCGTACAGGGTATATACAGCCGGCCTCTACAGCGCACAGGGTATATACAGCCGGCCTCTACAACGCACAGGATATATACAGCTGGCCTGTACAGCGCACAGGTAATATACAGCCAGCCTCTACAGCGCACAGAACATATACAGCCGGCCTCTATAGCGCACAGGGTATATACAGCCGGCCTCTACAGCGCACAGGGCGTATACAGCCGGCATCTATAGTGCACGGGGTATATACAGCCGACCTCTACAGCGCACAAGGTATATACATACGGCCTCTACAGCGCACAGGGCTTATACAGCCGGCTTCTACAGCGCACAGGGTATATATAGATGGCCTCTACAGTGCACAGGGCTTATACAGCCGGCCTCTACAGCGCACAGGGTATATACAGCCGGCCTCTACAGCGCACAGGGCATATACAGCCGGCCTCTACAGCGCACAGGGCATATACAGCCGGCCTCTACAGCGCACAGGGTATATACAGCCAGCCTCTATAGTGCACAGGGTATATACAGCCGGCCTCTACAGCGCACAAGGTATATACAGCTGGCCTCTACAGCGCACAAGGTATATACAGCCGGCCTCTACAGCGCACAGGGTATATACAGCCGGCCTCTACAGTGCACAATGTATATACAGCCGGCGCCTCTACAGAGCACAGGGCATATACAGCCGGCCTCTATAGCGCACAGGGTAGATACAGCCGGCCTCAACAGCGCACAGGACATATACAGCCGGCCTCTACAGTGCACAGGCTATATACAGCCGGCCTCTACAGCACACAGGGTATATACAGACGGCCTCTATAGCGCACAGGGTATATACAGCCGGCCTCTACAGCTCACAGGGTATATACAGCTGGCCTCTACAGCGCACAGGATATATACAGCCGGCCTCTACAGCGCACAGGGCTTATACAGGCAGCCTCTACAGTGCACAAGGTATATACAGCCGGCCTCTACAGCGCACAGGGTATATACAGCCGGCCTCTACAGAAAACAGTGTATATACAGCCGGCGCCACTACAGAGCAGAGGGCATATACAGCCGGCCACTATAGCGCACAGGGTAGATATAGCCGGCCTCTACAGGGAAAAGGACATATACAGCCGGCCTCTACAGTGCACAGGGTATATATAGCCGGCCTCTACAGCGCACAGGGTATATACAGCCGGCCTATACAGCGCACAAGGTATAGACAGCTGGCCTCTACAGCGCACAAGGTATATACAGCCGGCCTCTATAGCGCACAGGGTATATACAGCCGGCCTCTACAGTGCACAATGTATATACAGCCGGCGCCTCTACAGAGCACAGGGCATATACAGCCGGCCTCTATAGCGCACAGGGTAGATACAGCCGGCCTCAACAGCGCACAGGACATATACAGCCGGCCTCTACAGTGCACAGGCTATATACAGCCGGCCTCTACAGCACACAGGGTATATACAGCTGGCCTCTATAGCGCACAGGGTATATACAGCCGGCCTCTACAGCTCACAGGGTATATACAGCTGGCCTCTACAGCGCACAGGATATATACAGCCGGCCTCTACAGTGCACAGGGCTTATACAGGCGGCCTCTACAGTGCACAAGGTATATACAGCCGGCCTCTACAGCGCACAGGGTATATACAGCCGGCCTCTACAGCGAACAGTGTATATACAGCCGGCGCCACTACAGAGCACAGGGCATATACAGCCGGCCACTATAGTGCACAGGGTAGATATAGCCGGCCTCAACAGGACAAAGGACATATACAGCCGGCCTCTACAGTGCACAGGGTATATACAGCCGGCCTCTACAGCGCACAGGGTATATACAGCTGGCCTCTACAGCGCACAAGGTATATACAGCTGGCCTCTACAGTGCACAGGGTATATACATCCGGCCTCTACAGCGCACAATGTATATACAGCCGGCGCCTCTACAGAGCACAGGGCATATACAGCCGGCCTCTATAGCGCACAGGGTAGATACAGCCGGCCTCAACAGCGCACAGGACATATACAGCCGGCCTCTACAGCACACCGGGTTTATACAGCCGGCCTCTACAGCGCACAGGGTATATACAGCCGGCCTCTACAGTGCACAGGGTATATACAGCCGGCCTCTACAGCGCACAAGGTATATACAGCCGGCCTCTACAGCGCACAATGTATATACAGCCGGCGCCTATACACAGGGCCGTTTCTAGACAATTTGGCTCCCAGTGCATATACAGCCGGCCTCTACAGTGCACAGGGTATATACAACCGGCCTCTACAGCGCACAGGGCTTATACAGCCGGCCTCTACAGCGCACAGGGTTTATACAGCCGGCCTCTACAGCGCACAGGGTATTTACAGCCGGCCTCTACAGCGCACAGGGTATTTACAGCCGGCCTCTACAGCGCACAGGGTATATACAGCCGGCTTCTACAGCACACAGGGTATATACAGCCGGCCTCTACAGCGCACAGGGTATATACAGCCGGCCTCTACAGCGCACAGGGTATATACAGCCGGCCTCTACAGCGCACAGGGTATATACAGCCGGCCTCTACAGCGCACAGGGTATATACAGCCGGCCTCTACAGCGCTCAGGGTATATACAGCTGGCCTCTACAGCGCACAGGGTATATACAGCTGGCGCTGTGTGGCCTGATTAAAATGGGCGTGGTCTCATTTCAGTGGGCGTGGCCTCGACTGATATCACACCCACCACAGGGGGAAAAAATAAAAATAAAAAAGTCCCCTTTTTACACATTACACCAGGCAAGTGTCCCCATATTACACAGCGCGGCAGGCAGGTGTCCCCATTTACAAAGTGCGGCAGGCAGGTGTCCCCATTTTACACAGTACGGTAAGCAGATATCCCCATTTTACACAGTACGCAGGCACGTGCCCCCATTTTACACAGTACGCAGGCACGTGCCCCCATTTTACACAGTACGCAGGCACGTGCCCCCATTTTACACAGTGCAGCAGGTATCCCCATTTTACACAGTACGCAGGCATGTGCCCCCATTTTACACAGTGCGGCAGGTATCCCCATTTTATACAGTGCGCCAGGTATCCCCATTTTATACAGTGCGGCAGGTGCCCCCATTTTACACAGTGCGGCAGGTGCCCCCATTTTACACAGTGCGGCAGGTATCCCCATTTTATACAGTGCGGCAGGTGTCCCTATTTTACACAGTGCGGCAGGTATCCCTATTTTATACAGTGCGGCAGGTATCCCCATTTTACACAGTGCGGCAGGTGCCCCCATTTTACACAGTGTGGAAGGTATCCCCATTTTACACAGTGCGGCAGGTACCCCCATTTTATACAGTGCGGCAGGTGTCCCCATTTTACACAGTGCGGCAGGTATCCCCATTTTACACAGTGCGGCAGGTGACCCCATTTTACACAGTGCGGCAGGTGCCCCCATTTTACACAGTGCGGCAGGTGTCAAGTGGGGAGAGAGAGAGAGAGAGAGAGAGAGAGAGAGAGAGAGAGAGAGAGAGAGAGAGAGAGAGAGAGAGAAGAGAATACTTCCAACTTGCCGCTCTTCGGGTCCCGCGCGCCGGCCGCCTCCTCCGTCGATGGTTATCTTCTCCAGTCCTCTCCTCCCTCTGGGGGCGGGGCTTCGAGGAATGACGCGTTTGCGTTGTGACGTCACCACGCAAACGCGTCATTCCGCGAAGCCACCCCCCCCCCCCGAGCAGGAGCGCTCGGGGGGAGAGAGAGGGAGGAGAGGATTAGTCTACAGCGCACAGGGTATATACAGCCGGCCTCTACAGTGCGTAGGGCGTATAAAGCCGGCCTCTACAGCGCACAGGGCATATACAGACGGCCTCTATAGCGCACAGGGTGTATACAGCCAGCCTCTACAGCGCACAGGGTATATACAGCCGGCCTCTACAGTGCGTAGGGCGTATAAAGCCGGCCTCTACAGCGCACAGGGCATATACAGACGGCCTCTATAGCGCACAGGGTGTATACAGCCAGCCTCTACAGCGCACAGGATGTATACAGCCAGCCTCTGCAGTGCACAGGGCATATACAGCAAGCCTCTATAGTGCACAGGGTGCATACAGCCGGCCTCTACAGCGCACAGGGTATTTACGGCCGGCCTCTATAGCGCACAGGGTAAATACAGCCGGCTTCAACAGCGCACAGGACATATACAGCCGGCCTCTACAGCGCACAGGGTATATACAGTCAGCCTCTACAGCCACAGGGTATATACAGCCAGCCTGTATAGCGCACAAGGTATATACAGCCGGCCTCTACAGCGCACAGGACACATACAGCCGGCCTCTACAGCACACAGGGCATATACAGCCGGCCTCAACAGCGCACAGGGCGTATACAGCCGGCCTCTACAGCGCACAGGGCGTATACAGCCGGCCTCTACAGCGCACAGGGCGTATACAGCCGGCCTCTACAGCGCACAGGGCGTATACAACCGGCCTCTACAGCACACAGCGTATATACAGCCGGCCTCTACAGCGCACAGGGCATATACAGCGGCCTCTACAGCGCACAGGGCATATACAGCCGGCCTCTACAGTGCGTAGGGCGTATACAACCGGCCTCTACAGCGCACAGGGCATATACAGCCGGCCTCTATAGTGCACAGGGTGCATACAGCCGGCCTCTACAGCGCACAGGGTATTTACGGCCGGCCTCTATAGCGCACAGGGTAAATAGAGCCGGCCTCAACAGCGCACAGGACATATACAGCCGGCCTCTACAGCGCACAGGGTATATACAGTCAGCCTCTACAGCCACAGGGTATATACAGCCAGCCTGTATAGCGCACAAGGTATATACAGCCGGCCTCTACAGCGCACAGGACATATACAGCCGGCCTCTACAGCACACAGGGCATTTACAGCCGGCCTCAACAGCGCACAGGGCGTATACAGCCGGCCTCTACAGCGCACAGGGCGTATACAGCCGGCCTCTACAGCGCACAGGGCGTATACAGCCGGCCTCTACAGCGCACAGGGCGTATACAACCGGCCTCTACAGCACACAGCGTATATACAGCCGGCCTCTACAGCGCACAGGGCATATACAGCGGCCTCTATAGCGCACAGGGCATATACAGCCGGCCTCTACAGTGCGTAGGGAGTATACAACCGGCCTCTACAGCGAACAGGGCATATACAGCCGGCCTCTATAGCGCACAGGGTGTATACAGCCGGCCTCTACAGCGCACAGGACGTATACAGCCAGCCTCTGCAGTGCACAGGGCATATACAGCAAGCCTCTATAGTGCACAGGGCGCATACAGCCGGCCTCTACAGCGCACAGGGTATTTACGGCCAGCCTGTACAGTGCACTGGGTGTATACTGCCGGCCTCTACAGCACACAGGGTATATACAGTCGGCCTCTAGAGCGCACAGGACATATACAACCGGCCTCTACAGTGCACATGGTATATACAGCCGGCCTCTACAGCGCACAGGGTATATGCAGCCGGCCTCTACAGCGTACAGGGTATATACAGCCGGCCTCTACAGCGTACAGGGTATATACAGCCGGCCTCTACAGCGTACAGGGTATATACAGCCGGCCTCTACAGCGCACAGAGTATATACAGCCGGCCTCTACAACGCACAGGATATATACAGCTGGCCTCTACAGCGCACAGGGTATATACAGCCAGCCTCTACAGCGCACAGAACATATACAGCCGGCCTCTATAGTGCACAGGGCGTATACAGCCGGCATCTATAGTGCACGGGGTATATACAGCCAACCTCTACAGCGCACAAGGTATATACATCCGGCCTCTACAGCGCACAGGGCTTATACAGCCGGCCTCTACAGCGCACAGGGTATATATAGATGGCCTCTACAGTGCACAGGGCTTATACAGCCGGCCTCTACAGCGCACAGGGTATATACAGCCGGCCTCTACAGTGCACAGGGTATATACAGCCGGCCTCTACAGCGCACAGGGCATATACAGCCGGCCTCTACAGCGCACAGGGCATATACAGCCGGCCTCTACAGCGCACAGGGTATATACAGCCGGCCTCTACAGCGCACAGGGTATATACAGCCGGCCTCTACAGCGCACAAGGTATATACAGCTGGCCTCTACAGCGCACAAGGTATATACAGCCGGCCTCTACAGCGCACAGGGTATATACAGCCGGCCTCTACAGTGCACAATGTATATACAGCCGGCACCTCTACAGAGCACAGGGTATATACAGCCGGCCTCTATAGCGCACAGGGTAGATACAGCCGGCCTCAACAGCGCACAGGACATATACAGCCGGCCTCTACAGTGCACAGGCTATATACAGCCGGACTCTACAGCACACAGGGTATATACAGCCGGCCTCTACAGCGCACAGGGTATTTACGGCTGGCCTCTATAGCGCACAGGGTAAATACAGCCGGCCTCAACAGCGCACAGGACATATACAGCCGGCCTCTACAGCACACAGGGTATATACAGTCAGCCTCTACAGCCACAGGGTATATACAGCCAGCCTGTATAGCGCACAAGGTATATACAGCCGGCCTCTACAGCGCACAGGACATATACAGCCGGCCTCTACAGCACACAGGGCATATACAGCCGGCCTCAACAGCGCACAGGGCGTATACAGCCGGCCTCTACAGCGCACAGGGCGTATACAGCCGGCCTCTACAGCGCACAGGGTGTATACAGCCGGCCTCTACAGCGCACAGGGCGTATACAACCGGCCTCTACAGCACACAGCATATATACAGCCGGCCTCTACAGCGCCACAGGGTATATACAGCGGCCTCTACAGCGCACAGGGTATATACAGCCGGCCTCTACAGTGCGTAGGGCGTATAAAGTCGGCCTCTACAGCGCACAGGGCATATACAGCCGGCCTCTATAGCGCACAGGGTGTATACAGCCAGCCTCTACAGCGCACAGGATGTATACAGCCAGCCTCTGCAGTGCACAGGGCATATACAGCAAGCCTCTATAGCGCACAGGGTAAATACAGCCGGCCTCAACAGCGCACAGGACATATACAGCCGGCCTCTACAGCGCACAGGGTATATACAGTCAGCCTTTACAGCCACAGGGTATATACAGCCAGCCTGTATAGCGCACAAGGTATATACAGCCGGCCTCTACAGCGCACAGGACATATACAGCCGGCCTCTACAGCACACAGGGCATATACAGCCGGCCTCAACAGCGCACAGGGCATATACAGCCGGCCTCTACAGCGCACAGGGCGTATACAGCCGGCCTCTACAGCGCACAGGGCGTATACAGCCGGCCTCTACAGCGCACAGGGGGTATACAACCGGCCTCTACAGCACACAGCGTATATACAGCCGGCGTCTACAGCGCACAGGGCATATACAGCGGCCTCTACAGTGTACAGGGCATATACAGCCGGCCTCTACAGTGCGTAGGGCGTATATAACCGGCCTCTACAGCGCACAGGGCTTATACAGCCGGCCTCTATAGCGCACAGGGTGTATACAGCCGGCCTCTACAGCGCACAGGACGTATACAGCCAGCCTCTGCAGTGCACAGGGCATATACAGCAAGCCTCTATAGTGCACAGGGCGCATACAGCCGGCCTCTACAGCACACAGGGTATTTACGGCCAGCCTGTACAGCGCACTGGGTGTATACTGCCGGCCTCTACAGCACACAGGGTATATACAGTCGGCCTCTAGAGCGCACAGGACATATACAACCGGCCTCTACAGTGCACATGGTATATACAGCCGGCCTCTACAGCGCACAGGGTATATGCAGCCGGCCTCTACAGCGTACAGGGTATATACAGCCGGCCTCTACAGCGTACAGGGTATATACAGCCGGCCTCTACAGCGTACAGGGTATATACAGCCGGCCTCTACAGCGCACAGGGTATATACAGCCGGCCTCTACAACGCACAGGATATATACAGCTGGCCTGTACAGCGCACAGGGTATATACAGCCAGCCTCTACAGCGCACAGAACATATACAGCCGGCCTCTATAGCGCACAGGGTATATACAGCCGGCCTCTACAGCGCACAGGGCGTATACAGCCGGCATCTATAGTGCACGGGGTATATACAGCCGACCTCTACAGCGCACAAGGTATATACATCCGGCCTCTACAGCGCACAGGGCTTATACAGCCGGCTTCTACAGCGCACAGGGTATATATAGATGGCCTCTACAGTGCACAGGGCTTATACAGCCGGCCTCTACAGCGCACAGGGTATATACAGCCGGCCTCTACAGCGCACAGGGTATATACAGCCGGCCTCTACAGCGCACAGGGCATATACAGCCGGCCTCTACAGCGCACAGGGCATATACAGCCGGCCTCTACAGCGCACAGGGTATATACAGCCAGCCTCTATAGTGCACAGGGTATATACAGCCGGCCTCTACAGCGCACAAGGTATATACAGCTGGCCTCTACAGCGCACAAGGTATATACAGCCGGCCTCTACAGCGCACAGGGTATATACAGCCGGCCTCTACAGTGCACAATGTATATACAGCCGGCGCCTCTACAGAGCACAGGGCATATACAGCCGGCCTCTATAGCGCACAGGGTAGATACAGCCGGCCTCAACAGCGCACAGGACATATACAGCCGGCCTCTACAGTGCACAGGCTATATACAGCCGGCCTCTACAGCACACAGGGTATATACAGACGGCCTCTATAGCGCACAGGGTATATACAGCCGGCCTCTACAGCTCACAGGGTATATACAGCTGGCCTCTACAGCGCACAGGATATATACAGCCGGCCTCTACAGCGCACAGGGCTTATACAGGCAGCCTCTACAGTGCACAAGGTATATACAGCCGGCCTCTACAGCGCACAGGGTATATACAGCCGGCCTCTACAGAAAACCGTGTATATACAGCCGGCGCCACTACAGAGCAGAGGGCATATACAGCCGGCCACTATAGCGCACAGGGTAGATATAGCCGGCCTCTACAGGGAAAAGGACATATACAGCCGGCCTCTACAGTGCACAGGGTATATATAGCCGGCCTCTACAGCGCACAGGGTATATACAGCCGGCCTATACAGCGCACAAGGTATAGACAGCTGGCCTCTACAGCGCACAAGGTATATACAGCCGGCCTCTATAGCGCACAGGGTATATACAGCCGGCCTCTACAGTGCACAATGTATATACAGCCGGCGCCTCTACAGAGCACAGGGCATATACAGCCGGCCTCTATAGCGCACAGGGTAGATACAGCCGGCCTCAACAGCGCACAGGACATATACAGCCGGCCTCTACAGTGCACAGGCTATATACAGCCGGCCTCTACAGCACACAGGGTATATACATCCGGCCTCTACAGCGCACAGGGCTTATACAGCCGGCTTCTACAGCGCACAGGGTATATATAGATGGCCTCTACAGTGCACAGGGCTTATACAGCCGGCCTCTACAGCGCACAGGGTATATACAGCCGGCCTCTACAGCGCACAGGGTATATACAGCCGGCCTCTACAGCGCACAGGGCATATACAGCCGGCCTCTACAGCGCACAGGGCATATACAGCCGGCCTCTACAGCGCACAGGGTATATACAGCCAGCCTCTATAGTGCACAGGGTATATACAGCCGGCCTCTACAGCGCACAAGGTATATACAGCTGGCCTCTACAGCGCACAAGGTATATACAGCCGGCCTCTACAGCGCACAGGGTATATACAGCCGGCCTCTACAGTGCACAATGTATATACAGCCGGCGCCTCTACAGAGCACAGGGCATATACAGCCGGCCTCTATAGCGCACAGGGTAGATACAGCCGGCCTCAACAGCGCACAGGACATATACAGCCGGCCTCTACAGTGCACAGGCTATATACAGCCGGCCTCTACAGCACACAGGGTATATACAGACGGCCTCTATAGCGCACAGGGTATATACAGCCGGCCTCTACAGCTCACAGGGTATATACAGCTGGCCTCTACAGCGCACAGGATATATACAGCCGGCCTCTACAGCGCACAGGGCTTATACAGGCAGCCTCTACAGTGCACAAGGTATATACAGCCGGCCTCTACAGCGCACAGGGTATATACAGCCGGCCTCTACAGAAAACCGTGTATATACAGCCGGCGCCACTACAGAGCAGAGGGCATATACAGCCGGCCACTATAGCGCACAGGGTAGATATAGCCGGCCTCTACAGGGAAAAGGACATATACAGCCGGCCTCTACAGTGCACAGGGTATATATAGCCGGCCTCTACAGCGCACAGGGTATATACAGCCGGCCTATACAGCGCACAAGGTATAGACAGCTGGCCTCTACAGCGCACAAGGTATATACAGCCGGCCTCTATAGCGCACAGGGTATATACAGCCGGCCTCTACAGTGCACAATGTATATACAGCCGGCGCCTCTACAGAGCACAGGGCATATACAGCCGGCCTCTATAGCGCACAGGGTAGATACAGCCGGCCTCAACAGCGCACAGGACATATACAGCCGGCCTCTACAGTGCACAGGCTATATACAGCCGGCCTCTACAGCACACAGGGTATATACAGCTGGCCTCTATAGCGCACAGGGTATATACAGCCGGCCTCTACAGCTCACAGGGTATATACAGCCGGCCTCTACAGCGCACAGGATATATACAGCCGGCCTCTACAGCGCACAGGGCTTATACAGGCGGCCTCTACAGTGCACAAGGTATATACAGCCGGCCTCTACAGCGCACAGGGTATATACAGCCGGCCTCTACAGCGAACAGTGTATATACAGCCGGCGCCACTACAGAGCACAGGGCATATACAGCCGGCCACTATAGTGCACAGGGTAGATATAGCCGGCCTCAACAGGACAAAGGACATATACAGCCGGCCTCTACAGTGCACAGGGTATATACAGCCGGCCACTACAGCGCACAGGGTATATGCAGCCGGCCTCTACAGCGCACAAGGTATATACAGCCGGCCTCTACAGTGCACAGGGTATATACAGCCGGCCTCTACAGCGCACAATGTATATACAGCCGGCGCCTCTACAGTGCACAGGGCATATACAGCCGGCCTCTATAGCGCACAGGGTAGATACAGCCGGCCTCAACAGCGCACAGGACATATACAGCCGGCCTCTACAGTGCACATGGTATATACAGCCGGTCTCTACAGCACACGGTATATACAGCCGGACTCTACAGCACACAGGGTTTATACAGCCGGCCTCTACAGCGCACAGGGTATATACAGCCGGCCTCTACAGCGCACAGTGTATATACAGCCGGCCTCTACAGCGCACAGTGTATATATAGCCGGCCTGTATAGCGCACAGGGTATATACAGCCGGCCTCTACAGCGCACAGGGCATATACAGCCGGCCTCTATAGCGCATAGGGTAAATACAGCCGGCCTCAACAGCGCACAGGACATATACAGCCGGCCTCTACAGCGCACAGGGTATATACAGTCAGCCTCTACAGCCACAGGGTATATACAGCCAGCCTGTATAGCGCACAAGGTATATACAGCCGGCCTCTACAGCGCACAGGACATATACAGTAGGCCTCTACAGCACACAGGGCGTATACAGCCGGCCTCAACAGCGCACAGGGCGTATACATCCGGCCTCTACAGCGCACAGGGCGTATATAGCCGGCCTCTACGGTGCACAGGGCGTATACAGCCGGCCTCTACAGCGCACAGGGCGTATACAGACGGCCTCTACAGCACACAGCATATATACAGCCGGCCTCTACAGCGCCACAGGGTATATACAGCGGCCTCTACAGCGCACAGGGTATATACAGCCGGCCTCTACAGTGCGTAGGGCGTATAAAGCCGGCCTCTACAGCGCACAGGGCATATACAGCCGGCCTCTATAGCGCACAGGGTGTATACAGCCAGCCTCTACAGCGCACAGTATGTATACAGCCAGCCTCTGCAGTGCACAGGGCATATACAGCAAGCCTCTATAGTGCACAGGGTGCATACAGCCGGCCTCTACAGCGCACAGGGTATTTACGGACGGCCTCTATAGCGCACATGGTAAATACAGCCGGCCTCTACAGCGCACAGGACATATACAGCCGGCCTCTACAGCGCACAGGGTATATACAGTCAGCCTCTACAGCCACAGGGTATATACAGCCAGCCTGTATAGCGCACAAGGTATATACAGCCGGCCTCTACAGCGCACAGGACATATACAGCCGGCCTCTACAGCACACAGGGCATATACAGCCGGCCTCAACAGCGCACAGGGCGTATACAGCCGGCCTCTACAGCGCACAGGGTGTATACAGCCGGCCTCTACTGCGCACAGGGCGTATACAGCCGGCCTCTACAGCGCACAGGGCGTATACAGCCGGCCTCTACAGCGCACAGGGCGTATACAACCGGCCTCTACAGCGCACAGGGTATATACAGCCGGCCTCTACAACGCACAGGATATATACAGCTGGCCTCTACAGCGCACAGGGTATATACAGCCAGCCTCTACAGCGCACAGAACATATACAGCCGGCCTCTATAGCGCACAGGGTATATTCAGCCGGCCTCTACAGCGCACAGGGCGTATACAGCCGGCATCTATAGTGCACGGGGTATATACAGCCGGCCTCTACAGCGCACAGGGTATATACAGCCGGCCTCTACAGCGCACAGGGTATATACAGCCGGCCTCTACAACGCACAGGATATATACAGCTGGCCTCTACAGCGCACAGGGTATATACAGCCGGCCTCTACAGCGCACAGGGTATATACAGCCGGCCTCTACAACGCACAGGATATATACAGCTGGCCTCTACAGCGCACAGGGTATATACAGCCAGCCTCTACAGCGCACAGAACATATACAGCCGGCCTCTATAGCGCACAGGGTATATTCAGCCGGCCTCTACAGCGCACAGGGCGTATACAGCCGGCATCTATAGTGCACGGGGTATATACAGCCGACCTCTACAGCGTACAAGGTATATACATCCGGCCTCTACAGCGCACAGGGCTTATACAGCCGGCCTCTACAGCGCACAGGGTATATATAGATGGCCTCTACAGTGCACAGGGCTTATACAGCCGGCCTCTACAGCGCACAGGGTATATACAGCCGGCCTCTACAGCGCACAGGGTATATACAGCCGGCCTCTACAGCGCACAGGGCATATACAGCCGGCCTCTACAGCGCACAGGGTATATACAGCCGGCCTCTACAGCGCACAGGGTATATACAGCCGGCCTCTACAGCGCATAAGGTATATACAGCTGGCCTCTACAGCGCACAAGGTATATACAGCCGGCCTCTACAGCCGGCCTCTACAGTGCACAATGTATATACAGCCGGCGCCTCTACAGAGCACAGGGCATATACAGCCGGCCTCTATAGCGCACAGGGTAGATACAGCCGGCCTCAACAGCGCACAGGACATATACAGCCGGCCTCTACAGTGCACAGGCTATATACAGCCGGCCTCTACAGCACACAGGGTATATACAGACGGCCTCTATAGCGCACAGGGTATATACAGCCGGCCTCTACAGCTCACAGGGTATATACAGCTGGCCTCTACAGCGCACAGGATATATACAGCCGGCCTCTACAGCGCACAGGGCTTATACAGGCAGCCTCTACAGTGCACAAGGTATATACAGCCGGCCTCTACAGCGCACAGGGTATATACAGCCGGCCTCTACAGAAAACAGTGTATATACAGCCGGCGCCACTACAGAGCAGAGGGCATATACAGCCGGCCACTATAGCGCACAGGGTAGATATAGCCGGCCTCTACAGGGAAAAGGACATATACAGCCGGCCTCTACAGTGCACAGGGTATATATAGCCGGCCTCTACAGCGCACAGGGTATATACAGCCGGACTATACAGCGCACAAGGTATAGACAGCTGGCCTCTACAGCGCACAAGGTATTGTTAGGGTCTTCTGCCCTGTGCTGCCACATCGTCATGGCAACCGGGAGATAAGTGCTAGTGGAGTAACCTGAGCGCAGCTGATACTCCGGTTCGGGTCTTTTGCTGTGCAGTGGTTATAGGCTCTGTGCACGGCAGGGGATCCGGTGCTGGTTTTTGTGCTCACAGTCTGTGAGGTCTGAGTGGGGCGTGGACAGCACCTGCTTTATAAGGCCTCTTTTCAGAGTAAGCAGATGCTGCTGAATCTTTGTTGGTTAGTCAGTTCATGAAAGTTAGCCAGTACTGTGTAGCTTTGTATTTGTTTGTTGCTTACTGCATATAGGCCTGGGGATTTGGTTTTACACTCTGCCAATCCAGACCTAGCAGTAAGACTGGAGTCAGTCGTTTGGCTTGCTGGGATTCTGTTACTACTCTGTGAACTTAGCAAGTTTGCGGCTGTATTCTAAGACTTGCCTGTCTAATCCTGTCTCACTGTGCTAGGTGTCAGGGGTCAGTTTAGTGGCAGTAAGCTAAAACCTGTGCACTGCAAGTGAGAAATAGGATTGTGGAGACTCTCCTTGTGTCTATCATTCCATCTCTGACCAAGGAGTTTACTGCCACACCCGTTGGTAACCCTTTAGGGTTTTGCTGTTGCCCTTAGCAACAGCATTTCGGGTTCTTTACGTATTAAAACACAACATCTTGCTTTTTCTATCTGAGCAGTTCTAATACAAGGGAGATACCCAGTTCCTTAGCCTCTGGGCTTCTCTGTTCACTTTGTGTGTATTTTGTTACCCTATCACCTTCTGTGTACGTTATGTCATATTCCCCAGTTTGTCTGTGAGTCCATTTGTTTTGCATAACAGTTCAAACACCAGTACATTCCTGCAGACACTGGAGTGCATAACAGTTCTGACACCAGTACTTTCCTGCAGGCACTGGTGTGCATAACAGGTATATACAGCCGGCCTCTATAGCGCACAGGGTATATACAGCCGGCCTCTACAGTGCACAATGTATATACAGCCGGCGCCTCTACAGAGCACAGGGCATATACAGCCGGCCTCTATAGCGCACAGGGTAGATACAGCCGGCCTCAACAGCGCACAGGACATATACAGCCGGCCTCTACAGTGCACAGGCTATATACAGCCGGCCTCTACAGCACACAGGGTATATACAGCTGGCCTCTATAGCGCACAGGGTATATACAGCCGGCCTCTACAGCTCACAGGGTATATACAGCTGGCCTCTACAGCGCACAGGATATATACAGCCGGCCTCTACAGCGCACAGGGCTTATACAGGCGGCCTCTACAGTGCACAAGGTATATACAGCCGGCCTCTACAGCGCACAGGGTATATACAGCCGGCCTCTACAGCGAACAGTGTATATACAGCCGGCGCCACTACAGAGCACAGGGCATATACAGCCGGCCACTATAGTGCACAGGGTAGATATAGCCGGCCTCAACAGGACAAAGGACATATACAGCCGGCCTCTACAGTGCACAGGGTATATACAGCCGGCCACTACAGCGCACAGGGTATATGCAGCCGGCCTCTACAGCGCACAAGGTATATACAGCCGGCCTCTACAGTGCACAGGGTATATACAGCCGGCCTCTACAGCGCACAATGTATATACAGCCGGCGCCTCTACAGTGCACAGGGCATATACAGCCGGCCTCTATAGCGCACAGGGTAGATACAGCCGGCCTCAACAGCGCACAGGACATATACAGCCGGCCTCTACAGTGCACATGGTATATACAGCCGGTCTCTACAGCACACGGTATATACAGCCGGACTCTACAGCACACAGGGTTTATACAGCCGGCCTCTACAGCGCACAGGGTATATACAGCCGGCCTCTACAGCGCACAGTGTATATACAGCCGGCCTCTACAGCGCACAGTGTATATATAGCCGGCCTGTATAGCGCACAGGGTATATACAGCCGGCCTCTACAGCGCACAGGGCATATACAGCCGGCCTCTATAGCGCATAGGGTAAATACAGCCGGCCTCAACAGCGCACAGGACATATACAGCCGGCCTCTACAGCGCACAGGGTATATACAGTCAGCCTCTACAGCCACAGGGTATATACAGCCAGCCTGTATAGCGCACAAGGTATATACAGCCGGCCTCTACAGCGCACAGGACATATACAGTAGGCCTCTACAGCACACAGGGCGTATACAGCCGGCCTCAACAGCGCACAGGGCGTATACATCCGGCCTCTACAGCGCACAGGGCGTATATAGCCGGCCTCTACGGTGCACAGGGCGTATACAGCCGGCCTCTACAGCGCACAGGGCGTATACAGACGGCCTCTACAGCACACAGCATATATACAGCTGGCCTCTACAGCGCCACAGGGTATATACAGCGGCCTCTACAGCGCACAGGATATATACAGCTGGCCTCTACAGCGCACAGGGTATATACAGCCAGCCTCTACAGCGCACAGAACATATACAGCCGGCCTCTATAGCGCACAGGGTATATTCAGCCGGCCTCTACAGCGCACAGGGCGTATACAGCCGGCATCTATAGTGCACGGGGTATATACAGCCGGCCTCTACAGCGCACAGGGTATATACAGCCGGCCTCTACAGCGCACAGGGTATATACAGCCGGCCTCTACAACGCACAGGATATATACAGCTGGCCTCTACAGCGCACAGGGTATATACAGCCGGCCTCTACAGCGCACAGGGTATATACAGCCGGCCTCTACAACGCACAGGATATATACAGCTGGCCTCTACAGCGCACAGGGTATATACAGCCAGCCTCTACAGCGCACAGAACATATACAGCCGGCCTCTATAGCGCACAGGGTATATTCAGCCGGCCTCTACAGCGCACAGGGCGTATACAGCCGGCATCTATAGTGCACGGGGTATATACAGCCGACCTCTACAGCGTACAAGGTATATACATCCGGCCTCTACAGCGCACAGGGCTTATACAGCCGGCCTCTACAGCGCACAGGGTATATATAGATGGCCTCTACAGTGCACAGGGCTTATACAGCCGGCCTCTACAGCGCACAGGGTATATACAGCCGGCCTCTACAGCGCACAGGGTATATACAGCCGGCCTCTACAGCGCACAGGGCATATACAGCCGGCCTCTACAGCGCACAGGGTATATACAGCCGGCCTCTACAGCGCACAGGGTATATACAGCCGGCCTCTACAGCGCATAAGGTATATACAGCTGGCCTCTACAGCGCACAAGGTATATACAGCCGGCCTCTACAGCCGGCCTCTACAGTGCACAATGTATATACAGCCGGCGCCTCTACAGAGCACAGGGCATATACAGCCGGCCTCTATAGCGCACAGGGTAGATACAGCCGGCCTCAACAGCGCACAGGACATATACAGCCGGCCTCTACAGTGCACAGGCTATATACAGCCGGCCTCTACAGCACACAGGGTATATACAGACGGCCTCTATAGCGCACAGGGTATATACAGCCGGCCTCTACAGCTCACAGGGTATATACAGCTGGCCTCTACAGCGCACAGGATATATACAGCCGGCCTCTACAGCGCACAGGGCTTATACAGGCAGCCTCTACAGTGCACAAGGTATATACAGCCGGCCTCTACAGCGCACAGGGTATATACAGCCGGCCTCTACAGAAAACAGTGTATATACAGCCGGCGCCACTACAGAGCAGAGGGCATATACAGCCGGCCACTATAGCGCACAGGGTAGATATAGCCGGCCTCTACAGGGAAAAGGACATATACAGCCGGCCTCTACAGTGCACAGGGTATATATAGCCGGCCTCTACAGCGCACAGGGTATATACAGCCGGACTATACAGCGCACAAGGTATAGACAGCTGGCCTCTACAGCGCACAAGGTATTGTTAGGGTCTTCTGCCCTGTGCTGCCACATCGTCATGGCAACCGGGAGATAAGTGCTAGTGGAGTAACCTGAGCGCAGCTGATACTCCGGTTCGGGTCTTTTGCTGTGCAGTGGTTATAGGCTCTGTGCACGGCAGGGGATCCGGTGCTGGTTTTTGTGCTCACAGTCTGTGAGGTCTGAGTGGGGCGTGGACAGCACCTGCTTTATAAGGCCTCTTTTCAGAGTAAGCAGATGCTGCTGAATCTTTGTTGGTTAGTCAGTTCATGAAAGTTAGCCAGTACTGTGTAGCTTTGTATTTGTTTGTTGCTTACTGCATATAGGCCTGGGGATTTGGTTTTACACTCTGCCAATCCAGACCTAGCAGTAAGACTGGAGTCAGTCGTTTGGCTTGCTGGGATTCTGTTACTACTCTGTGAACTTAGCAAGTTTGCGGCTGTATTCTAAGACTTGCCTGTCTAATCCTGTCTCACTGTGCTAGGTGTCAGGGGTCAGTTTAGTGGCAGTAAGCTAAAACCTGTGCACTGCAAGTGAGAAATAGGATTGTGGAGACTCTCCTTGTGTCTATCATTCCATCTCTGACCAAGGAGTTTACTGCCACACCCGTTGGTAACCCTTTAGGGTTTTGCTGTTGCCCTTAGCAACAGCATTTCGGGTTCTTTACGTATTAAAACACAACATCTTGCTTTTTCTATCTGAGCAGTTCTAATACAAGGGAGATACCCAGTTCCTTAGCCTCTGGGCTTCTCTGTTCACTTTGTGTGTATTTTGTTACCCTATCACCTTCTGTGTACGTTATGTCATATTCCCCAGTTTGTCTGTGAGTCCATTTGTTTTGCATAACAGTTCAAACACCAGTACATTCCTGCAGACACTGGAGTGCATAACAGTTCTGACACCAGTACTTTCCTGCAGGCACTGGTGTGCATAACAGGTATATACAGCCGGCCTCTATAGCGCACAGGGTATATACAGCCGGCCTCTACAGTGCACAATGTATATACAGCCGGCGCCTCTACAGAGCACAGGGCATATACAGCCGGCCTCTATAGCGCACAGGGTAGATACAGCCGGCCTCAACAGCGCACAGGACATATACAGCCGGCCTCTACAGTGCACAGGCTATATACAGCCGGCCTCTACAGCACACAGGGTATATACAGCTGGCCTCTATAGCGCACAGGGTATATACAGCCGGCCTCTACAGCTCACAGGGTATATACAGCTGGCCTCTACAGCGCACAGGATATATACAGCCGGCCTCTACAGCGCACAGGGCTTATACAGGCGGCCTCTACAGTGCACAAGGTATATACAGCCGGCCTCTACAGCGCACAGGGTATATACAGCCGGCCTCTACAGCGAACAGTGTATATACAGCCGGCGCCACTACAGAGCACAGGGCATATACAGCCGGCCACTATAGTGCACAGGGTAGATATAGCCGGCCTCAACAGGACAAAGGACATATACAGCCGGCCTCTACAGTGCACAGGGTATATACAGCCGGCCACTACAGCGCACAGGGTATATGCAGCCGGCCTCTACAGCGCACAAGGTATATACAGCCGGCCTCTACAGTGCACAGGGTATATACAGCCGGCCTCTACAGCGCACAATGTATATACAGCCGGCGCCTCTACAGTGCACAGGGCATATACAGCCGGCCTCTATAGCGCACAGGGTAGATACAGCCGGCCTCAACAGCGCACAGGACATATACAGCCGGCCTCTACAGTGCACATGGTATATACAGCCGGTCTCTACAGCACACGGTATATACAGCCGGACTCTACAGCACACAGGGTTTATACAGCCGGCCTCTACAGCGCACAGGGTATATACAGCCGGCCTCTACAGCGCACAGTGTATATACAGCCGGCCTCTACAGCGCACAGTGTATATATAGCCGGCCTGTATAGCGCACAGGGTATATACAGCCGGCCTCTACAGCGCACAGGGCATATACAGCCGGCCTCTATAGCGCATAGGGTAAATACAGCCGGCCTCAACAGCGCACAGGACATATACAGCCGGCCTCTACAGCGCACAGGGTATATACAGTCAGCCTCTACAGCCACAGGGTATATACAGCCAGCCTGTATAGCGCACAAGGTATATACAGCCGGCCTCTACAGCGCACAGGACATATACAGTAGGCCTCTACAGCACACAGGGCGTATACAGCCGGCCTCAACAGCGCACAGGGCGTATACATCCGGCCTCTACAGCGCACAGGGCGTATATAGCCGGCCTCTACGGTGCACAGGGCGTATACAGCCGGCCTCTACAGCGCACAGGGCGTATACAGACGGCCTCTACAGCACACAGCATATATACAGCCGGCCTCTACAGCGCCACAGGGTATATACAGCGGCCTCTACAGCGCACAGGGTATATACAGCCGGCCTCTACAGTGCGTAGGGCGTATAAAGCCGGCCTCTACAGCGCACAGGGCATATACAGCCGGCCTCTATAGCGCACAGGGTGTATACAGCCAGCCTCTACAGCGCACAGTATGTATACAGCCAGCCTCTGCAGTGCACAGGGCATATACAGCAAGCCTCTATAGTGCACAGGGTGCATACAGCCGGCCTCTACAGCGCACAGGGTATTTACGGACGGCCTCTATAGCGCACATGGTAAATACAGCCGGCCTCTACAGCGCACAGGACATATACAGCCGGCCTCTACAGCGCACAGGGTATATACAGTCAGCCTCTACAGCCACAGGGTATATACAGCCAGCCTGTATAGCGCACAAGGTATATACAGCCGGCCTCTACAGCGCACAGGACATATACAGCCGGCCTCTACAGCATACAGGGCATATACAGCCGGCCTCAACAGCGCACAGGGCGTATACAGCCGGCCTCTACAGCGCACAGGGTGTATACAGCCGGCCTCTACTGCGCACAGGGCGTATACAGCCGGCCTCTACAGCGCACAGGGCGTATACAGCCGGCCTCTACAGCGCACAGGGCGTATACAACCGGCCTCTACAGCGCACAGGGTATATACAGCCGGCCTCTACAACGCACAGGATATATACAGCTGGCCTCTACAGCGCACAGGGTATATACAGCCAGCCTCTACAGCGCACAGAACATATACAGCCGGCCTCTATAGCGCACAGGGTATATTCAGCCGGCCTCTACAGCGCACAGGGCGTATACAGCCGGCATCTATAGTGCACGGGGTATATACAGCCGGCCTCTACAGCGCACAGGGTATATACAGCCGGCCTCTACAGCGCACAGGGTATATACAGCCGGCCTCTACAACGCACAGGATATATACAGCTGGCCTCTACAGCGCACAGGGTATATACAGCCGGCCTCTACAGCGCACAGGGTATATACAGCCGGCCTCTACAACGCACAGGATATATACAGCTGGCCTCTACAGCGCACAGGGTATATACAGCCAGCCTCTACAGCGCACAGAACATATACAGCCGGCCTCTATAGCGCACAGGGTATATTCAGCCGGCCTCTACAGCGCACAGGGCGTATACAGCCGGCATCTATAGTGCACGGGGTATATACAGCCGACCTCTACAGCGTACAAGGTATATACCTCCGGCCTCTACAGCGCACAGGGCTTATACAGCCGGCCTCTACAGCGCACAGGGTATATATAGATGGCCTCTACAGTGCACAGGGCTTATACAGCCGGCCTCTACAGCGCACAGGGTATATACAGCCGGCCTCTACAGCGCACAGGGTATATACAGCCGGCCTCTACAGCGCACAGGGCATATACAGCCGGCCTCTACAGCGCACAGGGTATATACAGCCGGCCTCTACAGCGCACAGGGTATATACAGCCGGCCTCTACAGCGCATAAGGTATATACAGCTGGCCTCTACAGCGCACAAGGTATATACAGCCGGCCTCTACAGCCGGCCTCTACAGTGCACAATGTATATACAGCCGGCGCCTCTACAGAGCACAGGGCATATACAGCCGGCCTCTATAGCGCACAGGGTAGATACAGCCGGCCTCAACAGCGCACAGGACATATACAGCCGGCCTCTACAGTGCACAGGCTATATACAGCCGGCCTCTACAGCACACAGGGTATATACAGACGGCCTCTATAGCGCACAGGGTATATACAGCCGGCCTCTACAGCTCACAGGGTATATACAGCTGGCCTCTACAGCGCACAGGATATATACAGCCGGCCTCTACAGCGCACAGGGCTTATACAGGCAGCCTCTACAGTGCACAAGGTATATACAGCCGGCCTCTACAGCGCACAGGGTATATACAGCCGGCCTCTACAGAAAACAGTGTATATACAGCCGGCGCCACTACAGAGCAGAGGGCATATACAGCCGGCCACTATAGCGCACAGGGTAGATATAGCCGGCCTCTACAGGGAAAAGGACATATACAGCCGGCCTCTACAGTGCACAGGGTATATATAGCCGGCCTCTACAGCGCACAGGGTATATACAGCCGGCCTATACAGCGCACAAGGTATAGACAGCTGGCCTCTACAGCGCACAAGGTATTGTTAGGGTCTTCTGCCCTGTGCTGCCACATCGTCATGGCAACCGGGAGATAAGTGCTAGTGGAGTAACCTGAGCGCAGCTGATACTCCGGTTCGGGTCTTTTGCTGTGCAGTGGTTATAGGCTCTGTGCACGGCAGGGGATCCGGTGCTGGTTTTTGTGCTCACAGTCTGTGAGGTCTGAGTGGGGCGTGGACAGCACCTGCTTTATAAGGCCTCTTTTCAGAGTAAGCAGATGCTGCTGAATCTTTGTTGGTTAGTCAGTTCATGAAAGTTAGCCAGTACTGTGTAGCTTTGTATTTGTTTGTTGCTTACTGCATATAGGCCTGGGGATTTGGTTTTACACTCTGCCAATCCAGACCTAGCAGTAAGACTGGAGTCAGTCGTTTGGCTTGCTGGGATTCTGTTACTACTCTGTGAACTTAGCAAGTTTGCGGCTGTATTCTAAGACTTGCCTGTCTAATCCTGTCTCACTGTGCTAGGTGTCAGGGGTCAGTTTAGTGGCAGTAAGCTAAAACCTGTGCACTGCAAGTGAGAAATAGGATTGTGGAGACTCTCCTTGTGTCTATCATTCCATCTCTGACCAAGGAGTTTACTGCCACACCCGTTGGTAACCCTTTAGGGTTTTGCTGTTGCCCTTAGCAACAGCATTTCGGGTTCTTTACGTATTAAAACACAACATCTTGCTTTTTCTATCTGAGCAGTTCTAATACAAGGGAGATACCCAGTTCCTTAGCCTCTGGGCTTCTCTGTTCACTTTGTGTGTATTTTGTTACCCTATCACCTTCTGTGTACGTTATGTCATATTCCCCAGTTTGTCTGTGAGTCCATTTGTTTTGCATAACAGTTCAAACACCAGTACATTCCTGCAGACACTGGAGTGCATAACAGTTCTGACACCAGTACTTTCCTGCAGGCACTGGTGTGCATAACATATTCAGCAGCCCAATACTCCTGTTGAAATTTTGTGGGAATATGGAGCATACCCCTCAAAATACGTTGCAACAGGTGGTCGATCAGGTGCAGGGCCTGACTCGACAATTTAATGATTTGTCCATTAAAATGCACACCTCCCAGGCTGCTGGTGGAGCTCCCGCAGCAGCAGCACCTGCAGGGGTTAAGGAGCCAAAAGTAAATCTCCCGGATCGTTTTTCTGGAGATCGCTCGCAGTTCTTTTGTTTCAAGGAGAGCTGCAAGCTATACTTCCGGCTTAGGCCTCAGTCTTCTGGGTCGGAGATTCAGCGGGTGGGCATAGTGATTTCCTTGCTACAAGGAGACCCACAGGTCTGGGCATATGGGTTGCATCCTGACTGTCCGTCGCTTAAAAGTGTTGATGCTTTTTTTACGGCACTGGGCATGTTGTATGATGACCCTGACAAGACGGCCTCAGCCGAGGCTCAGATTTCGATCCTTAAGCAAGGGCGAAGGCCAGTTGAGGTTTACTGTACGGAGTTTCGGAGGTTGGCCCATGATACCCAGTGGAATGACCCAGCCCTGAGACACCAGTACCGAAAAGGTCTTTCTAACCAGATAAAGGACCAACTGGTACAATATCCCTTGCCTGATAGCTTGGATCAGCTCATGCAGTTATCCATCCGGGTGGATAGACGGCTGAGAGAGCGTAGGCTTGAAAGGGAGACTGAGATTTCCTTCCTTCCCAAGGGAACCTCAGACTCTGAGGAATTTTCTGAGGAGCCTATGCAGATTGGGGCTACCCGCCTCTCCTCGCGTGAGAAGACGCGGAGGAGACAGCAGGGGTTGTGTTTGTACTGTGGGAATAAAGGTCATGTGGTAGTATCATGCCCAGAAAAGCCGGAAAACTTCAGGGCCTGAGGGTGATGGGAAATATCCTGTCAGGCCAGAAGTCAGAATTTCCCAAGAAGACTTTTATCATTCCGGTGACCTTGAAGATCCTCGGTCAAACTGTCAAGACTGAGGCCTTTGTGGACAGTGGGGCCGACGGGGTTTTTATGGACCGCCAATTCGCCCTGAAACACTCGGTTCCCTTAGTACCCTTGGCATCGGAAATTGAGATTTGTGGGTTAAACGGGGAACCATTATCCCAAGGTAAAATTACCTCTTGCACTAGCCAGATTTCTTTGTTTATTGGAGCCACACACTCTGAAAAATTGTCCTTTTATGTGACTGTCTGTACTTTTGCCCCATTGGTGTTGGGGTTACCCTGGTTAAGGGCCCACAATCCTCAATTTGACTGGGTCTCTGGGGAGATTCTTAGTTGGGGTACTGATTGTTTCAGGAGTTGCTTGAGCCTTCCAGTCAGGCTCTCGCAGCAAAGTTTGCCAGGATTGCCAGGGTGTTATGCAGATTTTGCAGACGTGTTCTCCAAAAAAGTTGCAGAGGTACTACCTCCCCATCGCCCCTATGACTGTGCCATTGATTTGTTGCCAAATGCTAAGCTTCCCAAGAGCAGGTTGTACTCCCTGTCACGTCCTGAGATTCAGGCTATGGCAGAGTACATTCAGGAGAACTTGGCTAAGGGATTTATCAGACCTTCACAGTCTCCAGTTGGGTCGGGGTTCTTCTTCGTGGGTAAAAAGGACGGTTCGTTGCGACCCTGCATCGACTTCAGGGAATTGAACCGTATCACGATTAAAAACTCATACCCACTGCCTCTCATTTCGGTCTTGTTTGACCAGCTTCGTACTGCCACCATTTTTTCTAAGATTGACCTACGCGGTGCGTACAATCTAATCCGAATAAGAGAGGGGGATGAATGGAAGACTGCCTTTAATACCCACTCAGGGCATTATGAATATTTGGTGATGCCTTTTGGGCTCTGTAATGCGCCGGCAGTCTTCCAGGATTTCATGAATGATGTGCTCAGGGAATATTTGGATAGATTCTTAGTTGTATACTTAGATGACATCCTAATCTTCTCCCATTCCCTGGAGGAACATCGGAAGCATGTACGCTTAGTCCTCCAGAAACTCAGAGACCACCGGCTTGGGGCGAAGCTGGAGAAGTGCGAATTTGAAGTTCAGCAAATCGCATTTCTAGGATATATTATCTCCCCAGAAGGTTTCCAAATGGAGGGTTCCAAGGTACAGGCAGTCCTGGATTGGGTGCAGCCCACTAGTTTGAAGGCGCTTCAGCGTTTCTTGGGCTTTGCGAATTTTTATAGACGATTTATCGCTGGATTTTCGTCTATAGTGGCGCCCTTGGTGGCACTCACTAAGAAAGGGGCGGATGTTGCTCACTGGTCTTGTGAGGCTAAAGCGGCTTTTGCCCGTCTCAAAAGGGCATTTGTTTCGGCCAAGGTGCTGCGACACCCAGATCCAGAGCGTCCTTTTGTGGTGGAGGTGGAGGCCTCTGAGATGGGTATTGGGGCTGTGCTTTCTCAGATGGGAGTGTCTAATAATCGCCTTCATCCCTGTGCTTACTTTTCCCGTAAATTTTCGCCTGCCGAGATGAATTATGACGTGGGTAACCGGGAATTGTTGGCTATTAAGGATGCACTCGAGGAGTGGAGACACTGGCTTGAGGGGGCTAAGTTTGTGGTCTCAATTCTCACTGACCATAAGAATCTGGCATATTTAGAGTCAGCGAAGCGTCTCAATGCCAGGCAGGCACGATGGGCTTTGTTTTTTGCTCGCTTTAATTTTTTGATAACATATCGCCCTGGGTCAAAAAACATCAAGGCTGATGCGCTCTCGCGGAAGTTTTGCTCCAATCCAGGAGACCACCGAGGAGCCGTTGCCCATTGTTTCCCCATCATGTATTAAAGTGGGCATTACCCAGGACCTCTTATCATTAGTCCTTAGAGCACAGGAGCAGGCTCCTCCAGACCTTCCGGTAGGTCTTTTGTTTGTGCCTCCTAGGTTAAGACAGCGAGTATTCCTGGAATTCCATGCCAAGAAGTCGGCAGGTCACCCGGGTATTGCCAGAACTCGGGAGTTGCTATCTAGGGCGGTGTGGTGGCCCTCAGTGGCTAAGGATGTGGATCAGTGGGTTCGGGCATGTGACATCTGTGCCCGAAATAAGACTCCTAGAGGGGTTCCTGTTGGCCCATTACATCCACTCTCTATTCCATCTAAGCCATGGACCCACATTTCAATGGATTTTGTGGTGGACTTGCCCAAATCCTCGGGGATGACAGCCATCTGGGTTGTCGTTGACAGGTTTTCGAAGATGGCGCACTTCGTTCCACTGGTTGGGCTGCCATCAGCCAGACGCCTGTCTGAATTATTTATGCTGCATGTTGTGCGTCTCCACGGGTTGCCACTTGATGTGGTCTCTGACCGCGGATCCCAGTTTGTGGCCAAATTCTGGAGGGCATTTTGTTCCGATCTCCAGATTTCTGTCAGCTTGTCGTCAGGCTACCATCCGCAGTCTAATGGGCAGACTGAAAGGGTGAACCAGTCCTTGGAGCAGTTCCTCAGGTGTTATGTCTCCAAGTGTCAGACTGACTGGGTTGCTCATCTGTCCATGGCGGAGTTTGCCTATAACAACGCGGCTCACTCTGCTACAGGGATCTCTCCCTTCCTTTGTGTGTATGGGCATCATCCTAAGGCCAATTCTTTTGACCCCCTGGACTCCACGCCTGGTGGTTCCTCTGTGGTTTCGGTCCTTAGAGGTATTTGGCGGAAAGTGAAGAAAGCCCTTGTGTCTGTGTCATTAGTGACCAAAAGGGTTTTTGATAAGCGGAAGAGACCCTGCAGCTTCAAATTAGGAGACTTCGTCTGGTTGTCTACCAAGAATTTGAAGTTGAGACAGCCATCTCATAAGTTAGGCCCCCGGTTCATCGGCCCTTATAAGATCACCAGGGTTATCAATCCGGTGGCATTTCAGTTAGATCTGCCCCGTTCTTTGGGTATCAATAAAACATTTCATTGTTCCCTTTTAAAACGGGCGATTAGTAATCCTTCTTCCAGTGGAAGACCTTCCCCTCTTCTGATACGTGGCCAGAGGGAGTTTGTTGTTGAAAGGATTCTTGACTCCAAGGTGGTTCGGGGTCGGCTGTCATTTTTGGTGCACTGGAAGGGGTATGGCCCGGAGGAGCGGTCGTGGGTGCGCAGTTGTGATCTTCATGCCCCCAGACTGATACGCTCTTTCTTCTCGCAGTTCCCCGATAAACCCGGTGGTAGGGGCTCTTTGACCCCTCATCAGAGGGGGGGTACTGTTAGGGTCTTCTGCCCTGTGCTGCCACATCGTCATGGCAACCGGGAGATAAGTGCTAGTGGAGTAACCTGAGCGCAGCTGATACTCCGGTTCGGGTCTTTTGCTGTGCAGTGGTTATAGGCTCTGTGCACGGCAGGGGATCCGGTGCTGGTTTTTGTGCTCACAGTCTGTGAGGTCTGAGTGGGGCGTGGACAGCACCTGCTTTATAAGGCCTCTTTTCAGAGTAAGCAGATGCTGCTGAATCTTTGTTGGTTAGTCAGTTCATGAAAGTTAGCCAGTACTGTGTAGCTTTGTATTTGTTTGTTGCTTACTGCATATAGGCCTGGGGATTTGGTTTTACACTCTGCCAATCCAGACCTAGCAGTAAGACTGGAGTCAGTCGTTTGGCTTGCTGGGATTCTGTTACTACTCTGTGAACTTAGCAAGTTTGCGGCTGTATTCTAAGACTTGCCTGTCTAATCCTGTCTCACTGTGCTAGGTGTCAGGGGTCAGTTTAGTGGCAGTAAGCTAAAACCTGTGCACTGCAAGTGAGAAATAGGATTGTGGAGACTCTCCTTGTGTCTATCATTCCATCTCTGACCAAGGAGTTTACTGCCACACCCGTTGGTAACCCTTTAGGGTTTTGCTGTTGCCCTTAGCAACAGCATTTCGGGTTCTTTACGTATTAAAACACAACATCTTGCTTTTTCTATCTGAGCAGTTCTAATACAAGGGAGATACCCAGTTCCTTAGCCTCTGGGCTTCTCTGTTCACTTTGTGTGTATTTTGTTACCCTATCACCTTCTGTGTACGTTATGTCATATTCCCCAGTTTGTCTGTGAGTCCATTTGTTTTGCATAACAGTTCAAACACCAGTACATTCCTGCAGACACTGGAGTGCATAACAGTTCTGACACCAGTACTTTCCTGCAGGCACTGGTGTGCATAACAGGTATATACAGCCGGCCTCTATAGCGCACAGGGTATATACAGCCGGCCTCTACAGTGCACAATGTATATACAGCCGGCGCCTCTACAGAGCACAGGGCATATACAGCCGGCCTCTATAGCGCACAGGGTAGATACAGCCGGCCTCAACAGCGCACAGGACATATACAGCCGGCCTCTACAGTGCACAGGCTATATACAGCCGGCCTTTACAGCACACAGGGTATATACAGCTGGCCTCTATAGCGCACAGGGTATATACAGCCGGCCTCTACAGCTCACAGGGTATATACAGCTGGCCTCTACAGCGCACAGGATATATACAGCCGGCCTCTACAGCGCACAGGGCTTATACAGGCGGCCTCTACAGTGCACAAGGTATATACAGCCGGCCTCTACAGCGCACAGGGTATATACAGCCGGCCTCTACAGCGAACAGTGTATATACAGCCGGCGCCACTACAGAGCACAGGGCATATACAGCCGGCCACTATAGTGCACAGGGTAGATATAGCCGGCCTCAACAGGACAAAGGACATATACAGCCGGCCTCTACAGTGCACAGGGTATATACAGCCGGCCTCTACAGCGCACAGGGTATATGCAGCCGGCCTCTACAGCGCACAAGGTATATACAGCTGGCCTCTACCGCGCACAAGGTATATACAGCCGGCCTCTACAGTGCACAGGGTATATACAGCCGGCCTCTACAGCGCACAATGTATATACAGCCGGCGCCTCTACAGAGCACAGGGCATATACAGCCGGCGCCTCTACAGAGCACAGGGCATATACAGCCGGCCTCTATAGCGCACAGGGTAGATACAGCCGGCCTCAACAGCGCACAGGACATATACAGCCGGCCTCTACAGTGCACATGGTATATACAGCCGGTCTCTACAGCACACGGTATATACAGCCGGACTCTACAGCACACAGGGTTTATACAGCCGGCCTCTACAGCGCACAGGGTATATACAGCCGGCCTCTACAGCGCACAGTGTATATACAGCCGGCCTCTACAGCGCACAGTGTATATATAGCCGGCCTGTATAGCGCACAGGGTATATACAGCCGGCCTCTACAGCGCACAGGGCATATACAGCCGGCCTCTATAGCGCATAGGGTAAATACAGCCGGCCTCAACAGCGCACAGGACATATACAGCCGGCCTCTACAGCGCACAGGGTATATACAGTCAGCCTCTACAGCCACAGGGTATATACAGCCAGCCTGTATAGCGCACAAGGTATATACAGCCGGCCTCTACAGCGCACAGGACATATACAGTAGGCCTCTACAGCACACAGGGCGTATACAGCCGGCCTCAACAGCGCACAGGGCGTATACATCCGGCCTCTACAGCGCACAGGGCGTATATAGCCGGCCTCTACGGTGCACAGGGCGTATACAGCCGGCCTCTACAGCGCACAGGGCGTATACAGACGGCCTCTACAGCACACAGCATATATACAGCCGGCCTCTACAGCGCCACAGGGTATATACAGCGGCCTCTACAGCGCACAGGGTATATACAGCCGGCCTCTACAGTGCGTAGGGCGTATAAAGCCGGCCTCTACAGCGCACAGGGCATATACAGCCGGCCTCTATAGCGCACAGGGTGTATACAGCCAGCCTCTACAGTGCACAGGATGTATACAGCCAGCCTCTGCAGTGCACAGGGCATATACAGCAAGCCTCTATAGTGCACAGGGTGCATACAGCCGGCCTCTACAGCGCACAGGGTATTTACGGCCAGCCTGTACAGCGCACTGGGTGTATACTGCCGGCCTCTACAGCACACAGGGTATATACAGCCGGCCTCTACAATGCACAGGATATATACAGCTGGCCTCTACAGCGCACAGGGTATATACAGCCAGCCTCTACAGCGCACAGAACATATACAGCCGGCCTCTATAGCGCACAGGGTATATTCAGCCGGCCTCTACAGCGCACAGGGCGTATACAGCCGGCATCTATAGTGCACGGGGTATATACAGCCGACCTCTACAGCGTACAAGGTATATACATCCGGCCTCTACAGCGCACAGGGCTTATACAGCCGGCCTCTACAGCGCACAGGGTATATATAGATGGCCTCTACAGTGCACAGGGCTTATACAGCCGGCCTCTACAGCGCACAGGGTATATACAGCCGGCCTCTACAGCGAACAGTGTATATACAGCCGGCGCCACTACAGAGCACAGGGCATATACAGCCGGCCACTATAGTGCACAGGGTAGATATAGCCGGCCTCAACAGGACAAAGGACATATACAGCCGGCCTCTACAGTGCACAGGGTATATACAGCCGGCCTCTACAGCGCACAGGGTATATGCAGCCGGCCTCTACAGCGCACAAGGTATATACAGCTGGCCTCTACCGCGCACAAGGTATATACAGCCGGCCTCTACAGTGCACAGGGTATATACAGCCGGCCTCTACAGCGCACAATGTATATACAGCCGGCGCCTCTACAGAGCACAGGGCATATACAGCCGGCGCCTCTACAGAGCACAGGGCATATACAGCCGGCCTCTATAGCGCACAGGGTAGATACAGCCGGCCTCAACAGCGCACAGGACATATACAGCCGGCCTCTACAGTGCACATGGTATATACAGCCGGTCTCTACAGCACACGGTATATACAGCCGGACTCTACAGCACACAGGGTTTATACAGCCGGCCTCTACAGCGCACAGGGTATATACAGCCGGCCTCTACAGCGCACAGTGTATATACAGCCGGCCTCTACAGCGCACAGTGTATATATAGCCGGCCTGTATAGCGCACAGGGTATATACAGCCGGCCTCTACAGCGCACAGGGCATATACAGCCGGCCTCTATAGCGCATAGGGTAAATACAGCCGGCCTCAACAGCGCACAGGACATATACAGCCGGCCTCTACAGCGCACAGGGTATATACAGTCAGCCTCTACAGCCACAGGGTATATACAGCCAGCCTGTATAGCGCACAAGGTATATACAGCCGGCCTCTACAGCGCACAGGACATATACAGTAGGCCTCTACAGCACACAGGGCGTATACAGCCGGCCTCAACAGCGCACAGGGCGTATACATCCGGCCTCTACAGCGCACAGGGCGTATATAGCCGGCCTCTACGGTGCACAGGGCGTATACAGCCGGCCTCTACAGCGCACAGGGCGTATACAGACGGCCTCTACAGCACACAGCATATATACAGCCGGCCTCTACAGCGCCACAGGGTATATACAGCGGCCTCTACAGCGCACAGGGTATATACAGCCGGCCTCTACAGTGCGTAGGGCGTATAAAGCCGGCCTCTACAGCGCACAGGGCATATACAGCCGGCCTCTATAGCGCACAGGGTGTATACAGCTAGCCTGTACAGCGCACAGGATGTATACAGCCAGCCTCTGCAGTGCACAGGGCATATACAGCAAGCCTCTATAGTGCACAGGGTGCATACAGCCGGCCTCTACAGCGCACAGGGTATTTACGGACGGCCTCTATAGCGCACAGGGTAAATACAGCCGGCCTCTACAGCGCACAGGACATATACAGCCGGCCTCTACAGCGCACAGGGTATATACAGTCAGCCTCTACAGCCACAGGGTATATACAGCCAGCCTGTATAGCGCACAAGGTATATACAGCCGGCCTCTACAGCGCACAGGACATATACAGCCGGCCTCTACAGCACACAGGGCATATACAGCCGGCCTCAACAGCGCACAGGGCGTATACAGCCGGCCTCTACAGCGCACAGGGCGTATACAGCCGGCCTCTACTGCGCACAGGGCGTATACAGCCGGCCTCCACAGCGCACAGGGCGTATACAGCCGGCCTCTACAGCGCACAGGGCGTATACAACCGGCCTCTACAGCACACAGGGTATTTACGGCCAGCCTGTACAGCGCACTGGGTGTATACTGCCGGCCTCTACAGCGCACAGGGCATATACAGCGGCCTCTACAGCGCACAGGGCATATACAGCCGGCCTCTACAGTGCGTAGGGCGTATACAACCGGCCTCTACAGCGCACAGGGCATATACAGCTGGCCTCTATAGCGCACAGGGTGTATACAGCCGGCCTCTACAGCGCACAGGACGTATACAGCCAGCCTCTGCAGTGCACAGGGCATATACAGCAAGCCTCTATAGTGCACAGGGCGCATACAGCCGGCCTCTACAGCGCACAGGGTATTTACGGCCAGCCTGTACAGCGCACTGGGTGTATACTGCCGGCCTCTACAGCACACAGGGTATATACAGTCGGCCTCTAGAGCGCACAGGACATATACAAACGGCCTCTACAGTGCACATGGTATATACAGCCGGCCTCTACAGCGCACAGGGTATATGCAGCCGGCCTCTACAGCGTACAGGGTATATACAGCCGGCCTCTACAGCGTACAGGGTATATACAGCCGGCCTCTACAGCGTACAGGGTATATACAGCCGGCCTCTACAGCGCACAGGGTATATACAGCCGGCCTCTACAACGCACAGGATATATACAGCTGGCCTCTACAGCGCACAGGGTATATACAGCAGGCCTCTACAGCGCACAGGGTATATACAGCCGGCCTCTACAACGCACAGGATATATACAGCTGGCCTCTACAGCGCACAGGGTATATACAGCCAGCCTCTACAGCGCACAGAACATATACAGCCGGCCTCTACAGCGCACAGGGTATATTCAGCCGGCCTCTACAGCGCACAGGGCGTATACAGCCGGCATCTATAGTGCACGGGGTATATACAGCCGGCCTCTACAGCGCACAGGGTATATACAGCCGGCCTCTACAGCGCACAGGGTATATACAGCCGGCCTCTACAACGCACAGGATATATACAGCTGGCCTCTACAGCGCACAGGGTATATACAGCCGGCCTCTACAGCGCACAGGGTATATACAGCCGGCCTCTACAACGCACAGGATATATACAGCTGGCCTCTACAGCGCACAGGGTATATACAGCCAGCCTCTACAGCGCACAGAACATATACAGCCGGCCTCTATAGCGCACAGGGTATATTCAGCCGGCCTCTACAGCGCACAGGGCGTATACAGCCGGCATCTATAGTGCACGGGGTATATACAGCCGACCTCTACAGCGTACAAGGTATATACATCCGGCCTCTACAGCGCACAGGGCTTATACAGCCGGCCTCTACAGCGCACAGGGTATATATAGATGGCCTCTACAGCGCACAGGGCTTATACAGCCGGCCTCTACAGCGCACAGGGTATATACAGCCGGCCTCTACAGCGCACAGGGTATATACAGCCGGCCTCTACAGCGCACAGGGTATATACAGCCGGCCTCTACAGCGCACAGGGTATATACAGCCGGCCTCTACAGCGCACAGGGCATATACAGACGGCCTCTACAGCGCACAGGGTATATACAGCCGGCCTCTACAGCGCACAGGGTTTATACAGCCGGCCTCTACAGCGCATAAGGTATATACAGCTGGCCTCTACAGCGCACAAGGTATATACAGCCGGCCTCTACAGCGCACAGGGTATATACAGCCGGCCTCTACAGTGCACAATGTATATACAGCCGGCGCCTCTACAGAGCACAGGGCATATACAGCCGGCCTCTATAGCGCACAGGGTAGATACAGCCGGCCTCAACAGCGCACAGGTCATATACAGCCGGCCTCTACAGTGCACAGGCTATATACAGCCGGCCTCTACAGCCAGTGGCGGTTCTTGCCACGGGCAAGCAGGACTTTTGCCCGGGGCGCCGCCTTCCGGAGGGCGCTGGCGCCATCCGGAGGGCGCCGCACCGTGGCAAGATCCGCCACTGCCGCCCGCTGTGTCCCCCGTCCGCTGCCGTCCCCGTCGTCTCCTGTGAAGGGAACTAGACGCTATGCGTCTAGTTTCCCTTCGTGGAGAGTAACTGCTGAGCGGTGCGCGATGACGTCATCGCGCACCGCACAGCAAAGGTCCTCTCCACGAAGGGAACTAGACGCATAGCGTCTAGTTTCTCTTCGTGGAGAGGACCTTTTACTGTGCGGTGCGCGATGACGTCATCGCGCACCGCTCAGCAGTCAAGCGGCGCTTTCAATGTACAGGGGGCGTGACTCACCACGCCCCCTGTATTAGGCCACGCCCCTTTCTCGCCCGGGGCGCTCTGCGCCCTGGAACCGGCCCTGTCTACAGCACACAGGGTATATACAGCCGGCCTCTATAGCGCACAGGGTATATACAGCCGGCCTCTACAGCTCACAGGGTATATACAGCTGGCCTCTACAGCGCACAGGATATATACAGCCGGCCTCTACAGCGCACAGGGCTTATACAGGCGGCCTCTACAGTGCACAAGGTATATACAGCCGTCCTCTACAGCGAACAGTGTATATACAGCCGGCGCCACTACAGAGCACAGGGCATATACAGCCGGCCACTATAGCGCACAGGGTAGATATAGCCGGCCTCAACAGGACAAAGGACATATACAGCCGGCCTCTACAGTGCACAGGGTATATACAGCCGGCCTCTACAGCGCACAGGGTATATACAGCCGGCCTCTACAGCGCACAGGGTATATACAGCCGGCCTCTACAGCGCACAAGGTATATACAGCTGGCCTCTACAGCGCACAAGGTATATACAGCCGGCCTCTACAGTGCACAATGTATATACAGCCGGCCTCTACAGCGCACAAGGTATATGGCCGATGGTTTATGGCCGATGTTGAATGTTTTTGCCATTAATGGGAGAGAACCAGATGGTTTCTCTCCATCGGTGGCACAGGCTAAATGAATATTTTTTTTTTTGCAGGGTGTTGGGACAATCTCCCCCGTGTCTTCTCCCTTCTGCGTGTCCCCGCCCAGTCTCCTCCCCCAAATGATCCCACTGCTGATTGTGGCGTGGAGCGCTCGTGCACGGGACCAGCGGGAAAAATCAGAAGCGCTGCGGTCGCAAAGTGTCCGGCAGACAGTGAGGTGAGTGCGGGGTCCCTGGTGCTTGGCAGGGGAGTTTGGGAGGCCGGTCCCACTTCTGGGGGTAACCAAAGGTGTGGTGCCCGGCGCCCCCTTCTCTTACTCCCCTGCAGCTGCATGTGCGGTGCTGGTCACTATGTGCTGCTGCTGCGGGACACAGCGCCGGTACTGTGCCGGGGGCTCCGTTCCTGTACAGCAGGAGCATACTGTCACCACTTCCATCTTCCCACTACTCTATTCCCAGCATGTGTTCCCCGGGCACAGGGGCTGGCTGTTGTGGGGACATGTTAGGAGTGTATAGTGGTGATGCTGGGTGATACAGTGCAGCAGACAGATGGCCATCGCCCCCATGCTGGTAGCTGACATATTAGAGTGTGCCAAATGGTGCTGCACGCAGAAGAATGGTCTTAGTGGTACTCGCGCCCCTGTCCAAGAAATGGTGTGGCCAAATGCCACAGGTGGTGTGGCCAATGAAAATGGGTGTGTGACACACATGTGGGGGGGGGGGGGGGGGGGTGCCAGATGTGCCGATGAAGTGTCTGATACACAAATTCAACCAGCAGTGCCATATATGCCCCCACAGCGCCATATACGCTTTGTCCCAGGGTGCCGCTGCTCACAGCTTCCTCTGTTGTTTCTGCTATGTGAGGGTAGGATAGCGCAGCGCCTCTCCTGTCCCCAGAGCCGGCCCTAACCAATATGATACCCTAGGCAAGATTTTGGCTGGTGCACCCTAGCACCACCGCTGGTTCCGCCTCTGACCTTGTACCTCTTTCCCAGCATCACCACCCCTCATCCATAGCAGTCCTTATTTTGGTGCAGTGCCGTAACTAGGCATTTTAGCGCTGTGTGCAAGAAACGACAGTGGCGCGCGCGCCCCCCCCCCCCATGTAAGACGGGCAGTGCGCACCGTAGGTGCGTGAAAAATTTATAGGGGCGTGGCCACAAAATAATAGCAATTCTTACTACGGTGCACAGTAGTCTACATTATTCAAATTCCGCTGCACAGTAGCGCTACTACATCAGGTAGAGCCCCTTTTATACATTACAGCAGACAGCGTCCCCCTTTTTACACATTACAGCAGACAGCTCCCCTCTTTACACATTGCGGCAGCCAGTCCCCCTCTTTACACATTGCGGCAGACAACGTCCACTTTTTTACACATTACGGCAGACAGCGTCCCCTTTTTTAACATTACGGCAGACAGCGTCCCATTTTTACACCTTACAGCAGACAGCGTCCCCGTTTTTACACATTATGGCAGACGTTGTCCCCCTTTATACACATTGCGGCAGCCGGTCCCCCTTTTTACACATTGCGGCAGCCGGTCCCCCTTTTTACACATTGCGGCAGCCAGGACCCCTTTTTACACATTGCGGCAGCCAATCCCCTTATTACACATTGCGGCAGCCAGGACCCCTTTTTACACATTGCGGCAGCCAGGACCCCTTTTTACACATTGCGGCAGCCAGGACCCCTTTTTACACATTGCGGCAGCCAGGACCCCTTTTTACACATTGCGGCAGACGGTGTCCCCCTGAGAGAGAGAGAGAGAGAGGGGGGGATATACTTACCTTCTCCCCGCTGACAGGCTCCTCGTGCAGCACCCTCTCTGTGCAGGCAGCAGAGAAGGAGGGGGAGCAGGGAGCCGCAGCAGCGCTATTTCATTGGTAGTAAGCGCCGCTGCAGCATCCCCCTCTCCTTCCGTATTGGCTGCCTGGCGCCGGGCAGCCAATACGGAAGGAGAGGGGGATGCTGCAGCGGCTATTACAACCAATGAAATAGCGCTGCTGCGGCTCCCTGCTCCCCCTCCCTCCTCCTCCTCCTCCTTCTCTGCTGCCCGGCGCTGTAGCTGTCCTCACAGCGCGGCGCACACAGATGCGGCATGTAATGAGTCAATTTGACTCATTACATGCCGCTGGCCGTGCGCCCTCAGGGCAACTGCGCTGTGTGCCAAGCCCACTTGGCACACACGTAGTTACGGCCCTGTTTTGGTGCTTGTACCCCCTATATTTTAAATAGGAACAGTTCGCACATTTGGCGCACAGCCCAAAAAGGGGTGTGTTTTTGCTGGCAAGGGACATGGACACACAATAGTAACCCCAATTCCAATTACGCCACATAGTACTGCAACTTTATTCACATTTGATCATGCGATAGTGTCCATAATTCATATTACATCCCACAGTAGTATCACTTTACCTTATAAACATTACTCCTCACAGTAGAGCCCCTTATTCACATTAAATCACACTGAATTGCTCCTTATTCACATTACACCACACCCTATTGCTCTATATTCACATTAGACAACACAGTAGTGCCCTTTCTATACGCAATGTCGCATAGTAGAGCACTTTATACACATTATGCCACACAGTAATGCCCCTTACACATATGAGACACATTATTAATGTCCTTATAAGCATAATGCGCCTTACACATTATGACAATCTTTATTAATGCCCTTTTACACATAATGTCCCTTACACATATGCTGCACATTATTAAAGCCCTTATATACGTAATGACACACAGTGCCCCCTACACATTTGCTGCACATTATTAGTGCCCCTATACACATAATGACACACACACACAGTAGTACCCTGTTACACATATGCCGCACATTATAAATGCCCTGACACACATAGTGCCCCTTACACATGTTGCACATTATTAATGCATTTTACATGACACACATAATGCTCCTTACACATATTCAGAACACTACTGCACAACCAACCCACTCACATGCACACAGCACTCACACGGCCACTAACACTGTGACCTGCTTGGATACAGATGTGTCCTCACAAATCTTGCCTCAATTCTAATGCCGGGCACATTTTTTAATGAAAATGCATCTTATTTGCATTGCTATGTGGCTAGGATGCACACGCAGCTTCTGCTGATTAAAATGATATGCAGCATGCCTATATTCTGTGTGAAACTGTGGCTGTATCTGCATATGAAATGCTACACACAGAATATAGGCATGCTGCATATCATTTTAATCAGCAGAAGCTGCTGATGCACCTAGGCATATCTAATGTCCTAGGCAATTGCCTAGTTTGCTTATGGCCGGCTCTGCCTGCCCCTTAATGCTTGTGAAGTCCGGTCTCCAGCGGTGGGTATCTAAAATGAGGCGCAGGTTCGTTAACCAATCCGAGCACGTGGATCGGCAGCCAATCAGGAACCGCGGCTATGTCTAAAATGTTTAGAGCAGCCATGTACAAACTGCGGCCCTCCAGCTGTTGAGAAACTACACATCCCAGCATGCCCTGACACAGCTTTAGCATTCTCTGACAGCAAAACTGTGTCAGGGCGTGCTGGGATACGTAGTTTCACAACAGCTGGAGGGCCGCAGTTTGGACATGCCTGGTTTAGGGGCTGCTACGTGACCCATGGGTCACACGGTTAGAGGCTGTTAAATGACCCTTGGGTCGCACAGGAGTGTCATGCCGCCCCCCCCCCCCTTCTTCCAAGAGGGAGAAAAGTTGTTGGTATGCCGGCTGTTGGTATTCTGGCGTCGGGATCCCAAAAGCCGGCATATCAAATACCACCCCCTTATTGTAATGACATACTGTACTGTATGGTCTCTGTAAATGGAGGCGGAAATATAACAAGAATCTCATTCCCCTCAGGGTTTTGCTGGGTGCTGCGATCTGAGAGAGACCTGAGAAGATCAGGTAAATATAACATAATCTTTCTCTATCGTCCTAGTGGATGCTGGGGTTCCTGAAAGGACCATGGGGAATAGCGGCTCCGCAGGAGACAGGGCACAAAAAGTAAAGCTTTTCCGATCAGGTGGTGTGCACTGGCTCCTCCCCCTATGACCCTCCTCCAGACTCCAGTTAGATTTTTGTGCCCGGCCGAGAAGGGTGCAATCTAGGTGGCTCTCCTAAAGAGCTGCTTAGAGAAAGTTTAGCTAGGTTTTTTATGTTACAGTGATTCCTGCTGGCAACAGGATCACTGCAGCGAGGGACTGAGGGGAGAAGGAGTCAACTCACCTGCGTGCAGGATGGATTGGCTTCTTGGCTACTGGACATCAAGCTCCAGAGGGACGATCACAGGTACAGCCTGGATGGTCACCGGAGCCGCGCCGCCGGCCCCCTTGCAGATGCTGAAGACAGAAGAGGTCCAGAATCGGCGGCTGAAGACTCCTGCAGTCTTCTAAAGGTAGCGCACAGCACTGCAGCTGTGCGCCATTTTCCTCTCAGCACACTTCACACGGCAGTCACTGAGGGTGCAGGGCGCTGGGAGGGGGGCGCCCTGGGAGGCAAAATGAGTACCTATAAAGGCTAAAAATACCTCACATATAGCCCTAGAGGCTATATGGAGATATTTAACCCCTGCCTGATTTCTCAAAATAGCGGGAGACGAGCCCGCCGGAAAAGGGGCGGGGCCTATCTCCTCAGCACACGGCGCCATTTCCTCTCACAGCTCCGCTGGTCAGGACGGCTCCCAGGTCTCTCCCCTGCACTGCACTACAGAAACAGGGTAAAACAGAGAGGGGGGGCAAATTTATGGCGATATTTTTATATAACAAAGCAGCTATAGGGGAGCACTTATTATAAGGCTATCCCTGATATATATATAGCGCTTTTGGTGTGTGCTGGCAAACTCTCCCTCTGTCTCCCCAAAGGGCTAGTGGGTCCTGTCTTCATTAGGAGCATTCCCTGTGTGTCTGCTGTGTGTCGGTACGTGTGTGTCGACATGTATGAGGACGATATTGGTGTGGAGGCGGAGCAATTGCCAAATATGGGGATGTCACCTCCTAGGGGGTCGACACCAAAATGGATGCCTTTATTTATGGAACTACGGGATAGTGTCAACACGCTAAAGCAGTCGTTTGACGACATGAGACGGCCGGACAATCAATTAGTGCCTGTCCAGGCGACTCAAACACCGTCAGGGGCTGTGAAACGCCCTTTGCCTCAGTCGGTCGACACAGACCCAGACACAGGCGATGACTCCAGTGGTGACGGTGACGAATCAACCGTATTTTCCAGTAGGGCCACACGTTATATGATTTTGGCAATGAAGGAGGCGTTACATTTAGCTGATACTACAGGTACCACTAAACAGGGTATTATGTGGGGTATGAAAAAACTACCTATAGTTTTTCCTGAATCAGAAGAACTAAATGACGTGTGTAATGAAGCGTGGGTTGCCCCTGATAAAAAGCTGATAATTTCAAAGAAATTATTGGCATTATACCCTTTCCCGCCAGAGGTTAGGGAGCGCTGGGAAACACCTCCTAGGGTGGACAAGGCGCTAACACGCTTATCTAAACAAGTGGCGTTACCCTCTCCTGAGACGGCCGCACTTAAAGATCCAGCAGATAGGAGGATGGAAAATATCCAAAAAAGTATATACACACATGCAGGTGTTATACTACGACCAGCTGTAGCAACTGCCTGGATGGGCAGTGCGGGGGTAGTTTGGTCAGAATCCCTGATTGAAAATATTGATACCCTGGACAGGGACAATATTCTACTGTCGTTAGAACAAATAAAGGATGCATTTCTTTATATGCGTGATGCACAGAGGGATATATGCACACTGGCATCACGGGTAAGTGCTATGTCCATTTCGGCCAGAAGAGCTTTATGGACGCGACAGTGGACAGGCGATGCGGATTCAAAACGGCATATGGAAGTTTTGCCGTATAAGGGGGAGGAGTTATTTGGAGTCGGTCTATCAGATTTGGTGGCCACGGCTACAGCCGGGAAATCCACCTTTCTACCTCAAGTCACTCCCCAACAGAAAAAGGCACCGACTTTTCAACCGCAGCCCTTTCGTTCCTTTAAAAATAAGAGAGCAAAGGGCTATTCATATTTGCCACGAGGCAAAGGTCGAGGGAAGAGACAGCAACACGCAGCTCCTTCCCAGGATCAGAAGCCCTCCCCGGCTTCTACAAAAGCCTCAGCATGACGCTGGGGCTTCTCAAGCGGACTCGGGGACGGTGGGCGGTCGTCTCAAAAATTACAGCGCGCAGTGGGCTCACTCGCAAGTAGATCCCTGGATCCTGCAGATAATATCTCAGGGATACAGGTTGGAATTAGAGACAGATCCACCTCGCCGTTTCCTGAGGTCTGCTTTACCAACGTCCCCCTCCGAAAGGGAGACGGTGTTGGAAGCCATTCACAAGCTGTACTCTCAGCAGGTGATAGTCAAGGTACCTCTTCTGCAACAAGGGAAGGGGTATTATTCCACTCTTTTTGTGGTACCGAAGCCGGATGGCTCGGTAAGGCCTATTCTAAATCTGAAGTCCTTGAACCTGTACATAAAGAAGTTCAAGTTCAAAATGGAGTCACTCAGAGCAGTGATAGCGAACCTGGAAGAGGGGAACTTTATGGTATCCTTGGACATCAAGGATGCGTATCTCCACGTTCCAATTTACCCCTCACACCAGGGGTACCTCAGGTTCGTTGTACAAAACTGTCACTATCAGTTTCAGACGCTGCCGTTCGGATTGTCCACGGCACCTCGGATCTTTACAAAGGTAATGGCCGAGATGATGATTCTTCTTCGAAGAAAAGGCGTATTAATTATCCCATACTTGGACGATCTCCTAATAAGGGCGAGGTCCAGAGAACAGCGATTAGCACTGTCTCAAGAAGTGCTAAAACAGCACGGGTGGATTCTGAATATTCCAAAATCCCAGTTAATGCCGACAACTCGTCTGCTGTTCCTAGGGATGATTCTGGACACGGTTCAGAAAAAGGTTTTTCTCCCGGAGGAAAAAGCCAAGGAGTTATCCGAGCTTGTCAGGAACCTCCTAAAACCAGGAAAGGTGTCTGTACATCAATGCACAAGAGTCCTGGGAAAAATGGTGGCTTCTTACGAAGCGATTCCATTCGGCAGATTCCACGCAAGAATTTTCCAAAGGGATCTGTTGGACAAATGGTCAGGGTCGCATCTTCAGATGCACCTACGGATAACCCTGTCTCCAAGGACAAGGGTGTCTCTTCTGTGGTGGTTGCAGAGTGCTCATCTATTGGAGGGCCGCAGATTCGGCATACAGGATTGGATCCTGGTGACCACGGACGCCAGCCTGAGAGGCTGGGGAGCAGTCACACAAGGAAGAAACTTCCAGGGAGTATGGACGAGCCTGGAAACGTCTCTTCACATAAACATTCTGGAACTAAGAGCAATATACAATGCTCTAAACCAGGCAGAACCTCTGCTTCAGGGAAAACCGGTATTGATCCAGTCGGACAACATCACGGCAGTCGCCCATGTGAACAGACAGGGCGGCACAAGAAGCAGGAGGGCAATGGCAGAAGCTGCAAGGATTCTTCGCTGGGCAGAGAATCATGTGATAGCACTGTCAGCAGTGTTCATCCCGGGAGTGGACAACTGGGAAGCAGACTTCCTCAGCAGACACGATCTTCACCCGGGAGAGTGGGGACTTCATCCAGAAGTCTTCCACATGCTGGTAACCCGTTGGGAAAGACCAATGGTGGACATGATGGCGTCTCGCCTCAACAAAAAACTGGACAGGTATTGCGCCAGGTCAAGAGATCCGCAGGCAATAGCTGTGGACGCGCTGGTAACGCCTTGGGTGTACCAGTCGGTGTATGTGTTTCCTCCTCTGCCTCTCATACCAAAAGTATTGAGAATTATACGGCAAAGAGGCGTAAGAACGATACTAGTGGTTCCGGATTGGCCAAGGAGGACTTGGTACCCGGAACTTCAAGAGATGATCACGGAAGATCCGTGGCCTCTACCTCTAAGGAGGGACTTGCTTCAGCAGGGTCCCTGTCTGTTTCAAGACTTACCGCGGCTGCGTTTGACGGCATGGCGGTTGAACGCCGGATCCTAAAGGAAAGAGGCATGCCGGAAGAAGTCATTCCTACTTTGATTAAAGCAAGGAAGGAAGTAACCGTGCAACATTATCACCGAATTTGGCGAAAATATGTTGCGTGGTGCGAAGATCGGAGTGCTCCGACGGAGGAATTTCAACTGGGTCGATTCCTACATTTCCTGCAATCAGGATTGTCAATGGGTCTCAAATTGGGATCTATTAAGGTTCAAATTTCGGCCCTGTCGATTTTCTTTCAAAAAGAATTGGCTTCAGTCCCTGAAGTCCAGACCTTTGTTAAGGGAGTGCTGCATATACAGCCTCCTGTGGTGCCTCCAGTGGCACCGTGGGATCTAAATGTGGTTTTGGACTTCCTAAAATCTCATTGGTTTGAACCACTAAAAAAGGTGGATTTGAAATATCTCACATGGAAAGTGACCATGCTTCTAGCCCTGGCTTCTGCCAGGAGAGTGTCAGAATTGGCAGCTTTATCTTACAAAAGCCCATATCTGATTTTCCATTCGGACAGGGCAGAACTGCGAACTCGTCCGCATTTTCTCCCTAAGGTGGTGTCAGCATTTCATCTGAACCAGCCTATTGTAGTGCCTGCGGCTACAAGTGACTTGGAGGACTCCAAGTTACTGGACGTTGTCGGAGCATTAAAAATATATATTGCAAGGACAGCTGGAGTCAGAAAATCTGACTCGTTGTTTATATTGTATGCACCCAACAAGATGGGTGCTCCTGCGTCTAAGCAGACGATTGCTCGTTGGATCTGTAGCACAATCCAACTTGCACATTCTGTGGCAGGCTTGCCACAGCCTAAATCTGTAAAGGCCCACTCCACAAGGAAGGTGGGCTCATCTTGGGCGGCTGCCCGAGGGGTCTCGGCATTACAACTTTGCCGAGCAGCTACGTGGTCAGGGGAGAACACGTTTGTAAAATTTTACAAATTTGATACTCTGGCTAAGGAGGACCTGGAGTTCTCTCATTCGGTGCTGCAGAGTCATCCGCACTCTCCCGCCCGTTTGGGAGCTTTGGTATAATCCCCATGGTCCTTTCAGGAACCCCAGCATCCACTAGGACGATAGAGAAAATAAGATTTTACTTACCGATAAATCTATTTCTCGGAGTCCGTAGTGGATGCTGGGCGCCCATCCCAAGTGCGGATTATCTGCATAAGTTGTACATAGTTATTGTTAACTAATTCGGGTTATTGTTAAAGGAAGCCATCTTTCAGAGGCTCCGCTGTTATCATACTGTTAACTGGGTTTAGATCACAAGTTGTACGGTGTGATTGGTGTGGCTGGTATGAGTCTTACCCGGGATTCAAAATCCTCCCTTATTGTGTACGCTCGTCCGGGCACAGTACCTAACTGGAGTCTGGAGGAGGGTCATAGGGGGAGGAGCCAGTGCACACCACCTGATCGGAAAAGCTTTACTTTTTGTGCCCTGTCTCCTGCGGAGCCGCTATTCCCCATGGTCCTTTCAGGAACCCCAGCATCCACTACGGACTCCGAGAAATAGATTTATCGGTAAGTAAAATCTTATTTTTTTATACTGTGATCTGATCAATACCGCAGTAATGACAATATTATGTATAATTTCATATGTCTGATATTACAGCTGTGATGTACAAAGGATAATAATCAGCATATGTATTCAGTGTTATAACATTTGTAGTAAATATTGTTGCAACAATATATGAAGTTTCTGTAACCGATGGTCCCATATATCACTCTTTTATTACTCATACACAAAGCAACCATCAGTGCTGCGTTATTAAGGTCACAGGGGGTCCGCATATATAGCAAATGTTGTTACAAATTAGTCTCTATCTTTATGCAGCAGGGTACGCTGTGTTCCACAGGAAAACATCGGGGTGTAGAGTGGATCTTGGTCCAGAGGCACCAACAGGCTAAAACTTTAGGCTGTCCCAGAATGCATTGGGGCCTCCCCTGTAACCCTGCCTCTAGGTACTGTGAGCTCAGTTTCGAGTTGGTGCGTGTAGCAGCAGCTCACCTAACAGCGGGGCTGCGCTGGTCAGTTCTGAAAAAGCTTTGTAAGAAGACTTCATGTCAGGGTGACATTCAGCGCGGCGTCGCATACTTCTGTGACCTGTTCCCGGGTACTTGTGGTGGAGACGCTACAGCTTTAGGCACACGGTCGCAGGCGCTCTCCTGTCTCGTATGGCTGCTACGGGGAGGAGGTAAGAGGGTCTCCCAGGTGGGACCCGCCATTAAATCGCATTCCTGTCGTGGTCTAGGGAGACGGACCGCAACGCTGGTGTGGACACTGTCACAGAGCAGGGACCCCACTAGACCACCAGGGCAATAGAGCACAGGTCGGGTGTAGTAAGGCCCCATTTAATAAGGCTCACTAGTACCTGGGGTGGAAGACCAGCATAGTGGAGTCGGCGTTTAACCTGTATCTGATAGCGCTAGCCTCATTAGCGCAGTCTGGTCACTAAAGAAAAGTCCTTCAATTATCAAGTCACTTCTTTGAAGCAGGGACCAACGCGTTGGGAGAACACTCAATGAATCAAACGCACAGGATATGTCTCACAAGTATTCTGCTTTTACTGAGTTCAAAACACATGTTTATAGGCATACAGTGTACATCTGGTTTTAATTGTCCAGCTCACATTTCTCTCTCCAAAGGAGGGGGCACAGTTATTTTCCGTTTATTTCGTAACATACATTGCACAATATCCAGTAAATCCTATAGCATAATCATCTCATACATTGCTAATTCTTTTCTGCTACGTTAGCATTGCTTTAGCAACAGACTATTTATTGTTCCTAAGTTTCTCTGACGTCCTAGTGGATGCTGGGAACTCCGAGGACCATGGGGAATAGCGGGCTCCGAAGGAGGCTGGGCACTCTAAGAAAGATTTATGACTACCTGGTGTGCACTGGCTCCTCCCACTATGACCCTCCTCCAAGCCTCAGTTAGATTTTGTGCCCGGCCGAGGTTGGATGCACACTAGGGGCTCTCCTGAGCCTTTAGAAAGAAAGTATAGAATTAGGTTTTTTATTTTCAGTGAGACCTGCTGGCAACAGGCTCACTGCAGCGAGGGACTAAGGGGAGAAGAAGCGGAACTGCCTGCTTGCAGCCAGCTTGGGCTTCTTAGGCTACTGGACACCATTAGCTCCAGAGGGATCGACCACAGGCCCAGCCTTGGTGTTCGGTCCCGGAGCCGCGCCGCCGTCCCCCTTAGAGAGCCAGAAGCAAGAAGAGCAATAAAAAGAAAAAGATACCACCACACAAAAGCGCTCAGATTCTTCTGTACTAAATACGACAGGGACTGTAACTTTTTCTCTCAATAGTCAATGGTCCTCAAAACCTCAAAAAATAAAAGCATATAGACATAGTGTGATACAGTAAAAAACGGGAGAAGTGTTCTTTTTTTAAATTGTTTATCCGTACCCCTTTCAGTGGTCTACTTTATGTAGACAATCACGGCTTATATGGAGCGGACATCAGAGACTGTGTCTTTTTTCTTTCAATGGTCAGTGATCCGTAAACCTCAAAGTAAAAACAATCTGGACATAGTGTAATATGATATGAACACTGAAATAATGTTCTTTTTAAATAATTATCCGTACCCCTTCCGGTGGTCTACTTTAAATAGACAGACACAGCTTGTATAGATCCGATGACACCGACCCAATTGATGAGTCTCCTTTAGGGTAGACTTCTTATAGCCTTAAATTTTCTTCCACCAACATAAAATCAAAAGAAAACAATCTCCATAGTATAAAAACCTTTAGGATAATTTATTTTAAATAAGTGGGGCAATGGATTATACCCACACAATAAAATAACAATAAAACATGGGCCAGAATACAGAAGCTGGGCCTCCTACCAGATGGTGTAGTCCACTAGAATAGTAGACAATAGCGCATGGATGGGGAGAATAAAGCAGGCGTCCCTGGATCTCAGTCTCCGAATCCTCAGGTAGGGAGTCCCTCTGTCTGGTACACCTTCCTTGCCAACGCGTTTCGATACCAAGTATCTTCCTCAGAGCATAGGATGGTGTATGTTTGGCGGGTAATTTATACCCCCAGAATAATGATGCAAGTAATTCCTAACACTAGACATAGATCAACTATCACTGGATTCCCCCATACATTCAATTCAACATATAATCCCGATCCAATCCATTTCATAAATTATTGGAGTCCCAAAATAGGTAACAAGTCCACCACGCTTAGTTTATATCATTGCGAGGTATTCTCCGTATGTCCGCATTTGTCACTTCCGTCCGTCATCCCGGAAGTGACGTCTGCCGCGTCCACGTGGCCGGCGCGGGTTACCGGAAGCTCCGTCATCTTTGTTGTTGTTATGCCCGGAAGTTCCGTACTCTATGCTTTTTCTCCCATTTCTTTTCAAACATATCCGGACTCACGGAAAACATGGATCGGAATTCACAAGAATTATTGTTTTCAGTCTTATTGAAGTGATGGATTGGAGATTTTTTTACACATGGATCATACCTTAATAAAAATATATAAGTTAGTTTTGTCATAAAAGAACAGCTACATACTACAGAAACCATTTCAACTCAAAGTCTTTATTTATTCCCTCCGGGGCTAATGTTTTGAAGGAATAAATCATATTCATTTCGGTTTTGGCCAACCTCTTGTTAATGTCATTATGTCTTATATCCCCACAAATCTTTCTTAAACCGTAAAAATTAATAACGTGTTTTACATCACAATTATGTATTTCTTTGAAGTGGGTAGATAATGCATGCGTTACAACACCTTTTTTAATGTTACGTAGGTGTTCGCTGATGCGAATCTTCAGTGGCCTACTTGTTCTACCAATATAGAATAAATGACAGGAGCATTCTATACCATAGACAACGTTGTTTGTATTGCATGTTATAAATTCTTGGATTTTACAAGTCCGCCCATTGATATCAACATTTTCTTTTTTACTTCCAAATGTATTTTTTACATTTTTGCAACCTATACAATCCCCTGAAAATGCATGTTGGTTTTCAGGAGGGCACCAAACTTGAAGTCACAGTTAGTAAAAAGTCTATGCCCAGCACCCCTAAATACCCCGACGATAACATCTAAAGGCTTTTACAGGTGTGGGGATTGTATAGGTTGCAAAAATGTAAAAAATACATTTGGAAGTAAAAAAGAAAATGTTGATATCAATGGGCGGACTTGTAAAATCCAAGAATTTATAACATGCAATACAAACAACGTTGTCTATGGTATAGAATGCTCCTGTCATTTATTCTATATTGGTAGAACAAGTAGGCCACTGAAGATTCGCATCAGCGAACACCTACGTAACATTAAAAAAGGTGTTGTAACGCATGCATTATCTACCCACTTCAAAGAAATACATAATTGTGATGTAAAACACGTTATTAATTTTTACGGTTTAAGAAAGATTTGTGGGGATATAAGACATAATGACATTAACAAGAGGTTGGCCAAAACCGAAATGAATATGATTTATTCCTTCAAAACATTAGCCCCGGAGGGAATAAATAAAGACTTTGAGTTGAAATGGTTTCTGTAGTATGTAGCTGTTCTTTTATGACAAAACTAACTTATATATTTTTATTAAGGTATGATCCATGTGTAAAAAAATCTCCAATGCATCACTTCAATAAGACTGAAAACAATAATTCTTGTGAATTCCGATCCATGTTTTCCGTGAGTCCGGATATGTTTGAAAAGAAATGGGAGAAAAAGCATAGAGTACGGAACTTCCGGGCATAACAACAACAAAGATGACGGAGCTTCCGGTAACCGCGCCGGCCACGTGGACGCGGCAGACGTCACTTCCGGGATGACGGACGGAAGTGACAAATGCGGACATACGGAGAATACCTCGCAATGATATAAACTAAGCGTGGTGGACTTGTTACCTATTTTGGGACTCCAATAATTTATGAAATGGATTGGATCGGGATTATATGTTGAATTGAATGTATGGGGGAATCCAGTGATAGTTGATCTATGTCTAGTGTTAGGAATTACTTGCATCATTATTCTGGGGGTATAAATTACCCGCCAAACATACACCATCCTATGCTCTGAGGAAGATACTTGGTATCGAAACGCGTTGGCAAGGAAGGTGTACCAGACAGAGGGACTCCCTACCTGAGGATTCGGAGACTGAGATCCAGGGACGCCTGCTTTATTCTCCCCATCCATGCGCTATTGTCTACTATTCTAGTGGACTACACCATCTGGTAGGAGGCCCAGCTTCTGTATTCTGGCCCATGTTTTATTGTTATTTTATTGTGTGGGTATAATCCATTGCCCCACTTATTTAAAATAAATTATCCTAAAGGTTTTTATACTATGGAGATTGTTTTCTTTTGATTTTATGTTGGTGGAAGAAAATTTAAGGCTATAAGAAGTCTACCCTAAAGGAGACTCATCAATTGGGTCGGTGTCATCGGATCTATACAAGCTGTGTCTGTCTATTTAAAGTAGACCACCGGAAGGGGTACGGATAATTATTTAAAAAGAACATTATTTCAGTGTTCATATCATATTACACTATGTCCAGATTGTTTTTACTTTGAGGTTTACGGATCACTGACCATTGAAAGAAAAAAGACACAGTCTCTGATGTCCGCTCCATATAAGCCGTGATTGTCTACATAAAGTAGACCACTGAAAGGGGTACGGATAAACAATTTAAAAAAAGAACACTTCTCCCGTTTTTTACTGTATCACACTATGTCTATATGCTTTTATTTTTTGAGGTTTTGAGGACCATTGACTATTGAGAGAAAAAGTTACAGTCCCTGTCGTATTTAGTACAGAAGAATCTGAGCGCTTTTGTGTGGTGGTATCTTTTTCTTTTTATTGCATTTGTTTAGGGTGGGGGTGACACTCTTTCCATTTCACATACCAGCAGCCAGTTTTTTTGCGCAGTGGTGAGGTTTCATTTTTTTGTTCAAAATTAGAAGCAAGAAGAGGTCCGGAAAAACGGCGGCAGAAGACATCAGTCTTCACCAAGGTAGCGCACAGCACTGCAGCTGTGCGCCATTGCTCCTCATACACACTTCACACTCCGGTCACTGAGGGCGCTGGGGGGGGGGCTGCTGAACAGCAATAAAAACACCTTGGCTGGCAAAAATACCACAATATATAGCCCCAGAGGCTATATATGTGGTAAATACCCCTGCCAGATCCCAGAAAAAAACGGGAGAATAGTCAGCGGAAAAGGGGCGGAGCTATCTCCCTCAGCACATTGGCGCCATTTTTCCCTCACAGCTCCGCTGGAAGGAAGCTCCCTGGCTCTCCCCTGCAGTCTACACTACAGAAAAGGGTAAAAAAAGAGAGGGGGGGCACTAAGTTTAGGCGCAGTATACATTTTATAGAAAAAGCAGCTATAGGGGACATAACTCAGTTAGTCCCTGCATTATATAGCGCTCTGGTGTGTGCTGGCATACTCTCACTCTGTCCCCCCAAAGGGCTTTTGTGGGTCCTGTCCTCTGTTAGAGCATCCCTGTGTGTGTGCGTTGTGTCGGTACGGCTGTGTCGACATGTTTACATAGAAACATAGAATTTGTCGGCAGATAAGAACCACTTGGCCCATCTAGTCTGCCCCTTTTTTTTTTTTATATTATTTTTTTTTTATCACTAACCTTATTTGATCCTTATTTCTTTGTAAGGATATCCTTATGTCTATCCCATGCATGTTTAAATTGCTCTACTGTCTTAGCCTCTACCACCTCTGATGGGAGGCTATTCCACTTGTCCACTACCCTTTCTGTGAAATAATTTTTCCGCAAATTTCCCCTGAACCTCCCCCCCTCCAGTCTCAGTGCATGTCCTCGTGTCCTATTGCTTCTCTTCATTTGGAGAATGTTTCCCTCCTGGACTTTGTTAAAACCCTTCATATATTTGAAAGTTTCTATCATGTCCCCCCTTTCTCTTCTCTGCTCCAAACTATACATATTGAGATTTCTTAGTCTTTCTGGGTATGTTTTGTGATGTAGGCCATGCACCATTTTAGTTGCCCTCCTTTGTACAGTTTCTAATGTATTAATATCCTTTTGAAGATATGGCCTCCAGAACTGAATACAGTATTCTAGATGAGGCCGTACCAATGACCTATACAGTGGCATTATTACTTCTTTCTTTCTGCTGCTGATTCCTCTCCCAATGCAGCCAAGCATCTGACTAGCCTTCCTCATTGCCTTGTTACATTGCTTACCTGCTTTTAAGTCATCTGAAATAGTGACTCCTAGATCCCTTTCCTCCTCAGTAGTTTTCAGTATAGTGCCATTAATACTGTATTTAGCTTTAGGATTTTTGAGACCCAAGTGCATGATTTTGCATTTTTGGGCATTAAACTGTAATTGCCAGACTGTTGACCATTCCTCTAGTCTACTTGGATCATCAATCATTTGTTTTACCCCACCTGGTGTGTCTACCCTGTTGCATACCTTTGTGTCATCTGCAAAAAGGCATACTTTCCCTTTAATCCCATTTGCAATGTCACCAATAAAGATATTAAAAAGCACTGGTCCAAGTACAGATCCCTGGGGTACTCCACTGGTAACATTTCCCTCCTGTGAATGCACTCCATTTACCACAACACTCTGTTTTCTATCCTTCAACCAAGATCTTATCCATTCAATAATCCTAATATCCAATCCCAAACTTTCAAGTTTATTTAGCAGTCTGCGATGTGGAACTGTATCAAAAGCCTTACTAAAGTCAAGATAAGCTATATCCATGGCTCCACCTTTATCCATCACTTTAGTCACACAATCAAAAAAGTCAATAAGATTTGTTTGACATGATCTCCCCCCAGTGAATCCATGCTGTTTGGGATCCAGTAAATTGTCGGATTGAGATGATCTACAACTCTTTCTTTTAAGAGTGTTTCCATCAATTTCCCTACTACTGATGTAAGACTCACTGGTCTGTAGTTGTTTGCCTCTTCCTTGCTTCCACTTTTGTGCAGTGGGACTACGTTTGCTCTTTTCCAGTCCCCTGGAATTTCTCCTGTAGCTAATGACTGGTTGAATAATTCTGTCAATGGTGCTACCAGCACCTCTTAAAGTTCTTTTAGTATCCTTGGATGTATCCCATCTGGCCCCATAGATTTGTCCACTTTCAGCTTTGAGAGTTCTGTTAGGACCTTCTCCTCTGTAAATGTACTTGTTTCATTTTCCTGAATATCCCTGCAACTTAACTGTGGCCCCTTCCCCTCTCTTTCAGTAGTAAATACTGAGCAAAAATAATCATTAAGATGATCTGCTATTAAATTGTCTCCTTCAACAAGATTCCCAGTGTCCGTCTTTAGTTTTATAATTCCGCCTTTTGTTTTTCTCTTTTCGCTTATGATGAGGATAATGATGTGGAGGCGGAGCAGATGCCTTTAGAAGGGATGTCACCCCCTGCGGGGCAGACACCTGAGTGGATGAGCTTATGGAAAGAAATGAGTGCACGTATAGACTCCTTACATAAGAAATTTGACGACATGCCAAATGTGGGACAGCCGAGTTCTCAGCTCGTGCCTGTCCAGGTTTCTCAAAGGTCTTCAGGGGCTCTAAAACGCCCGCTACCTCAGATCGCAGACGCAGATGTCGACACTTATACTGACACCAGTGTCGACGACGATGAGTCTAATCTAATGCCCACTAAGGCCATTCACTGCATGATTGAGGCAATGAAAGAGGTGTTACACATTTCTGATATAAATCTAGGTACCACTAAACAGGGTATTATGTTTGGGGAGAAAAAACTACCCGTAGTTTTTCCCCCATCAGATGAATTAAATGAAGTGTGTGAAGAAGCGTGGGCTTTCCCTGATAAAAAATTGGTAATTCCTAAGAAGGTACTAATGGCGTTCCCTTTCCCGCCGGATGATAGGTCACGTTGGGAAACACCTCCTAGGGTGGATAAAGCGCTCACACGTTTGTCTAAAAAGGTGGCACTACCGTCTCAGGATACGGCCGCCCTTAAGGAACCTGCTGATAGAAAGCAGGAGGCGATCCTGAAGTCTGTATACACACACTCAGGCATTATACTTAGACCAGCTATTGCGTCAGCATGGATGTGCAGTGCTGCCGCTGCGTGGTCAGAAAAACTGTCAGAAAATATTGACACACTAGACAGAGACACGATTCTGCTAACCATAGACCATATCAAAGACTCAGTCTTATATATGAGAGATGCACAGAGGGAAATCTGCCGGCTGGCATCTAAAGTAAGTGCATTGTCCATTTCTGCTAGGAGAGGCTTATGGACTCGCCAGTGGACAGGAGATGCAGATTCCAAAAGGCACATGGAAGTTTTGCCTTATAAGGGTGACGAATTATTTGGGGATGGTCTCTCGGACCTAGTTTCCACAGCAACGTCTGGGAAGTCAGCATTTATACCCCAGGTCCCCTCACAGCCTAAGAAGGCGCCGTTTTATCAGGTTCAGTCTTTTCGGACCCAGAAAAACAAGCGTGGAAAAGGCGGGTCTTTTCTGTCCAAAGGCAGAGGTAGGGGAAAAAGGCTGCAACAAACAGCAGGTTCCCAGGAGCAAAAGTCCTCCCCCGCTTCTTCTTCCAAGTCCGCCGCATGACGGTGGGGCTCCACAGGCGGAGCCAGGTACGGTGGGGGGCCGCCTCAAGAATTTCAGCGATCAGTGGGCTCGCTCACAGGTGGATCCCTGGATCCTTCAAATAGTATCTCAGGGGTACAAACTGGAATTCGAGGCGTCTCCACCCCACCGGTTCCTAAAATCTGCCTTGCCGATTGCTCCCTCAGACAGGGAGGCGGTGCTAGCGGCAATTCACAAGCTGTATTCCCAGCAGGTGATAATCAAGAAGGTACCCCTACTTCAACAAGGCCGGGGTTACTATTCCACTTTATTTGTGGTGCCGAAACCGGACGGTTCGGTGAGACCCATTTTAAATTTGAAATCCTTGAACACATACATAAAAAAAATTCAAGTTCAAGATGGAATCGCTCAGGGCGGTTATTGCAAGCCTGGACGAGGGGGATTACATGGTATCCCTGGACATCAAGGATGCTTACTTGCATGTCCCCATTTACCATCCTCACCAGGAGTACCTCAGATTTGTGGTACAGGATTGCCATTACCAATTCCAGACGCTGCCGTTTGGACTGTCCACGGCACCGAGGGTATTTACCAAGGTTATGGCGGAAATGATGATACTCCTTCGAAAAAAGGGAGTTTTAATTATCCCGTACTTGGACGATCTCCTAATAAAGGCGAGGTCCAAGGAACAGTTGTTGGTGGGAGTAGCACTATCTCAGGAAGTGCTGCACCAGCACGGCTGGATTCTGAATATCCCAAAGTCACAGCTGGTTCCGACGACACGTCTACTGTTCCTGGGTATGATTCTGGACACAGTCCAGAAAAAAGTGTTTCTCCTGGAGGAGAAAGCCAGGGAGTTGTCATCTCTAGTCAGAGACCTCCTGAAACCAAAACAGGTATCGGTGCATCACTGCACGCGGGTCCTGGGAAAAATGGTAGCTTCTTACGAAGCAATTCCCTTCGGCAGGTTCCATGCCAGAATCTTTCAGTGGGACCTGTTGGACCAATGGTCCGGATCGCATCTTCAGATGCATCGCTTAATAACCCTGTCTCCAAGAACCAGGGTGTCTCTTCTGTGGTGGCTGCAGAGTGCTCATCTTCTAGAGGGCCGCAGATTCGGCATACAGGACTGGGTCCTGGTGACCACGGATGCCAGCCTTCAAGGCTGGGGGGGGGCAGTCACACGGGGAAGAAACTTCCAAGGACTATGGTAGAGTCAGGAGACTTCCCCTCACATAAATATTCTGGAACTAAGGGCCATTTACAATGTCCTAAGTCAAGCAAAATCCCTGCTCCTACACCAGCCGGTGCTGATCCAGTCAGACATCACGGCAGTCGCCCATGTAAATCGACACAAGCAGCAGGATGGCAATGGCAGAAGCCACAAGAATTCTCCGATGGGCGGAAAATCATGTACTAGCACTGTCAGCAGTGTTCATTCCGGGAGTGGACAACTGGGAAGCAGACTTCCTCAGCAGGCACGACCTCCACCCGGGAGAGTGGGGACTTCATCCAGAAGTCTTCCAAATGATTGTAAATCAGTGGGATCGGCCACAGGTGGACATGATGGCGTCCCGCCTAAACAAAAAACTAGAGTTATTGCGCCAGGTCAAGAGACCCTCAGGCGATAGCTGTGGACGCTCTAGTGACACCGTGGATGTACTAGTCAGTTTGTGTTCCCTCCTCTGCCTCTCATACCAAAGGTATTGAGAATAATAAGAAAGCGAGGAGTAAACACAATTCTCGTGGTTCCGGATTGGCCAACACGAGCGTGGTACCCGGAACTTCAAGAGATGATCTCAGAGGACCCGTGGCCTCTGCCGCTCAGACAAGACCTGCTACAGCAGGGACCCTGTCTGTTCCAAGACTTACCGCGGCTGCGTTTGACGGCATGGCGGTTGAACGCCGGATCCTGAAGGAAAAGGGCATTCCGGAGGAAGTCATTCCTACGCTTATTAAAGCCAGGAAAGATGTTACAGCAAATCATTATCACCGCATATGGCGGAAATATGTTGCATGGTGTGAGGCCGAAAAGGCCCCAACAGAGGAATTTCAACTAGGTCGATTTCTGCATTTCCTGCAAGCAGGAGTGAATATGGGCCTAAAACTAGGCTCCATTAAGGTACAGATCTCGGCTCTGTCGATTTTCTTTCAAAAAGAACTAGCTTCAGTACCTGAAGTTCAGACATTTGTAAAGGGAGTGCTGCATATTCAGCCCCCGTTTGTGCCTCCTGTGGCACCTTGGGATCTCAACGTGGTGTTGAGTTTCTTTAAAATCACATTGGTTTGAGCCACTAAAAACCGTGGATCTGAAATATCTCGCGTGGAAAGTGGTCATGTTATTGGCCTTGGCTTCGGCCAGGCGTGTATCAGAATTGGCGGCTTTATCATGTAAAAGCCCTTATCTGATTTTCCATATGGATAGGGCAGAATTGAGGACTCGTCCCCAGTTTTTTTCCTAAGGTGGTGTCAGCGTTTCACCTGAACCAGCCTATTGTGGTGCCTGCGGCTACTAGGGACTTGGAGGATTCCAAGTTGTTAGACGTTGTCAGGGCCCTGAAAATATATGTTTCCAGGACGGCGGGAGTCAGAAAATCTGACTCGCTGTTTATCCTGTATGCACCCAACAAGCTGGGTGCTCCTGCTTCTAAGCAGACTATTGCTCGTTGGATTTGTAGTACAATTCAGCTTGCACATTCTGTGGCAGGCCTGCCACAGCCAAAATCTGTAAATGCCCATTCCACAAGAAGGTGGGCTCATCTTGGGCGGCTGCCCGAGGGGTCTCGGCTTTACAACTTTGCCGAGCAGCTACTTGGTCAGGGGCAAACACGTTTGCTAAATTCTACAAATTTGATACCCTGGCTGAGGAGGACCTGGAGTTCTTTCATTCGGTGCTGTCCCGCCCGTTTGGGAGCGTTGGTATAATCCCCATGGTCCTTTCGGAGTTCCCAGCATCCACTAGGACGTCAGAGAAAATAAGAATTTACTCACCGGTAATTCTATTTCTCGTAGTCCGTAGTGGATGCTGGGCGCCCATCCCAAGTGCGGATTGTCTGCAATACTTGTAAATAGTTATTGCTAACTAAAGGGTTATTGTTGAGCCATCTGTTGAGAGGCTCAGTTGTTTTCATACTGTCAAACTGGATATAATATCACGAGTTGTACGGTGTGATTGGTGTGGCTGGTATGAGTCTTACCCGGGATTCAAAATCCTTCCTTATTATGTCAGCTCGTCCGGGCACAATGTCCTAACTGAGGCTTGGAGGAGGGTCATAGTGGGAGGAGCCAGTGCACACCAGGTCATAAATCTTTCTTAGAGTGCCCAGCCTCCTTCGGAGCCCGCTATTCCCCATGGTCCTTTCGGAGTTTCCAGCATCCACTACGGACTACGAGAAATAGAATTACCATTGAGTAAATTCTTATTTTTTCCATAGACTGCATACAGCCATTTTCTGTCGTCGTGGACAATACATGATGAATATCAGATGTTAGCTTTTCTCTTAGAACCAGTATGAAGATTTCTTATACTTCATATACCTTCATTTATTTTATGTCCAAGCTTTATTTAAACACATTGCTTTCTTATATAAAAAGCATTTGATTATTATAACCCAATATAGTGGCTAATTATTAACGCCATCATAGCTTCTCCCCGACCCAGGGCGATATCTACTGCGGGCGCCCTGGGCAGCAATTAGAGACCTCTTTGGCAAAAGTTTGCATAGTATACAGTTGGGCACTGTATATATGTATGTGCCCCCGCCAAAATTGTACATGAAAGCGGGACAGAAGCCTGCCGTCAGGGGGGCGGGGCTTCTTCCTCAGCACTCACCAGCGCCTCTTATTTATTCTCCACCGCACCGCTGAGAGGAAGCTCCCCAGTCTCTCCCCTGCAGTTACACGGTAGAAGAGGGTAAAAAGAGACGGGGGGGGGGGGCACATAATTAGGCGCAAAAATCAATATAAACAGCAGCTACTGGGTTAACATTAAGTTACTGTGTTATTCCTGGGTTAATAGCGCTGGGGTGTGTGCTGGCATACTCTCTCTCTGTCTCTCCAAAGGGCCTTATGGGTGAATTGTCTTCAGATGAGCATTCCCTGAGTGTGTGGTGTGTCTGTACGTGTGTGTCGACATGTCTGAGGTAAAAGGCTCCCCTAAGGAGGAGATGGAGCAAATATGTGTGTGAGAGGGTGTCTCCGTCGACAACGCCGACACCTGTTTGGATATGTATAAGTGCTAAGGTGAATTTATTGCACAAAAGATTAGAGAACAGACAGGAAATCTACCCATGTCTGTCCCTATGTCTCTCAATGCTCACTATCCAAAATAATAGACACTGATATCGAAACAGAGTTTGACTCCAGTGTCGACTAAGATAATGCAAAGTTACAGCCAAAATGGCAGAAAAGTATTCAGTGTATGATTATTGTAATAAAATATGATTTGCATATCTCTGATGACTCATCTGTCCCTGACACAAGGGTACACATGTTTAAGGGGAAGAAAGCTGAGGTAAATTTCCCTCCTCTCATGATGAAAAAGAGCGGGAATCTCCAGACAAGAGACTGCAGTTTCCCACAAAGAATTCTCAGGCAGTATCCTTTCCCCACTAGGGCCAGGATATGATGGGAATCTTCCCCTAGGGTGTCACGTTTGCCCAAAAGGTAGCCCTGACGTAACAGCTATTCTCAGGGATCCTGAAGATAGTGTGCACATTCTGGTACACTACTCAGACCGGCGATTGTGTCGGCATGGGTTTATAGCGCTGTGGCAGCGTGGACAGGTACCTTATCTGAAGAGATTGAGACCCTAGTATGTGTATATATATATATATATATATATATATATACTGTCTTAAGAGATATGTATATATAAAACATGCCCAAAGAGACATTGAGTATACTGGGTCCTAGAGTCAAAGCTATGTCGATTTCTGCTTGACGTGTCCTGTAGAATATGCAATGGACAGATGATGCCGACTTAAGAGGCATATGGAATTATCAAATGCAGCCTTTCGAATAAAGAAACAAAGTCCGCGGTGCGTCCTTTCTTGCCATATGCTTTGGGCAGAGGAAAGAAGCTGCAACACAGCTAGTTCCCATGCACAGAAGTCCTCCCCGGCCTCTACAAAAATCCACCTCATGTCGCTGGGGCTCCACAGGCGGAGATAGGCCCGGTGGGGGCACGCCTTCGTAAGTTCAGCCACAAGTGGGTTCACTCCCTGTTAGATCCCTGGGCAATAGATATTGTGTCTCAGGGATACAAGCTGGACTTTGAGAAGATGCCGCCTCACCGACGGCCCTGCCGGCTTCCCCCCCACGAGAGGGAAACAGTGTTAACTGCAATTCACTAATTGTATCTTCAACAGGTGGTGGTCAAGGTTCCCCTCCTTCAACAAGGAGGGGGTTATTATTCGACCATGTTGTAGTCCCGAAACCAGGCGGTTCGGTCAGACCCATATTGAATTTAAAATCCCTGAGCATATACCTGAAAAGGTTCAAGTTCAAGATGGAATCGCAAAGAGCGGTCATTGCAAGCCTGAAAGGGGGAGATTTTATGGTGACTCGGGACATATAGGATGCATACCTTCAGGTCCCCATTTATCCACCTCATCAGGCGTACCTCAGAATTGCGGTACAGGATTGTCATTACCAATTTCAGACGTTGCCGTTTGGTCTCTCCACGGCCTTGAGAATATTCACCAAGGTAATGGCGGAAATGATGGTGCTCTTGCGGAAGCAAGGTGTCACTATTATCACGTACTTGGACCATCTCCTCATAAAAGCGAGATCAAGAGAGCAGTTGCTGAACAGCGTATCACTTTCTCTGGAAGTGTAACGGCAACACGGCTGGATTCTATATATTCCAAAGTCGCAGTTGGTTCTTACAGCTCATCTGCCTCTCCTAGGCATGATCCTAGACACAGACCAGAAAAGGGTTTATCTCCCGATAGAGAGAGCTCAGGAGCTAGTGACACTGGTCCAGGAATCTATTAAAACCAAAACAGGTGTCAGTGCATCACTGCACTCGAGTCCTGGGAAGGAGGGTGGCATCATACGAGGCCATTCCCTTCGGCAGGTTCCATACGAGGACCTTCCAATGGGACTTACTGGACAAGTGGTCCGGATCACATCTTCAGATGCATCGGTTAATCACCCTATCCCCCAGAGCCAGGGTGTCTCTCCTGTGGTGGCTGCAGAGTGCTCACCTTCTCGAAGGTCGCAGATTCGGCATTCAGGACTGGGTCCTGGTGGCCACGGATGCAAGCCTCCGAGGGTGGGGGGCAGTCACACAAGGAAAACAATTTCCAAAGGCTGTGGTCAAGGCAGGAGACTTGCCTTCACATCAATATCCTGGAACTAAGGGCCATATACAATGCCCTAAATCAAGCGGAGACACTGCTTCGCGACCAACCGGTTCTGATTCAGTCAGACAATATCACCGCAGTGGCTCATGTGAACCGCCAAGGCTGGGCGGAGAATCACGTAAGCGCACTGTCAGCAGTGTTCATTCCGGGAGTGCACAACTGGGAAGATGACTTCCTCAGCAGGCACGACCTCCACCCGGGAGAGTGGGGACTTCATCAAGAAGTCTTCATGCAGATTGCAAGTTAGTGGGAACTGCCACAGGTGGACATGATGGCATCCCGCCTCAACAAAAAGCTGCAGAGATATTGCGCCAGGTCAAGAGACCCTCTGGCGATAGCTGTGGACGCACTGGTGACACCGTGTGTGTGTTCCCGTCGGTGTATGTATTTCCTCCTCTTCCTCTCATACCCAAAGTGCTGAGAATCATAAGAAAAGAGGAGTGAGAACAATACTCTATGTTCCGGATTGGCCAAGAAGGACTTGGTATCCAGATCTGCAAGAAATGCTCACAGAGGACCCGTGGCCTCTGCCTCTAAGAAAGGACTTGTTCAACAGGGGCCCTGTCTGTTCCAAGACTTACTGCGGCTGCGTTTGACGGCGTGGCGGATGAACGCCGGATCCTAGCAGAAAAAGGCATTCCGGATGAGGTCATTCCTACGCTGATAGAGGCTAGGAAGGATGTGGCGGCTCAACATTATCACCGTTTATGGCGAAAATATGTTGCTTGGTGTGAGGCCAGGAATCCCCCTACGGAGGAATTACAGCTGGTCCGTTTCCTTCACTTCCTACAGTCGGGAGTGGCTTTGGGCCTGAAATTGGGTTCCATTAAGGTCCCGATTTTCGGTCCTATGCATTTTCTTTCAAAAAGAACTGGCTTCTCTTCCTGAAGTTCAGACGTTGTTAAGGGAGTGCTGCATATTCAACCCCCCATTTGTGCCTCTAGTGGCACCTTGGGATCTTAACGTGGTGTTGAGTTTCCTGAAGTCGCACTGGTTTGAGCCACTCAAAACTGTGGAGTTAAAATTTCTCACGTGGAAGGTGGTCATGTTATTAGCCTTGGCTTCAGCTACGCGTGTGTCAGAATTAGCGGCTTTGTCACGTAAAAGCCCCTATCTGGTTTTCCATATGGACAGGGCAGAATTGCGGACCCGTCCACAATTTCTGCCAAAAGTGGTGTCATCTTTTCATATGAACCAACCTATTGTGGTGCCTGTGGCTACTCGTGACTTGGAGGATTCCGAGTTGCTGGATGTGGTCAGGGCTTTGAAGGTTTATGTAGCCAGAACGGCTAGAGTCAGGAAAACTGAGTCGCTGTTTATCCTGTATGCATCCAACAAGCTGGGTGCTCCTGCTTCAAAGCAAACTATTGCTCGCTGGATCTGTAACACGATTCAGCAGGCTCATTCTGCGGCTGGATTGCCGCTTCCAAAATCGGTAAAAGCCCACTCCACAAGGAAGGTGGGCTCTTCTTGGGCGGCTGCCCGAGGGGTCTCGGCATTACAGCTTTGCCGAGCAGCTACTTGGTCAGGTTCAAACACTTTTGCAAAGTTCTACAAGTTTGATACCCTGGCTGAGGAGGACCTTGTGTTTGGTCATTCGGTACTGCATAGTCATCCGCACTCTCCCGCCCGTTTGGGAGCTTTGGTATAATGCCCATGGTCCTTACGGAGTCACCAGCATCCACTAGGACGTTAGAGAAAATAAGATTTTACTTACCGGTAAATCTATTTCTCGTAGTCCGTAGTGGATGCTGGGCGCCCGTCCCAAGTGCGGACTTCTTCTGCAATACTTGTATATAGTTATTGCTTAAATAAGGGTTATGTTGTAGTTGCATCGGGGTTGATCTGATGCTCCGTTGTTGTTCATACTGTTAACTGGGTATGGTTATCACAAGTTATACGGTGTGATTGGTAGGAGTCTTGCCCTGGATTCCAAAATCCTTTCTCTGATGTCCTAAGTGGATGCTGGAACTCCGTAAGGACCATGGGGAATAGCGGCTCCGCAGGAGACTGGGCACAAGTAAAGAAAGCTTTAGGACTACCTGGTGTGCACTGGCTCCTCCCCCTATGACCCTCCTCCAGACCTCAGTTAGAATTCTGATCAGCAATATAAACACCTTGCCTGGCAAAAGCATAACAATATATAGCCCCAGAGGCTATATATGTGATAAATACCCCTGCCAGAATCCATAAAAAAAGCGGGAGAACAGTCCGCGAAAAAGGGTCGGAGCTATCTCCCTCAGCACACTGGCGCCATTTTCTCTTCACAGTGCAGCTGGAAGACAGCTCCCCAGGCTCTCCCCTATAGTTTTCAGGCTCAAAGGGTTAAAAAGAGAGGGGGGGGGGGCACTAAATTTAGGCGCAATATTGTTTATACAAGCAACTATTGGGGAAAATTCACTCAGTTATAGTGTTAATCCGTACATTATATAGCGCTCTGGTGTGTGCTGGCATACTCTCTCTCTCTGTCTCCCCAAAGGGCTTTGTGGGGTCCTGTCCTCAGTCAGAGCATTCCCTGTGTGTGTGCGGTGTGTCGGTGCGGCTGTGTCGACGTGTTTGATGAGGAGGCTTATGCGAGGCGGAGCAGATGCCGATGAAATGTGATGTCGCCCCCTGTGGGGCCGACACCAGAGTGGATGGATAGGTGGAAGGTATTAACCGACAGTGTCACCTCCTTACATAAAAGGCTGGATGACGTAACAGCTGTGGGACAGCCGGCTTCTCAGCCCGCACCTGCCCAGGCGTCTCAAAGGCCATCAGGGGCTCAAAGACACAGATGTCGACACGGAGTCTGACTCCAGTGTTGATGAGGTTGAGACATATACACAATATACTAGGAACATCCGTTGCATGATCCCGGCAATAAAAAATGTGTTACACGTTCTGACATTAACCCAAGTACCACTAAAAAAGGGTTTTATGTTTGGGGAGAAAAAGCAGGCAGTGTTTTGTTCCCCCATCAGATGAGTGTGTGAAAAAGCGTGGGTTCCCCCGATAAGAAAGTAATTTCTAAAAAGTTACAGATGGCGTACCCTTTCCCGCCAGAGGGTAGGTTACGCTGGGAGTTTTCCCCTAGGGTGGATAAGGCGCTCACACGTTTGTCAAAAAAGGTGGCACTGCCGTCTTAGGATACGGTCACTTTGAAGGTACCTGTTGATAAAAAGCAGGAGGCTATCCTGAAGTCTGTATTTACACACTCGGGTACTAGACTGAGACCTGCAATTGCCTCAGCATGGATAGTGCTGCTGCAGCGTGGTCGGTTACCCTGTCAGACAGAGCATATTAAAGACGTCGTCTTATATATGAGGGATGCAAAGTGGGATATTTTTGCCGGCTGGCATCCAGAATTAATGCAATGTCCATTCTGCCAGGAGGTTATTAGAGACCCGACACTGGACAGATAATGCTGACTTTAAAAGGCACATAGAGATTCTGCCTTATAATGGTGAGGAATTGTTTGGGGATGGTCTCTGGGACCTCGTATCCACAGCAATAGCTGGGAATAAAAAATGTTTTACCTCAGATTTCCTCACAGCCTAGGAAAGCACTGTATTATCAGGTACAGTCCTTTCGGCTTCAGAAAAGCAAGCGGGTCAAAGGCGCTTCCTTTCTGCACAGAGACAAGGGAAGAAGGAAAAAGCTGCACCACTCAGCCAGTTCCCAGGATCAAAATTCTTCCCCCGCTTCCTCTGAGTCCACCGCATGACGCGGGGGCTCCACAGGTGTAGCCAGGTGCGGTGGGGGCGCGTCTCGATAACTTCAGCGTCCAGTGGGCTCGTCCACAGGTGGATCCCTGGGCTCTGCATGTAGTATCACAGGGATACAAGCTGGAGTTCAAGGCGACTCCCTCTCGCCGTTACCTCAAATCAGCAAGCTGTACTTCTAGCAGGTGAAAATCAAGGTACCCCTCCTTCAACAAGGCCGGGGTTACTATTCCACAATCCACAATGTTGTGTTACCGAAACCAGACGGTTCGGTTAAACCCATTCTAAAATTGAAATCCTTGAATACTTATATACGAAGGTTCAAGTTAAAAAGGAAATCGCTCAGGGCGGTTATTGCAAGCCTGGACGAGGGAGATTACATGGTATCTCTGGACATCAAGGATGCTTACCTGCATTTCCCCATTTACCATCCTCACCAGGAGTACCTCAGTTTTGTGGTACAGGTTTGTCGTTACCAATTCCAGACGTTGCCGTTCGGTCTGTCCACGGCACCGAGAGTATTTACCAAGGTAATGGCTGAAATGGTGATACTCCTTTAAAAAAAAAGGGAGTTTTTAATTATCCCGTACTTGGACGATCTCCTGATAAAGGCGAGGTCCAAGGAGCAGTTATGGGTCGGGGTAGCACTATCTCGGGAAGTGCTACAACAGCACAGCTGGTTCCTACGACACGTCTACTGTTCCTGGGGACACAGACCAGAGGAAAGTGTTTCTCCCGGAGGAGAAAGCTGAGGAGCTGTCATCTCTAGTCAGAGGCCTCCTGAAACCAAAACAGGTGTCAGTGCATCGCTACACGCGAGTCCTGGGAAAAATGGTAGCTTCCTACGGAGCAATGCCATTCGGCAGGTTCCATGCAAGACTTTTCAGTGGGACCTGTTGGACAAGTGGTCCGGATCGCATCTTCAGACGCATCGGCTGATAACCCTGTCTCCAAGGACCAGGGTATATCTACCGTGGTGACTGCAGGGTGCTCATCTTCGAGAGGGCCGCAGATTCGGCATACAGGACTGGGTTCTGGTGGCCACGGATGCCAGCCTTCGAGGCTGGTGGGCAGTCACACAGGGAAAAAACTTCCAGGGACTATGGTCAAATCAGGAGATTTCCATACACATAAACATTCTGGAACTGAGGGCCATTTACAATGCCCTAAGTCAAGCAAAACCCCTGCTTCAAAACCAGCCGGTACTGATTCAGTCAGACAACATCACGGCGGTCGCCCATGTAAACCAACAGGGCGGCACAAGAAGCAGGATGGCGATGGCAGAAGCCACAAGGATTCTCCGATGGGCGGAAAATAATGTGTTAGCACTGTCAGCAGTGTTCATTCCCGGAGTGGACAACTGGGAAGCAGATTTTCTCAGCAGACACGACCTCCACGCGGGAGAGTGGGGACTTCATCCTGAAGTCTTCCAAATGATTGTACACCATTGGGAAAGGCCACAGGTGGACATGATGGCGTTCCGCCTCAACAAAAAGCTAAAAAGATATTGCGCCAGGTCAAGGGACCCTCAGGTGATAGCTGTGGACGCTCTGGTAACACCGTGGGTGTACCAGTCGGTGTATGTGTTCCCTCCTCTGCCTCTCATACCCAAGGTACTGAGAATAATAAGAAGGAGAGGAGTAAGAACTATACTCGTGGTTCCGGATTCGCCAAGAAGAGCTTGGTACCCAGAACTTCAAGAAATGATCTCAAAGGACCATGGTCTCTGCCGCTCAGACAGGACCTGCTGCAGCAGGGGCCCTGTCTGTTCCAAGACTTACCGCAGCTGCGTTTGACGGCATGGTGGTTGAACACCGGATCCTAAAGGAAAAAGGCATTCCGGAGGAAATCATTCCTACGCTGATTAAGGCTAGGAAAGATGTGACCGCAAACCATTATCACCGCATTTGGCGAAAATAGGTGGCGTGATGTAAGGCCAGGAAGGCCCCAACAGAGAAATTTCAGCTGGGTTGATTTCTGCACCTCCTACAGTCAGGAGTGACTATGGGCCTAAAATTGGGTTCCATTAAGGTCCAGATTTTGGCTCTGTCGATTTTCTTCCAGAGAGAACTGACTTCACTACCTGAAGTTCAGACATTGTAAAGGGAGTGCTGCATATTCAACCCCCTTTTGTGCCTCCAGTGGCACCTTGGGATCTCAACGTGGTGTTGAGTTTTCCTAAAATCACAATGGTTTGAGCCACTTAAAACCGTGGATCTGAAATATCTCGCGTGGAAAGTGGTCATGTTATTGGCCTTGGCTTCGGCCAGGCGTGTATCAGAATTGGCGGCTTTGTCATGTAAAAGCCCTTATCTGATTTTCCATATGGATAGGGCAGAATTGAGGACTCGTCCCCAGTTTCTCCCTAAGGTGGTATCAGCCTTTCACTTGAACCAACCTATTGTAGTGCCTGCGGCTACTAGGGACTTGGAGGATTCCAAGTTACTGGACGTAGTCGGGGCCTTGAAAATTATCTTTCCAGGACGGCTGGAGTCAGGAACACTGACTCGCTATTTATCCTGTATGCACCCAACAAACTGGGTGCTCCTGCTTCTAAGCAGACTATTGCTCGCTGGATTTGTAGCACAATTCAGCTGGCGCATTTTGCGGCTGGACTGCCGCATCCTAAATCAGTAAAAGCCCATTCCACGGATAAAGTGGGCTCGTCTTGGGCGGCTGCCCGAGGGGTCTCGGCTTTACAACTTTGCCGAGCTGCTACTTGGTCAGGGGCAAACACGTTTGCTAAATTCTACAAATTTGATACCCTGGCTGAGGAGGACCTTGAGTTCTCTCATTCGGTGCTGCAGAGTCATCCGCACTCTCCCGCCCGTTTGGGAGCTTTGGTATAATCCCCATGGTCCTTACGGAGTTCCAGCATCCACTTAGGACGTCAGAGAAAATAAGATTTTACTCACCGGTAAATCTACTTCTCGTAGTGCATGCTGGGCGCCCGTCCCAAGTGCGGATTGTCTGCGATACTTGTATATAGTTATTGCCTAACTAAAGGGTTATTGTTATGAGCCATCTGTTGAGAGGCTCAGTTATGTTTCATACTGTTAACTGGGTATAGTATCACGAGTTGTACGGTGTGATTGGTGTGGCTGGTATGAGTCTTACCCGGGATTCAAAATCCTTCCTTATTGTGTCAGCTCTTCCGGGCACAGTATCCTAGCTGAGGTCTGGAGGAGGGTCATAGTGGGAGGAGCCAGTGCACACCAGGTAGTCCTAAAGCTTTCTTTAGTTGTGCCTAGTCTCCTGCGGAGCCGCTATTCCCCATGGTCCTTACGGAGTTCCAGCATCCACTACGGACTACGAGAAATAGATTTACCGGTGAGTAAAATCTTCTTTTCCTTGTACTGTCAGCTCTTCTGGGCACAGTTTCTCTGAGGTCTGGAGGAGGGACATAGAGGGAGGAGCCAGAGCACACCAGAATCCAAATTCTTTCTTAAAGTGCCCTGTCTCATGCGGAGCCCGTCTATTCCCCATGGTCCTTACGGAGTCCCCAGCATCCACTACAGACTACGAGAAATAGATTTACCGGTAAGTAAAATCTTATTTTTTGTTAGGTATTCGATCTCCTGATATTGGGGGTAATTCTGAGTTGATCGTAGATGTGCTAAATTTAGCACAGCTACGATCGTAAACTCAGACATGCGGGGGGATGCTCAGGCTCATTCTTCAGATTGATGATGACCCTGATACTACATCTAAGAAACCGGATAGGTACAAACGTCAGAAGGGTTACTAAATTGGTTTTACCTCATTCTGACCATTTGGTTGACATACGTCAGGAATCCTGGGAGAACCCAGTAAAGAAATTCACCCTGCAAAAGAAGATGCTAGCCCGCTATCCCCTTGCTGCAGAGTTGAGCAAAAATTGGGAAACGCCACCGCCAGTAGACTCGCAAATCGCTTGGCTGGTGGTGTCATCTGCTCTGTCTGTCCCTACCGTCGCTTCTCCCAAGGAGCCGACGTATAAGCGTGTGGAGGATTGCTTGAAATCTATCTATACCCTTGCAGGGGCTGCGCATAGGCCCACCATTGCGGCTACTTGGGCCGCAGAAGCAATTGAGGCGTGTGCTCAGTAAATGGAGGCTGAGCTTCCGTCCAATTTTCCCAAACATGCCAGACAATGTCTCTCTTATATTGTCACGGCATCTCATTACATTAAAGAAGCAGCTTCTGATGCAGGTGTTCTGGCAGCCAAGGCTGCTACGACATCCATTTTGTCCCTCCGTATACTCTGGTGGCAGTCCTGGTAGGTGGACCTGGACTCTAAGAAAACCCTGGAGGTGCTCATGTTTAAAGGAGACATCCGCTTTGGTGAGGATCTCAACAAGATTGTTGCTGACTTAGTGTCTGCTAAGACTGCGGGGTATATTTACAAAGCTCCCGATTTTGACCAATTTGATGTTCTTTCTTCAAAGTGTCATCTCGGGAATTTACTAAACTCAAATCTCGGCAGTGATGAGGGCATTCGTATATTGTTGTGAAGGCAAAGAAAAAAATACGAATGAATACACCATCAGTCAAACACGCCTGTTATTTTATACAAATTGTTAATTTACTAAAAATTCGTATTCACAATCACTGCCGGCAATAGCAAGACACTGCCGTGAAAAAATACAAATCGTAAAAAAAAAAAAAAAGCAGTTTTCAAATAGACCTGCTTTTTTTTACCGTATTCTGATAGGCATGCACGGATCAGTGAGATCCGTGCATGCTTATCAGTGGGGTCCCCCCTCCTAAGCATAACCAACCTCGGGCTCTTTAAGCCGGTCCTGGTTGTAAAAATACGGGGGAAAAATTGACTGGGGTTCCCCCATATTTAAACAACCAGCACCGGGCTCTGTGCCTGGTCCTGGTGCAAAAAATACGGGGGACAAAACGTAGGGGTCCCCCGTATTTTTACCACTAGTCAGAGAGAGAATCCCACAGCCGGGGGACACTGTTATATTGGTCCCTGCGGCCCTGGCATTAAATCACCAACTAGTCACCACTGGCTGGGGTACCCTGGAGGAGTGGGGACCCCTTAAATCAAGGGGACCCCCTCCAGCCACCCAAAGACCAGGGGTGAAGCCCGAGGGTTTCCCAATCTCGCCCCCCCCCCCATCCGTGGGCAGTGGATGGGAGGCTGATAGCCTTTTTTGTAGTTCTACTACCAAAAAATACCCAAATGAAAACAAGACACACACACCGTGAAAGTATAACTTTAATGTACATATATGCACACTTACATACATACACACATACTTACCTATGTTGACACGAAGCACTCGGTCCCCTTGTCCAGTATAATACAGGGGTACCTGTAAAAAAATGATACTTACAAAAAATCCTGTGTAGATCTGTCCTCTTCTTAAATGTTATAATCCACGTACTTTGCAAAATAAAAAGATGAAATACCTGGTCCACGCACTGAAAGGGGTTCCATGTTTATACATGGAACCCCTTTCCCCGAATGTCGGGACCCCCCGTGACTCCTGTCAAAGAGGGTCCCTTCAGCCAATCAGGGAGCGCCACGTCATGGCACTCTCCTGATTGACAGTGCAGGAGAGTGTCAGGCAGCGCATTGTGGATACAATGTAGCACAGCGGTGCTACATTATATCCAGTGGTGGGAACTTTGCAGTCTGCAGTTGACCGCGGAGTTAAGTGGGGTCACTCTTGTGGTTGGCTTCCGCTCGGATTTACCATAGGGTCTGGAATTCTTACTTTTTCATCTAACAATCAGGACGTTTAAAAGTTTAGTATGGCCAAACTTTTGGCTTTCCTACAAGAGGGCCTTGATTTGGGCCTGCGCCTGGCCTCCCTCAAGGTTCATATTTCCGCCTTGTCAGTTTGGTTTCAGAGAAAAATTGCTGCCTGATGTTCATACATTCACTCAGGGTGTTTTGCGTATTCAACCTCCCTATGTTCCACCTGTGGCTCCTTGGGATTTGTCGGTGGTTCTGGAGGCTTTGCAAGAGTCTCCGTTAGACCCTCTTGAATCTACGGTACTTAAGTGGCTTTCTCTTAAGGTCTTGTTTCTGCTGGCTATTGTCTCTGCTAGACGGGTGTCGGATTTGGGTGCCTTGTCTTGTAGGTCCCCCTATCTGATTTTTCACCGTGATCGTGCAGTTCTTCGAACACGCCCTGGTTATCTACCTAAGGTGGTGTCTTCGTTCCACCTTAACTAAGAGATTGGTTCCGGCCTTTGTCTCTCCTGAATTGACTGTCAAGGAGAGGTCTTTGGATGTGGTACGGGCTCTCCGTATCTTTGAAGAGGACAGCCTCCGTTAGGAAGTCTGATTCTCTCTTTGTACTGTTTGGTTTTCACAAACGTGGCTGGCATGGTAACAAGCAGACCTTGACCAGATGGATTAGAATGGTGATTGCACATGCTCCTGCTACCATCAAAGCCCATTCTACTTGGTCTGTTGGACCTTCTTGGGCGGACCGCCGTGGTACGACCCTTGAACAATTGCGCAAGGCGGCTATATGATCCTCAGTGAACACGTTCATAAGGTTCTATGCCTTCGATACTTCTGCCTCACAGGATGCTTTGGATGCCGGGTTTTTGTGCCCGCAACAGTGCGTTCCCTCCCATAAGGAACTGCTGTAGGAAAATAAGAATTTACTTACCGATAATTCTATTTCTCGTAGTCCGTAGTGGATGCTGGGAACTCCGTAAGGACCAGGGGGATAGCAGCTCCGCAGGAGACAGGGCACAAAAGTAAAGCTTTAGGACTACCCGGTGTGCACTGGCTCCTCCCCCTATGACCCTCCTCCAAGCCTCAGTTAGGATACTGTGCCCGGACGAGAAGGGTGCAGACTAGGTGGCTCTCCTGAGCTGCTTAGAGTAAAAGTTTTAAAGAGATGGAGAGGAGTAAGCACTATATATATACACAATAAGGAAGGATTTTGAATCCCGGGTAAGACTCATACCAGCCACACCAATCACACCGTACAACTTGTGATATGAAACCCAGTTAACAGCACGATAACAGAGGAGCCTCTGGATAGATGGCTCACAACAACAATAACCCGATTTAGTTAACAATAACTATGTACAAGTATTGCAGATAATCCGCACTTGGGATGGGCGCCCAGCATCCACTACGGACTACGAGAAATAGAATTATCGGTAAGTAAATTCTTATTTTCTCGGACGTCCTAGTGGATGCTGGGAACTCCGTAAGGACCATGGGGATTATAACAAAGCTCCCAAACGGGCGGGAGAGTGCGGATGACTCTGCAGCACCGAATGAGAGAACTCCAGGTCCTCCTCAGCCAGGGTATCAAATTTGTAGAATTTAGCAAGTAGCTGCTCGGCAAAGTTGCAAAGCCGAGACCCCTCGGGCAGCCGCCCAAGATGAGCCCACCTTCCTTGTGGAATGGGCTTTCTCTGACGTCCTAGTGGATGCTGGGGACTCCGTAAGGACCATGGGGGAATAGCGGCTCCGCAGGAGACTGGGCACAAAAGTAAAAGCTTTTTAGGACTACCTGGTGTGCACTGGCTCCTCCCCCTATGACCCTCCTCCAAGCCTCAGTTAGGTTTTTGTGCCCGAACGAGAAGGGTGCAGACTAGGTGGCTCTCCTGAGCTGCTTAGAGTAAAAGTTTTAAAGAGATGGAGAGGAGTAAGCACTATATTCGTGGCTCCGGATTGGCCAAGAAGGACTTGGTAACCGGAACTTCAAGAGAGGCACACGGAGGATCCGTGGCCTCTACCTCTAAGAAGGGACCTGCTCCAGCAAGGACCCTGTCTGTTCCAAGACTTACCGCGGCTGCGTTTGACGGCATGGCGGTTGAACGCCGGATCCTGAAGGAAAAAGGCATTCCGGATGAAGTCATCCCTATCCTGATCAAAGCCAGGAAGGATGTAACCGCAAAACATTATCACCGCATTTGGCAAAAATATGTTGCGTGGTGCGAGGCCAGTAAGGCCCGACGGAGGAATTTCAAATGGGTCGATTACTACATTTCCTGCAAGCAGGAGTGTCTATGGGCCTGAAATTTGGGTCCATTAAGTTTCAAATTTCGGCCCTGTCAATTTTCTTCCAAACAGAACTAGCTTCAGTACCTGAAGTTCAGACGTTTGTAAAAGGGGTACTGTATATACAGCCTCCTTTTGTGCCTCCAGTGTCACCTTGGGATCTCAATGTAGTTTTGGGGTTCCAAAAGTCACATTGGTTTGAACCACTTAAATCTGTGGAGTTAAAATATCTCGCATGAAAAGTGGTCATGCTGTTGGCCCGGGCCTGGGCCAGGCGCGTGTCAGAATTGGCGGCTTTATCCTGTAAAAGCCCTTATCTGATTTTCCATTCGGACAGGGCGGAATTGAGGACTCGTCCTCAGTTTCTCCCTAAGGTGGTTTCAGCGTTAAACCTGAACCAACCTATTGTGGTGCCTGCGGCTACTAGGGACTTGGAGGACTCCAAGTTGCTGGACGTTGTCAGGGCCCTGAAAATATGTTTCCAGGACGGCTGGAGTCAGAAAATCTGACTCGCTGTTTATCCTGTATGCATGACAAAACAAAATTTATCCTGCACCAGACTGAATATGATTAATTAATTAATTCAATAACAGAAACCAACTGAACAGAAAACCAATTAAACCCGCATGAGCGGCTATTTTAACGTTGGAGGTGCTCCTAGGAATATGTACCGGATACACATTAATTCAGTGGAAGTGGAAGAACCCACATCTCACCAAAAGAGAAGAAATTCCTTTGTTTGGAGCACTCTTTTAAACAATCTATGTGAAATGAAATGAGAAAATGAATTTATTAATACTTAACTTTTATTATTCCTTACTTGACTAAAATTTAAAAGGGGTATAATATATGTATCAATAATTGAATCCCTTTATAAACAGTGGTAGAATATAAAATGAGAGCAATAACAATGGTTTATAATATATTAATGTGATTGCTCAAAAAATTAATTACAATGATAGTAATCTATCCGACCATTCAGACAGACAGCAGTGGTGATATTTATATACTCTCATATAGTCAGAGAATTCATGACCATTAAAATATCACAAGTTAGTTCAGACTAATAATATGCGTCTGAGTTTCATCAAGCGGTGTAAATATTTCTGTGGATCAGCTTCTCCCCCCACCTCAATCAAGCTTGTACACAAAAGGACTGATCCTTTATCATAAAGCAGAAATGCTATCCACAACTAGTGTTTAGAAGGTTAGAGATGTTGACTTCCTGACATATATTGTATCACAATTGTATGGAACAGATATTAAATGCATGAATAGCCACCTTGTATTGGGGCTAGATTCTAGTCACTGTGTAGCAAAATCATGTGAGTCAATAAACATTCAATAACATTCGAAATGAAGAGAGTATGCATTGCAGATCCTGTACTTTGTTCAAAAATTGATCCATAATCTGGAAGTACATTACTTCATAGACAATAATTGTGTTATGGTATAACAAATATGGAGGGGAGGGGGGAGAAAGAGACAATAAAGGTAGACACTCTAGTCAAATGATCCCATCTGCTGTCCGACCTCATCCAAGAGCGGAGGAAAGATGAGAGTAGGACCGTCAACTGTGCCGTAGAAGTAAGAAAACAGGCACTCTGGCTAAAGACCCCGTCGTGCTGTTAGATAAGCCCTGATGCTGATGAGCCTTGCAGGGTCTAAATGCGCCACTTGAGCCCAAGCCAGGGGCCGAAATATGCTCTCAACAGGAATTATGAGTAATAAGATCAATAAATCTGTTTTTTAAAGCAGAGTTTTAGATTTAAAATACAAATCCTTATATTGGTATCTCTAATACAGATATGACCACCTAGGTTGCACCTTGCCAATTGCCATATTTTGCAAAGCGGTGTATACCCATTATAGGAAAAATCATGAATGAAATATACCTAACAATATTGGCTGAGAAAAGGATAGTAGGCACTCCAGTTCACTAATCCCATCTGCTGTCTGGCCTCATCAATTAGAGCGGAGGACAGATGAGAGTGGGATCGTGGGCTATGCCAAGAAAAAGGAGAAAAGCGGAGGGTACCTTGAGAACCCGTAAGTGGTGTTAGGCGGGCCCTGATGCTATTTAGCCTTGCAGGGTCCGGATGCGCCACCGGGTATCAAATGTCCGTCCGTGAAAAAAGCAGAGGGAAAGGACAGGGAATGTGGGGAGTGCCGGATCGTTGTCTCTGAGGTGTGACTCACTATACCTCACCACCGCTGGCGGCGGTCCGTGGATCCCAGCCGCTAGATCATTGAGAGCTGCTGCTGCTGGTCATGGTTTTCCCCGCTGCCAGCCTTGGTCAGTTGATTCACACCGCTTGATTACTGAACGCTGCTGCCGCTGATCACGGCTCCCCCTGCAGTGAGGAGACCGTGTGTGAGGCTGTAATTAGGACGTACATTTCACCACCTGGGCTTGCTCACCATGACCAGCAGCAGCAGCTCTCAATGATCTAGCGGCTGGGATCCACGGACCGCCGCCAGCGGCGGTGAGGGGTTCACTACGGCTGGCCGGCGGTCGGACTCGTGGCGCCCAGCATACCGGCGCCGGGAGCCCGACCGCCGGCTGACCGACAGTGTGGCGAGCACAAATGAGCCCCTTGCGGGCTCGCTGCGCTCTCCACGCTACGGGCACGGTGGCGCGCTACGCGCGCCACACTATTTTATTCTCCCTCTATGGGGGTCGTGGACCCCCACGAGGGAAAATAAGTGTCGGTATGCCGGCGGTCGGGCTCCCGGCGCCGGTATACTGAGCGCCGGGAGCCCGACCGCCGGCATACAGAATGCCACCCGCGGTGAGGTATAGTGAGTCACACCTCAGAGACAACGATCCGGCACTCCCCACATTCCCTGTCCTTTCCCTCTGCTTTTTTCACGGACGGACATTTGATACCCGGTGGCGCATCCGGACCCTGCAAGGCTAAATAGCATCAGGGCCCGCCTAACACCACTTACGGGTTCTCAAGGTACCCTCCGCTTTTCTCCTTTTTCTTGGCATAGCCCACGATCCCACTCTCATCTGTCCTCCGCTCTAATTGATGAGGCCAGACAGCAGATGGGATTAGTGAACTGGAGTGCCTACTATCCTTTTCTCAGCCAATATTGTTAGGTATATTTCATTCATGATTTTTCCTATAATAGGTATACACCGCTTTGCAAAATATGGCAATTGGCAAGGTGCAACCTAGGTGGTCATATCTGTATTAGAGATACCAATATAAGGATTTGTATTTTAAATCTAAAACTCTGCTTTAAAAAACAGATTTATTGATCTTATTACTCATAATTCCTGTTGAGAGCATATTTCGGCCCCTGGCTTGGGCTCAAGTGGCGCATTTAGACCCTGCAAGGCTCATCAGCATCAGGGCTTATCTAACACCACGACGGGGTCTTTAGCCAGAGTGCCTGTTTTCTTACTTCTACGGCACAGTTGACGGTCCTACTCTCATCTTTCCTCCGCTCTTGGATGAGGTCGGACAGCAGATGGGATCATTTGACTAGAGTGTCTACCTTTATTGTCTCTTTCTCCCCCCTCCCCTCCATATTTGTTATACCATAACACAATTATTGTCTATGAAGTAATGTACTTCCAGATTATGGATCAATTTTTGAACAAAGTACAGGATCTGCAATGCATACTCTCTTCATTTCGAATGTTATTGAATGTTTATTGACTCACATGATTTTGCTACACAGTGACTAGAATCTAGCCCCAATACAAGGTGGCTATTCATGCATTTAATATCTGTTCCATACAATTGTGATACAATATATGTCAGGAAGTCAACATCTCTAACCTTCTAAACACTAGTTGTGGATAGCATTTCTGCTTTATGATAAAGGATCAGTCCTTTTGTGTACAAGCTTGATTGAGGTGGGGGGAGAAGCTGATCCACAGAAATATTTACACCGCTTGATGAAACTCAGACGCATATTATTAGTCTGAACTAACTTGTGATATTTTAATGGTCATGAATTCTCTGACTATATGAGAGTATATAAATATCACCACTGCTGTCTGTCTGAATGGTCGGATAGATTACTATCATTGTAATTAATTTTTTGAGCAATCACATTAATATATTATAAACCATTGTTATTGCTCTCATTTTATATTCTACCACTGTTTATAAAGGGATTCAATTATTGATACATATATTATACCCCTTTTAAATTTTAGTCAAGTAAGGAATAATAAAAGTTAAGTATTAATAAATTCATTTTCTCATTTCATTTCACATAGATTGTTTAAAAGAGTGCTCCAAACAAAGGAATTTCTTCTCTTTTGGTGAGATGTGGGTTCTTCCACTTCCACTGAATTAATGGTTATCCTGTATGCACCCAACAAGCTGGGTGCTCCTGCTTCTAAGCAGACTATTGCTCGTTGGATTTGTAGTACAATTCAGCTTGCACATTCTGTGGCAGGCCTGCCACAGCCAAAAATCTGTAAATGCCCACTCCACAAGGAAGGTGGGCTCATCTTGGGCGGCTGCCCGAGGGATCTCGGCTTTACAACTTTGCCGAGCAGCTACTTGGTCAGGAGCAAATACGTTTGTAAAATTCTACAAATTTGATACCCTGGCTGAGGAGGACCTGGAGTTCTCTCATTGGTGCTGCAGAGTCATCCGCACTCTCCCGCCCGTTTGAGAGCTTTGGTATAATCCCCATGGTCCTTACGGAGTCCCCAGCATCCACTAGGACGTCGGAGAAAATAAGAATTTACTTACCGATAATTCTATTTCTCGTAGTCCGTAGTGGATGCTGGGCGCCCATCCCAAGTGCGGATTGTCTGCAATACTGGTACATAGTTATTGTTACCAAAAATCGGGTTATTGCTGTAGTGAGCCATCTTTTCTAGAGGCTCCTCTGTTATTATGCTGTTAACTGGGTTTAGATCACAAGTTATACGGTGTGATTGGTGTGGCTGGTATGAGTCTTACCCGGGATTCAAAATCCTTCCTTATTGTGTACGCTCGTCCGGGCACAGTATCCTAACTGAGGCTTGGAGGAGGGTCATAGGGGGAGTAGCCAGTGCACACCAGGTAGTCCTAAAGCTTTTACTTTTGTGCCCAGTCTCCTGCGGAGTCGCTATTCCCCCATGGTCCTTACGGAGTCCCCAGCATCCACTACGGACTACGAGAAATAGAATTATCGGTAAGTAAATTCTTATTTTTACAGATTTTGGCTGTGGCAGGCCTGCCACAGAATGTGCAAGCTGAATTGTACTACAAATCCAACGAGCAATAGTCTTCTTAGAAGCAGGAGCACCCAGCTTGTTGGGTGCATACAGGATAAACAGCGAGTCAGATTTTCTGACTCCAGCCGTCCTGGAAACATATATTTTCAGGGCCCTGACTACGTCCAGCAACTTGGAGTCTTCCAAGTCCCTAGTAGCCGCAGGTACCACAATAGGCTGGTTCAGGTGAAACTCTGAAACCACCTTAGGGAGAAATTGAGGACGAGTCCTAAATTCTGCCCTGTCCGTATGGAAAATCAGGTAAGGGCTTTTATAAGATAAAGCCGCCAATTCTGACACACGCCTGGCCGAAGCCAGAGCCAACAGCATTACCACTTTCCATGTGAGATCTTTTAAGTCCACAGTGGCGAGTGGTTCAAACCAATGTGATTTTAGGAACCCCAAAACTACATTGAGATCCCAAGGTGCCACTGGAGGCACAAAAGGAGGCTGTATATGCAGCACCCCCTTGACAAACGTCTGAACTTCAGGAACTGAAGCCAGTTCTTTCTGGAAGAAAATTGACAGGGCCGAAATTTGAACCTTAATGGACCCCAATTTTAGGCCCATAGACACTCCTGTTTGCAGGAAATGTAGGAAACGACCCAGTTGAAATTCCTCCGTAGGGGCCTTCCTGGCCTCGCACCACGCAACATATTTCCGCCAAATGCGGTGATAATGCTTAACGGTTACATCCTTCCTAGCTTTGATCAAGGTAGGGATGACTTCCTCCGGAATGCCTTTTCCCTTCAGGATCCGGCGTTCAACCGCCATGCTGTCAAACGCAGCCGCGGTAAGTCTTGGAACAGACAGGGTCCTTGCTGGAGCAGGTCCCTTCTTAGAGGTAGAGGCCATGGGTCCTCTGTGAGCATCTCTTGAAGTTCCGGGTACCAAGTCCTTCTTGGCCAATCCGGAGCCACGAGTATAGTTCTCACTCCTCTCTCTTATAATTCTCAGTACCTTGGGTATGAGAGGCAGAGGAGGGAACACATACACTGACTGGTACACCCATGGTGTTACCAGAGCGTCCACAGCTATTGCCTGAGGGTCCCTTGACCTGGCGCAATACCTGTCCAGTTTTTTGTTGAGGCGGGACGCCATCATGTCCACCTTTTGGTTTTTCCCAACGGTTTACAATCATGTGGAAGACTTCTGGGTGAAGTCCCCACTCTCCCGGGTGGAGGTCGTGCCTGCTGAGTAAGTCTGCTTCCCAGTTGTCCACTACCGAAATGAACACTGCTGACAGTGCTATCACATGATTTTCCGCCCAGCGAAGAATCCTTGCAGCTTCTGCCATTGCCCTCCTGCTTCTTGTGCCGCCCTGTCTGTTTACGTGGGCGACTGCCGTGATGTTGTCCGACTGGATCAGCACCGGCTGACCTTGAAGCAGAGGCCTTGCTTGGCTTAGAGCATTGTAAATGGCCCTTAACTCCAGAATATTTATGTGGAGTGATGTCTCCAGGCTTGACCACAAGCCATGGAAATTTCTTCCCTGTGTGACTGCTCCCCAGCCTCGCAGGCTGGCATCTGTGGTTACCAGGATCCAGTCCTGAATGCCGAATCTGCGGCCCTCTAGAAGATGAGCACTCTGCAACCACCACAGGAGAGACACCCTTGTCCTTGGGGACAGAGTTATTCGCTGATGCATCTGAAGATGCGGTCCGGACCATTCGTCCAGCAGGTCCCACTGGAATGTTCTTGCGTGGAATCTGCCGAATGGGATTGCTTCGTAGGAAGCCACCATTTTTCCCAGGACCCTTGTGCATTGATGCACTGAGACTTGGCTCGGTTTTAGGAGGTTTCTGACTAGCTCGGATAACTCCGCTGCTTTTTCCTCCGGAAGAAACACCTTTTTCTGGACTGTGTCCAGTATCATCCCTAGGAATAGAAGACGTGTCGTCGGGATCAGCTGCGATTTTGGAATATTTAGAATCCAACCGTGCTGCCGCAGCACTACTTGCGATAGTGTTAAGCCGACTACCAACTGTTCCCTGGATCTTGCCCTTATCAGGAGATCGTCCAAGTAAGGGATAATTAAAACTCCATTCCTTCGGAGGAGTATCATCATTTCGGCCATTACTTTGGTAAAGACCCGGGGTGCCGTGGACAATCCAAACGGCAGCATCTGAAACTGATAGTGGCAGTTCTGTACCACAAACCTGAGGTACCCTTGATGAGAAGGGTAAATTGGGACATGGAGGTAAGCATCCTTGATGTCCAGAGACACCATATAATCCCCTTCTTCCAGGTTCGCGATCACTGCTCTGAGTGACTCCATCTTGAATTTGAACCTCTGTATGTAAATGTTCAAAGATTTTAGATTTAAAATAGGTCTCACCGAGCCGTCCGGCTTCGGTACCACAAACAGCGTGGAATAATACCCCTTTCCCTGTTGCAGGAGGGGTACCTTTATTATCACCTGCTGAGAATACAGCTTGTGAATGGCTTCCAATACCGCCTCCCTGTCGGAGGGAGACGTTGGTAAAGCAGACTTTAGGAAACGGAGAGGGGGAGACGTCTCGAATCCCAATTTGTACACCTGAGATATCACCTGAAAGATCCAGGGGTCCACTTGTGAGTGAGCCCACTGCGCGCTGAAATTCTTGAGACGGGCCCCCACCGTGCCTGAGTCCGCTTGTAAAGCCCCAGCGTCATGCTGAGGACTTGGCAGAAGCGAGAGAAGGCTTCTGTTCCTGGGAACTGGCTGTCTGCTGCAGCCTTTTTCCTCTTCCTCTGCCACTGGGCAGAAATGACGAGCCTTTTGCCCGCTTGCCCTTATGGGGACGAAAGGACTGCGCCTGATAATACGGCGTCGTCTTATGTTTAGAGGCAACCTGGGGTAAAAATGTGGATTTCCCAGCAGTTGCCGTGGCCACCAGGTCTGATAGACCTACCCCAAATAACTCCTCCCCTTTATAAGGCAATACTTCCATATGCCTTTTGGAATCCGCATCACCTGACCACTGCCGCGTCCATAACCCTCTTCTGGCAGAAATGGACAGCGCACTTACTCTTGATGCCAGTCGGCAAATATCCCTCTGTGCATCCCGCATATATAAAAATGCATCTTTTAAATGCTCTATAGTCAGTAATATACTGTCCCTATCCAGGGTATCAATATTTTCAGGCAGGGAATCCGACCAAGCCACCCCAGCACTGCACATCCAGGCTGAGGCGATTGCTGGTCGCAGTATAACACCAGTATGTGTGTATATACATTTTACGATATTCTCCTGCTTTCTGTCAGCAGGTTCCTTAAGGGCGGCCGTATCAGGAGACGGTAGTGCCACCTGTTTTGACAAGCGTGTGAGCGCTTTATCCACCCTAGGGGGTGTTTCCCAACGCGCCCTAACCTCTGGCGGGAAAGGGTATGATGCCAATAACTTTTTAGGAATTATCAGTTTTTTATCGGGGGAAACCCACGCTTCATCACACACTTCATTTAATTCATCAGATTCAGGAAAAACTACGGGTAGTTTTTTTCTCACCAAACATAATACCCTTTTTAGTGGTACTTGTACTATCAGAAATGTGTAAAACATCTTTCATTGCCTCAATCATGTAACCGGTGGCCCTTCTGGAAGTCACATTTGTCTCTTCACCGTCGACACTGGAGTCAGTATCCGTGTCGGCGTCTGTATCTGCCATCTGAGGTAACGGGCGCTTTAGAGCCCCTGATGGCCTTTGAGACACCCCGAAAGACACAAGCTGAGTAGCCGGCTGTCTCATGTCATCAACTGTCTTTTGTAAAGAGCTGACACTATCACGTAATTCCTTCCATAAGCCCATCCACTCAGGTGTCGACTCCCTAGGGGGTGACAGCACCATTACAGGCAATTGCTCTGCCTCCACATCATTTTCCTCCTCATACATGTCGACACAATCGTACCGACACACAGCACACACAGGGAATGCTCTGATAGAGGACATAACCCCACTAGCCCTTTGGGGAGACAGAGGGAGAGTATGCCAGCACACACCAGAGCGCTATATATATATATATATATATATATATATATATATATATATATATACAGGGATAACCTTATATAAGTGTTTTTCCCCTTATAGCTGCTGTTTATGTTAATACTGCGCCTAATTAGTGCCCCCCTCTCTTGTTTTACCCTTTTCTGTAGTGCAGGACTGCAGGGGAGAGTCAGGGAGACGTCCTTCCAGCGGAGCTGTGAGGGAAAATGGCGCCCGTGTGCTAAGGAGATAGGCTTCGCCCCCTTCTCGGAGGACTTTTCTCCAGCTTTTTGCTGTATTCTGGCAGGGGTTAAAATACATCCATATAGCCCTAGGGTTATATGTGATGTATTTTCGCCAGCCAAGGTGTTTTTATTGCTGCTCAGGGTGCCCCCCCCCCCAGCACCCTGCACCCTCAGTGACCGGAGTGTGAAGTGTGCCTGAGGAGCAATGGCGCACAGCTGGTCTTGGTGAAGACTGATGTCTTCTGCCGCCGATTTTCCGGACCTCTTCTTGCTTCTGGCTCTGTAAGGGGGCCGGCGGCGCGGCTCTGGGACCGGACTCCGAGGCTGGGCCTGTGTTCGGTCCCTCTGGAGCTAATGGTGTCCAGTAGCCTAAGAAGCCCAAGCTGGCTGCAAGCAGGCAGGTTCGCTTCTTCTCCCCTTAGTCCCTCGATGTAGTGAGCCTGTTGCCAGCAGGTCTCACTGAAAATAAAGAATAAAACTCAGGAGAGCCTCCTAGAATGCACCCTTCTCGGCCGGGCACAAAAATCTAACTGAGGCTTGGAGGAGGGTCATAGGGGGAGGAGCCAGTGCACACCGGGTAGTCCTAAAGCTTTACTTTTGTGCCTAGTCTCTTGCGGAGCCGCTATCCCCCTGGTCCTTATGGAGTTCCCAGCATCCACTAGGACGTCAGAGAAATCCCCGATATTATTCCCTGTGGAATACCGGTGTACCCCGCTGCAGAAAAGGAGATTTATGGTAAGACTTACCATTGTTAAATCTTTCTGCGAGGTACACTGGATTCCACAGAGTGCCCACCCTGACGCACTTGGCTTCTTTGGGTTGGTATGGCATTAGCCGCTGATACCTTCACATTCTCTCGACAGGAGAGGTCTGTGGCTACTAACTGTTGTCATCTCTCTTTTACCTGGTACTGCATTAGACTGGTTAACAAAACTGAGCTCCTGTGCATGGAAGCGGGGATATAGAGAAGGCGGCGCTGAGCATTTTGGGAACAGTCAAAGCTTTTAGCCTGCTAATGCCTCGGATCAAGATACTACTCTACACCCCGATGTTGTTCCCTGTGGAATCCAGTGTACCTTGCAGAAAGAGATTTAATAAAGGTAAGTTCTTAACATAAATCTCCTTATTCTGTACCCTGAGGGGGTCTAAGTTGTATTTCCGTCACCATATACAACTTAAATCCCCTGTTTGTGTTCTGCATCTGCAGTCACATTCCATAGGGTTTTTTGTCTGGCTATATTGTACTATTACGCCCTAAGGCTACGTTTCCAAATAATGTATGCTTCACAGGGCGGGAGATCCGTGGCTGATCCTGTGTCATACAGTGCTGACGCAGCGGATGCACCTGAGGAATATATTCCAGCTGAGGGTTCAGGTTCCTGAGGTCCAGTACCCCTCAGGCAGCCTGCAGCACCGGTGGCACACCAAGACACACCTTGGACTACTTTTTCTAATCAGCTGACTACGCTAGTAACCAGACTTACGGCCCCTGTGGGACCTCCTGTGCCATTGCAGCCACATAATGTCCCTGCTGTTAATCCGCCCTGGGCAGATACTCTGTCAACTCAGTTACAGCAATTAAATCAGTCTTTGGTTAAACAAAATCCCAACCCTCGCCCTCTTAGGACTAAAGGTGCATATACACGGAGAGATTTTGACTATGAGAGATTTTGACTAACTTTTCCCTTGAACTGGCAGTGGGAGATTTTGACTAACTTTTCCAGAGATTTTGACTAACTTTTCCAGAGATTTTGGCTAACTTTACCAGCGATTTTGTCTATGAGCGATTTTGGCTAACTCATTCAAGCAAGGGGATGCTTTTTCTTTCCCAGCGACATAGCCAAAATTGACTTGCCTGCACAGTCTATTTTTAGCAGCGATAGCGATCTGTCGGGGACGCGCATCGCTATCGCTGGCTGTGTACACATGGAGAGATATGCACTAACTTTCTGAGCGACTTTGACTATATAGTCATAATCGCTCAGTTATATCGCTCCGTGTGTATGCACCTTAAAGGGTCATCTAAGCGGCCCATTACTTCCTCACAATCTGTGCATGTTTTGGATACTTCATCCAATGAAGATGTCGTATACACTGACCCCTCAGACACTGATGCAGAATCTATTTCACAGGTAGATGTTCCTGACCTCTTGGAGACTTTCAAACTGATTCTTCAGATTGATGGTGAATCTGAACCTCCAGATATACGTCTAAGAAGCCCGATAAGTTCAAACGTCAGAAGGTCACTAAATTAGTTTCTGCTGCGGGGTACACTGGGCTCCACAAGTGTAGAGTAGGATCTTGATCCAAGGCACGAACAGGCTGAAAAGCTTTGACTGTTCCCAGAAAGCATAGCGCCGCCTCCTCCATAACCCCGCCTCCCTGCACAGGAGCTCAGTTTTGTAGTTGGTGCTGCAGATAGCAGGCACATAAGAGGGGCTGCTCCAGGCAGCCCTAAGAAGAGCTTTTTTGAAGAAAAAGTGTAGACTACAAGGGCAGCAGCGGTGGTAAATGTCAGGAGGCATTCAGTGCTGCAGCTCCAGCTCTCCCCAGCGGCGCTGTACACTCCCGAGCCTTAGTTGCTGGGTAACTACAGCAGGAGGCTCCGGTTTTCTTCCATGGTCAGGCACACATGACGGGGGTTCTCCGGGATCGCGTGGCCGCGCTTCGGGAGGTGGTGAGTGGGTCCCGCTTGCGGGTCCTGTACTTTATCGCAATCTGGCGTGGTCAGTGGCAGGCGGGCTGCGCGCACTGGCAATGGACACTGTGGCAGTAGAGGCGATCCCACTAGATCACCAGGCAATGGGTGCAGGTCAGGTTTTCCCTTAAAATTATTTTAATTGTAGCCCACAGTACCCGGTGGTTTTGCCAGCAGAGGGGATAAGGCTTAGACCTGGAGCCCCTCCCCCAGCCCCAGGGCGCCATTTCCTGCAAATGTTCCCGCCCTGGAGCTGCATATCTGCCTATTCCTCACTCCCCGTCAGTGTCTGGGCGCCATTTCTCTCAGCTACACTGTTCCTGGGACTGCTTGGGCAAATCCTCCTGGGTAAAGCCGCCTGGTTGTCAGCGCTGTGACTTTACATGACACTTAAGTATTCTACCTGCCTATTAGACAGTGTTGGTTTAGAAAGAGAGCATTTAGTCAGGGTTTTCTAGTACAATTACCCTGTAATATACATCCAGTTCTTACTGTGCAGTGTTATATCTATTGACTACATAGCTATATAAGCTGGTCCAGTGCAGTATTATTGTTAGTAATAACCTCTGCATTGTACAACTGTGACTATGTGTGTGCATTAGCTTGCTGAGTGGTTTCCATTTTGTGTCTCTCACTCAACTTGCTATCCCTATATTCTATAACCTGAGGGGGCTTGGTGCGTCAGGTTTTATATTTATATAGGATTTTACACAAGATATACTTTAATACATATTTTTTTCTGTGATTTAGTCACCATATCTCTCCTTTATCTCTGCTTGTGCTGACTACACTGCGCAGGGGTTTGGGTAAGAGGTATTGTGCTGCTGCCAATTGTACTGTGTTACCTGATACTGCAAGTTATATCATGTCTGCTTCTGAAGGTAACGGTTCTGGGGCGGAACACACTGCAAGTGTTGCTGAAGTCACAGATCCATATGAGGATAATATAGCAGCTGTGGGCTATGGTTCTGGGGGCCCCTTGCCCCCCAGTGGGACTGTGGCAACGGAGGTACATAATGACCCACCGTGGGCTGCTTTTTCCACGCTTCTGCATACGCTAGTTGAACCAGTCCCTGACTACTAAAAAGTCTGACCCTCGCTCGCCCAAGGGGTCCTCTAAGCGAGCTCTTATCTCCTCACAATCCACTGCTGTCACTGACGCCTCGTCTGATGAAGATGGCACTTACACTGACCCCACAGATTCTGACACAGATACTGCTGATGGGGAGGGTAGTTCACATGTGGATGTTCCTGATCTTTTGGAGGCTATTAAGTTGATTTTACAGATTACGGATGATCCCGAGCCATCCGTCCCTCCTAAGAAACCAGATGGGTTCAAGCGTCAGAAGGTGGTTAAACAAGTTTTACTTCACTCTGACCACCTAGTGGATATGCGTCAGGAACCTTGGGAAAACCCGGGTAAGATGTTTTTGCCTCTAAAGAAGATGCTTGGAGTTAGAAGCTGAAATCTCCTGTGACCATGCTAGACAATGCTTGTCATATATTGTCACAGCTTCTCACTATATTAAAGAGGCAGCTTCTGATGCCGGTATCCTGGCAGCCAAGGCCTCTACTACATCAGTCCTGGCTCGCTGGATATTGTGGCTGAAATCCTGGTCTGTGGATCTGGACTCTAGAAAAACACTGGAGGTACTCCCTTTTAAGGGAGATATTCTGTTTGGGGAGGACTTAAATAAGATTGTGGCTGACTTGGCTACTGCCAAAACTGCCTGTCTGCCAAGTACCGCTCCTTTTGTGTCGAAGGCTAAAGGTACTTCCTTTCGCCCCTTTCGTCCTTCAGGTAAACCAAAAGGTCAGGCGTAGAACAAACAGGCCCGCACTTGCAAACCTGGTAAGCCAAACCCCAAAAGAGCTTGAGCGGCCTGTCAGTCAGCTTTGAAGACCGATCAGCCTGCAGCATGACGGGGCGGGCCTCCCCCTGGTGGATCCCAGGGCGGGGGGCTGGCTTCTAGGGTATACCCAGGAATGGTTGAAGACCACTTCAGATGCCTGGGTACGGGGAGTCGTCAGTTGAGGTTACGCCATAGCCTTCAAAAACCGACCCCCTCATCGATTTTGCCGGGCAGAAGTCCCGTCAGACCAGACAAAGGCAAACACTACATTCGGTGGTACAGACCCTCCTGGATACAGGAGTCGTAGTACAGGTGCCTCTTGCGCAGACGGGCCGGGGGTACTATTCTCCCCTGTTTCTAGTCCCGAAACCGAATGGGTCCTCCCGGCCCATTCTCAACCTCAAGGCATTGAACAGGTTTGGGAAGGTTTCCAAGTGTCGTATGGAAACCCTTCGCTCTATAGTTCTGGCCTTGGAACCTGGGGACTACATGGTCTCCCTGGACATACAGGATGCTTACCTGCATATTCCTATAGCAGCGTCGCATCAGCAATACCTGAGGTTTGCGATTGGCAACCTCCATTACCAGTTTCTGGCGTTACCTTTTGGTTTAACTACGGCTCCGCGAGTCTTAACCAAATTTATGGCGGTGATGACGGTGGTACTCCGCCGTCAAGGGGTCAGGATACTGCCATATCTGGACGACTTGTTAAATGTGACCTTACCTGATGTGCATACCTTTACTCAGGGTGTGTTGCGTATCCAACCTCCCTTGTCGGTGGTTTTGGAGGCGTTACAAGAGTTTCTGTTTGAATCTCTTGGTTCAGCTGATCTTAAGTGGCTTTCCCTTAAGGTGGTGTTTCTGCTGGCTATTGCTTCAGCTAGAAGAGTGTCGGATTTGGGTGCCTTGTCTTGTAGTTCCCCATATCTGATAGTTCACCGTAACCGGGCGGTTCTTAGGACTCGTCCCGGATATTTACCTAAGGTGGTTTCTTCGTTCCACTTTAACCAGGAGATTGTGGTTCTGGCACTTGTTTCTCCTGATCTGTCTCCCAAAGAGCAGTCTTTGGATGTGGTACGGGCTCTCCGTATCTATGTAAAGAGAACTGCTTCTATTAGAAAATCTGATTCTCTCTCTGTCCTATTTGGATTTCACAAATGGGGCTGGCCTGCTCACAAGCAAACTTTGGCCAGATGGGTTAGAATGATGATTGCGTATGTGAGGGCTGGTCTATCAGCTCCTGCTCACATTACGGCCCATTCTACTTGGTCTGTTGGATCTTCTTGGGCGGCCCGCCGTGGTGCGACCCTTGAACAATTGTGCAAGGCGGCTACGTGGTCCTCTGTTAACACGTTCATAAGGTTCTATGCCTTCCCAGGATGCTTCCTTTGGACGCAGGGTTCTTGTGCCCGCTACAGTGCCTCCCCTCCCATAAGGAACTGCTTTAGGACATCCACTATGTCTATCCTTGTGGAGCCCAGTGTACCCCGCAGCAGAAATTTAGTTTTATGGTAAGAACTTACCTTTGTTAAAACTTTCTGCGAGGTACACTGGGCTCCACAAGGCGCCCACCCTGACGCACTTAGCTTCTTTGGGTTGGTATGGCATTAGCCGCTGACAGTTCTCCTGTCGTGAGAGTGTGGTGTATGTGGCTACTAACCGTTGTAGTCTCTTTTCCTGCTACTGCATTGGGCTGGTTAACTAAAATCTGAGCTCCTGTGCAGGGGAGGTAGTTATAGAGGAGGCGGCGCTATGCATTCTGGGAACAGTCAAAGCTTTTGAGCCTGTTCGTGACTCGGGTCAAGATCCTACTCTACACCCCTATGTCTATCCTTGTGGAGCTCAGTGTACCTCGCAGAAAGAGTTTTAACAAAGGTAAGTTCTTACCATAAAACTCATTTTTGCCCTTTTCTGACCATTTAGTTGACATACGTCAGGAATCCTGGGAGTCTACAGGAAAGAAATTCTCCTGGTCGAAGAAGATGCTAGCTCGCTATTCCATCTCTACAGAGTTGAGTAAAAATTGTGAATCACCGGTGGACTCGCATGTCACGCGTCTGGTGTCATCTACTCTGCCTGCCACTACCGTCACCTCTTTGAAGGAACCAACGGATAAGCGTGTGGAGGCTTTCTTGAAGTCTATTTACACTCTTGCAGGTGCTGTACATAGTCTCCCGCTATAACGGCTTCTTGGGCTACGAAGGCTATTAAAGCCTGGGTTCAAGAAGTTGAATCTGAGCTGCCTTCTAATTTTTCTGATAATGCCAAGCAGTGTCTTTTTTTTTTTTTTAAATTGTGTTTATTGAACAAAAGAAAAATAACACACATGTAATAGTATTACATGGGACATTAAAGGCGGACAGTCGAAAAACAGCTGTCCGTACATTACAGTGATATGCTTGGTTGTAAAATACTATGAAGCAAGCTAATACATTCCCTAATGGACATGAAGAACAGTATAACAATACGTAACAGCTACATACCAGTATAGCAATGAGTGTAGGAGGGACAGTAGATACCTAATGGCTAAAACCCCATTTAAAGAAATTCAGAACGGTGGCGACCCATCAGTAAGAGTTGCCATATTATACCAAGTTGTTAGTCTAACCACCTTACGGATATTCTCTCTGGTATCAACAGGTAATGTGAGCAAAAAAGGAAGCCAAATCGCAAAAAACATAGCAGCACGGGATTCAACATCTAAAGAACATTCAGTCCAATCCATTTGGAATAGGAATAATAACCGGGGTAGCATAAGAGAAATGGGGATATGGTCTTTTTGTATCCACTGAGATAATATTGTTTTCTTCGCTGCAGCTGTGATGCGAGCCAGAAGCAGTCGTGTACCCTTGGTCATTGCAGAGGTTTGGGGTTCTATATAATTCCAAAAGGCCCATGCCATTGTTAATGTGAATGGAATACCCAGATTAGTCTTTATGTATATCTGTATTAGATCCCAGAATGATTGTATAACTGGGCAAGACCATAAACAATGTATAATATCAGCATCAGGGGACTTACATTTGAAACCTAGAGAGTCGTCTGCTGCCCCTGTAAGAAACCGTAGTCGAGGAGTATAATAAGCTCTATGTAAAATCTTCAAATGCATTTCCGCATATGAGGAAGATACCAACTGTTTATTAAGCAAATTAGACCATTTAATAATAGTGTGTATATCCATTCCCGGGAAGACGTCTTTCCATTTAGCCATGCCCGTGGTGAGTGGAGTACAGTCAATCTTTCGTCTGGTATAAGTATATATTAAGGATGTAGAGTAAGGGGAGTCTAGACGTCGTCGTACTATTCCATCAAGCGGAAAAGTGAGGTCAATGGGCTGTAAATTGGCTATGACGGTCGCGGCAAAACTACGCATTTGAAAATATGCAAAGAAAGGAAAATTTAATGTCGGATATCTATCTTGTAATTGGGACAAAGATAATACCGCTGAGCAATCATCGTTTAAGAATTGAAATAGTGACTGGAGACCCTGGAGGTGCCAACTGTGTATAACCTCACCTGCCTCTCCCCCCTGAAAAGATGGATTCCCTAATAAAGGCTGGAACAGGGAATGTGATAGAGTGAGCTTGAGACGTTTTCTAATTTGATGCCACGCCTTGTAAGGAGCATATATTAATGGAATTGACTTTATATCTTGTAATATGGAAGAATTCGGGAAATGTAATATCTGTAATAGATCATGACTAGGGAACAGATCCTGTTCTAGTGCCTTGTTAACAAAATTGTCCCCATTGCCTATCCAGTCTAAGGCACATCTATAATTAGCCGTCAGAGAGTAATCTTCCAGGCAGGGGAGATTGACTCCCCCAAGTGAGGGTGGTTGTTTTAATTTAAACAATGCGATACGAGGACGTTTATTCGCCCATATAAATTTAGTAATGGCTTTTTCTCTGACGTCCTAGTGGATGCTGGGACTCCGTAAGGACCATGGGGATATAGCGGCTCTGCAGGAGACAGGGCACAATAATAAAAGCTTTAGGATCAGGTGGTGTGCACTGGCTCCTCCCCCTATGACCCTCCTCCAAGCCTCAGTTAGATTTTTGTGCCCGGCCGAGAAGGGTGCAATCTAGGTGGCTCTCCTGAGCTGCTTAGAATAAAAGTTTAAGTTAGGTTTTTTTCTTTCAGTGAGACCTGCTGGCAACAGGCTCACTGCTACGAGGGACTTAGGGGAGAGAAGTAAACTCACCTGCGTGCAGGATGGATTTGCTTCTTAGGCTACTGGACACCATTAGCTCCAGAGGGATCGAACACAGGCCCAGCCATGGAGTCCGGTCCCGGAGCCGCGCCGCCGACCCCCCTTGCAGATGCCGAAGTTGAAGAGGTCCAGAGGTCCAGAAACAGGCGGCAGAAGACTTTCAGTCTTCATAAGGTAGCGCACAGCACTGCAGCTGTGCGCCATTGTTGTCAGCACACTTCACACAGCGTGTCACTGAGGGTGCAGGGCGCTGAGGGGGGCGCCCTGGGCAGCAATGTATTATACCTTTTTTATGGCTAAAATACATCACATATAGCCCTTGAGGCTATATGGATGTATTTAACCCCTGCCAGATCTCACAAACTCCGGGAGAAGAGCCCGCCGTTTTAGGGGGCGGGGCCTATTCTCCTCAGCACACGGCGCCATTTTCCTGCTCAGCTCTGCTGTGAGGAAGGCTCCCAGACTCTCCCCTGCACTGCACTACAGAAACAGGGTTAAAACAGAGAAGGGGGGCACTTATTTGGCGATATGATTACATATGTGAAAATGCTATAAGGGAAAACACTTGTATAAGGGGTTGTCCCTGTATAATTATAGCGTTTTTGGTGTGTGCTGGCAAACTCTCCCTCTGTCTCCCCAAAGGGCTAGTGGGGTCCTGTCCTCTATCAGAGCATTCCCTGTGTGTGTGCTGTGTGTCGGTACGTGTGTGTCGACAGGTAGGAGGACGATGTTGGTGAGGAGGCGGAGCAAATTGCCTGTATTGGTGATGTCACTCTCTAGGGAGTAGACACCGGAATGGATGGCTTATTACGTGATAATGTCAACACGATGCAATGGTCGGTTGACGACATGAGACGGCCGACAAACAAAGTAGTACCTGTCCAGGCGTCTCAGACACCGTCAGGGGCTTGTAAAAACGCCCATTTACCTCAGTTGGTCGACACAGAAGGGACACTGACTTCAGTGTCGACGGTGAAGAAACAAACGTATTTTCCTTTAGGGCCGCACGTTACATGTTAAGGGCAATGAAGGAGGTGTTACATATTTCTGATACTACAAGTACCACAAATAAGGGTATTATGTAGGGTGGGAATAATCTACTTGTAGTTTTTCCTGAATCAGATATAGATATAGATATAGATATATATATATATATATATATATATATATATATATATATATATATTTATATATATATATATATATATTTATATATATTAAAGTGTGTGATGATACGTGGGTTTCCTCCGATAGAAAATTATGGGAGGTATACCTTTTCCCGCCAGAAGTGAGGGCGAGTTGGGAAACACACCTTAGGGTGGATAAGGCGCTCACACGCTTATAAAAACAAGTGGCGTTACCGTCTCCAGATACGGCCGCCCTCAAGGAGCCAGCTGATAGGAAGCTGAAAAATATCCTAAAAAGTATATACACACATACTGGTGTTATACTACGACCAGCAATCGCCTCAGCCTGGATGTGCAGAGCTGGGGGGGCTTGGTCGGATTTCCTGACTGAAAATATTGATACCCTTGACAGGGACAATATTTTATTGACTATAGAGCATTTTAAGGATGCATTTCTATATATGCGAGATGTGCAGAGGGATATTTGCATTCTGGCATCAAGAGTAAATGTGATGTCCATATCTGCCAGACGATGTTTATAGACACGACAGTGGTCAGGTGATGCAGATTCCAGACGGCACATGGAAGTATTGCCGTATAAAGGGGCGGTCCATCGGACCTGGTGGCCATGGCAACAGCTGAAAAATCCACTTTTGTTACCCCAAGTCACATCTCAGCAGAAAAGGACACAGTCTTTTCAGTCTCAGTCCTTTCGTACCCATAAAGGCAGGCGGGCAAAAGGCCAGTCATATCTGCCCAGGGTTAGAGGAAAGGGAAGAAGACTGCAGCAGGCAGCCCATTCCCAGGAACAGAAGTCCTCCACAGCTTCTGACAAGTCCGCAGCATGACGCTGGGGCCATACAAGCGGACTCAGGTGCGGTGGGGGGGTCATCTCAAGAGTGTCAGCACACAGTGGGCTCACTCGCATGTGGACTCCTGGATCCTACACGTAGTATCCCAGGTGTACATTGGAAATTCGAGACGTCTCCCCCTCACAAGTTCCTGAAGTCTGCTTTACCAACGTCTCCCTCCGACAGGGAGGCAGTATTGGAAAAAAAATTCACAGGCTGTATTCCCAGCAGGTGATAATCAAAGTACTCCTCCTACAACAAGGGAAGGGGTATTATTCCACACTATATTGTGGTACTGAAGCCAGACGGCTCGGTGAGATCTGAAAGATTTGAACACTTACATACAAGGGTTCAAATCAAGATGGAGTCACTCAGAGCAGTGATAGTGAACCAGGACGATATGGTGTCACTGGATATCAGGGACATTTACCTACATGTCCAGATTTGCCCTTCTCACCAAGGGTATCTCAGGTTCATGGTACAGAACTGTCACTATCAGTTCAGACGCTGCCGTTTGGATTGTCCACGGCACCCCGGGTCTTTACCAAGGTAATGGCCGAAATGATGATTCTTCTTAAAAGAAATATGGACGCTTTCCTGATAAGGGCAAGGTCCAGAGAACAGTTGGAGGTCGGAGTAGCACTATCTCAAGTAGTTTCTACGACAGCACGAATGGATTCTAAATATTCCAAAATCGCAGCTTTTTCCGACGACACGTCTACTGTTCCTAGGGATGATTCTGGACACAGTCCAGAAAAGGATGTTTTCTCCCGGAGAAGAAAGCCAGGGAGTTATCCGAGCTAGTCAGGAACCTCCTAAAACCAGGAAAGGTATCAGTGCATCATTGCACAAGGGTCCTGTGGAAAATGGTGGTTTCTTACAAAGCGATCCCATTCGGTAGATTTCACGCAAGAACCTTTCAGTGGGATCTGCTGGGAAAATGGTCCGGATCGCATCTTCAGATGCATCAGCGGATAACCCTGTCTCCAAGGACAAGGGTGTTTTTTCTGCGGTGGCTGCAGAGTGCTCATCTATGAAAGGGCCGCAGATTTGGCATTCAGGACTGGGTCCTGGTGACCACGGATGCCAGCCTGAGTGGCTGGGGAGCAGTCACACAAGGAAAAAATTTCCAGGGAGTGTGATCAAGTCTGGAGATTTCTCTCCACATAAATATACTGGAGTTAAGGGCAAGTTACAATGCTCTAAGCTTAGCAGGACCTCTGCTTCAAGGTCAGCCGGTATTGATCCAGTAGGACAACATCACGGCAGTCGCCCACGTAAACAGACAGGGCGGCACAAGAAGCAGGAGGTAATGGCAGAAACTGCAAGGATTCTTCGCTGGGCGAAAAATCATGTGATAACACTCTCAGCAGTGTTAATTCCGGGAGTGGAAAACTGGGAAGCAGACTTCCTCAGCAGGCATGACCTCCACCCGGGAGAGTGGGGACTTCAGCGGGAAGTTTTCCACATGATTGTAAACCGTTGGGAAAAACCAAAGGTGGACATGATGGCGTCCCGCCTGAACAAAAAACTAGACAGATATTGCGCCAGGTCAAGGGACCCTCAGGCAATAGCGGTGGACGCTCTGGTAACACTGTGGGTGTACCAGTCAGGGTATGTGTTCCCTCCTATGCATCTCATACCAAAAGTACTGAGAATCATAAGAAGGAGATGAGTAAGAACGGTACTCGTGGTTCCGGATGGGTCAAGAAGGACTTGGTACCCGGAACTTCAAGAGATGCTCACGGAAGAACCGTGGCCTCTACCTTTAAGAAAGGACCTGCTCCAGCAGGGTCCTTGTCTGTTCCAAGACTTACGGCGGCTGCGTTTGACGGCATGGCAATTGAACGCCGGATCCTGAAAGAGCATTCCAGATGAAGTCATCCCTACCCTGGTCGAAGCCAGGAAGGATGTAACCGCAAAAGATTTTCACCGCATTTGGCGAAAATATGTTGCGTGGTGTGAGGCCAAGAAGGTCCCTACAGAGGAATTCCAACTGGGTCGTTTCCTACACTTCCTGAAAACAGGACTGTCTATGGGCCTAAAATTAGGGTCCATTAAGGTTCAAATTTCGACCCTGTCGAACTTCTCCCAGAAAGAACTGGCTTCAGTGCCTGAAGTTCAGACGTTTGTAGAAGGGGTACTGCATATACAGCCTCCTTTTGTGCCCCCAGTGGCACCTTGGGATCTCAATGTTGTTTTGAGTTTCCTAAAGTCACATTGGTTTGATCCACTCACCACTGTGGACTTAAAATATTCACATGGAAGGTGAAGAATTAGCCCTGGCTTCAGCCAGGCGTGGGTCAGAATGGGCGGCTTTATCATATGAAAGCACTTACTTAATTTTTTATTCTGACAGGGCAGAATTGAGGACTCGTCCTCAATTTTTTCCTTAAGGTGTTTTCTGTTTTTCACATGAACCAACCTATTGTGGTACCTGCGGCTACTAGGGACTTGGAGGACTCCAAGTTACTTGACGTTGTCAGGGCCCTGAAAATGTTCCAGGATGGCTGGAGTCAGGAAATCTGACTCGCTGTTTAGCCTGTATGCACCCAACAAGAGGGGTGCTCCTGCTTTTAAGCAGACGATTGCTCGCTAGATTTGTAGTACAATTCAACTTGCACATTCTGTGGCAGGCTTGCCACAGCAAAAATCAGTAAAAGCCCATTCCACAAGGAAGGTGGGCTCATCTTGGGCGACTGCCTGAGGGGTCTCGGCTTTACAACTTTGCTGAGCAGTTACTTGGTCAGGGGCAAACACGTTTGCTAAATTCTAAAAATTTGATACCCTGGCTGAGGAGGACATGGAGTCTCTCATTCGGTGCTGCAGGGTCATCCGCACTCTCCCGCCCGTTTGGGAGCTTTGGTATAATCCCCATGGTCCTTACGGAGTCCCAGCATCCACTAGGACGTCAGAGAAAATAAGATTTTACTTACCGATAAATCTATTTCTCGTAGTCCGTAGTGGATGCTGGGCGCCCATCCCAAGTGCGGATTGTCTGCAATACTTGTACATAGTTATTGTTACAAAAATCGGGTTATTCTTGTTGTGAGCCATCTTGTCAGAGGCTCCTTCGTTGTTATCATACTGTTAACTGGGTTCAGATCACAGGTTGTACGGTGTGATTGGTGTGGCTGGTATGAGTCTTACCCGGGATTCAATATCCTTCCTTATTATGCACGCTCGTCCGGGCACAGTATCCTAACTGAGGCTTGGAGGAGGGTCATAGGGGGAGGAGCCAGTGCACACCACCTGATCCTAAAGCTTTTATTATTGTGCCCTGTCTCCTGCGGAGCCGCTATATCCCCATGGTCCTTACGGAGTCCCAGCATCCACTACGGACTACGAGAAATAGATTTATCGGTAAGTAAAATCTTATTATTTATTGTATGTATATCCTTTTTTGCTAACACGAATGGGAGCATCTGTATTGGGTAAAGCAAACGCGGAAAAGACACCATTTTATACAGATGACACCTACCTAAGTACGAGATCGGCAGGTGTTGCCATCTCGTAAAGTCCTCGATCATCTTATTAATGTAGTAAGAAAAATTTAAAGAATACAATTCCGAGGATCTAGATGACACACGTATACCAAGATACGTTATACAATCATGCGTCCATTTAAATGGAAACGTATCATCCCAACCCCCTCTCGCATCCCCACCCAACGCCAGTGCCTCCGTCTTATCAAAATTAATCAAAAATCCTGATATTAAATTGAAATTCCGCAAAGTGGTTAATAGTGAGGGAAAGGATGTTATAGGATCACTAAAGTATAGTAAAAGATCATCCGCAAAAGCGGATACTTTTATGGTATGAGAGCCCACTTCTATACCTTTCCAGGACACGTCATCTATAAATGTGCATATGAGCGGATCCAAAGCCAGATTAAATAGCAAGGGGGAGAGGGGGCAACCCTGTCTCGTCCCCCTATGTAACTGAAATGATTTAGTGTTTAATCCATTAATCGTGATAAACGCCTGTGGTGCGGCATATAGAGTTTTAAAGATGTTAATAAACTCCGTACCAAAGTGTTGGGCCTGTAGGATTCGGAGTATATGAGACCAGGAGACGCGGTCAAATGCCTTATCTGCATCACAACTGACTATAAGGGCTTTTTGACACTCTGATTGTTTCGAGCTATGTATCGCTGCCAACAAAGTACGTATATTATGTACTGAGGTTCTGTTTCGGACAAACCCATTTTGAGCAGGATGTAAGATTCGCTGTAGAATGGGTTGAAGTCGAAATGCTAACAATTTAGTGAATAACTTTAAGTCCTGGTACAGTAAGGATATCGGCCTATAGGATTGAACATATTTAGGGTTTTTTCCCGGTTTCGGAAAGACCACTATTCTAGCTTCATCAAAACCGGTCGGGGCTGAATTTCCTTGCAATAGTGAGTTGAAAAGGGCTAGCATGTATGGTATCAAGTGGGGAGCAAGCATTCGGTAGTACTCTGCCCCAAACCCGTCCGGGCCAGGGGATTTCCCTTTTTTCAATAATTTTAATTAAAAATAATAATTCCGATTCCTGGACCGGTGCCGTTAGCGATGCTCTCTCTTCCTCAGTTAATACTGGAAGTCCTGCTTTTTCCAGAAATCTCAGACCATCTATTGGGTGGTCAGGAGGAGACTGATATAAAGTTTGATAATATCGTAAGAATTCTTCCGAGATAGCAGGGGTATCCATAACAGTAGAGGTAGAATCAGTATACAATTGGGTAATACGTGAAGGAGCAGAGTATGACCAAACTAAATTTGCCAATAATCGGCCCGATTTATTGCCAGTTCTAAAAAACCTGTTCCTATGAATATCATGAGAGAAACTCGATCGCTCGGTACATAGGGCATCATATTGTTGTTTTGCTGCAAGGTAGGCCTGGCGATTTTCATGTGAGTAGTGTGCAATGAGTATATCATAAGTTTTAGTTAAATTCTGACTAAGATCCTTTAATTGATTGTTAAGTGCCTTGCGTCTCCTGGAAACACATTCCATGATCTGACCACGTATTACTGGCTTCGAGGCGGACCAAAATAGATTTATGTCTTCAACATGTTCTATATTATCAGTCTTATAGTTTAGAAATGACTGTTCAAGATGTAGGCGAAAGTCCGAAGAATTTTCCATGTAAGCTGGAAACCTCCAGTTGTAAGAGTGTGGTATAGGAGTGTCCAATCTTATAGTGAACCACACCGGAGCATGGTCCGAAAGGAGAATAGGATCTATCTGGGAGTGTACTACCTGTTGTAGAAGAGTATCCGAGATTAGCCAATAGTCTAGTCTAGACGAGGAGTGATGGGGATGTGAGTAAAACGTATACTCACGAGATTCAGGATGTTGACACCTCCAGGGATCACACAATCTCATCGAACTGGTCAGTAAGGAGAGCGCTGGGGTGGCGACTGAATCATGGGCGTTGGCGGAAGTAGTTCTGTCTAATCCTGTCGATTGAACACAATTAAAATCCCCACCCATAATAATTGCACCCTCTGCCCAGTCTTGTAACTTTGCATAAATATCCGTGAAAAAGTGGGTATTAGTACCCGTGGGAGCATAAATGTTAGCTATTGTATAGGGCAAATCATGTATAGTCAATTTCAAAAACAGATATCTTCCCTCCGGGTCTATTAAGCAGTCACTAATATTGTAAACAAGAAATTTGCTAAAAATAATCATGACCCCTCTTTGTTTAGATGTGTAAGATGCCGTTTTAAAGTCTCCTATCCAAGAATCTCTTACCACATTAGGGTCAGAGATTTTCCAGTGTGTTTCTTGTAATAAAGCTATATCTGGTCGTAAACGTTTCAGGTGGGTCAGAATTTTCTTCCTCTTTATAGGGGAATTTAAGCCCTCCACATTCCAAGTTACTAATTTAAGAGCTGTTTTGATCATTTTAGGGGGATTACCTATTGCTGTCATTTAACCGATGCCGACCCTAGGCCAAGTCATAAAATTAACAACTCTCTTTGGTGAACCTTTACCCGTCCCAGCGAGCGGGCAAGGGGAGGATGAATACCAGTCCAACAGGGGGAAATATAAACATATCACATTTAGTAGGAATATACCATGTGTGTTAACCTCAATCAGAATTCCAACAATTATCATAAACCGTTTCAACATTATGTGAACCCAGGAGGATTTCCGACTGAGCCGCATCCCAGCATAGCATTGCAGAACATAATCATACCAGAGTAGCCAAAGGGATGTCGGACCAGAAGGCCGTCTAATACTAGAGCATTTTAAAAGCTGAGTAAAGATGAGAAAAAAAAGAAGTGAGATCGGTGAAATATAGAAAAGGAATGAGGATAAGAAAAGGAGGGCAGGTGAGCCAAAGAAGAAAAAAATAAAACTAAAGAAAAGATTTACTACGTGTTGTTTCGTCTTACAAAAATACCTACAAATGCTATGAACCATTACATCATATGTAGGCACTAAACCACCTGAAATATGCTGAGTATATTCTGAATCAAATATGATCATCTGTAACCTGAATGTTCAAGAAATTGGAGATGACATCGCACTGTAACTCTGTAGTGTCAATCCGCATCGTCCATCCTGGACGAGCGAGAAGAAGCCAAAGAGTCCACAAAGTTCTTTGCAGCTTGCGGGGTGTCAAAGAAGTAGGATTTTCCAGGGTATAAGACCCTCAACTTGGCAGGATACAGTAATGCAAATCGAAGTTCCATCTCGAACATGCGTTTGCATATCGGGGAAAACTCTCGTCGCTTTGCAGCCACCATATAGGAGAAGTCTTGAAAAAGTAGGATCTTGGATTCCTGGTATTTGAGAGTGGAACGTTTTCTATAGGCATCAAGCAGACGAACTTTATCAGCGTAATTTAGAAACTTCATGATAACCGGTCTGGGCCTATCTTTAGTAGATTGTCGATCAGGACCAATACGGTGAACACGTTCGATCAGCATTGATTCGGAGTCTGATATACATTTTAATTCTCTCGGCAGCCATTGAGAAACCAGATTCATCAATTCGTAAGGTTTCACCGTTTCTGGCAGCCCTATAAGGCGTACATTACTTCTTCTGTTTCTGTTCTCTAAATCTTCAAGTTTCTCTTGCATGGACGTCACTATTTTATCTTGTTCAGAGAGCGCCGTTTTAGCCTTTGTTAGATCATCCTCAAGGTCCGAGATTCTTTGCTCTGCCTCCGATAAACGTTGGTCATGATGATTCAACTGGGTAAGGGCTGAATCCAATTAATCTTTTAAAGGGGCTAATTTTTGATCTAAGAGAGAAGCCAGAATGTCAGTGATCTCGTGCGTTGTAAAGGATTTGGCGGAGTCCTTTGTTGTAGTAAGTGATGAGCATCTCAATGGACTATTAGGACCAGACGCCGGTGACTGAGGACTGTCCGCAGGAATATTGTCACGGCCCCGACCTTTGTTTGTTTGTGAACCGCGGGGATTTCTGGGAGTTTTAGCCATGTATTTATCCATTATGAGGAGCGTATGGCATAAAAAGGGTAGTAGGATAAAATAAATGAATTGCAATATAATTTCACACCAGCCGGGGGAGCTCCAATTCCATAAATTAAGGCTTGTCAGCAGATTTTATAGGCATATAGCTTCAGGACACCCACTATCAATAGTTCAGGTGACCAATAACGACTATCACTCAACAGTAATAGTTAGTTATCTGTAGCAGTTAATATTTCAGAAGGGGGGGGACAAATAAGAAGTAGTATTATTATATATATATATATATATATATATATATATATATATATATATATATATATATATATATATAAATAAAATAAATAATAGTTGCAGAAAGATATGTGTTGTGTGGAGGCAGAGTACCTTTCTGCCCCCTTCAGCTCACCCCCACCACAGGTCTGGACTGGCAGCAGAAATCGAAGCTTCCCTGGTCAGGACACTAATATGTGTCACGGCTGCTGGTGGCAAGGGATTGCAGGCTTCTCCGGTTTTTCCCTTTTTCAAGATGGCCGCCGGGAGATGTGTAGCCCGAGGAAGTGCCCAGGGGGATCCAGCAATTGAGCGGGTGAGTGTGTGAGGTATGCAGGAGGGGGGCCAGGACCTGAACCGCCGGGTAGCGCACTCCCGGGAGGTAGAAGTGGTAGCGCTGTAGCCGCGGTCACGAGCGGGGCGGGAAGCTCCGCTCCGTTGCCTTGGAGACCCGCGGTCAGCGCCCGGTGCACTCGAGGTCCCGGCTGTGAGGAGAGAGGTGGGCCGCAACCTGCAAGGACGTTCTAAGCGTCCCCCGGCTCCGCAACCCACTTTCTCCTGTCCCCTGTCAGCAGTAGAGGAGTGAGAGAGGCCGTGGGGAAACCTGGTGGGCTGTGTGGCATATGTAATACCCTATTTCAAGGACGCCGTGCAGGAGCAGCTCCAAGGCACGTCCTTCTCCCCAGCCCGTCAAGCCACGCCCCTCGCAGTGTCTTTTTCATATATTTTTCTCTTACGTCCTAGAGGATGCTGGGGTACATATTAGTACCGTAGACGAGTTCACCAGGAGCCATTGACACTTTAAGAGTTTAGTGTGGGCTGGCTCCTACCAGACTCAGTTTAGAGTACGTAATGCGGCGCTGAGAGTGGTGCTCTGAGCCAGCGCTATACCCTACACTGGTCAGCAAGCCTGTCAGGGACCTCGGTACACTGCCAGCAGAAATCCTCAGGCCAGTCTAATGCATTGAACAGCGGGAAGCTTCACCATGTTCAGGGGTCAGAGCTTCTCAGAGCGGACCCAGCAGCGTTCAGCGCCATTTTCCTGCCTGCAGTTCCTGTGCAGAGATGCTGACGGGGAGAGCTGTCCCTCCAAGCAACTCCAGCTATCCTGTGTGGTAGAAGGGGGCTGGGGGGGAGGCTATTTATTTACTGTGTAGTCTATTAAGGTGCACAGTAGGCGCTGGGTGGTTGTACTGCATATACCTGGGAAGCGCTGTTTTTGTGCTTGCTCCAAACTGTGCTTTTCTGAGGGATTTAGGGGACAACTGTGTCTGACATTTTCCTATGTGTGTATGCTTCTCACTTAACCATGTCCAGGGACTCTGTCTTATGCTGCGAAGGAAGCTTCTTCTCCAGAAGAGTCCATTCCTTGTACCCAGGAACGTACTGTATTGTCTCAGATTCCGGTTACTGCGCCTGAATGGCTAACCTCTATTAGGGGACTGATTTCTGATATCTCTACTAGGGTAGCCCATACTGAGACTGACACTCGGGTTTTAAAGAAGTCTATGGCAGTGTGTTCAGGTTCCATTCCCTCAAATACCCCTAGTGTATACACACAGAAGCGTGCACTTGACCAGATAATGCAAGATGACACGGATTTCGACTCTGACACTGCAAACTGTGATGGGGATGTGCTGAGGGGTGCGGCATCCCTTGCAAAAGGGGTGCAACTGATGATTGAGGCCATTAGAGATGTGTTAAACATTACGGACCCTCCACCTGTGCAGGTTGAGGAGGCTTACTTCACAGACAATAAGAAAGCCTCGCTAACCTTCCCTGCGTCCAAGGAATTAAATGCTATTTCTCTAACGTCCTTCGTGGATGCTGGGGACTCCGTAAGGACCATGGGGAATAGACAGGCTCCGCAGGAGACATGGGCACTTTAAGAAAGCTTTGGATTCTGGGTGTGCACTGGCTCCTCCCTCTATGCCCCTCCTCCAGACCTCAGTTAAGAATCTGTGCCCGGCCGAGCTGGGTGCTTGGTGGTGGGCTCAACTGATCCTGCTGCTAGAAACTATTTTGGATAGGTTTTTATTTTCAGAGAGCTTCTGCTGGCAACAGACTCTCTGCTACGTGTGACTGAGGGGAGAGAAGCAACCCTTACCAACTGTGGGATAGGTCTTGCTTCTTAGGCTACTGGACACCATTAGCTCCAGAGGGATCGTACACAGGTCTCATCCTTGTCGTCCGGAGCCGCCCCGCCGCCCCCCTCGCAGAGCCGGAAGACGTGGAGAAGATCAGAAGACTTCGAAAGCGGCGGCAGAAGACGTCGGTCTTCACTCTGAGGTAGCGCACAGCACCGCAGCTGTGCGCCATTGCGCCCACACGATCCCACACACTCCGGTCACTGTAGGGTGCAGGGGGGGGGGGCACCCTGGGCAGCAATTAGATACCTCTGGCAAAGTTAGGCATATATACAGATGGGCACTGTATATATGCCCGGGCCCCCGCCATTATTTTACACTGTAACGCGGGACAGAAGCCCACCGCTGAGGGGGCGGGGCTTCTTCCTCAGCACTCACCAGCGCCATTTTCTCTCCACAGCATCGCTGAGAGGAAGCTCCCCGGGCTCTCCCCTGCAGAAGCAGCAGAAGAGAGTGACAAAAAAGAAGGGAGGCACATAATTTGGCGCAAAAAAGACTCCTTATAGCAGCTACTGGGTAAACACAAAGGTACTGTGTGATTCCTGGGTTATAATAGCGCTGGGGTGTGTGCTGGCAAACTCTCTCTGTCTCCAAAAGGCCTGGTGGGGGAACGGTCTTCTAAAAGAGCATTCCCTGTGTGTGAGTGGTGTCGGTACGTTTGTGTCGACATGTCGGACGAGGACGGCTATGTGGAGGCGGAGCGGGAGCAGATGAATGTGGTGTCTTTGCCGACGGCTCCGACACCGGATTGGATGAATATGTGGAAGGTTTTAAATGAAAATGTTAATTCCTTACATAAAAGGTTAGATAAAGCTGAAGCCTTAGGTCAGTCAGGGTACCAGCCCATGCCTGATCCTATGTCGCAGAGGCCGTCAGGGTCTCAAAAGCGCACACTATCTCAAACTGTTGAACCGACACGGATTCCTACTCCAGTGTCGATTACGATGATGCAAAGTTGCAGCCAAAATTGGCCAAATCCATCCGTTATATGATTATAGCAATTAAGGATGTGTTGCATATCACAGAGGAACTCAATGAGTTATGTGAAAAGGCCTGGGAATTTCCAGATAAGAAACTGCAGATTCCCAAAAGGCTCCTTATGGCGTATCCCTTCCCGTCGACGGACAGGTTACGCTGGGAAACTTCCCCTAGGGTGGACAAGGCGTTGACGCGCTTATCCAAGAAGGTAGCCCTGCCGTCACAGGATACGGCTTCCCTCAAAGATGCTGCGGATAGAAAACAGGAGGGTACCCTGAAATCTATTTATACACACTCTGGTACCTTGCTGCGGCCGGCTATAGCATCGGCCTGGGTATGTAGTGCAGTGGCAGCATGGACGGATACCTTGTCCGAGGAGCTTGACACTTAAGACAAGGATACTATATTAATGAATAGAGAAAAAGATATGTATACCAGCGCTGGCTGTGCAAATCAATATTAAAAGTACATTAACAATAGATTAGAATAATAATAATAATAAGGATGGTTTGTTCTATGTAAAAAAGTAACAATTTATTTATATATCACATATAACACTGCTAAAAAGAAGGAATTCCTTTTGCCACAAGGTGGCAGTAAAACTGAGATATATCTTTATCTGGTAAAACTTTCATAGGTTTCACATTCTCCTGTATTAAAGTTTGTCCATTCCTATAGGCTAGGACAGCCTCCCTTTGTGCATTCACTGTAAGGTAAATAGTTACCGGATCCCCACGTTGGTAAGCATCAGCCTTGGAACAAGTCCATTTGTAGCTGTAGGGGTGCTGGTTAAACCGGTTAGATGGTTTGATTCAGTGATGGGAGCGAGGTCCAAAAGATGTGCCGAAGGATGACAAGGCTTAGCAGGCCAATTGGAGAGTGAAGTCCAGATTAGATGAAGTAATCTCAACGCGTTTCACTGGTACAGTCCAGCTTCCTCCTGACCTCGCTCCCATCACTGAATCAAACCATCTAACCGGTTTAACCAGCACCCCTACAGCTACAAATGGACTTGTTCCAAGGCTGATGCTTACCAACGTGGGGATCCGGTAACTATTTACCTTACAGTGAATGCACAAAGGGAGGCTGTCCTAGCCTATAGGAATGGACAAACTTTAATACAGGAGAACGTGAAACCTATGAAAGTTTTACCAGATAAAGAAATATCTCAGTTTTACTGCCACCTTGTGGCAAAAGGAATTCCTTCTTTTTAGCAGTGTTATATGTGATATATAAATAAATTGTTACTTTTTTACATAGAACAAACCATCCTTATTATTATTAATCTAATCTATTGTTAATGTACTTTTAATATTGATTTGCACAGCCAGCGCTGGTATACATATCTTTTTCTCTATTGTTTAGTTTTTGAGGAATTGACCTTCCTCTTACCTGCTGCTGTTGGTCGCGCACTTGCATATATACTATTTATACTATATTAATGACTCTGGGACACATTAAAGACGCTGTCCTGTATATGAGGGATGCTCAGAGGGACATTAGCCTGCTAGGCTCTAGAGTAAATGCTATGGCGATTTCTGCCAGAAGGGTCTTGTGGACTCTGCAATGGACAGGTGATGCTGACTCTAAAAGGCACATGGAGGTTTTGCCTTACAAGGGTGAGGAACTGTTTGGACAGGGTCTTTCGGATCTGGTCTCCACGGCTACTGCGGGAAAGTCACATTTTTTGCCTTTTGTTTCCTCACAGCCCAAGAAAGCACCGTATTATCAGATGCAGTCCTTTCGGTCACAGAAAAACAAGAAGGTCAGAGGTGCGTCCTTCCTTGCCAGAGGCAGGGGCAAAGGTAAAAAGCCACACAGCGCAGTCGGTTCCCAGGATCAGAAGTCCTCCCCGGCTTCCACAAAATCCACCGCATGATGCTGGGGCTTCCCTGGCGGAGCCAGGTCCGGTGGGGGCGCGTCTCCGAAATTTCAGCCACAGGTGGGTTCACTCACGGGTAGATCCCTGGGCGGTAGAGATTGTGTCCCAGGGATACAAACTGGAATTCGAGGAGATGCCCCCTCACCGATACCTAAAATAGGCCCTGCCAGCCTCCCCTCGAGAGGGAGTTAGTGTTATCGGCAGTTCACAAGTTGTATCTACAACAGGTGGTGGTCAAGGTTCCCCTCCGTCAGCAAAGAAAGGGTTATTATTCCACCTTGTTTGTAGTCCCGAAGCCGGACGGCTCGGTCAGACCTATTTTAAATCTGAAATCCCTGAACAGATACCTGAAAAGGTTCAAGTTCAAGATGGAATCGCTGAGAGCGGTCATTGCAAGCCTGGAAGGGGGAGATTTTATGGTGTCCCTGGACATCAAGGATGCATATCTACATGTTCCTATTTATCCGCCTCATCAGGCGTACCTCCGGTTCGTGGTGCAGGATTGTCATGACCAATTTCAGACGCTGCCGTTTGGCCTTTCCACGGCACCGAGAATATTTACCAAGGTCATGGCGGAGATGATGGTACTCCTGCGGAAGCAAGGGGTTAGAATTATCCCGTACTTGGACGATCTCCTGATAAAAGCGAGATCGAGGGAGTAGTTGCTGAGCAGTGTAGCACTTTCTCGGGAAGTGTTACAGCAACACGGTTGGATCTTAAACATTCCAGAGTCCCAGTTGGTTCCTACGACCCGTCTGGCCTTCCTGGGCATGATTTTAGACACAGATACGAGGCCATTCCATTCGGCAGGTTCCATGCGAGGACTTTTCAATGGGACCTGCTGGACAAGTGGTCCGGGTCGCATCTTCAGATGCATCGGTTGATCACCCTATCTCCCAGGGCCAGGGCGTCACTCCTGTGGTGGCTGCAAAGCGCTCACCTTCTCGAGGGACGCAGATTCGGCATTCAGGACTGGGTCCTGGTGACCACGGACGCAAGCCTCCGAGGGTGGGGCGCAGTCACACAGGGAAGGAAATTCCAAGGTCTGTGGTCAAGTCAAGAGACTTGCCCTCACATCAACATCCTGGAGCTAAGGGCCATATACAACGCCCTACGCCAAGCGGAGAATCTGCTTCGCGACCAACCTGTTCTGATACAGTCAGACAACATCACCGCAGTGGCTCATGTAAACCGCCAAGGTGGCACGAGGAGCAGAGTGGCGATGGCGGAAGCCACCAAGATTCTGCGCTGGGCGGAGAATCACGTAAGCGCGCTTTCAGCGGTGTTCATCCCGGGGGTGGACAACTGGGAAGCATACTTCCTCAGCAGAAACGACCTCCACCCGGGAGAGTGGGGACTTCATCAGGAAGTCTTCGCACAGATCACAAGTCGGTGGGAACTGCCACAGGTGGACATGATGGCGTCCCGCCTCAACAAAAAGATACAGTGGTATTGCGCCAGGTCAAGAGACCCTCAGGCGATAGCTGTGGACGCTCTGGTGACACAGTGGGTGTTCCAGTCGGTTTACGTATTTCCTCCTCTCCCTCTCATTCACAAGGTGCTGAGGATAATAAGAAAAGGAGGAGTAAGAACAATACTTATTGTTCCAGATTGGCCTCGAAGGGCTTGGTATCAAGTTCTAGAAGAGATGCTCACAGAGGACCCGTGGCCTCTTCCTCTAAGGCAGGACTTGTTACAACAGGGGCCCTGTGTCTTCCAAGACTTACCGCGGCTGCGTTTGACGGCATGGCGGTTTAACGCCGGATACTAGCAGGAAAAGGCATTCCGGAGGAAGTCATTCCTAACCTGATAAAAGCTAGGAAGCAGGTGACATCTAAACATTATTACCGGATATGGCGTAAGTATGTTTCTTGGTGTGAAACCAAGAATGCTCCTGCGGAAGAATTCCAGCTGGGCCGTTTTCTTCACTTCTTACAGGCTGGAGTGAATTTGGGCCTTAAATTGGGTTCCATTAAGGTCCAGTTTTCGGCCCTATCGGTTTTCTTTCAAAATGAGTTGGCTTTCTACCGGAAGTTCAAACGTTTGTAAAGGGAGTGCTGCATATTCAGCCCCCTTTTGTGCCTCCAGTGGCACCTTGGGATCTTAACGTGGTGTTGAGTTTCCTGAAATCCCACTGGTTTGAACCCTTTAAGTCTGTGGAATTAAAATATCTCACGTGGAAGGTGGTTATGTTATTGGCCTTGGCTTCGGCTAGGCGTGTCTCAGAATTGGCGGCTTTGTCTCATAAAAGCCCCCATCTGGTTTTCCATGAGGATAGGGCGGAATTGCGGACTCGTTCCCAATTTCTGCCTAAGGTGGTTTCATATTTTCATGTAAACCAGCCTGTGGCTACACGGGACTTGGAGGATTCCGAGTTACTTGATGTGGTCAGGGCTTTGAAGGTATATGTAGCCAGGACGGCTAAGGTCAGGAAAACAGAATCCTTATTTGTCCTGTACGCTTCCAACAAGCTTGGTGCTCCGGCTTCAAAGCAGACTATTGCTCGTTGGATCTGTAACACGATTCAGCAAGCTCATTCGGTGTCGGGATTGCCGCTGCCAAAGTCGGTTAAGGCCCATTCCACGAGGAAGGTGGGCACTTGGGCGGCTGCCCGAGGGGTCTCGGCATTACAACTTTGCCAAGCAGCTACTTGGTCAGCAGTGATCGCAAAAACGCGATATAGCGCGTATTTTACCCCAAAATTGATGATGGGGACACAAATATAAAAAAACGCTGGGTCCCTCAGGACGCGCTCTCACACGCAGCGCTGTCCTGTGCGGTCAGTCAGGCAGGTCTCCACAGCAACAGAGGGAGGAACTTGGAAGGGGAGGGCGGAGATTATCACACTCTTCATGGTCTCCGCCTCGGAGACCATGAAGAGCGTGATAATCTCCACCCTCCCCTCGTCCTCTGCTCCGCATGCCCCCCCCCCCTCCTCCACACGAATAACGGCTGCAGGTGCCCCCCCTCCGCAAGTAGTGTGGCCGTGATTTAATCGCTGCTCCCTGGCAGCCCACTGGACACACGCCCGACTGAGTCCGCTGCTGCCGCTCCCCGCGCTGATTGCGCTCTCCGCACCACCCAGGCGGCCGCCCCCTCCGTGTTTTCAGCTCCCCCCTGGCCGCATCTCCTGACTCCGGTGTAGGCCTCATGCCGATCCCCGGACTGTCCTGTGTGCTGCGGCATGGCCTGAGTCCTGCGGAGCTGAGGAGGGAGAGCTCCGGGATGGAGAGAGAGCTGGCCAGGAAAGGTGAGGGATACCCCCCGGCGTGACTCCGCTGCTGGCAGTGTCCATGGAGGAGCCCAGAGTGTTCTTTTTACAGGTATGCGGTGGGGGCCTGGTCATTGCAGGGTGTTGGTATGGTGGTGCTCCCCAATGGGAGTTCCAGGCTGCACTTTCTCCTACCACTCTGTCCCTACTCCCTGGTGCCACACTCTGTCCTTACTCCCTGGTGCCACACTCTGTCCCTACTCCCTGGTGCCACACTCTGTCCCTAGTGCCTCTCTCTGTCCCTACTCCCTGGTGCCTCTCTCTGTCCCTACTCCCTGGTGCCTCTCTCTGTCCCTACTCCCTGGTGCCTGTCTCTGTCCCTACTCCCTGGTGCCTGTCTCTGTCCCTACTCCCTGGTGCCTGTCTCTGTCCCTACTCCCTGGTGCCTGTCTCTGTCCCTACTCCCTGGTGCCTGTCTCTGTCCCTACTCCCTGGTGCCTCTCTCTGTCCCTACTCCCTGGTGCCTCTCTCTGTCCCTACTCCCTGGTGCCTCTCTCTGTCCCTACTCCCTGGTGCCTCTCTCTGTCCCTACTCCCTGGTGCCTCTCTCTGTCCCTACTCCCTGGTGCCTCTCTCTGTCCCTACTCCCTGGTGCCTCTCTCTGTCCCTACTCCCTGGTGCCTCTCTCTGTCCCTACTCCCTGGTGCCTCTCTCTGTCCCTACTCCCTGGTGCCTCTCTCTTGGCTCTACTCCGTGGTGCCTCTCTCTGTCCCTGCTACCTCTGTCTCTACTCCGTGGTGCCTCACTCTGTCCCTGCTACCTCTGTCCCTACTCCTTGGTGCATCTCTGTCCCTGCTACCTCTGTCCCTACTCCCTGGTGCCTCTCTCTGTCCCTACTCCGTGGTGCCACACTCTGTCCCTACTCCGTGGTGCCACACTCTGTCCCTACTCCGTGGTGCCACACTCTGTCCCTACTCCGTGGTGCCACACTCTGTCCCTACTCCGTGGTGCCACACTCTGTCCCTACTCCGTGGTGCCTCTGTCTGTCCCTACTCCGTGGTGCCTCTGTCCCTACTCCGTGGTGCCTCTGTCTGTCCCTACTCGTGGTGCCTCTGTCTGTCCCTACTCGTGGTGCCTCTCTGTCCCTACTCGTGGTGCCTCTCTGTCCCTACTCGTGGTGCCTCTCTCTGTCCCTACTCCCTGGTGCCTCTCTCTGTCCCTACTCCCTGGTGCCTCTCTCTGTCCCTACTCCCTGGTGCCTCTCTCTGTCCCTACTCCCTGGTGCCTCTCTCTGTCCCTACACCCTGGTGCCTCTCTCTGTCCCTACACCCTGGTGCCTCTCTCTGTCCCTACACCCTGGTGCCTCTCTCTGTCCCTACACCCTGGTGCCTCTCTCTGTCCCTACACCCTGGTGCCTCTCTCTGTCCCTACTCCCTGGTGCCTCTCTGTCCCTACACCCTGGTGCCTCTCTGTCCCTACACCCTGGTGCCTCTCTGTCCCTACACCCTGGTGCCTCTCTGTCCCTACACCCTGGTGCCTCTCTGTCCCTACACCCTGGTGCCTCTCTGTCCCTACACCCTGGTGCCTCTCTTTGTCCCTACTCCCTGGTGCCTCTCTCTGTCCCTACTCCCTGGTGCCTCTCTGTCCCTACACCCTGGTGCCTCTCTGTCCCTACACCCTGGTGCCTCTCTGTCCCTACACCCTGGTGCCTCTCTCTTGGCTCTACTCCGTGGTGCCTCTCTTTGTCCCTGCTCCGTGGTGCCTCACTCTGTCCCTGCTACCTCTGTCCTCTGTCCCTGCTACCTCTGTCCTCTGTCCCTGCTACCTCTGTCCCTACTCCCTGGTGCCTCTCTCTGTCCCTACTCCCTGGTGCCTCTCTGTCCCTACACCCTGGTGCCTCTCTGTCCCTACACCCTGGTGCCTCTCTCTTGGCTCTACTCCGTGGTGCCTCTCTTTGTCCCTGCTCCGTGGTGCCTCACTCTGTCCCTGCTACCTCTGTCCTCTGTCCCTGCTACCTCTGTCCTCTGTCCCTGCTACCTCTGTCCCTACTCCCTGGTGCCTCTCTCTGTCCCTACTCCCTGGTGCCTCTCTCTGTCCCTACTCCCTGGTGCCACACTCTGTCCCTACTCCCTGGTGCCTCTCTCTGTCCCTACTCCCTTGGGATTTACCAATGGAGGAGATTTTTGTATAATGGTGGATGCTGCTGCTCTTTAGCTAAAAAGGATAATTGCATTCCCTATAGTAGTAACAAAGATATATACATACCCACCGGGATATAATCCCGGGAGTATATCAAGAACGCTGCTTCCACCCCAATTTCTATATTATTATACACTTTCACAACTGATTTTATATTCAATCTTTTTTATTTTAAATAGGAATCTTCCTCTATATATACACAAATAAAAATAATTTAATCATGTACAAATACATGCTGCAGCATAAAGAATAAAAAAACAGTACAATTTACTTCCACATTAATATTTAAAAAATCCTAAAAGGCTTGCTAGTATCCGGATCTCAGGCTTATATAAAAACCAATTTAGCTGGGTAATGTCCACATTCCATCAATATGTACCAGTAAAGTGCAAGGAATCTTTTCATTCATAATCTCTGTAATCCAAAACTGATTCAATTTATGAATATTAATCTTCAAATTGTCCCAAGTTTACTTGGATCCCTTTTTAATTTATGTGTGCACACATTAGATTACCTTTGCAGGTGTTACCATATGGATTCTTTATAATATCACCTCCAGTATTGGACTCTTTGCTGTTACGGTCCTCCTTTAATGATTGAAGGCATCAATGGTCCAGTACTTCTGCTCACAGTGCTCAGGCTCCCTCTGCTGGTAATGGCCTGTATTGCAATTTACACTGTGTGACAGTGATATTGACCCCGTAATACAGCATTCAGGAGGCGAAGATCTGTTAAGTCACTTGAATACGCGTTTCTCCGCCTTGGTGCTCCTTCAGCGGCTTCCTCAGCTCAAATGACCCAGCTCTACTCGATCTCCTTATATACCGCTCACGGTTCAGATCTCCCGCGCCGCCATGTGCATTCGCACTCTTTCGTGCGTTCCAAGCCTCAGTTTGGATCACTTCCTTTTATCTCCTCCGGCGGCCATCTTGCCGCTTACAATCAAGCCTCATTTCCGATACATATATACAAGCCTCATCCAGCAACTATTTTGCCGTTTCCATTCCAACCTCATTTTCCATTTCGTCCTATATTCAAGCCTCCTTCCGGATACCAGTGGCCATCTTGCCATAAAAATTCAAGCCTCATTCTCAATCATATATTGTAAATATCTTATACTAATATACAGCGCAGCATATAAAGACGTGCATCTCATTATCATATATGAATAAATAAATAGTTATTCTCCCTTGTGCACATCTACAATATGTTGCGCCGCATTCGAGTCACATTACCTAAAAGAAGGATCGCTCAATTCATGCTATACCAAAACATTCTATACATCCTCCACCTTTCCCTATTTTAAACTAAAGATCAAAATGATGGTAATAGTAGTCATCATGGAAATAGATCATATCTCCACTTATCATATCACAGGGGATATTCTATTTTTACAAATCGTGATTATTTATTAATTCATTCATTACCTCCCCTCCCCCCCCCCCTACACTCCCTCCTCCCTCCCTTCCCCAGCCCCCCTATATATTATTCAATTCCACTGAATCATTCAATCCATATGGCACCAGGGTCTTTAGTCTTTGTTGGTAGATAATCTTCATTCCGGGAGTGGACAACTGGCAGTCGGACTTCCTAAGTGGTCGCGACCTCCACCCGGGGGACTGGGGACTACACCCTCAGGTGTTCCAAATGATCGACAGTTGGCATTGCCCACAGATTGATCCGATGGCCTCTCGTCTCAACAAAATGCTTTGCTGTTACTGCTCACGGACCAGGGACCCTCTGGCGAGTGCAGTAGATGCGTTGACCTTGCCTTGGCCTTACCAGCTGGTTTACCTGTTTCCACTGATTCCTCTGATCCCAAGGGTGCTCAAGCGGATCAGACACATAAAGGCCCATACACACTGGGCGATTTTGAGCTGAAAGCAGCTCACTTTTGGTGTTTTGAGCTGCTTTCAGCTCAAAACCGCCCAGTGTGTATGAACAAGCGGTGAGCGCTAATGCGCGCTCCCGCTTCATCGCCAGCGGCTGCCGTTCGTCTAGTGATATTACCAGTAGATGAACGTCTGGGTGAGCGGCTTTCCATAGTCTCGGTGAGCGGCTTTCCATAGCGTCCTGCTATGGAAAGCTGCTCGCCCCCGCTGACCTCGCTGGGCAGGGGGGAAATGCGCTCAGTGTGTATGCACTGAGCGCTTTTCAGCCCAGCGATTTCTGCGATCATCGCTGTGCATACATGCTGGGCAAAAATGCCCAGTATGTATGCACCTTTTAGAGTGGAAGCAATCTTGATTGCCCCGGATTGGCCCCTAAGAGCGTGGTACGCGTCGCTTTTGCACAAGTCCGTACAGGACCCTTGGCCTCTACCACTACGAAGAGATCTTCAACAAGGACCGTTCGTCTACCCAAACTTACGGCGTCTTCGTTTGACGGCATGGATGTTGCGAGGAACATCCTAGCTCACAAAGGGCTTTTTAAAAAGGTCATTGCCACTATGGTACAAGCCAGAAAACCTCCAACGCCAAAGCACTATCATATCTAGAAGAGATGCCCCTTGGTGCGAAGAACGCACATATCCTTCTGCAGAATTCCACTTAGGAAGGTTCCTGCGTTTCCTGCAGGCTGGATTAGCTAAGGGCTTATGTCTGGGATCCATTAAGGTCCAGATTTCAGCTCTCTCCATCTTTTTCCAGAAGCTGGCTTTCTTGCCGGAAGTTCAGACCACTTTGCAAGGGGTGCTTCATATACAACCTCCCTTTGTGCCGCCTACGGCTCCTTTGGATCTAGATGTTATGTTACGCTTTCTACAGTCCTCCTGGTTCGAACCTCTGACGACAGTAGAGGATAAATACCTCACGTGGAAAACGGTGATGTTACTGGCCCTGGTTTCCGCTAGGTGTCTCACAGAATTGGGGGCCTTGCCATGCAGAAGTCCGTACTTGGTCTATTACGAGAACAGAGCAGAGCTCAGGACTCTGCAGCAGTTCCTGCCGAAGGTGGTCTCAGCGTTTTGCTTGAATCAACCTATTGTGATTTCGTCCAGTTTTGGCACTGCTTCTATTCCAGAGGCATTGGATGCTGTACAAGCCTTGCAAGTCTGTCAAGAGGACGGATTGCATCAAGAAGACGGATTCCTTGTTTGTGCTGTATGATGCACGTAAAAAGGGTTGCCCTGCTTCCGAGCAGTCCATTGCTCGTTGGATTAAGCTTACTATCCAACAGGCTTATGTGTCTGCAGCCTTACCAGTTCCACAGTCTCTGACTGCCCACTCTACTAGATCTGTGGGTTCTTCCTGGGCGGCTGCCAGTGGAGTCTCAGCCCTACAACTAGGCCGAGCTGCTACCTGGTCGGAGACTAACACCTTAGTGAAGTTCTACAAATTTGATACCCTGACCAAAGAGGATACCCAGTTTGGGCAGGCAGTGCTGCAGTTGTCTCCGCACATTCCCTCCCATTCTGGAAGCTTTGGGACATCCCCCATCATACGAATTCTGTCCCGAATATCCCTTATAGATGCTAGAGAAAATAGGATTTTAATATACCTACCGGTAAATCCTTTTCTCATAGTCCGTAAGGGATATTGGGCGCCCGCGTATGTGCGGTGACTTTCTGCAGGTTCTCTATTTGGTGTTCCTGTTCAGCTCTTGCTGTTAATGTTGCCAGACCTTACTGGCTAAGTTTGTTTTGGTGTGCTCACCACACCTGTTAAGTTCCTTCTCTCAAGTATGTTATTCTCCTTCGGGCACTGTTTTACCTATAACTGAGCTGTAGAAGGAGGCATAGAGGGGAGGAGCCAGCACACCCAGTGAAGAATTTTTAAAGTGTACTCGCTCTTTTGGACGCCATTGTACTAATTCTGTCCCCAATATCCTTAATGGACTACGAGAAAAGGATTTACTAGTAGGTATATTAAAATCCTATTTTAAGCTTGCAAACTTTTAAGTACAAAGGGGCAGATGTATTAACCTGGAGAAGGCATAAGGAAGTGATAAACCAGTGATATGTGCAAGGTGATAAACGCACCAGCCAATCGGCTGCAATATGTAAATTAACAGGATCTGGTTGGCTGGTGTCTTTATCACCTTGCACATATCACTGGTTTATCACTTCCTTATGCCTTCTCCAGGTTAATACATCTGCCCCATTATCTCATATAGGCAACTGCTATTGGGTATAGTGCACAGCAGATATATGTTATCCAGTGCTTATTAGTATAAGTTAATAGACATTAAAATAAGTCTCTCCCAAGACAATTGAGGTTAGTACAATGAACTCCGCTATTTGTTAAGCTCTCAAAAGTACATGCATTTAGTGGTTAGTGGGGTAAAAGCGGCATGCAGTCACAGAAATGTATAGATATTTACCATTGTGTTGGTTCCTGTGTTGTAGCCATCCAGAATCCTTTGCAAAATGCACTTGTTCTATCCCATTGGAAGAAGGTATGCTGTGCTGTTTTTAAAAGCTGAATGCAGGCTGCGCTCTCTGTTTGCACTTTCCATGATTTATCCGGGTAGAGTGCAGAGCCGGATATAACTGGTAAAGCCGCCCACCGCTGTATAGCCAGTGGACGCTGCTCCACACTGAGGTAGGAGATCCGTCAGGAAAAGTCCACGTGTATGCGGCGTTGATATTGCTGGAGAGCAGAGAGTGGCGAAGCGGACAGAAGGAGTAAGTGCTTCTCCCGCTTTTAAAAACAGCACAGCATACCTTTTTCCAATAGGATATCACCACAAGTGCATTTTTGCAAAGGACCCTGGATTGCTACAACACAGGAACCAGCACAATGGAAAATATCTATGCATTTCTGTGACTACATGTCGCTTTTACCCCACTAACCACCAAATGCATGTACTTTTGAGAGCTTAACAGATAACGGAGTTCATTGTACTAACCTCACTGGGACGCCACTGAGAGAGTAATCAATTGTCTTTGGAGAGACTGTTGTTTTAATGTCTATCTATTTATATAAATAAGCACTGGATAACGTACTGCAGCACTATACCCAATAGCAGTTGCTTATATGAGATACTAATGTACATAAAGTTTGCAAACTATGGGGTGTATTCAATAAGAGTCGGAAGCTGCTGTCTTGTCGGAAAGACTGCAGCTTCTGACTGATTTAGGTCGGAAGGGGTTCCGACCTATTAAATAGGGGCTGATTTTTTCCAACAAGTAGGTAATTCCCGACTTGTCGGAAAACCTGTGGATCGGCGGAATAGCCGCTGCTCCGTGTGCTTCTGTTGGAAACTGATTTGGCCCCGTTTCCGACAACCTCAATTCGACTTAAGTGAGACCAGGGAGCGAGGCAGTGAGAGAGCGCTTATCGGCGGGGACGGTTCCCTCCAGCGTCTCCATGTGAAATCACACCGTGGGAGCTGTTAGCAGCAGCAGGGACAGGGCACGGAACGGCCAAATCAGACAGTATAATAGCAGTTAATTAGGACAGCAGCACCTGACAAGATACTAAAAGACCAGCCATAAACTTGCCCAAAATGTATTTAAAATCTCTGTAAGGCACATTGGTTCTGGTTCAGTGGTTGCTGCTAGTTTCACATGGCTTTCCGATTTATCAGAAAACTGCATAAGCCGGACCCATACTGTGCATGTACAGAATGGGTCTTGCATCCTCACATGCAATGAGTCTACAGACGTTATGTGACCGAATCTTCATCCATTTGGTAGTGGGAAAGGGGCAGCGATGGGCAGGTTGTCTCCATTTTGTGGGGTGCCAAGGCCACGGTATTTTCTGGCCTCAGCGGTGGAGCTGTGGCTGTCAGTCTGTGTAATCTGAGGGTTACTCAACTGGCCAATGATGTTGCAGGTGAGCCGATGCTGCATCCAGAGAGGCTAGAAGAAGGAAAGGGGCAGAGACTCTTGGAGGAAAAGGGGCAGATTAACAATAGAAGAGGAAACAGATGTCAGTAGTGGCCAGCACCGATCAAGATAGCAGTCATGTGACCTGTTGGGTGACCTGGGCGGAGATGTTAATTCAGCACCTATATGATCGTGGTTGCAGCCTCCATCCTTTCGATCGTAGCCCGCCAAGACCTACCCCTCATAGAATGGGGCAGAGTCATGAAGTGGGGGGTATCGGGGAATTATCCAGATCCCTGCCCCCAGTACGAACGTGACCGCGCCCTCCTCACTCTGGCACATTACTCAGCTCTGTACTCACTGTAATGGTTGGGCCAGTCCTGCGCATACATCAAGACGCATGCATTTTATAAACTTATGTTCCTTATGCAATATAATATTTCTGCCATATAAATATACCCTGGTAACCTTTACTCTTTTATATATCACTTTCTTACAGGACAATTGAGCAAGATACCCAATAAGAATATTAGAAGACATTATGGAAAGGGACATTGTTCTCTGATCAAGTCAACTAAAGACGTAATTTCTTCCTACACCTCTAGAGGATTCACAAAAGCTGCTCTCTGTTTCTGAATAGAAGAAACTTTGAACAAATATATTTTTTATCATCTAATATAATACATGATGAGTCTCACAGGAGAGAAACTACATGTGTGCTCTGAGTGTGACAAAAGCTTTACATATAAAGCATGGCTTAAACATCAGAGGAATCATACAAGTGAGAAGCCATTCACATGCTCTGAATGCAGCAGATGTTTTCCCATTAAGTCTCTCCTTGTTCTACATCAGAGGAGTCACACTGGAGAGAAGCCATATATGTGCTCGGAGTGTGACAAAAGCTTTACACACAAATCATATCTTCTCAGACATTCCAGTATTCACACAGGAGAGAAACCATTTACATGTTCTGAGTGTAGCAAGTCTTTTACCCGAAAATCAACTCAATATTCATCAGAGGAGTCACACAGGAGAGAAACCATTTAGATGTTCTGAATGTAGCATGTGTTTTACCTCCAAGCCGTATCTTATTTTACATCAGAGGCATCACACAGGAGCGAAGCCATTTAAATGCTCTGAATGTAGCGACTGTTTTTACCATAAGACTCATCTTCTTAGACATCAGATGACTCACACAGGAGAGAAACCATTTGAATGCTCTGAATGTAGCAAATGTTTTACCAATAAATCACATCTAGTTAGTCATCAGATGACTCACACAGGAGAGAAACCATTTAAATGCTCTGAATGCAGCAAGTGTTTTTCTCGTCAGTCTCATCTCAATAAACATCACAGGATTCACACAGGAGAGAAGCCATTTAAATGTTCTGAATGTAGCAAGTGTTTTACCAATAAATCACATCTTGTCAGTCATCGGATGACTCACACATGAAAGAAACCATTTAATTTCTCAAAATGTAGCAAATGTTTTTCCTGTCAGTCTCATCTCAATATACATCACAGGATTCACACAGGAGAGAAACCATTTAAATGTTCTGAATGTATCAAATGTTTTACCAATAAATCACATCTTGTCAGTCATCAGATGACTCACACATGAAAGAAACCATTTAATTGCTCAAAATGTAGCAAATGTTTTTCCTGTCAGTCTCATCTCAATATACATCACAGGATTCACACAGGAGAGAAACCATTTAAATGCTCTGAATGTAGCAAATGTTTTACCAATAAATCACATCTTGTTAGACATCCGATGACTCGCACAGGAGAGAGAACATTTAAATGCTCAAAATGTAGCAAATGTTTTTCCCGTGAGCCTCATCTCTTTAGACATAAGAGGAGTCACAGGAGAAGAAAAATTTAGATTTTCTGAAATGTAGCAAGTGTTTAAATAGAAAGATGATACTTATCACACAGAGTCTTTCTTAAATACTGAATATTTTAGGTTTCAGAAGTTAGTTAACTTGTAACATGACAATATGTATTCCAGGGAAGCAATATTTATTTTCTGAATGTGGCAAGTGTTTTTATATAAATCCGTTTTGATAAAGGGTCTAATTCAGACCTGATCACAGCAACAAATGTGTTCTTTAACCATGTGCAGTGCAGGTGGGGCAGATATAATGTGCAGCGAGAGTTAGATTTGGGTGGATTATTTTGTTTCTGTGCAGGGTACATATTGTCTGCTTTATTTTCTCTAATGTCCTAGGGCAGTGGTTCTCAAACTCTGTCCTCAACCCCACACGGTGCATGTTTTGCAGGTAGCCCAGCAGGTGCACAGGTGTATTAATCACTGACACATTTTAAAAGGTCCACAGGTGGAGTTAATTATTTCACTTGTGATTCTGTGAGGAGACCTGCAAAACATGCACCGTGTGGTGTCCTGAGGACCGAGTTTGAGAACCTGTGTCCTAGGGGATACTGGGATGGATTAGTACCATGGGGTATAGATCGGGTCCATTGGAGCCTGGCACATTAAGATATCAATAGTGCTCCCCCTATGCCCCTCCTGCAGACTCCGTTTAGAAATATGTGCCCAAGGAGCTGGGTGCATTCCCTTTTTTTTTTTTTTTTCCTTTTTCCAGGCAGCACTGGCTTGCACTAGTCTGCCTGCATTGTGGGACTTGGGAGGGGGAAGGGAGGAGTGGGGGAACCGAACCAACCTCTTATAGCAGGCATGGCCAACCTGTGGCTCTCCAGCTGTTGTGAAACTACAAGTCCCAATATGCCTTGCCACAGTTTTGCTATGAGGGAATGCTAAAACTGTGGCAGGGCATGCTGGAATGTGTAGTTTCACAGCAGTTGAAGAGCCACAGGTTGGCCAGGCTTGTCTTATAGGGTTAATGGTTCGTATCCACGCTGACGGTACATTAAGCTCCTGAGGTGCTGTTTTACTTGCCCCCAGGGTGTGCGCACAGGCTGGCTGCATGCTGCCACCCCTTAACTGACTGTGAAGTTGTGGTGCGGTGAGTACAGACACCAGGGTCCCGGTTAGTGGCTCCCCGGTATACATGGCAGCATCCAGGGCAGCGTGCACCTGGCTGCATGTTGTGGCTCCCCCGGAGACACCCACACTGGTGCTGACAGAAACAGGATTTCTCTATCGTCCTAAGTGGATGCTGGGGTTCCTGAAAGGACCATGGGGAATAGCGGCTCCGCAGGAGACAGGGCACAAAAGTAAAGCTTTTACAGGTCAGGTGGTGTGTACTGGCTCCTCCCCCTATGACCCTCCTCCAGACTCCAGTTAGATTTTTGTGCCCGGCCGAGAAGGGTGCGATTCTAGGTGGCTCTCATAAAGAGCTGCTTAGAGAGTTTAGCTTAGGTTTTTTATTTTACAGTGATTCCTGCTGGCAACAGGATCACTGCAACGAGGGACAGAGGGGAGAAGAAGTGAACTCACCTGCGTGCAGGATGGATTGGCTTCTTGGCTACTGGACATGAAGCTCCAGAGGGACGATCACAGGTACAGCCTGGATGGTCACCGGAGCCACGCCGCCGGCCCCCTCACAGATGCTGAAGCAAGAAGAGGTCCAGAATCGGCGGCTGAAGACTCCTGCAGTCTTCTAAAGGTAGCGCACAGCACTGCAGCTGTGCGCCATTTTCCTCTCAGCACACTTCACACGGCAGTCACTGAGGGTGCAGGGCGCTGGGGGGGGGGCGCCCTGGGAGGCAAATGAAAACCTTTAAAAAGGCTAAAAATACCTCACATATAGCCCCAGAGGCTATATGGAGATATTTACCCCTGCCTAAATGTACTAAATAGCGGGAGACGAGCCCGCCGAAAAAGGGGCGGGGCCTATCTCCTCAGCACACGGCGCCATTTTCTGTCACAGCTCCGCTGGTCAGGAAGGCTCCCAGGTCTCTCCCCTGCACTGCACTACAGAAACAGGGTATAACAGAGAGGGGGGGCATAATAAATGGCAATATATTAATATAAAAGCAGCTATAAGGGAGCACTTAATCATAAGGCTATCCCTGTCATATATAGCGCTTTTTGGTGTGTGCTGGCAGACTCTCCCTCTGTCTCCCCAAAGGGCTAGTGGGTCCTGTCTTCGTATAGAGCATTCCCTGTGTGTCTGCTGTGTGTCGGTACGTGTGTGTCGACATGTATGAGGACGTTATTGGTGTGGAGGCGGAGCAATTGCCAAATATGAGGATGTCACCTCCTAGGGGGTCGACACCAGAAGGGATGCCTTATTTGTGGAATTACGGGATAGCATCAACTCGCTTAAGCAGTCGTTTGCCGACATGAGGCGGCCGGACACTCAATTAGTGCCTGTCCAGGCGCCTCAAACACCGTCAGGGGCTGTAAAACGCCCTTTGCCTCAGTCGGTCGACACAGACCCAGACACAGGCACTGATTCCGGTGGTGAAGGTGACGAATCAACCGTATTTTCCAGAAGGGCCACACGTTATATGATTTTGGCAATAAAGGAGATGTTACATTTAGCTGATACTACAGGTACCACTAAACAGGGTATTATGTGGGGTGTGAAAAAACTACCAGTAGTTTTTCCCGAATCAGAAGAATTAAATGACGTGAGTGATGAAGCGTGGGGTGCCCCCGATAAAAAACTGCTAATTTCCAAGAAGTTATTGGCTTTATACCCTTTCCCGCCAGAGGTTAGGGAGCGCTGGGAAACACCTCCTAGGGTGGACAAAGCGCTAACACGCTTATCAAAACAAGTGGCGTTACCCTCTCCTGAGACGGCCGCACTTAAAGATCCATCAGATAGGAGGATGGAAAATATCCAAAAAGGTATATACACACATGCAGGTGTTATACTACGACCAGCTATTGCGACTGCCTGGATGTGCAGTGCTGGGGTAGTTTGGTCAGAGTCCCTGATCGAAAATATTGATACCCTGGACAGGGACAATATTTTACTGTCGTTAGAACAAATAAAGGATGCATTTCTTTATATGCGTGATGCACAGAGAGATATCTGCACACTGGCATCACGGGTAAGTGCTATGTCCATTTCGGCCAGAAGAGCTTTATGGACACGACAGTGGACAGGCGATGCGTAGAGGGGTTATTTGGGGTCGGTCTATCGGATTGGGTGGCCACGGCTACGGCCGGGAAATCCACCTTTCTACCTCAAGTCACTCCCCAACAGAAAAAGGCACCGACTTTTCAACCGCAGCCTTTTCGTTCCTTCAAAAATAAGAGAGCAAAGGGCTATTCATATCTGCCACGAGGCAGAGGACGAGGGAAGAGACAGCAACAGGCAGCTCCTTCCCAGGAACAGAAGCCCTCCCCGGCTTCTACAAAAGCCTCAGCATGACGCTGGGGCTTCGCAAGCGGACTCGGGGGCGGTAGGCGGTCGTCTCAAGAATTACAGCGCGCAGTGGGCTCACTCGCAGGTAAATCCCTGGATCCTGCAGATAATATCTCAGGGGTACGGGTTGGAATTAGAGACAGAGCCACCTCGCCGTTTCCTGAAGTCTGCTTTACCAACGTCCCCCTCCGAAAGGGAGACGGTTTTGGAAGCCATTCACAAGCTGTATTAGCAGCAGGTGATAGTCAAGGTACCTCTTCTACAACAAGGGAAGGGGTATTATTCCACTCTATTTGTGGTACCGAAGCCGGATGGTTCGGTAAGGCCTATTCTAAATCTGAAGTCCTTGAACCTGTACATAAAGAAGTTCAAGTTCAAGATGGAGTCACTCAGAGCAGTGATAGCGAACCTGGAAGAAGGGGACTTTATGGTATCCTTGGACATCAAGGATGCGTATCTCCACGTTCCAATTTACCCCTCACACCAGGGGTACCTCAGGTTCGTTGTACAAAACTGTCACTATCAGTTTCAGACGCTGCCGTTTGGTTTGTCCACGGCACCTCGGGTCTTTACAAAGGTAATGGCCGAGATAATATTTCTTCTTCGAAGAAAAGGCGTATTAATTATCCCATACTTGGACGATCTCCTAATAAGGGCAAGGTCCAGAGAACAGCTAGAGATGGGTTTAGCACTATCTCAAGAGGTGCTAAAGCAGCACGGATGGATTCTGAATATTCCAAAATCCCAATTAATGCCGACAACTCGTCTGCTGTTCCTGGGGATGATTCTGGACACAGTTCAGAAAAAGGTTTTTCTTCCCGAGGAAAAAGCCAAGGAGTTATCTGACCTGGTCAGGAACCTCCTAAAACCAGGAAAGGTGTCTGTACATCAATGCACAAGAGTCCTGGGAAAAAATGGTAGCTTCTTACGAAGCAATCCCTTTCGGCAGATTCCATGCAAAGGGATCTGTTGGACAAATGGTCAGGGTCGCATCTTCAGATGCACCTGCGGATAACCCTGTCGCCGAGGACAAGGGTATCCCTTCTGTGGTGGTTGCAGGAGGCTCATCTATTGGAGGGCCGCAGATTCGGCATACAGGATTGGATCCTGGTGACCACGGATGCCAGCCTGAGAGGCTGGGAAGCAGTCACACAGGGAAGAAAATTCCAGGGAGTGTGGTCGAGCCTGAAAAAGTCTCTTCACATAAGCATTCTGGAACTAAGAGCAATCTACAATGCTCTAAGCCAGGCGGAACCTCTGCTTCAAGGAAGACCGGTGTTGATCCAGTCGGACAACATCACGACAGTCGCCCATGTAAACAGACAGGGCGGCACAAGAAGCAGGAGGGCAATGGCAGAAGCTGCCAGGATCCTTCGCTGGGCGGAGAATCACGTGATAGCACTGTCAGCAGTATTCATCCCGGGCGTGGACAACTGGGAAGCAGACTTCCTCAGCAGACACGACCTTCACCCGGGAGAGTGGGGACTTCATCCAGAAGTTTTCCACATGCTATTAAACCGTTGGGTAAAACCAATGGTGGACATGATGGCGTCTCGCCTCAACAAAACACTGGACAGGTATTGCGCCAGGTCAAGAGATCCGCAGGCAATAGCTGTGGACGCGCTGGTAACACCTTGGGTGTACCAGTCGATATATGTGTTCCTCCTCTGCCTCTCATACCAAAGGTATTGAGGATTATACGGCAAAGAGGAGTAAGACTAGTGGCTCCGGATCGGCCAAGAAGGACTTGGTACCCGGAACTTCAAGAGTTGGTCACGGACGATCCGTGGCCTCTACCTCTGAGAAGGGACCTGCTGCAGCAGGGTCCTTGTCTTTTTCAAGACTTACCGCGGCTGCGTTTGACGGCATGGCGTTTGAATGCCAGATCCTAAAAGGAAAAGGCATTCCAGAAGAAGTCATTCCTACCTTGATAAAGGCAAGGAAGGAAGTCACCGCGAAGCATTATCACCGTATTTGGCGAAAATATGTTGAGTGGTGCAACCAGCGGAATGCTCCGATGGAGGAATTTCAACTGGGTCGTTTCCTACATTTCCTGCAATCAGGATTGTCTAGGGGTCTCAAATTGGGATCTATTAAGGTTCAAATTTCGGCCCTATTAATATTCTTCCAAAAAGAATTGGCCTCAGTCCCTGAGGTCCAGATTTTTATCAAAGGAGTACTGCATATACAGCCTCCTGTGGTGCCTAAGGTGGCACCGTGGGATCTAAATGTAGTTTAGATTTCCTCAAATCCAATTGGTTTGAACCACTAAAGAATGTGGATTTGAAATATCTCACATGGAAAGTGACTATGTTACTGGCCCTGGCTTCGGCCGGGAGAGTATCTGAACTGGCGGCTTTATCTTATAAAAGCCCTTATTTAATTTTCCATTCGACATAGGGCAGAGCTGCGGACGCGTCCGCATCGTCTCCCTAAGGTGGTATCAGCGTTTCACCTGAACCAGCCTATTGTAGTGCCTGCGGCTACAGACGACTTGAAGGACTCCAAGTTGTTGAACGTTGTCAGAGCCTTAAAAATATACATTTAAAGGACGGCTGGAGTCAGAAAATCTGACTCGCTGTTTATACTGTATGCACCCAACAAGTTGGGTGCACCTGCTTCTAAGCAGTCGATTGCTCGTTGGATTTGGAACAAAATTCAACTTGTACATTCTGTGGCAGGCCTGCCACAGCCTAAATCTGTTAAGGCCCATTCCACAAGGAAGGTGGGCTCATCTTGGGCGGCTGCCCGAGGGGTCTCGGCATTACAACTCTGCCGAGCAGCTACGTGGTCAGGGGAGAACACGTTTGTAAAATTTTACAAATTTGATACCCTGGCAAAGGAGGACCTGGAGTTCTCTCATTCGGTGCTGCAGAGTCATCCGCACTCTCCCGCCCGTTTGGGAGCTTTGGTATAATCACCATGGTCCTTTCAGGAACCCCAGCATCCACTTAGGACGATAGAGAAAATAAGAATTTACTTACCGATAATTCTATTTCTCGGAGTCCGTAGTGGATGCTGGGCGCCCATCCCAAGTGCGGATTATCTGCAATACTTGTACATAGTTATTGTTAACTAATTCGGGTTATTGTTTAGGAAGCCATCTTTCAGAGGCTCCTCTGTTATCATACTGTTAACTGGGTTTAGATCACAAGTTGTACGGTGTGATTGGTGTGGCTGGTATGAGTCTTACCCGGGATTCAAAATCCTCCCTTATTGTGTACGCTCGTCCGGGCACAGTACCTAACTGGAGTCTGGAGGAGGGTCATAGGGGGAGGAGCCAGTACACACCACCTGACCTGTAAAAGCTTTACTTTTGTGCCCTGTCTCCTGCGGAGCCGCTATTCCCCATGGTCCTTTCAGGAACCCCAGCATCCACTACGGACTCCGAGAAATAGAATTATCGGTAAGTAAATTCTTATTTTTGATACCTGCCGGTAAATCCTTTTCTTCTAGTCCGTAGAGGATGCTGGGGTCCCAATTGTCAAAGTCAGAAAAATATCATGGTGCACACTGCCATATTTGCACCTCATGCGTGTCCCCGCTGCGCGTACGTGCGCTCTCCCGTGCGTACGCATACCCGCTTTTATGTGCAGGCACACGGTATGCGCATTTACAGTAGAGTTTATGTGCGCCTAGCGTGCGACTCAATCGTTACATATTTTTACCATATAATGTATTTTGTAGATTATGGTCCCTTTGATAGAATCTGAAAGTTTAGTTAATGTAGCATGTTCATAGACAAAGAGATCCCTCTTTGTTTGATACGAAGGGTCAGACAAGGGTTATACAGTGGTGTTTAGTATCCATCGGAAGAGTATTTAATTAGCAATATTCCGGTGTTGGTTTGAAGCGGATTAATCGCTCGTGCGAATAGTTATGGACATAAGAAGTTTATGGACTTTTAATATTATTTGCACTTTATTATCCATGCGGCGGGAAACCTAGTTTCCCACCCACCTGAGCAGTGGGAAATAGTCACAGCCCACCTGTATGAATCAACCTATAACCTTTTGTTATAATGCGAAGACGAATTCCTGTGTCCAATGAACAATGAGATTGTAGGGACCATTGTATTGTATTGTGTGTGGTGCATAAATAGACAAGCCGATCTGATCCAGCTCCCATTCTATTCTACTCTCTTCAATTGTTCTCACCACTGATAATCGGGAGCTGGATATCCAGAGGCGCATGCGATTGTTTCCTTTGTGCGTAAGTTTTCTCCGCAATCATATTGTCTTTATTGTTATTGTGAGCCATATATATCTCTCTCTCCTCTTCTCTCTCTCTCGTTTCTCTTAAGTGTTATTGTACTGTTATTGTATTTTAAGCGTAGTTATCTGGTTAGGTAGTCTATGTTATATTGGTAGTGTATGACTTGTATTGTATTATTCTTTTGCAAATAGAATATTCACATAAGGCGTTAGACCCTAAGACCGGCATCTGTGTATTCATTATATTTCTAAGTATTCTCTGAGCGTCGGAGACGCTCGTACAGCTTTTATGTTAATAAGGTTACACTGTGTTGCATTTACACCCTATCACTACACCAAGGTTTTACTGCATAATACATTGTTTATGGTATAGTTGTTACGGTTTACACTGAGCGTCTGCGCCGCTGGTGATCTCCTCGTGGTCTCAAGCGTCCGCTACGCTGATAGCGTATCATTACGTTAGTCGGCAGCCTATAGCGTGCCTGTCTGTGCTCACTTGGCCGTGAGCGAACGTGACGCTTGAGCGTCTCGACCACGGCTAAGCGATTGTTACGCAACGTGCGTACCCTTACGGTATTCCATACGCCAATAGCGTACTGTGTTCTTTTGACCTTTCAAAGGGTTTTAAGTAAGATAAATATTAGGCTTTATCAATTGGCCGCTCGTCCGTCCTTCACATATCTGTACTAGGAAATTTTAGCAGACATTATCCATCAGCAAAGGGTGGGAGATCATATTCCTCATAGTGCTGCCTGGATAAGCGTCTGCTTCGCTTAGTAAAGGGTGCTGAAGGAATCCGGAACCGGAGGTAAGAACAAAACGCTAGTGTCTTTTAAAAAAAAAAACTGTTTATTTCTGTCTTGCGTACGCACGCACGCACCTATATCTGCATTTCTTTTCATTTGTGTATTTTCATATCACTCTCCTGTTTGCCATTTTATAATTGATAAACGTGCTAAAAGAGATTTGTCGCTATTAATAGTTAAAGAGTAAAAGTAATACATTTAAGGGGTAATTTGTAAAGCACGCACACAGCTCTGCCTAAAGATACAAGGAGAGATTTGTGTGGTGCTCGGTAGATGATCGAGGATCACCTACATTGATAAACGTGTTAATTGTGTTGCGGTGGATATCTGCCTTGCGTACACGTGTCTAACAAAAGACTGAGACTCGCGTACGCAACCCAAAGGCCGACGCACGCAGCGTATATTATGCAACGGAGCGTCAGGGTACGCCCACATAACTCAAATGGTGGTGGCAACGCGATAAGTAGCACAAGTCAAATTTAGCGTCCGAAATTTAAGCTAATAGATCCTTCTCCAATTTGCAACTCATCTGGTCTAAAGGAAAGAAATTTCTGCGCAGAAATAGAGTAACAAAAGTAAAGTGTACATGTGGTGAGTGAGTGTTTGCATATATAAATGCTAAAATTTTTGAGGTTGAGCCACAAGAAGTCGAGTTCTCGTGAGGTACATACATGTAAGTGACGTGCATGGTGGCTAGGGAGGCATCCCTTGTTAAACATAAAAAAGAGCATTAGAGTATAGCAGACCAGGAGGTCCAGAAAGGCCAGGAGGTCCAGGTACAGCAGACAAGGAAGTCCGCTATAAATAGAGAAAAGAGCACAACCCAGGGGGTTGGTGCGGAACCCATATAGGCCATTGAAGCTCAGGCTGAAGGAATTCGCAGCCACAACTTTCGATTCCGTTGGTCGCTCCGTACATAAGATTAGTTGCTTATGTGCTGAACGATTGTACCGCACGTAATTGTGTGCATTAGTTAGTAATCTAACCCAGTGCCATTTGTGTACGAAAGGGGTCATAAACACTATTTGTACATTCTAACGTGATTTGTGTAATTTTTTTATTTTAAGAGAAGTTCGCTGGTCACTAAGGAACTATCCAGCAACCAATAGTTACTGGAAAGAGTAAGTGCTCTGCGGGTCACCCTCAAATGTTCCAGTAAATAGAGGTTCAGGTCGCAGGGGCCCTGGGTCGAGTACGCCAGCGCTAGAGCAGTGTGGGCGTATTGGTCGGCGTGGGCGAGTGAGTGGGGTACTCGGTAAACCGCCACCGTTGGCCTATCTTGAACATTTTGGTTTTTGTAAGGGTTCGCTGAAGACCCTGATTGAAGGTCAGAGGTAGTGAAAGCAACACCTGCAAGTTATGGGGGCCAGTTGTTCGGGTAGGGGACGATCAACCTTGGTTCGGGTTGATTCAGTAAACCGACCAATCGGGTCGGCAAGGTATGTAATGTGTGAAAAATACGGTTCACACACAGAGGTTTTATGTGATGAATGGGAGAGAATGACTGTACATGACGGGGAGAAGTTCCCAAGAGTAGGCAGCTTTAGCCCAGATGCGTTACTGAATCTAAGGAGAAGGATATGTCTCATTAAATCAACAAAGAGACGGATCAAACATTATGATTATTTGCAGTTATGGGAACAGGAGGGTGAAATACAGAGAGGATTGGCTCAGGCGGCGGGATCTAACCCTATCAGGAAACTGATAGCCACGGCACCGCCGCCACCATATATATCAGGAGAGAAATTGGTTGCGGAGAATAACGCACTAGGGTGTAACAAACAAACAGTAACTGCATAAATGTTAAGGATAATGTTAATAAGTTAACTAATGCAAATATTAACCCGTGCAAGTTGTACCCTGTTTTAAACTTTCCCCAGGAGTGTGATCAAGAGGACGAATCGACAACAATATCGGCGCTCTCTCTAGCAGCCACCATATCAGAAACAATAGTAGGCACGGCCCAACCCATAAGATTAGTATCAAAGGCCCCTAGCGGAGGGACAGGTGAGGTCGTATCAACGGGTAAGTACGGCACCTTACACTATGCTGAAACCATTTCACCACAGGCTGTAGAATCTACTCAGAATGAGATTGTTAAACTTAATCCCGTTAGGGTAATAGCAGTGCCAAATGGGAAAACTGACACTACAGGAGTCACTCCTATCAGAAACATTGCCATGTACAGCCCGTTTTCCTGAATGGAATTAAGAACCATAGTGTCTGAATTCCCTGATCCTAGAAAAGATCTAGTTGCTAGTCAGAAATACATCAGAGACCTAGGGAACACTGTAGAGCCCAATAACAAAGACTGGCAGATATTGCTGAGAGCATGTTTACCCTCCAATGTCAACTCAGCTCAATTTTTAGCTGACTGTGGATTGGATCAGGATGTACCCCTTACAGATGTGTACAACAAAGACAATGTAAAAGAATAAATTTACAGTTAAGAGTATTTTCCAGCTGTAGTTAAATGGAACAAAATTTTCTCCATTAAACAAAGAGTCAGAAACAGCTGCAGAATATTTTCACAGGGCATTACTAGATATGGCTAAATACACAGGCATAGAAGACATTAAAACAAACATAAATCATAGAGAAGTAGCAGTATCTGTGCTAATGGATGATTTAAAAGAAGCATTAAAGACAAGGGTACAGACCACGCAACCATGTTGGCGAGGTCTGTCGGTGGCTACTTTGAGAGAGGCAGCTGTTGATCACGATCGGAATATCACCAGACACAGGGAATTACAAGGTGATAAGTTAATGGCCGTAAGTATACAGGCCCTGACCACAAGGCAACCTTTGTATAAATCGCCAAACCCTGTGGGTAGGTCAAATGTGGTAACCTGTTATTCCTGCCATAGAGAGGGACACTGCACGAGATTGTAAATCGAAAAACACACAAAAGCCTTATCAACCCCCTAGACAACGACACGACATTGGGATCAGGGTCCGCAGAGACGGAGTTATGAGCCACATGCAGGGGAAACAAAAAGATATCCCCCGAACAGAGACTGGCAAGCATCTGGTAGTTCCCAGTTAACTCCCTCTCAAATAGTTGCTGCCAGCGGGATTCAGGGAGGTCACCATACCCAATAGGGGTGTGGCCACACCTGTAATCTGCAGCCAGTAAAATTGATTGCAAGTCTTGGAAGTGAACCCGAAATTGCAATTAATGTAGCTGGTAAATCATTGAACTTTCTTGTAGATACGGGGGCGGCCAAATCAGTGATAAATTCGACAGTGGGCATGAGAACCACTGGTAAGACAATTCCAGCCATGGGAGTAACGGGAGTAGTCCAGCACTACCCTGTTAGCAAACCAGCAGAGGTTACAGTAGGGCCTTTACATACCAAGCATTCCTTTTTGCTGGCTGCATTGGCACCGACTAATCTCCTGGGAAGAGATCTATTGTGTAAAATGGGGTGTGTCATTTATTGTACTCCTGAAGGTGTATTCTTAGACATACCTGAGAATAACGCTCAGGAAGTACGAGACATGTTAGACTCCCCATCAAAATTAATGACACATACCGTTATGGCAAATAGGACTCCATCCCAAGTAGAAGAGATGACATCCCAGATACCAGAGTCACTTTGGACTAAAGATGGACAAGACACTGGATTAATGGCAAATGTAGCTCCGGTAGTTGTACAAGTAAAGGATGGTAGGCTAGCTCCAAAAATCCCACAGTACCCTCTGAAGCCAGAAGTGGAGTTAGGAGTGTATCCCGTAATAGAGCGCTTGCTACAACAGGGCATTTTGGTAAGAACATCCAGCACTGCCAATAGTCCCATCTTCCCTGCGAAAAAGGGTGGGGGGAGGGGTTACCGGCTAGTGCAGGATCTAAGGGGGATTAACAAAATAGTTGAGTCAGTTCCCCGTAGTGCCAAATCCAGCTGTCATCCTTATGCAAATCCCTCCCACTGCGAAATTTTTCACTGTTATTGACCTCTGCTCCGCTTTCTTCTCGGTACCTCTGCACCCTGACAGCCAATATTTGTTTGCATTTACATACAGAGGAGTCCAATACACATGGACTCGATTACCACAAGGTTTCATAGACAGTCCAAGTATATTTTCCCAGGCTTTGCATGATTGTTTACAGTCTTTCCAACCAGAGAGTGGATCAATATTGATACAGTAAGTGGATGATTTACTACTGTGTTCAGATTCATTGGAAGCGTCCCTGAAGGATACGAAACAGCTCCTGTTTCATCTTTCAGACACAGGACACAAGGTTTCCAAAGACAAGTTGCAACTATGCCAAACAAAAGTAAAATATTTAGGACACTGTCTAACACAAGGACTGAGACACCTGACCGCTGATAGAATCCAAGCAATTAGAGACATGACTCTGCCACAAACCCAGCAACAGATCAGAACGTTTTTAGGAATGTGTGGGTATTGCCGTAACTGGATCCCAGGATTTTCCATTCTGGCATTACCTTTGCATGAGATGGTCTCCTCAAACAAACCTGATCGGATTTCGCATACAGATGAGTCCGAGATGGCATTTCAGAGACTTAAACAGTGCCTAACGCAGGCACCAGCATTAGGTATGCCAGACTATGGGAAACCCTTTGAGCTGTACGGAACAGAAAGTGCTGGTTGCGCGGCAGGCGTCCTAACCCAGAAGCACGGTGATGCCAGCAGGCCGGTAGCATACTACAGCGATCAGCTAGATACGGTAGCGCGATCCCTCCCCACATGCTTGCGAAGTGTTGCTGCGATAGCATTGCAAGTAACAAAAAGCGAAGATGTAGTGCTAGGTCACAACCTCACAATTCATACACCACATGCAGTGTCAGCCTTGCTAAATTCTGCCCAAACCAGGCACGTCTCATCAGCGCGGTTTACAAGATGGGAATTGGCACTAATGGCCCCCGTAAACATCACCATAAGGAGATGCAGTGCATTAAATCCTGCAACACATCTCCCAGGTGTGCCTGCACAGGCACAAAGGGTGGGGGATGAGAGTGATGGGGAAGGAGGATTTAATACAAAAGATGACATGCATGATTGTATGGAATATTTGACCCAAAATTTCACGGCAAGGCCTGACAGTGACAACCCACTGGAAGATGTAGATCTTACTTTCTACACTGACGGTAGTTGTCACAGACAGTCGGACTCGGGAGACTTGTGTACTGGATACGCAGTCGTAGATGACCAAGGCACCATAGAAGCAGAACCGCTAGGCCCACCTCACTCAGCCCAGGTTGCTGAACTTAAAAAAGAGTGGTGAAATCCTTAGTGGCGCTTCTCACGAACCGATTGCTGCCTTCTGAATCCAACAATGGACTTATCCCGGATAGTCCAAAAAGTGAAACATTGGAAATAGTGGTGGTGTGGACTAGATGGCGCTAACGTTCAAGCAGTGATGGTGAATATGAGAGTGCTAGGGAAAATACTTAGCTGGGTTGTCTCCAGACGAAAGATCAGGTACAGTTTAGGTCCAGTTGCTGATGGAGAGCTCAGCCATATTAAGAAAAAAACAGAAAAAAAAAATATGTAGCGGTATCGTTTGCAATAGGCAAAATGTAAAAATGTTTTAACAAGGATTATTTCGTCAGTGAGGACTGGAGATTTTCACTCGGTGATATGAATAGTCAGAAAATAGATAGTCTTTTAAATCCCAACATTCAGAGACAGTATCCTCATATGAACACACCTGACTTACTCAAAGACAGGTGGTGACAGGTCCATAAAGGTATCTTTTTAGAGATGTGATGTGCTCTTTATCAATAGGTGGTTTAAGTGAGTGTACCTAACACTCACGTGAAGGACAGTAGATATCCTCATATAGCGGTTTCTTTCTATGACATCATTCCGCAGAGATTGCCGTGATAGTTCAATGTTCAATGATGGAGTGCTCGATCATATATGGAATGTGAAACATAGACACACAATATGTAGTATGTTCAAGATACGTAAGATATCCTAGAAGCTATATATAGGCGTACCTACGTATCTTTCTAGGTTACAAATGCAAACATGAGATTCTTATAAACACACCTGACTTACATAAAGACAAGTGTCTGGATGCCCATAACGGTATCTTTCAAAAAATATGCGGTTCTTTATCAGTCACTAACCAATTTTATAATGGTAGGAGAGACGTACCTCACACTCACATGTGGAACGGTCGATGTCCTCATATAGCGGTATCTTTAAAGAACCTCGCTCCAAAGGTGTTAAGAAGGTGAAAAAAATTTATTCCAGGTATACAGCATAAAATAACATAAAACAGGCTAAACTCAGCACACGAGTCCGGCTCTGATGGAAGTAAGAACCGTCTTGGAACCATAAGGGGCCAACTTTGGGGTTCCAAAAAAAGAATATAATTGTATAATTATGACAAGGTCCTAACTTCCTTCAGAGTCCAGAAAAAAAGGGACAAGTCCGCCGCAGAGAAGCCTCCTCAGAGCCAACGCGTTTCGAGTCAGGAGACTCTTTTTCAAGGCATGCCTTGAAAAAGAGTCTCCTGACTCGAAACGCGTTGACTCATCGGGCAAGACTCATCTGGGCAAGGAGGGAATGTGTAAATTGGTAAGAGCATATTGGTGCGCCCCAGGATTTTCATCTCATGCAGGTAAGAGAGCAATGTCATGCCTTACCTGTTTGAGGAAGAATATCGGAAAGGCAATACCAACAGAACCATCTCATATCCCACCTACAGGCGGCCCTTTTCAGGTAATACAGATTGACTTTATACAATTACCCCCTTGTCGAAATTTGAAATATGTACTTGTTTGTATAGATGTATTCTCAAATTGGGTCGAAGCATTTCCTGCGGCCACAAATACCGCTGTTTACTGCTAAGAAAATTGTGCAGGAATTTGTGTGTAGATATGGTATCCCTAGAATAATTGAAAGTGATAGGGGTACCCATTTTACAGGTGATGTCTTTCAAGGAATGTGTAAGTTGATGGGAATTGATAGTAAGCTGCACACTCCGTATCGCCCCCAGGCGAGCGCGAAGGTGGAAAGAGTGAACAGCACTATTAAAAATAAACTGAGCAAAGTTATGGCAGAAACAGGATTGACATGGCCAGAAGCTTTACCCATTGTACTATACAGCATCAGAACCACTCCCAGGTCCCCTCTTAATCTGTACCCCTTTGAAATCTTGTTTGGTCGACAACCGCATGTTATGATTAACCCTCAGGATGATTTGAAGTGTAACAATGAAGTGACTGTAAAATACCTGGTTAACATGAGTGAACAGCTAAGGAATCAAAATGATAATTTGAAGTTAGTGATTCCTGATTTACCAGATAGTAATTGTCATGACATTGAACCTGGGGATTATGTAATGATACGGAATTTTCTGCGCTCAGGTTGCCTTATTGACAGATGGGAAGGACCATACCAAGTCTTATTGACTAGCACTACAGCATTGAAGGTTGCCGAGTTCGTCCCATTGTTAGAAGGTTGCTGATCCAGAGAGGTCCCGTGATAAAGAACAGACGGTAGAGGAAGTTGTATCACTGGAGTGTCTGTTTCAGGAGGACTGAGGCGGCACCTGAGCATCGAAAATAATAAGATCGGAGGCAGTTGTCGATCCCCTGTTCCCTTTTATTGTTTTTCTCCAACTTCCCATCCCATCTCCCTCAATTATTATTTTTTCCCCTTCTCATTCTCCATTTCCTCCTATAAGATGGACTTGCCCCAAGAGACTGTGATCCGGATTTTCCTGTTGACCATGATGTTGACCAGAGCAGTCTGTTCCGGCGAGAGTACCATGGAGGTCAAGAGAGGTTCTGGAATGGGTTCTGATGACAAAGATGGAGGCGTAGTTTTCCAAGAACAACTTAATCAACAAGTAAAGGCGAGTATCAGAAAACGATCCGATAGCATTGACAATAGAAGGAATTGTGAAGGATTGTTAGCTGAAGAAAACTGTATCTGTAGACTCTGTGACAATGTAGTTGAGGATGGGTGCATCAAGAAATGTCAGTCCAGTTTTAATATCCATATGGACCGGCATCCATTGAGTGACTATCACTCCTTAGTGGGTAATGTGTTAAATCAGACAGATTGTTGGGTATGCTCTCAAGTACCTCAAGGTCACAGCAAATCAGGGCTAGTACCATTTCCTTTAACGATAGGGGAGGTACTTGAGCTAAAGGGTGGGAGACCGGTGGACAGGAGGTTTAATATCTCCAGTCCTCCTAGTTTGAAGCTCCACCAATATCATGTGGATAGGTCCCTAATATGTTTCAACATTTCCAATCCCCGAAAGCCGGGAAATTGGGAAGTGTCATGGAGTAACCAAACCATGACCTTTTCATATAGAGCAGATAGAATGCCTACAGATACAGAGCTTATACGCCACATAGCCAGTAGAGAAAAATCTTTCCGATATAGGTATACCCTAGGAAATAGGATCATGAGAGTTGGAGAGGTATCACCAGGATACTGTGCACATATCATACAAACATACGTGTACTAGACAGATGGGAGAATTAGGGTTAGGAGGTTTCACATGGAAGATGTGTAATATGGTTATGTCCTATTCCGTCCCATATGTTCTCCCCGATGATGCATATTTCATATGCGGGAGGAAGGCGTACAAGTGGCTTGCCCCAAACTCTGAAGGATTGTGTTATATTGGAAAAGTACTGCCTGAGGTAATGACTGTATCACATGCCAAAATGAAAGATATTCACCGTGGTGCCCATCACACCCATTACGAGCACGTAGTTAAAAGGCAACTGACAGAAAGGACAGAGCATTCGGCCTCTGACATGATCCACGAATCCACCGGGATTCAGGTTCTACGTTAGATTTCACTCGCACCGCTAGAGGAGTGTTGAACTATAGATACATATCTGCGCTTGCAAATTTATTAGACAATATCACTGAAATGTATGACGACACTTTTAGATACACTGGAAGGGAGCTCCAAGCTTATAAAACAGAACTGGTTCAGCATAGGATGGTTCTTAATTATCTCACGGCAGTGACAGGTGGATATTGTGTCACACTGGCAACGCAGTACGGCGTGAAATGCTGCACTTATATTATGAATAGCACCGAGGATCCGGTCGAGGTCATAGACCAAAATATGGACGACATTCTCCAATTAAAGTGGGAATTTTGCAGGAGACACAATCTCACCCTTGCTGCTGTGGGTAATGAGCTGACTGGTTGGGTGTCATGGTTGAACCCGCGAAATTGGTTCTCTGGTTTAGGAGAATGGGCTCAAGGAGTTATAATGAATGTAGGGAAGTTTCTTCTATGTATCTTGGGTGTTGTCATAACGATTGGCTTGATATTTAGATGCGGTCAGGCTTTAACGAAGTGCAAACGTAGTACCAGGGTAATGAGTCTAAGGAGTGAGAACATTGTAATTCCAATGGATTTGATTTATGACCCAACGTTAGAGACAATGATGTGATGAAAATGTGATTCTACGGTCCGTTTCTTTCACCCGTTTCTCCTTTGTTTTTCTCCAAGGTAAAAAGACCCACTTGGAAGAGGAATTTGGCGATCCTGTATACAGACAACAGATGGATTAAAGAAGAAGTTTTTGACAACCTTGTACACAGATAATTGATGAACTATGCCATAGACCCCCAGTTCCCCTAGAAGTTTTAAATTTACGCTAGCCCAACACTTTTGTAAGTCTATGGACATTGACAAAGCTTTTTGCTCGCACTTTTTGCATTCAACAGACACCAGACAAGACTTCAACCGACAAATGTTCATTAACCTGACAGAATACCACTGCATTTACCATAATTGTTTCTTATCTTCATCTCTACAACCTTCAGGTAATGACACACATAGTCGATAGGGAATACAGGCACAGATATAAGCAATCACATACCTCCCATTATTGTATCATCAACTAAAATGTGCTCCCCCATTTTGTTGCAACTAAAAGCCGAAAAGAGCTTGGTAAAGTTTGACAGCCCATCCACAGACCCTTAATACGGGATAAGAAGGAATTCAAATGTATACTTCGCAATACCTCGAAGCTTGATTTACAACACGTACGGCACGATGATACATGACCCCCCAAACATGGATTCATACACACATTCTTTTGCTATTTCACTAGGTCATACCCTTTTCTCACCTTCTCTCCTCCCCTACCCAACCATGGAAATGTATTCACACTTGACGACATATATTTTTCTCGTTTTGAAATGTTTTAGGAAGTGGCAGTTATTGTTGACATCCAAAGGGTGGACTGTCAAAGTCAGAAAAATATCATGATGCACACTGCCATATTTGCACCTCATGCGTGTCCCCGCTGCGCACACGTGCGCTCTCCCGTGCGTACGCATACCCGCTGTTATGTGCACCCGCAGGCGCACGGTATGCACATTTACGGTAGAGTTTATGTGCGACTCAATCGTTACATATTTTTACCATATAATGTATTTTGTAGATTATGGTCCCTTTGATAGAATCTGAAAGTTTAGTTAATATAGCATGTTCATAGACAAAGAGATCCCTCTTTGTTTGATACGAAGGGTCAGACAAGGGTTATACAGTGGTGTTTAGTATCCATCGGAAGAGTATTTAATTAGCAATATTCCGGTGTTGGTTTGAAGCGGATTAATCGCTCGTGCGAATAGTTATGGACATAAGAAGTTTATGGACTTTTAATATTATTTGCACTTTATTATCCATGCGGCGGGAAACCTAGTTTCCCACCCACCTGAGCAGTTGGAAATAGTCACAGCCCACCTGTATGAATCAACCTATGACCTTTTGTTATAATGCGAAGACGAATTCCTGTGTCCAATGAACAATGAGATTGTAGGGACCATTGTATTGTGTGTGGTGCATAAATAGACAAGCCGATCTGATCCAGCTCCCATTCTATTCTACTCTCTTCAACGGTTCTCACCACTGATAATCGGGAGCTGGATATCCAGAGGCGCATGCGATTGTTTCCTTTGTGCGTAAGTTTTCTCCGCAATCATATGGTCTTTATTGTTATTGTGAGCCATATATATATCTCTCTCCTCTTCTCTCTCTCTCGTTTCTCTTAAGTGTTATTGTACTGTTATTGTATTTTAAGCGTAGTTATCTGGTTAGGTAGTCTGTTATATTGGTAGTGTATGACTTGTATTGTATTATTCTTTTGCAAATAGAATATTCACATAAGGCGTTAGACCCTAAGACCGGCATCTGTGTATTCATTATATTTCTAAGTATTCTCTGAGCGTCGGAGACGCTCGTACCGCTTTTAAGTTAATAAGGTTACATTGTGTTGCATTTACACCCTATCACTACACCAAAGTTTTACTGCATAATACATTGTTTATGGTATAGTTGTTAAGGTTTACACTGTGAGCGTCTGCGCCGCTGGTGATCTCCTCGTGGTCTCAAGCGTCCGCTACGCTGATAGCGTATCATTACGTTAGTCGGCAGCCTATAGCGTGCCTGTCTGTGCTCACTTGGCCGTGAGCGAACGTGACGCTTGAGCGTCTCGACCACGGCTAAGCGATTGTTACGCAACGTGCGTACCCTTACGGTATTCCATACGCCAATAGCGTACTGTGTTCTTTGACCTTTCAAAGGGTTTTAAGTAAGATAAATATTAGGCTTTATCACAATCTTGTTGGGAGCATACAGGACAAACAAAGACTGTTTTCTGTATTCGAGCTGTTCTAGCAACATAAATCTTCAAAGCCCTAACCACATCTAGAGACTTTGACTCAGTGAACGTGTCAGTAACTACTGGCACCACAATAGGTTGGTTTATGTGGAAAGATGAAACCACCTTTGGAAGAAACTGTTGACGAATTCGCAACTCGCCCTATCTTCATGGAAGATAAGGTAAGGGCTCTTGTGAGACAAGGCTCCCAATTCAGACACCCTCCGTGCGGATGCCAATGCCAAAAGCATCACCACTTTCCAAGTGAGAAACTTCAACTCTATCTCTTGTAGTGGCTCAAACCAATACGATTGAAGGAACTGCAACACCACATTAAGGTCCCATGGTGCCACCGGAGGCACAAATGGAGGCTGGATGTGCAGAACCCCTTTCACGAAGGTCTGAACCTCTGGAAGAGAAGCGAATTGTTTCTGGAAGAACACGGACAAGGCCGAAATCTGGACCTTGATTGAACCCAATAGGAGGCCCGCCTCCACACCAGCCCGCAGAAAATGGAGAAAACGTCCCAACTGAAACTCCTCCGTAGGAGCCTTCTTGGATTCACACCAAGACGCACATTTCTCTGACGTCCTAGTGGATGCTGGGGACTTCGTAAGGACCATGGGGAATAGCGGCTCTGCAGGAGACTGGGCACATCTAAGAAAGCTTTAGGACTACCTGGTGTGCACTGGCTCCTCCCCTTATGACCCTCCTCCAGACCTCCGTTAGAATCCTGTGCCCGGCTCGAGCTGGATGCACACTAGGGGCTCTCCTGAGCTCCTAGAAAGAGTATATTTTAGGTTTTTTATTTTACAGTGAGACCTGCTGGCAACAGGCTCACTGCACCGAGGGACTAAGGGGAGAAGAAGCGAACCTACCTAACTGTGGGTAGTTTGGGCTTCTTAGGCTACTGGACACCATTAGCTCCAGAGGGATCGACCGCATGGAACCGTCCATTGATGTTCGGTCCCGGAGCCGCGCCGCCGCCCCCCTTACAGAGCCAGAAGCAAGAAGAGTCCGGAAAATCGGCTGCTGAAGACATCAGTCTTCTCCAAGGTAGCGCACAGCACTGCAGCTGTGCGCCATTGCTACTCATTACACACTTCACACTGCGGTCACTGAGGGTGCAGGGCGCTAGGGGGGCGCCCTGAGCAGCAATAAATACACCTTGGCTGGCAAAAATATCACAATATATAGCCCCAGCGGCTATATATGTGATAATTACCCCTGCCAGAATACAGAAAATAGCGGGAGAAAAGTCAGCCGAAAAGGGGGCGGAGCTATCTTTCAGCACACTGGCGCCATTTTTCCCTCACAGCTCCGCTGGAAGGAAGCTCCCTGGCTCTCCCCTGCAGACTACACTACAGAAAGGGTAAAAAAGAGAGGGGGGGGGGCACAAATTTAGGCGCAATATAAGTGTATAGCAGCTATAAGGGGATATAATTTAGTTAATCCCTGTATTATATAGCACTCTGGTGTGTGCTGGCATACTCTCCCTCGGTCTCCCCAAAGGGCTTTGTGGGGTCCTGTCTTCTATCAGAGCATTCCCTGTGTGTGTGCGGTGTGTCGGTACGGCTGTATCGACATGTTTGATGAGGAGGAGCAGGTGCCTATAAATGTGTTGTCACCCCCTGTGGGGCAGACACCTGAGTGGATAGACTTGTGGAAGGAATTACGCGAAAGAGTCGACTCCTTACATAAAAAATTTGACATGCCAAATGTGGGACAGACGGCTTCTCAGCTCGTGCCTGCCCAGGCGTCTCAAAGGCCATCAGGGGCTTTAAAGCGCCCGTTACCTCAGATGGCAGACACAGATGTCGACACGGATACTGATACCAGTGTCGACGACGATGACGCAAACGTAATGTCAACTAGGGCCACTCGTTATATGATTGAGGCTATGAAAAATGTTTTACACATTTCTGGTGTAACCCCAGGGTATTATGTTTGGGCAGAAAAAACTTCCAGTAGTTTTTCCCCCTTCTGAAGAATTAAATGATGTGTGTGAGGTAGCATGGATTTCCCCCGATAGAAAATTGGTGATTTCGAAAAGATTACTAATGGCGTACCCTTTCCCGCCATAGGATAGGTCACGTTGGGAAACTCCACCTAGGGTGGATAAAGCGCTCACACGTTTGTCAAAAAAGGTGGCACTACCGTCTCGGGATACGGCCGCCCTAAAGGAGCCTGCTGATAGAAAGCAGGAGGCTCTCCTCCTGCAGTATAACACACTGGTGTTATACTGAGACCAGCTATTGCTTCAGCCTGGATGTGCAGTGCTGCTGCTGCGTGGTCAGAATCCCTGTCAGAAAACATTGACACCCTAGACAGGGACACTATATTGCTTAACATAGAGCATATTAAAGATGCAGTCTTTTTTACATAAGAGATGCACAGAGGGATATTTGCCGGCTGGCATCTCAAATCAGTGCGCTGTCCATTTCTGCCAGAAGAGGGTTATGGACCCGGCAGTGGACAGGAGATGCAGATTCTAAAAGGCACATGGAAGTTTTGCCTTTATAAGGGTGAGGAGTTGTTTGGGGATGGTCTTTTTGGACCTAGTGTCCACAGCAACGGCTGGGAAGTCAGCTTTCTTACCACATGTCCCCTCACAACCAAAGAAAGCACCGTATTATCAGGTGCAGTCCTTTCGGCCCCAAAAGAACAGGCGAGGTATAGGCGCGTCCTTTCTGCCCAGAGGTAGAGGGAAAAAGCTGCAGCATTCAGCCAGTTCCCAGGAACACAAGTCCTCCCCCGCTTCATCAGCTAAGTCCACCGCATGACGCTGGGGCTCAACAGGCGGTGACAGGTACGGTGGGGGGCCGTATCAAACATTTCAGCAATCAGTGGGCTCGCTCACAGGTGGACCCCTGGATCCTTCAAGTGGTATCTCAGGGTTACAAGCTGGAATTCGAGACATTACCCCCCCCCCCCCCCCCCGCCGTTTCCTCAAATCTGCTTTACCAACGACTCCCGCAGACAGGGAGGCTGTGTTAGAGGCAATTCACAAGCTGTATTCCCAGCAGGTGATAGTCAAAGTGCCCCTACTTCAACAAGGACGGGGTTACTATTCCACAATGTTTGTGGTACCGGACGGTTCGGTGAGACCCATTTTAAATTTAAAATCCTTGAACACATATCTAAAAAAATTCAGGTTCTAGATGGAATCGCTCAGGGCAGTGATTGCAAGCCTGGAAGAGGGGGATTACATGGTATCTCTGGACATCAAGGATGCTTACCTACATGTCCCCATTTACAATCTTCACCAGGAGTACCTCAGATTTGTGGTACAGGATTGTCATTACCAATTCCAGACGTTGCCGTTCGGCCTGTCCACGGCACCGGGGGTATTTACCGAGGTAATCGCCGAAATGATGATACTCCTTCGAAAAAAGGGAGTTTCAATTATCCCATACTTGGACGATCTGATAAAAGTGAGATCCAGAGAGCAGTTGTTAGTGGGCGTAGCACTATCTCAGGAGGTGCTACGCCAGCATGGTTGGATTCTGAATATTCCAAAGTCACAGCTGGTTCCTGCGACACGCCTACTGTTCCTGGGACTGATTCTGGACACAGTCCAGAAAAAAAGTGTTTCTCCCAGAGGAAAAAGCCAAGGAGCTGTCATCTCTGGACAGAGGTCTCCTAAAACCAAAACAGGTGTCGGTACATCACTGCACCCGAGTCCTGGTAAAGATGGTTTTTAAAAATTTTTCAGTGGGACCTCTTGGACCAATGGTCCGGATCGCATCTTCAAATGCATCGGCTGATAACCCTGTCTCCAAGGACCAGGTTGTCTCTCTTGTGGTGGCTGCAGAGTGCTCATCTCGTGGAGGGCCGCAGATTCGGCATACAGGACTGGGTCCTGGTGACCACGGATGCCAGCCTTCGAGGCTGGGGGGCAGTCGCATTGGGAAGAAACTTCCAAGGACTTTGAACAAGTCACGAGACTTCCCTACACACAAATGTTCTGGAATTGAGGGCCATTTACAATGCCCTGAGTCAGGCAAAGGCCCTGCTTCAAAACCAACCGGTTCTGATCCAGTCAGACAACATCACGGCGGTCGCCCATGTAAACCGACAGGGCGGCACAAGAAGCAGGGCGGCGATGGCAGAAGCCACAAGGATTCTCCGATGGGCGGAAAATCACGTGTTAGCACTGACAGCAGTGTTCATTCCGGGAGTGGACAACTGGGAAGCAGACTTCCTCAGCAGGCACGACCTCCACCCGGGAGAGTGGGGACTGCATCCAGAAGTCTTCCAAATGCTGGTAAACCGTTGGGAAAGACCACAGGTGGACATGATGGCGTCCCGCCTCAACAAAAAACTAGAAAAATATTGCGCCAGGTCAAGGGACCCTCAGGCGATAGCGGTGGACGCTCTAGTGACACCGTGGGTGTACCGGTCAGTTTATGTGTTCCCTCCTCTTCCTCTCATACCCAAGGTGCTGAGGATAATAAGGAAAAGAGTAAGAACGATACTCGTTGTTCCGGATTGGCCAAGAAGGTCTTGGTACCCGGAACTTCAGGAGTTAATTTCAGAGGACCCATGGCCTCTGCCGCTCAGACAGGACCTGCTGCAGCAGGGGCCCTGTCTGTTCCAAGACTTACCGCGGCTGCGTTTGACGGCATGGCGGTTGAACGCCGGATCCTAAAGGAAAAGGGCATTCCGGAAGAAGTCATCCCTACGCTGATTAAAGCCAGGAAAGATGTAACTGCTAAGCATTATCACCGCATATGGCGAAAATATGTGGCTTGGTGTGAGGCCAGAGAGGCCCCAACAGAGTAATTTCAACTGGGTCGATTTCTACACTTCCTACAGGCAGGAGTGACTATGGGCCTAAAATTAGGCTCCATTAAGGTACAGATGTCGGCTCTGTCGATTTTCTTCCAGAAGGAACTAGCTTCACTACCTGAAGTTCAGACATTTGTAAAAGGAGTGCTGCATATTCAGCCCCCCTTTGTGCCTCCAGTGGCACCCTGGGATCTCAACGTGGTGTTGAGTTTCCTAAAATCACATTGGTTTGAACCACTGAAAACCGTGGATCTAAAATATCTCACGTGGAAAGTGGAATTGGCCTTGGCTTCGGCCAGGCGTGTATCAGAGTTGGCGGCTTTGTCATGTAAAAGCCCTTATTTGATTTTCCATGTGTATAGGGCAGAATTGAGGACTCGTCCTCATTTTCTCCCTAAGGTGGTGTCAGCTTTTCACTTGAACCAACCTATTGTAGTGCCTGCGGCTACTAGGGACTTGGAGGATTCCAAGTTACTGGACGTAGTCAGGGCCCTGAAAATTTATGTTTCCAGGACAGCTGGAGTCAGGAAAACTGACTCGCTATTTATCCTGTATGCACCCAACAAGTTGTGTGCTCCTGCTTCAAAGCAGACTATTGCTCGCTGGATTTGTAGCACAATTCAGCTGGCGCATTCTGCGGTGGGATTACAGCAGCCTAAATATGTAAAAGCCCATTCCACAAGGAAGGTGGGCTCATCTTGGGCGGCTGCCCGAGGGGTCTCGGCTTTACAACTTTGCCGAGCTGCTACTTGGTCAGGGGCAAACACGTTTGCAAAACAGGATTTTGATACCTGCCGGTAAATCCTTTTCTTCTAGTCCGTAGAGGATGCTGGGGTCCCAATCTTGTTGGGAGCATACAGGACAAACAAAGACTGTTTTCTGTATTCGAGCTGTTCTAGCGACATAAATCTTCAAAGCCCTAACCACATCTAGAGACTTTGACTCAGTGAACGTGTCAGTAACTACTGGCACCACAATAGGTTGGTTTATGTGGAAAGATGAAACCACCTTTGGAAGAAACTGTTGACGAGTTTGCAACTCGCCCTATCTTCATTGAAGATAAGGTAAGGGCTCTTGTGAGACAAGGCTCCCAATTCAGACACCCTCCGTGCGGATGCCAATGCCAAAAGCATCACCACTTTCCAAATGAGAAACTTCAACTCTATCTCTTGTAGAGGCTCAAACCAATCCGATTGAAGGAACTGCAACACCACATTAAGGTCCCATGGTGCCACCGGAGGCACAAATGGAGGCTGGATGTGCAGAACCCCTTTCACGAAGGTCTGAACCTCTGGAAGAGAAGCGAATTGTTTCTGGAAGAACACGGACAAGGCCGAAATCTGGACCTTGATTGAACCCAATAGGAGGCCCGCCTCCACACCAGCCCGCAGAAAATGGAGTAAACGTCCCAACTGAAACTCCTCCGTAGGAGCCTTCTTGGATTCACACCAAGACACACATTTCTCTGACGTCCTAGTGGATGCTGGGGACTCTGTAAGGACCATGGGGAATGGTCGGTTCCATGCTGTCGATCCCTCTGGAGCTAATGGTGTCCAGTAGCCTAAGAAGCCCAAACTACCCACAGTTAGGTAGGTTCGCTTCTTCTCCCCTTAGTCCCTCGGTGCAGTGAGCCTGTTGCCAGCAGGTCTCACTGTAAAATAAAAAACCTAAAATATACTCTTTCTAGGAGCTCAGGAGAGCCCCTAGTGTGCATCCAGCTCGAGCCGGGCACAGGATTCTAACTGAGGTCTGGAGGAGGGTCATAGGGGGAGGAGCCAGTGCACACCAGGTAGTCCTAAAGCTTTCTTAGATGTGCTTAGTCTCCTGCGGAGCCGCTATTCCCCATGGTCCTTACGGAGTCCCCAGCATCCACTACGGACTACGAGAAATAGATTTACCGGTGAGTAAAATCTTATTTTTCTCCAAATACGGTGGTAATGTTTCGACGTTACTCCTTTCCTGGCCTGAATAAGGGTGGGGATGACTTCCTTGGTAATACCCTTTTGGGCTAGGATCCGGCGCTCAACAGCCATGCCGTCAAACGTAGCCGCCATAAGTCTTGATACACGCACGGCCCCTGCTACAGCAGGTCCTCGTGAAAAGGAAGAGGCTGAGTCTTCTATGAGCAACTCCTGAAGATCTGAGTGCCAAGCCCTCCTTGACCAATCTGGGGCAATGAAGATTGCTCGAATTCTTGTACTTATGATCCGCTGATCCCAAAAGTGCCCAGGAAGTGGAGGGAAGATGTATATCGACCGGAACACCCACTGGGCCATCAGTGCATCCACTGCTATTGCTTGAGGGTCTCTTGACCTGGAACAATATCTCTGAAGCTTCTTGTTGAGACGAGATGCCATCATGTCTACTTGAGGAACTCCCCAAAGACTTGTCACCTCTGTGAAGACTTCTTGGTGGAGGCCCCACTCTCCTGGATGGAGATCGTGTCTGCTGAGGAAGTCTGCTTCCCAGTTGTCTACTCCTGGAATGAAAATTGCAGAGAGCTCTTACATGTTTTTCTGCCATGGGGAGGATCTTCATCACCTCTGCCATTGCCGCTCTGCTTTTCGTTCCTCCCTGCCTGTTTATGTAAGCGATTGCTGTTACATTGTCTGACTGGATCTGCACGGGACGATCTTGAAGATGTAACGCTTGTTGAAGGTCGTTGTAAATGGCTCTCAATTCCAGCACGTTTATGTGGGTATCCGTTCAGATGGTCGACCATGTTATGGTCGACCACTATTGGTCGACATGAGTGTAACTTTTTTCTTTTAAGGAACTTTTCCATACTTTACGATCCACGTGGACTACGATTGGAACGGTAATCTGTGCCAAGCGAAGGCACCATGCCCGAAGCATGGCGAGAGAAGCGAGCCATGCGAGGGGACGCGGTGCACTAATTGGGGTTCCCAGTCACTTTACGCAAAAAAACAAACAAAAAAATTTAATCATGTCAACCATTTTCATGTGTCGACCATGTGTCCATGTCGACCAATAGTGGTCAACCTAATGACTGTTGACCATTCATACCGGAACCATTTATGTGAAGGCAGGCTTTCTGACTTGACCATTTTCCTTGGAATTGACAGCTCCCCAGCCTCAGAAACTTGCATCCGTGGTTATTGGGACCTAGTCCTGAACCCCAAACCTGCATCCCTCTAGTAGGTGAGAACTGCGTAGCTACTACAGGAGCGAAATTCTGGCTTTGGATGACAGGATTATCTTCCGGTGCATGTGTAGGTGGGATCCCAACCATTTTTCCAACAGGTCCTACTGGAATACTTTGGCATGGAACATGCCAAACTGGCCTAGTAGGCCGCCACCATCTTCCCCAACAACCGAATGCACTGATGGATCAACACACTTGATGGTTTCAATATGTTTTACCATTTTCTGGATTTCCAGAGCCTTTTCCACCAGAAGAAATACTCTCTGAACTTCTGTGTCCAAAATCATCCCGAGAAAAGACAATCTTGTCGTTAGTTCCAACTGTGACTTTGGATACTTTATGATCCAGCCATGTTGTTGGAGTATCGACAGGGAGAATGTGATGTTTGGGATCTCGCCTTTATCAGGAGATCGTCTAGATTAGGAATTATATTGACTCCTTTTTGACGCAGGAGAACCGTCATCTCCGCCATCACCTTGATGAATACCCTCGGTGACGTGGAGAGACCGAAAGGCAACGTCTGGAACTGGTAATGGCAATCCTGAACTGCAAATCTCAGATAAGCCTGGTGTGGGGGATAAATGGGAACATGCAGGTAAGCATCCTTTATGTCTATTGACACCATGTAGTCCCCCTCCTCCAGACTGGAAATCACTGCCTGGAGTGATTAAATCTTGAACAGTTTAAGATTTTTTAGGTTTAGGATCGGTCTGACCAAGCAGTCCGGCTTCTGAACTACAAAAAGGCTTGAAGAAAACCCCTCCCCTTGTTGTGACAAAGGTACCTGGACTAATAGGCCCTACACACATGCCGATATTTTGAAAGATATGAACGATCTCGTTCATAAATGAACGAGATCTCGTTCATATCTTTCAGTGTGGAGACTAAAGCGATGAACGATGCGCGTCCCCGCGCTCGTTCATCGCTGGTCTCCTGTCGGCTGTGCATGCTGGCCAATATGGACGATCTCGTCCATATTTGCCTGCACGTCTATGGAGCCGGGTGACGGGGGGAGTGAAGAAGCTTCACTCCCCCCGTCACTGCCCCCCCCCGCCGCCGGGTCGCTCGTCGGCCGTATCGGCCGTCGGGCACCTCGGCAAGTGAGTAGGGCCCATTAGACTTGATCCTGACATAATTTTTGGATTGCCGCTGTTACTGCTTCTCTTTCTGGAAGAGAAGCTGGCAAGGTCGATTTGAAAAATCTGCATGGGGGAACATCTTGATACTCCAGCTTGAATCCCTGGGACACTATTTGCAACACCCAGGGATCCAGGACAGACCGAATCCAACCTTAGCTGAACAGTTTGAAACGTTCCCCAACCTGAACGGCCTCCCGCAAGGGAGCCCCAGCATCATGCTGAAAATTTGGCAGAAGTAGGGATAGATGTCTGCTCCTGGGAACCTATAGCGACTGTGGACTTCTTTCCCTTTCCTCTTCCCCTACCTGCAAAGAAGGGGGAACCTCTCGCGTTTTTGTATTTATTGGGCCAAAAGGACTGCATGTGAGAGTGATGTCTTTTTTGCCGGTGCAGGCGCAGAGGGCAAGAATGTCGACTTACCTGCAGTAGCCGCCGGGACTAACACATCTACTCCATTGCCAAATAAGGCCTCGCCTTTATATGGGAGAGCCTCCATATTTCTTTTGGAATTTGCAACCGCGTTCCACTGGCGAATCCAAAACGCCCGCCGAGCCGATACTGCCATGGTAGCGGCTTGTGAACTCGAGTCCAATATAATTCATCGCTTCTATCATGTATGCGGCAGCGTCTTTGATATTCCCTAACTTAAGGAGTATCTAATTTTTGTCAATCGTGTCAATTTCAGATGACAAGCTTTCTGACCATTTTTCAATAGCTTAACTCACCCACGCGCAAGCAATTGTGGGCCTGAGTACCGTAACATTGGTAACATAAATGGATTTCAATGTTGTTTCCAGCTTTCGGTCTGCCGGCTCCTTGAGTGAAGCCGTGCCAGGTGCAGGGAGAATTACCTTCTTTGTTAACCTGGACAGTGCACTGTCTAACACAGGGGGTGGCTCCCATTATTTCCTGTCCTCTACCGGGAAAGGATAGGCTATCTGAATTCTCTTGGGAATACGACATTTATTTTTGGGATTCACCCACATCCCCTCAAAGAGAGTATTAAGCTCGTGAGAAGGGGGAAAAGTGACCTTGGATTTCTTGTCTTTATAGAAATAATCCGCCTCCTGAGGTACAGGAGTGGCTTCCGTGACTTCCAGAACTTCCCTTATAGCCACAATCATTTCTCTGGCTGGGTCCACAGGATTATCTACAGCAGAGGTTCTCAAACTCGGTCCTCAGGACCCCACACAGTGCATGTTTTGCAGGTCTCCTCATAGAATTGCAAGTGACCTAATTAGCTCCACCTGTGGACCTTTTAAAATGTGTCAGTGAGTAAGTAATACACCTGTGCCCCTGCTGGGCTACCTGCAAAACATGCACTGTGTGGGGTCCTGAGGACCGAGTTTGAGAACCACTGATCTACAGGATAACATTGGGATATTGTCGAGCGACAGCGAAAATGGCACCAACACGGTCACAAGCTTTCTGGCCTCCCAGGATGCATTGGGGCCTCCACTATCTAGTCCCGCCCACTGACGCAGTCAGATCCGTATTTTGCTTGGTGCAGCAGGAGCCGCATGGTCACAGGGCTGCAGTGAAAGCAGCCTCAAGTTTCATTACTTTACATTTTTATAGACTTACTGTTTTGGTTTTTGAGCGACTTCTCTTAACAGCGTCTTAAACGCATATTAGAAAGAGTCGCTCCAACAACTCCCCACCGGGTCGCAACAACGCTTACCTTCGCGGTACAGTGCTGTCTCGACGGGCGTCTGTGTCGGATGTTCTAGCAGGTCCAGCAGACGTTACCAGGCTGTGGCCGGAGCATGGGGAGACGGTGAGTCTATGGGCTTCCTCTTACTAGAGGGGTCAGGACACAGCTACACTGATTTGGTGGAGACTGCAAACAGTGTGTTGATGCGCCGAACATCTCTAGTGTGACAGCGCTAAGCTCTGGGGATCATAGGTGCCAGGACTAGGTGAGGCCGCGATCCTGGGAGTTTAAGTCAACAGGGGGTTTCAGACGCTCTCCTGGCCATCCCTCCTCCGAGTTCATGGCCAGTTCCCGCTTGTCTCTCGTTTCATGAACTGAATTACCTCACTTCCGGTTCAGATGCTACCACGAGAGTACTCGGTCGCAGCTTAGACGCTGCGGTTGTGTACACTGGATATAAACCCGACAAGACCGAGGTCTGCATGCACGTGGAGTCGCTCAGCGTCGGTGTCCGTTGGTGAGCGTCCGTGTCCGTTATCAGTTACCAAGAGCGACAGTGTACACCAGTAGCGTCTGAATCCACTCCGCGTCTTACGAGCGTCTTTGCTTGGATATGGAAGTGTGGTGAGATTCCCTGTATCCCGCTCCCTGGAGGCAGGGTATACAGTACTAAAAATTCCTTCTACTTCTTAGTGTGCACTGTTAATTTTTAGTACCTATTGCATATGAGACCTGTATATTACTGTGTTTTCTGCATGTTATGTTGAAAGAGGACAAGTTAAACAGAAGTACAATTTTCCTACTTATGTATGTTATTATGGAGGTTGTATTCTCATATGACAGTGTCTAATGCTTTAACATGTGACTGACTGCTAGTATGTGTGCTGACTTTTCTGTGTAATGTCAGTCCTATTCTGACCCTCAAATCAGGTGCACTGTGGTCAGATTGATTTCACCTCTATATACTGATTATAGGGTGTGGTTCAGTCACAAAATTGTGTAGTCAATATCAGAAAAAATGTCTGTGAGCGGCAAAAGTGATGAGAATTTGTCAAGCACTCCTACAGCCCTAACATGCTTATCTTGTAAGTCAGGGGTAATTGATATGATTCAATTGGTCACTTATGAGGGTTTGTGTGCAAACTGTTTCGCTTTTCAGCAAAGTAAAAAACAGGAGTTAGCTCAACCTCCAGTAGAGCCACCATGGAATATGTTTGCAGAGACTCTGTCTTCAGTAGCGGACAGGTTAGCTCCAGTAGCACCCCCTCAAGGGTTAGGTTACACTATGAACCCATACATTCAGCTCCCTTCCTATGGTTTGGTTCCAGTAGCCTCTACCAGCAACCAAGGGGTAAGTAAGACTAAGACAGATACGTCTGTATGGCAGACTACACAAGAGGATACATCGGATGATGATGCGGAAACAATAGATTCAACTCCGTATGATGATCAGTCGCAGAGCTTTAGTTCAGATGATGTAGCTGAACTCATTAATGCAGTAAAGGCTGTGCTTTCTCTGGAAGAACCAGCCAATACAGCGTTAAAAGCAAAAGCACCTGTATTCAAACGAACAAAGTCAGTGAAAGCTGAATTTCCAGCATCGGAGGAGTTGACGGAAATGATGGATGAGTCTTGGGCATCGCCCGGTAAAAAGTATAAGATTCCTAGGAGATGGGATTCTTATTATCCATTTCCTGCTGGAGATTGTTCGAAGAGAGAAGTTCCTCAAAGTAGATGCACATGTTCTGAGACTCGTGCACAAATCTGCTTTGCCGCTGTTATCTACCTCTTTGAATGATGTCACAGACAGGAGGGTAGAGAGCCTATTAAAAAATATTTTTTCTCTTGTGGGTGCAGTGGTAAGACCTGCTATGGCTTCGGCCTGGGTAGCAAAGGCAATGGGCGAATGGATAGAGGAACTAGAGAATGACATCCCATCTCCTACTAGGGAGCAAAGGATTGTCTTTGTCTTAAATGGCAATCTGCCCAGTAATTAGAAGAAGCAGCCATTGATGTAGGCACTGTTGCTTCTAAAGCTTCAGCCCTGGCAGTAGTCACTCGCAGAGCAGTCTGGCTACGGACCTGGAAGGCAGATGCGGAGTCCAAGAAGGAATTGGAAGCATTGCCTTTCGTGGGTAATATATTTGGAAAACCTTTATCGGATATCCTAGAGTCAGAGGCTGAATCGAAGAAGGTCAGATTTCCGGCTACCTACAACCCTAACTCCAAGGGTTTAAAATTTCGCTCATTTCGCTGGCAAAGCAAAGCGAAAGGTAAAGAGGAGCCTAAACAACCCCAGTTTAAATCCAGGGGTAGGAAGCAGTGGGCTAGTAAAAAGCCAGCTTCCAAACCTGAACAGAAGCCCTCAGCCTGAAGAGACGGGCCTCCGCCTGGAGGATTCCAGGGTTGGGGGCCGACTCCTGCAATTTGCACACACATGGCAACAGTCAACAACAGATGCCTGGGTGCAGAAGGTAGTATCTTAGGGGTATGAGTTCCCATTCAGGAGGCAGCCTCCTCAAAGATTTTTTTGCACCAGCCCGTCTCGTATAGAGTCAAAGGCCAATGCCCTGCAAGAAGCAGTCCAGAAATTACTGCAGTCAGGTGTGATTGTCCCAGTACCTCCATCACAAAAGGGACAGGGGTATTACTCCAATCTGTTTCTAATCCAGAAACCAAATGGGTCATATCGACCAATTCTAAATCTGAAGATGTTGAACAATTGCATATGGATCCCGAATGATTCCACATGGAGACGTTACGCTCCATAATGTTGGCTGTGGAACTGGGAGACTATATGCTATCTCTGGATGTGCGGGATGCTTACCTACATGTGCCTATAGCACTATCACATCAGTGTTACCTCAGGTTTGCCATCCTCAAGGAACACTTCCATTTCCAAGCTCTGCCCTTCGGGCTAGCTACAGCACCCAGGGTGTTTACCAAGATCATGGTGGTTATGGCAGCTTGTCTGCGCAAACAAGGGATAAGGATATTCCCTTACCTAGACGACCTATTAATCTTAGCACAGTCGCAAGATTTACTGTTGAGCCATCTCCAACAGAAGATAGTTTGTTTACAGAGACACGGGTCTCTCATAAATTGGGAGAAGTCGTCCCTGAATCCATCACAGCGGATGGTTCATTTGGGAGCCATATTGGATTCAGACCTACAGAGAGTTCTCTTACCAGAGAAGAAAATAGTCAAGGTGCAGGTCATGGCTCAGGAAGCGTTGCAAGCCCAGACAATGTCAGTCCATGCAGCCATGCGACTGTTGGGTCTGATGGTATCAACGTTCGACATGGTGGAATATGCGCAATTCCACTCCAGACCATTGCAGCATCTCATTTTGACAAAATGGAACGGAAATCATCAGACAATAAAAAAGCAGATGATAACGTTTCCAGTAAACGTAAAAAGGTCTCTAGCATGGTGGCTACAGACCATTTAAACAAGGGGAGACCCTTTTGGATAAAAGAGGGGCAAGTCCTGACGACAGATGTCAGCCTGCAAGGTTGGGGGGCGGTACTCGGAAGCCTATGGTTCCAGGGAAAATGGACCGCAAGGGAAAGTCGCCTGCCGATAAATCTGTTAGGGTGTACCGGGGATTGGGTTGATTTGAGAGGTAGATATTGGTCAGTGGGGTGATGTGTTATCTGTGTATCTATATAAAGGGATGCGGTAACGATCACTCAGTGTTAGTGAAATAACAAGATTTTATTTATGGTGTAACCGGATTAATATCTCAATGTCAATAAATGATTGTCCTTTGTAACAGGGAGGTAGTCTTGATATGAGCTTAACTAATGAATGCGGAGCAGGGTGATATGGTAGGGGTACATAGGTCCCAATTTGGGAGGGGTAGGGGATCAGCTTGTAATAAATGGCTGTTGCTGATTTTAGTAGGGCCCTTCTAGTGCGTGTATTGTATGCTGCACCAGAGTGTCAGCAGTGGCTAGCTAGATTGTGCTAATATGGAAATAGAGGATGAGGGAGTGGGGGGGATAAATAGGCAGGTGGGGATGAGGCTACAGGTACATTTTTTCGGTGTAGCTGTGATTTATATGGCTGTGGTCGTATTGTACTCTATATTGAGGCCTCGTGGTGTGAGTGTCTTTAGATTGAAGATCCACCTGAGTTCTTCTCTATTGATTTTTTTCACATAATCCCCCCCTCGCCAATTATTAGTGACCTGTTGTATTGCTATGAATTGTAATTTGGATGGGTCCTGCATGTGTGTCTCCTTGAAATGTTGTGAGACACTATGTTGTTCATAGCCTTTCTTTATGTTGTGGATGTGTTCAGAGATCCTGATCTGTTCAGGAAGTCACAGGACGGGACGGAAGAGTAAGGAGACCGGCAACTGCAGACAAGGTGCGCGGCTTCTGGGACACGGAGGACACACAGAGAGAATATACGCAGGAACACAGGCTTGAGGACGGCTAAGACCTGGTCACCGGCGGCAGGCAGCACCTGCCCCCGGCGGTAAGTGACGATACACAGCACATGACCACGCCACTCGTTGCCGCACACGGAAGGGTCTGACAGGCGGGACGCCGCACTAGTCACACCATAAACCTTAACAATAGACACAGCATCAGAAGACACATAGGACCAACCACACCTATGGTAAAGGTGGCCCTTAGGGCACACCTGACATTTTACCTGAGCTGTAGCCTCATCAGTATACCATCAGGAGGGTATACTTTATAAAAAGGGTAGTCTGCAGGACACACCTGAAAAGTGGTGAGCCAACCTGGGACAATCATTTATTGACATTGAGATATTAATCCGGTTACACCATAAATAAAATCTTGTTATTTCACTAACACTGAGTGATCGTTACCGCATCCCTTTATATAGATACACAGATAACACATCACCCCACTGACCAATATCTACCTCTCAAATCAACCCAATCCCCGGTACACCCTATAGAGCGCGCTGACCAACACGAAACACGCAATTGCAACAGGAGGTGGGACACCTCCAGGTCAGCTGCACACTTAGCTACCATCCCCCAATGTGAGCGCAGCCTCCAACTTTGATAAATCTGTTAGAAATAAGAGCCATTTACTTGGCCCTAGCTCAGGCAAAGGACAATCTACAAGGAAGACCAGTCCAGATCCGCTCAGACAATGCGACGGCAGTAGCATACCTAAATCATCAAGGAGGGACTCACAGCAAGAGTCTGATGGAGGAAGTAACTCCCATTCTAAAGTGGGCGGAACTCCATCTCCCAGCGTTGTCAGCAGTATATGTCCCGGGTGTACTAAATTGGGAAGCGGATTTTCTCAGTCGGCACACCATTCAGGAAACCGAATGGGCACTACACCCAGAAGTGTTTCAGACACTGGTGAACAGATGGGGTCTACCGGAGATGGACCTTATGGCCCGGCGCTAGCCGCTCAGCAAGGGATGCAGTGCAGGTAGGTGCCGGGCAGGAGAGGCGCCTTCACTGCTCTGCATCCCAGCTGAAGCGCTGTCCTGTCCCCCCCTGATGCTGCTGCGCCTGCCATGTCACACTGACAGGCAGCCGCAGCAGCGCCGGGACAATGACTCCTTCTCCTCTGTCCCCTGTGACGGGGAGAGGAGTGTTTTTCGGTCTGACGAAAGGGGGTGGAGCTACACGGACCAAGGGGGCGGAGCTACACAGACCAGACTAACAGACTGTGGAAGATCTGGCCAGCAAGATTGTAGTAAGGGTATGTAAAGAGTGTGAGAGAGAAAGTGTGTGTGTGTATGTGTGTTTGTATTTAAAAAGTGGACGCTGTCTGCCGTAATGTGTAAAAAGGGGAGCGCTGTCCGCCATAATGTGTAAAAAGGGTAGCGCTGTCCGCCGTAATGTGTAAAAAGGGGACTGTCCGCCGTAATGTGTAAAAAGGGGAGCGCTGTCCGCCGTACTGTGTAAAAAGGGGACTCTGTCCGCCGTAATGTGTAAAAAGGGAGGCGCTGTCCGCCGTAATGTGTAAAAAGTGGACACTATCCGCTGTAATGTGTAAATAGGAGGGCGCTGTCCGCCGTAATGTGTAAAAAGGGGACTCTGTCCACCGTAATGTGTAAAAAGGGGAGCGCTGTCCGCCGTAATGTGTAAAAAGTGAACACTGTCCGCCGTAATGTGTAAGAGAAAGATAAAACGGGCAAAAGGAGCAATCATTCTAATAGCTCCAGCTTGGCCAAGAAGGCATTGGTACACAGATCTGTTGAGAATGTCCGTGGAAGCACCGATACTGCTCCCTCAACGTCCAGATCTGTTAATGCAGGGTCCTTGTTGTCACAGCCATCTGGATCGTCTGTCTTTGACGGCGTGGCTGTTGAAACCTCTATCTTAGAGGCTAAAGGATTTTCAAAGCAGGTAATCCAAACCATGCTTAGAGCAAGAAAGCTTTCTTCGGCCCGTGTATATCATAGAATATAGCAAGCCTATATTCGTTGGTGTTCTGGAAAAAATTACAATCCAAGAGCCTTTAAAGTAGCTATAATTTTGGATTTCCTGCAGGCAGGATTGGATAAAGGGTTGTAGGTTGCTTCCTTGAGGGTGCAAGTCTCAGCGTTGACTGTATGGTTTCAGCAGAAGATTGCTGACCTACAGGATGTACGTACTTTTTTCCAAGGAGTAGTACATATTCAACCTCCATTTGTTACTCCTGCAGCTCCCTGGGATTTGAATTTAGGGGGTAATTCCAAGTTGATCGCAGCAGGAAATTTTTTAGCAGTTGGGCAAAACCATGTGCACTGCAAGGGAGGCAGATATAACATGTGCAGAGAGAGTTAGATTTGAGTGGGTTATTTTGTTTCTGTGCAGGGTAAATACTGGCTGCTTTATTTTTACACTGCAATTTAGATTGCAGATTGAACTCACTACCCCAAATCTAACTCTCTCTGCAAATGTTATATCTGCCCCCCCCCCCCTGCAGTGCACATGGTATTGCCCAACTGCTAAAAAATTTCCTGCTGCGATCAACTTGGAATTACCCCCTTAGTTCTTAAATTTCTCCAGGGTCCTTTGTTTGAAACACTTGAGAGAGCAGATCTTAAGTGGTTAACTGTTAAAGTTCTTTTTTTTACTGGCAATGGCGTCAGCCAGAAGAGTGTCAGATTTAGGAGCATTATCATGTAAGTCTCCTTTCCTAAGTTTTTTTTTCCAGACAGAGCAGTTCTCAGAACGACATCTAGTTATCTTTCAAAGGTGGTGTCAAAGTTTCACCTGAATGAAGAGATTGTAGTCCCAGCTTTTCAGGTATCGGGACTATCTGCGGGAGAAGCGTCACTGGACGTGGTCCGGTCTTTAAAAATCTACGTAGATCGTACTAGTGCCATCAGGAAAACAGATTCCCTCTTCATCCTCTACGGATTCCATAGGAGAGGTTGGCCTGCTAGTAAACAGACGCTGGGGAGATGGCTCCGAATGGTAATATCTGAAGCTTATTCTCATGCAGATCTCCCTATTCCGGCTAATGTCTCTGCACACTCTACACGTAAGGTAGGTCCTTCTTGGGCAGCACAACAGGGTGCATCAGCAGAACAGATATGTAAGGCAGCCACATGGTCTTCCATAAACACATTCATCAGACATTATGCCTTGGATACTTTTGCCTCTCATGACGCAGACTTCGGGCGAATGGTCCTCCTGTGCAATCAGGAGCGTCCCCACCACTAAAATGGCGTTGGGAATCCCAATGTTGTTATCCTGTGGATAATCCTGTGGACCCAGCCAGAGAAATGAACGTTATGGTAAGAACTTGCCGTTGATAACGTGATTTCTCTTATGTCCACAGGGATCCCACCCGGACGCATCTGATTTGAGGATCTAGACAAACACTAAAAACCTCTTCCTTCTTGTATGGAAGGGTGTGCATGTGTGTTCTTATCGCCTGTACAGGTCTCTACCTAATGTTCCTGCCTATAATCATTGTGGAAAGAACTGATCTGACTGAGTCAGTGGGCGGGACTATATAGTGGAGGCCCCAATGCATCCTGGGAGGCCAGAAAGCTTGTGACCGTGTTGGTGCCATTTTCGCTGTCGCTCGACAATATCCCTATATTATCCTGTTGATATCTGTGGACATAAGAGAAATCACGTTATCAACGGTAAGTTCTTACCATAACATTCATTTTCTCCAGCATTCAGCATGAGATTCAGCCTTATCTAATCTCCTATTGATATGATGCATACTATCACGTATTTCTTTCACCCATGCAGGCTCTTGGTGTGCCGGCAGCGCCACCACATTACAACTGTGTCCCTAACATGCCTTCCTCCAGGGAGGAACTCCCTGCCTCAGACATGTCACACACATGTACAACACACACTCAGACACACTGGGACTTATAGGGGACAGACCCACAGTAAAATCTACCAGAGGGACACAGTTTAGGAGCAGCCAGTTCACAACCCAGCACCAAAGAAACAATCCCTGTGCCGCGTACTTTGTACACAGACAAAATCCCAGTGATGCGTACTCCGTACGCAGAAACCTTTTAGTGCTATTGTGCACAATATATTTTAGCAACCAGGCCCCCCTCTTTTTTCACCCTGATACTTGTTCATAAGTGGAGGTGGACCAGCTTCTTCTCTGCAGTCTGTGAATGAGAGAAAATGGCGCTGAATAGTGTGCTGGCTCATCCAGTTTACGAGGTTTTTTGCCCAGGGCGTTCCCCTCCCCTGGCGCCCTACAGTGCCTGTGTATGTGTGGACAGCAATGGTGCGCTGCGCTCCCGCAGCCGTGCGGTACCTTAGCCGTCACTTGTTTAAAGATAACTGGTTCACAAGCCAGATATACAGAGACTTGGCTGTCAGCACTGCACTACTGGAGGGTCTACCACGTGTTCTAAATTGGTTAGACATTATACCCATTTGAATTGCCTTCACTCCTGAGTCTCTGAGTGTCAGGTTCAAGCTGCTGACCGATGAGGTTCCTTATGCTTGTGAACCAGTTAGATTCTATACACATATGAATCTTCCCCATATTCGAATATCTGAATGTCAGACTCAAGCTGATGATATATGAGGTATGGTCCTCGCTGTATCAATCAAGTCCCATTGAAATATTGAAACGTTTTTCATACATCTTTGAATGACCTTTTATGTGCGGACAATATGTTCTGAAATGAAGAGATTTTACCCCTGATGAAGTCTTGGAACAAGACAAAACGCGTTGGGTTATTTATCTATCTATTATCTGATGTTACCTCCGAATCTACAATAAGGAGAAGGAGGAAATTGTAGTGATATATCTAGCTTTTTCCTCATCACTACAAACTGATTGTTCAAATTGTGCGACAAATGTAAATGTATCAACTCTGTATACTTATGAACATTTGTGTCGGGTTTATATGTTGTTTTAATAAATTTTTATGTTCGTATTTGTTATCTGACGTAATTTATCCGGAGAGTACTGTAAGGGTCCGTTTTTAGGTAGGGCGTTGATATAACTCCCTTGGCGCCATCTCCTCTATTTCGTTATATATGTATATATATATATATATATATATATATATATATATATATATATATCCAAATCAACAAGCAGCATCATTTATATGGATTTGTGTTGAAATATTGATGCTATCAGTACAAATTGTCATGTTATTTATATTCCCTCTATAATACCATTTATTAAAAACCGTGGGGTATATTTACTAAGCTCCCGATTTTGACCGAGATGCCGTTTTTTCATCAAAGTGTCATCTCGGTCAATCTCGGTCATTTACTAAACACTAATCACGGCAGTGATGAGGGCATTCGTAATTTTTTGCTAGTTCAGGTAAAAAATTACGAATGAATACACCATCGGTCAAATTACGCCTGTTTAGATACGAATCTCGGTCATTTACTAAGCAAAAAAACACAAAACACTGCCGTGAAAAATTACAATTCGCAAAAAAGTCCTAAAAAAAAACAGACCTGCTTTTTTTTTCGTGATTTGAGATGCATGCAGGGATCCATGAGATCCGTGCATGTATATCAATGGGAAGGGGTGGGAAAGTGCTTTTTGTTGTTAAAAAAAATTGCGTGGGGTCCCCCCTCCTAAGCATAACCAGCCTCGGGCTCTTTGAGCCGATCCTGGTTGCAGAAATATGGGGGAAAAAATGACAGGGGTTCCCCCATATTTAAGCAACCAGCATCGGGCTCTGCGCCTGGTCCTGGTCCCAAAAATACGAGGGACAAAAAGAGTAGGGGTCCCCCGTATTTTTAAAACCAGCACCGGGCTCCACTAGCTGGACAGATAATGCCACAGCCGGGGGTCACTTTTATATAGTGCCCTGCGGCCGTGGCATCAAAAATCCAACTAGTCACCCCTGGCCGGGGTACCCTGGGGGAGTGGGGACCCCTTCAATCAAGGGGTCCCCCCCCCCAGCCACCCAAGGGCCAGGGGTGAAGCCCGAGGCTGTCCCCCCCCCATCCAATGGGCTGCGGATGGGAGGGCTGATAGCCTTTGTTGAAAAATAAAAGATATTGTTTTTAGTAGCAGTACTACAAGTCCCAGCAAGCCTCCCCCGCATGCTGGTACTTGGAGAACCACAAGTACCAGCATGCGGCGGAAAAACTGGCCCGCTGGTACCTGTAGTACTACCACTAAAAAAATACCCAAAAAAACACAAGACACACACACCGTGAAAGTAGAATTTTATTACATACACACATACATACATACTTACCTTATGTTCTCACGCAGGTCGGTCCTCTTGTCCAGTAGAATCCAAGGGGTACCTGTTGAAGAAATTCTACTCACCAGATCCAGTGGTCCAGGCTCCTCGTCAAATCCAGGCATAATCCACGTACTTGAATAAAACAAAAAAACGCTTGCCCGACCACGAACTGAAAGGTGACCCATGTTTGCACATGGGTCACCTTCCCCCGAATGCCAGAAACCCACTTTGCCTTCAGGCTAAGTGGGTTTCTTCAGCCAATCAGGGAGTGCCACGTTGTAGCACTCTCCTGATCAGCTGTGTGCTCCTGTCTTCACTGACAGGCAGCACGCGGCAGTGTTACAATGTAGCGCCTATGCGCTACATTGTAACCAATGATGGGAACTTTCTGCCCTGCGGTTGACCTAAAGTGACGTCACCGCAGGGCAGAAAGTTCCCATCATTGGTTACAATGTAGCGCATAGGCGCTACATTGTAACACTGCCGCGTGCTGCCTGTCAGTGAAGACAGGAGCACACAGCTGATCAGGAGAGTGCTACAACGTGGCACTCCCTGATTGGCTGAAGAAACCCACTTAGCCTGAAGGCAAAGTGGGTTTCTGGCATTCGGGGGAAGGTGACCCATGTGCAAACATGGGTCACCTTTCAGTTCGTGGTCGGGCAAGCGTTTTTTTGTTTTATTCAAGTACGTGGATTATGCCTGGATTTGACGAGGAGCCTGGACCACTGGATCTGGTGAGTAGAATTTCTTCAACAGGTACCCCTTGGATTCTACTGGACAAGAGGACCGACCTGCGTGAGAACATAAGGTAAGTATGTATGTATGTGTGTATGTAATAAAATTCTACTTTCACGGTGTGTGTGTCTTGTGTTTTTTTGGGTATTTTTTTAGTGGTAGTACTACAGGTACCAGCGGGCCAGTTTTTCCGCCGCATGCTGGTACTTGTGGTTCTCCAAGTACCAGCATGCGGGGGAGGCTTGCTGGGACTTGTAGTACTGCTACTAAAAACAATATCTTTTATTTTTCAACAAAGGCTATCAGCCCTCCCATCCGCAGCCCATTGGATGGGGGGGGACAGCCTCGGGCTTCACCCCTGGCCCTTGGGTGGCTGGGGGGGGGGACCCCTTGATTGAAGGGGTCCCCACTCCCCCAGGGTACCCCGGCCAGGGGTGACTAGTTGGATTTTTGATGCCACGGCCGCAGGGCACTATATAAAAGTGACCCCCGGCTGTGGCATTATCTGTCCAGCTAGTGGAGCCCGGTGCTGGTTTTAAAAATACGGGGGACCCCTACTCTTTTTGACCCCCGTATTTTTGGGACCAGGACCAGGCGCAGAGCCCGATGCTGGTTGCTTAAATATGGGGGAACCCCTGTCATTTTTTTCCCCATATTTCTGCAACCAGGATCGGCTCAAAGAGCCCGAGGCTGGTTATGCTTAGGAGGGGGGACCCCACGCATTTTTTTTTTAAAATTTACATTGTTTAATTTATTTAAAAAAAAAAAAAAACCTCAGCACGGATCACACAAATCCGGCCGAGATTGATTGTAAAAAAAAAAAACGGCAGTGTTTTGCTAATCACTGCCGTAAAATTAGGTAAAAAAACACGAATGACATCGACATCGGATGCAAAGAAAAACACGAATACGACAGCTTAGTAAATCAGTCGTAATCAATTCAAAAAGTTGCAGTTTTACACTGTCGATGTCATTCGTGATTGAACTTTGACCTTTTTTCCGAAAATACGAATCTTAGTAAATATACCCCCTTGTGCGGGAGTCTTTCTAACTCGAAATTCAGTGTCATTAGGGAGTTTACAGTGTATAAACCCCTTTCTATCCCAGCACAGTGTTGTGATTATATACATTTTAATATCAGATTGAGTCTAAGTTATCTGATCTCTTTCAGTATAACAGGAATATTTATTCAATTTAAAGTAAGAGGAAGATACAGTATTCAGTGTGTAGAACCATGAGCAGTTTTAGCCTCAGTAAAGAATTGGGAAGTAGGAGAGAAAGGTGGAATGAAGAACAGGGATCATTATTTAGTAATGCCCATATTAATAATAAACAGAGCCATTGGATGGAGAATTTAGTAGAGTTGAAAAACCTACTCTATAAACAAACTAAGGCATATTGGAGTACGATGACATTCGTAAATTATATCAAATTTGAAATGACACCAAGAGGCCTTAGACAAAAATTATTCCCATCATTTGAACTAGATGAAGATCTGAAGGAGTGGGAAGGGGCACTCCTAAAATGCTCCAGAAATCTCATTGACATTTTGATAAAACATGATACAAAACAACTGGAACATTGCTCTAATGAAATAGACAAAATTGGCGAGAAGCTCAAAATTCCTGAAAAAGATGAAGAAATTCAGAAGATGTATGAGAAATACAAAAATTATCTTGACAGATTTGAAAATGGGCAAGGGAAAGAGGAAGAAAAAGGCTGTATTGTTGATGCACAGAAGTAAGGGTGACCTAATTGTCACCACAATCTCAATAATTCATAAAATTTAACTTTTATTGTTGTCAAATTAAAATGGTGTGACAATAACAAACACACAAACTATGAGTATAGACGAAACATAGAGGTTAAAATCAAGACACATACAACATGTACCACAAGTGCAATTGGAATAATAAATGTGATTAAAGATTAAAAAATGTGTCCGCGTATTGTTTCTTATGTCCTGTTATAAGATATTGCTCTTAATCTCACACCAGTCTGATAGTCGTTGTCAGCAGTTGGTCACTATGGCCCTCATTCCGAGTTGATCGGTCGCAAGGCGATTTTAGCAGAGTTACACACGCCTAGCCTACGCCTACTGGGAGTGTATCTTAGCATCTTAAATTTGCGACCGAAGTATTCGCAATATTGCGATCACAAACTACTTAGCAGTTTCTGAGTAGCTCCACACTTACTCTGCCTGTGCGATCAGTTCAGTGCTTGTCGTTCCTGGTTTGACGTCATAAACACTCCCAGCGTTCGCTCAGACACTCCCCCGTTTCTCCGGCCACTCCTGCGTTTTTTTCCGGAAACGGTAGCGTTTTCATCCACACGCCCCTAAAACGGCCTGTTTCCGCCCAGTAACACCCATTTCCTGTCAATCACACTACGATCGCCGGAGCGAAGAAAAAGCCGTGAGTAAAAATCCAATCTTCATAGCAAAGTTACTTGGCGCAGTCGCAGTGCGAATATTGCGCATGCGCACTAAGCGAGATTTCACTGCGATGCGATGAAAAATAACGAACGAACAACTCGGAATGAGGGCCCATGTCTTTACATGACCATTAGTTAATATATAAGTATATAATGTCAGAACTGCTTCACTCTTATTTATTATATTGACCGCTGACAGTATCCTCCAGACAGCAAGTATAATGGCCCTCATTCCGAGTTGATCGCTCGGTATTTTTCATCGCATTGCAGTGAAAATCCGCTTAGAGCGCATGCGCAATGTTCGCACTGCGACTGCGCCAAGTAACTTTGCTATGAAGATAGTATTTTTACTCACGGCTTTTTCTTCGCTCCGGCGATCGTAGTGTGATTGACAGGAAATGGGTGTTACTGGGCGGAAACAAGCCGTTTTAGGGGCGTGTGGTTGAAAACGCTACCGTTTCCGGAAAAAACGCAGGAGTGGCCGGAGAAACGGGGGAGTGTCTGAGCGAACGCTGGGTGTGTTTGTGACGTCAAACCAGGAACGACAAGCACTGAACTGATCGCACAGGCAGAGTAAGGTTGAAGTTACTCAGAAACTGCAAAGTAGTTTGTAATCGCAATATTGCGAATACATCGGTCGCAATTTTAAGATGCTAAGATACACTCCCAGTAGGCGTAGGCTTAGCGTTTGTAACTCTGCTAAATTCGCCTTGCGACCGATCAACTCGGAATGAGGGCCAATATCTTATATCGATATCAAAGCTGTCTGTTTATTATTCTGTACGCAGAAGAGCCTTATAAGAAAAAAGGGGATACACTTTACTATGTATGTAGCAGTAGTTCAATATTTTGATACATCCTTCTTAAGCCTTCCAAAGGACGTTCATAAAAGGGGGCAGATTAAATTATTCTGCCTAAGAGTTGGCACATAAACTACAACAATTGGTGCTTATGTGCTGATTATGGTTGTAAATAGTGCTAGTGGGATGCAGTGTATTAATCTGTCTCAAAAATTATATTTGTAACTTTAATGAGACTGTCTGTAATCACATGGGGCAACTGTAACAAAGCTCATGCTGTTTCAGGTAATGAGCGAGAAACCTTCCTCATTCCTCAGTGTCAATATTATAAATATATAGCTATTTATTATATTCATTTAGCTATAACAGATGCTGATATCCCACTTGGGGAGAGCACCTGAACACAGTATATATGTGCTGTATATTTATCACTATATAACAGGCAGATGGAACACTAAATGATAGAGACCTGTATTCCTTCCAGTGCTTATGGATAATATAATCTGTGCCTAAGTAATTAGTAAATGTGCTGATATAATTTTATGCACGGACACCTACTGTCTTTACTTAAGCAGATTCACGTTATATATCTATGCTAATGAACAAGCAATGACAAGCAGTGTGGTGGATTAAATAAGTGTATGGAAATGTTACAATGTTGCATAAGTAATCCTTGAGGCCACCTGTTAGTCATGAGATATCCATGATACAAACTTAACAATTGCTAACAGACTAAATGTATCAGTGTCAATTTGAACCTGCTTAAGAGGCAATAATAAAGCCAATAAACTACAAACTATAATCTACAACCGTCTGGATATTCAGAATTAAAAGGGTATATAGCCATTCTCTCTCAAATCTAGATTTATTGAATTCAGTGTTACAATAAGGTGCTCTCCCCAAGTGGAATATCAGCATCTGGTATAGCTAAATGAATACAGGTTGAGTATCCCATATCCATATATTCCGAAATACGGAATATTCCAAAATACGGACTTTTTTGAGTGAGAGTGATATAGTGAAACCTTTGTTTTTTGATGGCTCAATGTACACAATCTTTGTTTAATACACAAAGTTATTAAAAATATTGTATTAAATGACCTCCAGGCTGTGTGTAAGGTATATATGAAACCTAAATGAATTGTGTGAATGTAGACACACTTTGTTTAATGCACAAAGTTATAAAAAATATAGGCTAAAATGACCTTCAGGCTGTGTGTATAAGGTGTATATGAAACATAAGTGCATTCTGTGCTTAGATTTAGGTCCCATCACCATGATATCTCAGTATGGTATGCAATTATTCCAAAATACGGAAAAATCCCATATCCAAAATACCTCTGGTCCCAAGTATTTTGGATAAGGGAGACTCAACCTGTATAATAAATAGCTCGATATTTATAATATTGACACTGAGGAATGAGGAAGGTTTCTCTCTCATTACCTGAAACAGCATGATCTTTGTTACAGTTGCCCCATGTGATTACAGACAGTCTCATTAAAGTTACAAGTATAATTTTTGAAACAGATTAATACACTGCATCCCACTAGCACTATTTACAACCATAATCAGCACATAAGCACCAATTGTTGTAGTTTATGTGCCAACTCTTAGGCAGAATAATTTAATCTGCCCCCTTTTATGAACGTCCTTTGGAAGGCTTAAGAAGGATGTATAAAATACTGAACTACTGCTACATACATAGTAAAGTGTACCCCCTTTTTTCTTATAAGGCTCCTCTGCGTACAGAATAATAAACAGACAGCTTTGATATCGATATAAGATATTATACTTGCTGTCTGGAGGATACTGTCAGCGGTCAATATAATAAATAAGAGTGAAGCAGTTCTGACATTATATACTTATATATTAACTAATGGTCATGTAAAGACATAGGGGGTAATTCCAAGTTGATCGCAGCAGGAAATTTTTTAGCAGTTGGGCAAAACCATGTGCACTGCAGGTGGGGCAGATATAACATGTGCAGAGAGAGTTAGATTTGGGTGGGTTATTATATTTCTGTGCAGGGTAAATACTGGCTGCTTTATTTTTGCACTGCAATTTAGATTGCAGATTGAATTCACCCCACCCAAATCTAATTCTCTCTGCACATGTTATATCTGCCTCCCCTGCAGTGCACATGGTTTTGCCCAATTGCTATCAAAAATCCTGCTGCGATCAACTTGGAATTACCCTCATAGTGACCAACTGCTGACAACGACTATCAGACTGGTGTGAGATTAAAAGCAATATCTTATAATAGGACATAAGAAACAATACGCGGACACATTTTTTAATCTTTAATCACATTTATTATTCCAATTGCACTTGTGGTACATGTTGTATGTGTCTTGATTTTAACCTCTATGTTTCGTCTATACTCATAGTTTGTGTGTTTGTTATTGTCACACCATTTTAATTTGACAACAATAAAAGTTACATTTTATGAATTCTTGAGATTGTGGTGACAATTAGGGCACCCTTACTTCTGTGCATCAACAATACAACCTTTTTCTTCCTCTTCCCCTTGCCTACTTACCTCAAGCTGTAGTTGGTAGCACCCCCAATATTAATGGTACATACCTACAATTAATAAGGGCTATTTCTGGAGCTTTTTGTTCCAATCACGAATTAATAAAGAGTGTGTAGGCAGATACAACCCCTTTTCAGATTTGAAAATGGCCTTTTGGAACGAAAGAGAAATAAATTCCTTAGGGATAAGAATGATTATATTCATAATACTGTCTACAAATGGAATCTCAAACCAAGGAGGAGAGAGCTGGAGAATTCAATCAATTACAGTTCCTCAGAATTAGAGTCATCTGAAGGGGAAGGGGCAAGTAATACATCTAGAGACAAATGGCAACGGGCCCATTTTTTTTTTTTTTTTAACTTGTGTAGTTTTTTATTAGAGTTTTTCACAGGGACAAGACAAAAAAAAAAACAACAACATTAAATACAGAACAAAACCAGAACAACAAACAAAACAGAGAAAAGAAAAAAAAATACAGGAAAAATACAGTAATTAATACCATCTGTGTCACAGTGTCACATGGAAAAAGATAATAAGTGTCACGGCAACGTCGCAAATTCAAATATGAAGCCTCTATTAATCAGAGAATAGTGCTCCAGCTGTAGCCAGATGGGAGGTATTCCACCTGTCCCACTTGCTAAAGTAATGGGGTAGGGTCCCTCTAGACCTATGTGTAAACCTCTCATGTCCTGACACCTCATTTACTAGGGCTCGCCAGTTGTACACATTGGGGGAAGAAGTAGCAAACCAGTTACGCGCTATAATCACCTTAGCTAAGGTAGTCAGGCAAAGAACATATTTGTATGGTGCCGGGCAGTAGGATTCCTCTAAGTCTAGCGCAAACATACATATAGTAGGTGAGAGGGGGGGGGGGGGCAGCGTAGGTTCAGTGAGCAGAATGTCCGCCCAAACTGCTTCCCAAAAGGTATGTACAGTGGGGCACAGCCATAATAGGTGCCAAAAAGTAGATTCAAGGGCACCACATCTGGGGCAGGTACTATCAGGCCGTAGGCCTGTTTTATACAAAGAAACTGGAGTTCTATACGTCCTATGCAGAACAAAGAAATAAACCTGCTGATATTTAATACACTCAGTAGAATATTTAAGTGAGCACAACACCTGTAGCCATTGGTCGTCTGCAATTGGGCCAATGTCTTGTTCCCATTTGAGTTTAAGTTGGTCAAATATATTCGGACAGATGTGGGCATTCAGACTACTATATAAAATGGAAACTTGGTGTCTTGCACCCAAATTCCTAACCATATCTTTAATCGGGGAGTCAGAAATGGGCGGGGGCGAGGCCTCAAACTGTGCCTGCACTACATGGCGGAGCTGTAGATAGCGATAAAAGGATCTATTGTATTTCAACTCCTCCTTCAGTTGTGCGAAAGACTTGAAAACACCATTATCATACAGTTGCGAGACTGTGGTAAGGCCCGCCCCAATCCATATATTGTCCTGTGAGAGCTGCAACAACTCCCTATATCTTGGATTGAACCAAAGTGGCGTGTCAGAGTCTGTGCCTTGCCATGAATAATAGGAGTGAGCCTGATGCCACACAAGTAGCGATTGACGGAGCAAAGGAGGAAGACCAGCAGTAGAAGAGGCAGAGAGGAGAAACTGGAGAGGGGAGAAATGAGACCCCACACACTCGGCAAAGAATCTCTCAAATGTGAGACTATCCCTACTGAGAATCCAATTAGACAGGTGTGCAAGCTGGGCAGCTATATAATAGGCCCGGAGATTGGGAAAGCCCAAACCTCCATCCGATTTAGCCCTAACCAGAGCTCTCAGGGCAACCCTAGGCGTTTTTTCGCCCCAAACAAAGGAGGAAAGCACACTATCAATGTTAGTGAATATTTTCTTGGGGATATAGGTAGGAGAGTGCTGCAATAGATAAAAGATACTTTGGTTGTATCACCATCTTGATAAGGTTAATGCGACCCGTGACAGTAAGGGGAAGCTTCTTCCATACATGAACCCGTCGCTTCAGATCCACCGTGACCTGGTCAATGTTTTGATGTACAAAAGACTTAACATTAGGAATGATCCAGACACCAAGATACTGAAAGCAAAGGGTCCAGGCCAAGGAGGACACATCTGGCAACGGGTCAGGACGAATACCAGATATGGGAAAGACATTAGATTTATTCCAGTTGATAGTCAGGCCGGAACAGGCAAGCTCCAGGCGCATCTCTTCCTCCCTACTAGATTTCTTGACATTAGCTATTTGTCGTATGAAGGAGCCCCGTAGTGAAGCTTTAAATGCGTCATGTTTAATCAGTGGATCAGAACAGGACGCATTATGAACCCCAAAATCACTCCATTCACTAAGCAAGGCCTCGTGGTCAGTCAGCAAGGTCAACCAGAAGGGATTCAATTTCCAGAGTTTAGCCCCACAGGCAGGAACGGAATATAGGACCACCAGCACAGGTGAGTGATCCGAGATTCCCCTCTGAAGGTACTGGACATCCAGTATTCTAGCAGTGAGATCAGGGGAGACGAGGGCCAAGTCTATTCTCGAGAACGAGTGAAAGCTGGCCGAGTGGCAGGAGTATTGGAGTTGTTTAGGGTGTCTCAACCTCCAAATATCCAGGAGTCCAAGCTCGGAAACCAACCTCGCGAACAGAGTGGGGGACGGGGAGGCAGAGGGTAGAGAAGGGGGAAGTTCAGCCCATCTATCTAAAACTTTATCCAAAACATTATTGAAGTCACCGATGCAAAGGACCGGAGCTGAGGGAGAAGTAGCAAGAAACGACATTGCCTGCCTGAGTACCTCATTATTGTAGGGGGGAGGGACGTAGACAGCAAGTATGTGTAAAAGTGTACGGTTAACATAGGCCCTAAGAAATACATACCTGCCATATTGGTCAATTTGGCTACGAACTAAGTGGAAATTAACCGACTTACGCACCAAAACTGAAACCCCCCTGGAGTTAGCAGAGAAGGTGGAATGATAGGAGAGAGCCACCCAGGGCCTCCTGAGAGCCAAGGTTCTAGTACCAACTAGGTGCGTTTCGGAAAGGCATATGATATCTGCCCTATACTTTCTCACCTGAGATAAAACCAGAGCCCGCTTAATGTGGTCATTCAGGCCCCTCACATTCCAGCCGAGTATGCAGAGTCCATCAACCCCTGTAGCCATGGATACAAAAGAGAAAGGACAGAAGGAGAAAAAAGGCAAGGGGCAAATACGGAGAGGCAGGAGGAGAGAGGAATCAAGCAAGCAAGCAAGGCGCGCAAAAGAGAGGAACCCATAACGTAGAGGGGGAAGGAGCAAAGGGATCACTACGGCCCCCCGCCAGCACACAGGCAGAGTATACGGAGAGCAGAAGGCATACATAGAAGAAATCATGGACACATTACAGTTCGAGAAAAAAAAATTTATAGCACAGTGACACATGAAGCAATACATGTATAAAAAGAACAAACCCAGAACATCCCAACCCCCCCCCCCTCCCTGCATATCCATCCCAAACTAGACACGCCTGGATCCCAAAAAACCCCTAACTAAACTAAGGCTGAGAACCTATAACAACCCTAGGGAGTAGAGACAACTAATGCCTCTACAAAAAGGCTATATCCTAGCATTCAGCTCCTAGAAATAAAGATCATTCCCGCTACATGGTTAGGAGGAGTACAGAACCCAGCAGTCAATGCGACCTCTGAGGGAGAAACAGTCCCTAAATAGGGGGCCTGGGTCTGCGCTCCAGCCATGCCTCCGCCTCTTGAGGGGTATTGAGGAAGTGTGTGGAGCCATCATACACCACCCTCAAACGTGCCGGAAACAACATGGCATATTAAATTTGATGGTCACAAAGCTTTCTTTTGACCTGTAGGAACTGCGTACGCGACTTCTGGACTTCTACTGCAAAGTCTGGGTAAACAGAAATATCATGGTTGTCAAATTTCAAAGGACCCTGTGTGCGGGCCAGCCGTAGGACCGCATCCCGGTCCCTGTAATGTAGAAAACGGGCTATGAAAGTGCGTGCAAGTGCGCCTGGGGGAGGAGCCCTGGCAGGCAATCGATGGGCCCTCTCCACAGAGAACTGAGGATCAAAGTCAATGCATTGAAATAGGCGGAGAAGCCATGTTTCGAGGAACGATTCTGGGGAGGAGCCCTCCGCTCTCTCCGGGAGGCCCACAAAGCGAACATTATTACGACGCAGTCTTCCTTCAATATCGGACAGCTTCGCCTTAACTGCCGACATCTGGGTTGTAAGGTTGTAAACTGTGTCTTTAAGAGGATTGGTGACGTCTTCTAGGTCGGAGATACGGTGCTCCGCCTCCCCCGCCCGTTCACAAATCTTTTGCATGTCATGTCTGATTAAAGTGATATCCACCTGTACTTGGCCAATTTTATCCATGACTCTGTGCTCAGACGTGGATATGGCTAAGAGAATTTGCTGTGTCGACTGAGACGTGTCATCTTCACGAGGTGGTGATCCCGAGGCAGCACCCCTGGTGGGTTGGGAGGAGGATTGAGAGCCTCTAGCATATTTCTCAAGTTTAGCAGCAGCGGTAGCTACAGCAGCACTGCCCCCACGTACCATGATGGGAGACGGGCGGATTCAATTATATAGAATAAACAATACGTGCTCACCACAGGCTGTAAAATCCTCAGGACTCCAGAGTCTCACGCAGGTGAATAAACCCAGGCAAGGAAAAGAAAATCTTTAATGTCAGTAGTCAGGCACTATAATCAACAGCAGGTTTTAGAGTGGACACTCTCAGAGAGTAGTGTAGATATGGAAGCGTCACCCAGCAGTGTGGGTAGAGCAGGGTAGTTGCAGCTATCAAGGCAGCCCCGCAGGCAGAGTAGTGCAGACTGGGAGGCTCCGACCAGCAGCGCAGAGAGGCAGGGGATGTGAGGAGAGACGGTCCGTGCAGGCAGATTTACCCCCGCGCCGTCAGCAACTATCACCACCACAGAGGGACATGCAGTCCACCAGACGCAAGGTGGAAGGAGACAGGGACACACGACAACCTCCGGTTCAGCAGAAAACAGCAGAGGGTGCGAGTGAAGGGAGCTCCGTCCCAGCGCGGCTCCGGACTCCGCCGTTAGTTCCCAAGATGGCGCCGGGCGGAAGGAGTGAGGCCGAGCAGTGTAGGCTGCGATTCGTCCAGCGGCTTCCCAGGGCAGAAACACAGTCCCGCAGACCCCTCAACATGAGCAGGGTTAAAAGCCACAACGCGTGAGCCGGGTCAGTAGTAGCCACGAGCGAGGGAATCAGGATATATAAGGCAGGATAGACGGGGCTCTAACTGCTAGCTTCCTACTCCATGCTCGGCCAAGCCACGCCCCCCAACGGGCCCATTTTTTTAGGACTTGATCCCAACCCCAGGGAAGGAGATCGCGGACCAGACGATCTCAGAAGACCAGACGGGGAGGCAGGAAATATCCGAAAAAAAGATGGGAGAGATTGGAAGAGATACCCACAGAGAACGAGACGAGCCTACAGGAGAATAGAACAGCTGATGATTTACAAATCCTTAATCTCACAAGTAAAACATTAAGTCCAGTCCAATTGAAACTTCTGTCTAAAGGTTTGAGCTTCTCACCAGTACACCAAATTGACCGGTTTGAGGTCCAAAAGGACCTATGCTTATATGCCAGGAAGCTACTATTGAAGAAATTCCATAGCAATAGAGAAAGAGAACAAGATCATATACCAGACACAGATCAAGGAATTTTATCCGTCCTCAGTGAGGAAAAATGACAAGCTTTATTAATTTTGGAAGAGATGGCAGATAATTTGGAAACAACACAAGAAGATAAATTCTCCACCGCCAGACCTATTCTGAAGAAGAAATCGTAATTTTTTCCCAATCCACAAATCTGTCCCCAAGTACGTGTATTCATAGACTTGGTTTCCCAAGAACTCGACAGGATTTTTGCCCAAAAATGGATGAATAAGGAGAATGTCAGTAGAGAAGAACAGAAATCCCTGGCAGAAATTACTAGCTGGGATGACTGTTGCTGTTGATGTAACTCCCTGTGTGGCTCCCTCTTGGGGTGGTCTTCTTAGATACACGTAACATTTTAACTATGTTTTTGTCTCCGTAGCTCCTGTCCAGCTTCGGCTGGTTGCTATGGGAACTCCCCTGCGACGTGGCGCACCGTGACGTCAGATGACGGCGATACGGAAGTGTGGCTGGAAGGACTGGCGGGCGGTCGCGCCGTGGAGCAGGTGAGTAGGGTTTGTGTTAATGTTTGTTTGCTGTCTATAAATGTATGTTTGTAAGGCACTTTGAGGATTGTCTGGCCCTGAGGACGGGGGCTAATCCCCGAAACATGTTGGCCTAATAAACCACTTGTTTATACCGCAGCCGTGTAAGACTGATTGAGCGCTGCCGATATACCCCTGAGCTACATAGTGGAACTGAGCTTCCATCAGGAGGGCACCGCAGCAGTTGAATCCATAGAAGGGGAGTGCCGGGCTGTTTTGCTATTTGTATTGGAGCATCCACACAGGGAGGCTTATTACCTTTCATAATGGATACCTCATACCAAGGCACCCCATCATCATTAATATCTCTATGACTGGCAGGATCAAGACATTTGCTACAGCCCGTTCACTAGCTGTACATTTTTAAATCATCCACCCCTGAGTGGGTCACTTACGGGACTTTGCATCAACAACAGTGACCTAACATTCTTGTCTATTTATTTGAGCATGGCTGAACTCAGAGCCGGTTCTAACCAATATGATGCCCTAGGCAAGATTTTGACTGGTGCCCCCTAGCACCGCCTCTAGTTCTGAAGGAGATGCCTGGCATGAGTCAGCTGGCAGTTCTGCTAACGTCAGGCGCCTTTTGTTTATTAAAATGCATCTTATTTGCATTACTATGTGGCTAGGATGCACAAGCAGCTTCTGCTGATTAAAATGATATGCAGCATGCCTATATACTGTGTACGACTGTGGCTGTATCTGCATACGAAATGCTACATTACAGTGATTTCCAGGAATACACTGCAACGTAGCATTTCGTATGCAGATACAGCCACAGTCACACACAGAATATAGGCATGCTGCATATCATTTTAATCAGCAGAAGCTGCTGGTGCCCCTAAGCATACCAAATGCCCTAGGCATTTGCCTAGTTTGCCTATACCTAAGGCCGGCTCTGGCTGAACTAAATGCAGACCTGGAGGCTGCACTGGATTTAATACATCGGGATGCCCGGGAACGTTTAAGCTTCTCCGATGCGGAGGCAAAGGCCATCCTGGTGGAAAGACGTTTGGAGGATGAACCCACGGTTAATACCCATGACGAGCTGTATAATAAGTGGCTCAAAATTAAGCAAAGGGAATGTGACTTCATGTATCATGCCATCTCTTTGTCAGATTATTACAGAAGTAACTTGATACCACGGGGGTTCAGGATCCGCAACTCACCAACGATTGGTAGATATAACACACAGTTCTGCCGCCGGTGGGTTGCGGTGCTCAATAAATGCTCCATGGACCTCATTTTGTTAGTAGTGGAGGAATCCACGAGGGAGCTTAATGCCATTAAAGAACAATTACAATCCTTTGAAGTTGAACAATTACAATCCTTTGAAGTTGAGCACAAGCCGAGCCACAGACTGATTGGATAGCCAAGCTCAGTGGCCAGATGGAAACATATCGCCAAGACTTAATCCGTTTTAAAAAGGACAAACTAAAGACGGTACAGAGGGATTATGAACAGCGTCAAGTTTACCCGTGGTTGGGCAGTACACGCCCTACACAGGACCAGAGATATCCGAATCGCCGACAACAAACCCGCGGACGTAGAGAACAGCAGCAGGGTGCCAGCACATCGGCTAGCGATTAGGAATATGCCACTGGCAATACTTCTACACATGAGGGCCCGCTCCCTTTAAGCCAACACCCGCAGGGTATCCTAACCCGATCCAATCATGTTCAAACCCCAGGTCGCGGCAGAGGACGCGGAGGTCGAGGCAAAACCAGAGGATCCTACACTCGCAAACCGCCTTGACATTAAAGGACCTGGTGTTCAATTTATCCTCTACTCCGCTCACTGATTTGGAATATAGGACATTAGCTAAGGGTTTGTCTTATGTCCCAACAACGTTCCCTGACCCACTAGAATGGAAGGTGGAGGTTTATCGACTAAACAGAACGTTAAAAAGAAAGGAACATTTCAATGAGGGCATTCAGGAGCGGCAGTCTCCAGTTATTCCTCCTCAATTACAGAGAGTACTACCGGGCTCGCAATTTGACCCTCCCAGCTTGAACCCTTCTATTCGCACATTCATAAGAATGCTGGAAAGGGAAGGCAATCAAGAACAGTTTCAGTCAACTCATCCCAATATGACTAAGCAAGAGATGACAACATTGAAAGAGTTATCACAACGGACTGATATAGTGATCCGTAAGGCGGATAAGGGGGGGTCCATAGTCATTCAGAACTTGGATGACTATGTCAAGGAGAGCAGACGGCAGCTTAGTGACACAGAAGTGTATAAGCGACTTAGTAAAGATCCTACAAAAGAGTATAAAATTAAGTTAGACACACTATTGAAGAATGCTAGAGAAAGGGGTATTATTCCGTCAGAGGTCGCCACAGCACTTACTGTAGATCACCCTAGAGCACCACTGTTCTATACGGTGCCGAAAGTTCATAAGACCATGGTTGACCCCCCTGGCCGACCAATTGTGTCAGCTAGAGGGTCTTTGTATCACCCCATATCTATTTATTTAGATGCTTACTTAAATCCCTGTATTCAAGCTTTGCCCTCGTACCTAAAAGATACTACGTCATTATTGCTCCAACTGCAGACGCTAGGACCATTACCAGAGGGTGTGTTGCTATGCAGTGCGGACGTCACGAGCCTCTATAC